>NC_045709.1:64860815-65604897 GCF_009834535.1 Camelus ferus
GAAAGAAAGAAAGAAAGAAAGAAAGAAAGAAAGAAAAGAAAAGAAAGAAAGGGACACAAATGAACTTATAAAACAAAAGCAGATTCATATAGAAAACCAACTTATGATTACCAGGAAGGGTAGTGGGTGGGAAAGGATAAATTGGGAGTTTAAGATTTGCAGATACTAGCTACTATTTATAAAATAGATGAACAACAAGTTTATACTACATAGCACAGGGAACTATATTCACTATCTTGTAGTAACTTACAGTTAAAGAGAATATGAAAATGAATATATGTATGTTCATGTATGACTGAAGCACTTTGTTATACACCAGAAATTGACACAACATTGTAAACTGACTATAATTCATCTAAAAAAAATTAAACAACAAAATCATGTTATATTGTAACTGCCGATAACCAGGGACAAAGAAACTATCTTTTGAAAATGCAGGGGGAGAACAAAAGATCTATGGCATAAAAAGAAATTACAGAAGAATGAAAGAGTACCTTAACAGTAGCAAAGAAGACAGAGGAAAGTGGAATTGTATTTTTGAAATTCTAAAAGAAAATAATAAAGAATTGTAAAAAGAACAGTATTTCAAAAAGAAAAACAAAACTGAGAGTGTTTAGTGCCAACAGAAATTCTAAGGAAATTTCTAAGGAACAAATGCCAGAAAGAAGAAAAATTACCTCAGAAGGAGGATCTAAAATACAAGAAGGAATTGTGAGCTGTGAAAATGATAAACATGAAGTAAACATAAACTAACATATAATAATCAAAAATAATGTCAAATTTTTTAGGTTTTTTAAGAAGCAAAGTAAAACTAACATACTTCAATGGCATAACCCTAGCAAGTCATAAACATAAATGCTTTTTAGGAGAAAAGTAATGATATTAACTTTAGACTTAACTAAGTTACAAAGGAACTTTAAAAATTTTAGTGAACCCACTAAGAGAAATGCAATGTGTAACTTCCGCACCTTGAAGTTTGTTTTGTTTTTTTTTAATTTGAAGAAACTCTACAATTAACAAATATTTCCAAACTGGATTAAGCAGAAAAGAAAACTCAGTACATTCTATTTCAACACCATACTGGAGGATCTAATAACATTTAACATTTATTAGATATATATAACAGGCACTGTTTTAAGCATCTTATACAAATTAATTTATTTAATCCATACAATATCCTGTGAGGTAGGCATACCTTTATCCATTTTTACAGATGAGGAAATTCAGGTTTCTGACTTGTCCAAGGCAAGTCAGTAACAGAGGTGAGTTGATCCAGATAGTCTAACTCCAGAATCTGTGCTCTTAACAACTAAATTGTACTCTTCTAGCAAACGAAAGAGAAACTAAAAGAAATTTAAAAACAAAGGTTGTAAATGAAGAAACAAAACTGTCAATCTCAGATGACTGCCTAAACCCCAAAGAATCTATGGATGGATAGTATACTAGAAGTACTAAGGGAATTTAACAAGATTGATGGATGTAAAATCATTACATAAAAATCTATTGTATTTCAGTGAATCAGTAGAAATTAGAAAAATTTCTTTTTAAAGCCATTCATTTAAAATAGCATCAAAAAAGTGAGTAACAAATCTAACAAAAGTTGTGTAAGACCTTTATTTAGAAAGTCATTTTTAAAATGTTTAAAATATTAAAGATTTAAAAAGAGAGAGAGATCATGTTCATGGACAGAAATAAGCAATATTGTAAAGATAACAATCTTTCCACAATGTTCTTTAGATTCAATGCAATTGCAATAAAAATCCAAGCAGTATATTTTGTGGAACTTGCCAGTCTCCTTCTGAAATTTATGTAGATGATCAATGGTCTAAGAATAACTAAAACATCCCTGAGGGAGAAAAAATATAACATCAGAGGTACTTGCTCTTCTACATATTGACTTAATTATAAAGATAGAATAATTTGAATACCAAAGTACTGACACAGGGATAGACAAATAAACCACCAAAACAGAATAGAGAGACCAAAAATAGACTATGCATACATAAAAATCTAAGACAGAGACTTCATTATAGCTAATTTTAGGCAGAAGAGAATGGACTGAATAGTAAAGCTGTTACTCATATGGGGAAAAAGTGGATTCAAATACCCACTTCACCATTCACAGAAATCAATTCCAGGTGGACCAAGGGTAAAAAATCAGAGAATAATTTTATGGCTCCAATGTAAGGAAGAATGTCTTTCAAATGACAGATTTTTTAAAAAATTTGCAAATTATAAAGAAGTGCAATTATAGAAAAAGATAAATGAATTCAGCTGGATTTAAAGTAAGGAAATCTCACATATGCACACACAGAGAGATAATAAAGATAGTAAAAAGCCTCATTCTGCAAGCCTCATTCTGTAACTACCAAAAGGTCAGTATCCAGAATATATAAACAACTCCTACAAAACAATAAGGAAAAGATAAATAATACTTTATAAAATAGTTAAATACACCAACAAGCATTTTACGGAAAGGGAAATACAGGAGGACGTTAAACATATAAAAAGATATTCAAACTTATTTTTAATCAAGGGAAAGCAATGTAAAACACAATAATATATCATTTTGTTTCTCATGAGATTGATAAAAATCTGAAAGTATTGACTAAGATTTAAAACAAAAAAAAAATCTAAAACATTATTAGTGAGTTTAAATTGCTGCAACTTGGAAAATAATCAATCATTATCTTGTAAGGTTGAATATATGTATTTTTCATGACCCTGCAATTCTATATGAGTATGTATCTTAGGGAAAATCATATTTATGATCTATTGGTCCACCAAGAGATGTATCTAAAAATATAGGAGTATTATTTGTAATATCAAAAAACAAAAACAAACCCATTGTCCAAGTAGAATAGAATGGAAAAAGAAATTATGTTATAGTCATGCAGTGGAATATTATACAAAGTACAAATGAATTAACCAAACCTACATTTTTCAGTATAGATGAATTGCAAGAGTTATGTTGAGAGAACAGGGATAGACATGTACGAATATATATGATTCCATATACATCCATACATATATATGTATATATATATATATGTCAAAAACAAAACTAAATAATATATTACTTAGAGAAACATATGTGATAAAGGCATTTTAAAAAGCATGCCACTAATAAAGCAAAATTCTGACATGATGTTCCCTGTTGGGATGGGCAATGGATAAGGTTATAGAGTGACATACAAAAGTATTCAAAATTATTGTTTTCATTTTTTTTTTTATTATAAATGTATCTTGTTCATTTTTCTATTTTAAGCTATATAAAATTAAATATTCCTGTGTGTGTATGATCTACTTCTCTAAAGTTAAAAAAAAAAAAAAGGAGACCATCTGAAAGTATTTTGTACTTTGTACTTTGACACTACTTTCCATGAGTATCACCTATGGTACTTAAAAAAACTAGCTCAGATTTCAATACAAACTTAATAAAAATCAAATTTAAAAAATTAAATGAAAAAATTGACTCTTCATAAAACACCCAAAAGATTTAAAGAATTATTATAATCATTTTAGTACTTTGCTGGGAGCTTGTATTGGACACCATTTACCATTTAAGTAATACAAAGATGGACTTCTGGGAGACGGAGAAGATGGCGGAGTAGAAGGACGCTCGCAGGTCACCCTCTCCCACAAATACACCAAGACCCACATCTACAGACCCACTCAGCCAACCAGAGCACCTGTGGAACTCCGACAGAACATCGCCCTCTTCAAAAGATAAAGACGCCAAAAATCTGGTAGGAGAAAAGGAAAAAAGAAAGAACAAAAGGCAAAGCAGCGCGGGACGGGTCCCGCGGGGAGGGAGCGGCAAAGGAGGACTGGCGCTCGCTCCCTGAGTCTCCCCTCTCCAACTGAGAGGCCAGCTGGACGGAGCGGGAGCCTCCGAGGCTCGGATCTGTACAGAGCAGCCCTTGACTAACAGAACTAAGTTAAACGGGCACAGAGCGTCCCCCCGACACCCAGCCTGAGACGCGGGACGGCAGGCGCGGGCAGGGCCAGGCTGCACAAGCCGGGCGGAGGACGGAAGTGGCTGCACGGAGGCAGCCCCGGGGGAACGCAAGGGGCTGCGCGCCATGGCTGTGGGTGCACAGGGCAGAACAACCTGGGCCCTCCATAAAACAGCAAGGTTGATGTGCTCTCGGGGGAAGGGTGCACACCCCCATCTCTGAAAACCCGCGGAAAGTTTTCAGGGGAAGAGAGGCAGGGCTCAGGCACAGCCGCCATATCCTCCGCGCTGAGCACTCAGGCGGGGGCGGTGGCGAAACCTGCATCCGCACCGAAGGGCTTAGCAGCCTCAAAGGCCAGACTGAGACTGGCCTGCAGCCTGGGGCAGATAGGATCCTTCTATCCTGGTCTCTCAGAGAACTTCCTCCACAAAGACAAACAAGGAGCTGGGTTTTGGCTCGGAGCAGGGACAGGGCTGTCCCTCGGTCTTCCCCGAGCCCACCCGCGGAGCGCCGACCAGGGCGGAGCGCGAAGCCGACCAGAGCAGCGGAGCTACCGGGGGCGCAGGTAGAGGGAGAGCGGCCCCCCGCCTTTCCTGCAGGAACACAGCCCCTGACCGAGGTGCTGGGAGAGGGCACGACCTGCCCTCCTACCTGGCCAGTCTACAACATCTGACTGTGGCATCCGGAGGTGCAGCAATCCGCCCTCCCACAGCAGAGAGCTGCACCTGACCCAGTGTTAGGAGGAGGCGCGATCTGCTTGCCGACAGCTGCTGGGAGCAGCACAGAAGAGGGCGCCAACGGAGGGCCTCTGAAAACAGCAAGCTGAGCTTCCAAAACAGGCCAAAGACAGAAAGACTCCACATTAAAAGCACACAGACTCCAGGAGAACACCGACAAACCTCCCCCCCCCTTTTTTTTTTTTTAAATCTGTTTTCACCTGTTCTATTTTCTATTACTCTCTTAATCTTTAATTCTTAATTCATTTCTATTTCTCTTGGGTTTTGATGTCCTGCTATTGATTAGACATAGGTTTCAAATACATCTATTCATCTCTCAACCCCTTTTTTTGTAAAGGTTTTAAAAGGACGTCTCAACCCGATTAATACTCTGCTTCAACTCACTCTTCTATTATTCATTATACACTGTTTTCAAACCCTCTTTCCCCTTCTTTTAAAATTCTCTCTCTCTTATTTTTTTTTCTTTTTTTCCTAAGTTTTGTTCCTAAATAAGCATCAGATAGATAAAATCCTTAAGGACCAAAATAAACAACTGATACTCCATAAACCACAGTGCCAAAGAGGTATGAGCAAGATGAAGAAGCAGAAAAACCTTTCCCAATTAACAGAACAAGAGAAACCCCCTGAAAGAAAGATCAACAAAATAGACATCGATAGCCTACTAGATCAAGATTTCAAAAAAAGAGTGATCGAATTGCTGAAGGAATTAAAAGAGATAGTGTTTAGAGATATAAAATATGTCAAAAATGAAATTGAAGCTATAAAGAAGAGCCAAGTAGAATGGGTAAACTCATTGACAGAGATGAGGAATGATCTAATAGCTGTGCAAAGCCGACTAGATAATGCAGAGGAACGAATTACTGATCTAGAAGACAGGGCAATAGAAAGCACCCATTCAGAAGAACTACAAGAGAAGCAAATAAAAAATAATGAAAATAGCATAAGGGCCCTATGGGATAATGTAAAGCATCCCAATCTTCACATAATAGGGGAGGAAAGATCAAAGGGGATTGAAAAGGTTTTTGAAGAAATCATGACTGAAAACTTCCCAAACTTAAAGAAGGAATCAGATATCCAAGTACAGGAAGCTCAGAGGGTCCCAAACAGGAAGAAACCAAATACACCCACACCAAGACATATCATAATCAAGATGGCCAGAGTCAAGGATAAAGAAATCATTCTAAAGGCAGCAAGAGAAAAGCAAAGAGTAAGTTACAAGGGAACCCCCATAAGGCTCTCAGCTGATTTCTCTACACAAACACTACAGGCCAGAAGGGAGTGGCAAGATATATTCAAAGCCCTGAATGAAAAAAAGATGCAGCCTAGGATCCTTTATCCAGCAAGGCTATCCTTGAGGATAGAAGGAGAAATAAAGAGTTTCACAAACAAAAAAACAGCTGCAGGAGTTTAGCAACACTAAACCCATGCTAAAAGAAATATTGAAAGGGCTATTCTAAATAGAAAAGCAGCAGGATGCTACAGAAATGAGAAACACACAACTGGAAAGGTGATAACTCATAAATTACAAATAAAGTAAACATGAAATTATAAAAGAAGACATACAAATCACTGAGAGTAGGAGAGGGAGGCAGGGAAATATAGAATATTTTTTCTTTCTTTTTTAAATTTTGTTAACAGTAGGATGGGTTTGAGATCATGTTACTATCAGTTTAATAAAAACAGTTATAGTAATGGGTTGATAGATTTACAAAAAAGGGTAACCACAAGCCAAAAATTTACAAAGGAGTCACAAAAATTAAATAAAATCCATGATAATACAAAGGAGAATTACCAAACCACAAAAGGAAGAAGAAAGGAACAAGGAGGATATACCAATTCAACTGCAAAGATAAGTTCAAAATGGCAATAAACACACATCTATCATTAATTACTGTAAATATTAATGGACTAAATGCTCCAGTCAAAAGACACAGAGTGGCAGACTGGATAATAAAGCAAGAACCTTCAATATGCTGCATACAAGAGACCCACTTTAGGGAGAAGGACACATACACATTGAGAGTGAAAGGATGGAAAAGGATATTCCATGCAAATGGAAAAGCCAAAAAAGCAGGTGTTGCAGTACTGATTTCAGACAAAATAGACTTTAAAACAAAGGCCATAAAGAAAGATAAAGAAGGACATTTTATAATGATTAAAGGAGTGATACAAGATGAGGATATTACACTCGTTAATATGTATGCACCCAATATAGGAGCACCTAAGTACATACAAGAATTACTAACAGAGATAAAGGGGGATATTGATGGGAATACAATCATAGTTGGAGATTTTAACACTGCATTAACATCACTAGACAGATCTTCCAGACAGAAAATAAACAAGACAACAGAGAAATTAAATACTACAATAGAAAAACTAGATTTGGTGGATATTTTCAGAGCATTACACCCCCAAAAAATAGGATATACATTCTTCTCAAGTGCACATGGAACATTTTCCAGGATCGATCATGTACTTGGGCACAAAAGAAACCTCAACAATTTTAAGAAGATAGAAATTATCTCAAGCATCTTTACTGACCACAATGCCATGAAACTGGAAATCAACAACAGAGAAACAAAGGAGAAAAACAGGAACGCATGGAGATTAAACAATATGTTATTCAAAAAACAATGGATCAATGAGGAAATCAAAGCTGAAATTAAAAAATGCCTTGAGACAAATGATAATGAAAGCACAACCACTCAAAACCTATGGGACACAGCAAAGGCAGTGCTAAGAGGGAAGTTTATAGTGATACAGGCCTTCCTCAAAAAAGAAGAACAATCTCAAATAAACAATTTAACCCACCACCTGAATGAATTAGAAAAAGAAGAACAAAAAGCCCCAAAAAGCAGCAGAAGGAAGGAAATAATAAAGATCAGAGAGGAATTAAATACAATAGAGTTTAACAAGACCATAGAAAAGATCAACCAAACCAAACGCTGGTTTTTTGAAAAAGTAAATAAAATCGACAAACCTCTGGCCGAACTCACAAAGAAGAAAAAAGAGAGCACAAATTAGCAAAATAAGAAAGGAAAATGGAGAAATTACAACAAACAAAATAGAAATACAGAATATCATACGAGAATATTATGAAAAACTATATGGAACCAAACTGGATAACCTAGAGGAGATGGACAAATTTCTGGAAACATACTGTCCACCAAAACTGAATCAAGAAGAATCTGAACACTTGAACAATCCGATCACTAGAAAGGAAATAGAAATAGCAATTAAAAACCTCCCTACAAATAAAAGTCCAGGACCGGGCGGCTTCACCGGGGAATTCTACCAAACATACAAAGAAGAACTCATACCAGTCCTTCTCAAACTCTTCCAGACGATTGAAAATGAGGGAATACTCCCAAACTCATTCTATGAAGCCAACATCACCCTGATACCAAAACCAGGCAAAGACACTACAAAAAAAGAGAATTATAGGCCAATATCACTGATGAACATAGATGCCAAAATCCTCACCAAAATTTTAGCAAATAGAATCCAACAACACATAAAAAAGATTATACATCATGACCAAGTGGGGTTCATCCCAGGGACACAAGGCTGGTTCAACATACGCAAATCAATCAGTGTAATACATCACATCAACAAGAGAAAGGACAAAAACCACATGATCATCTCAATCGATGCAGAAAAAGCATTTGATAAAATTCAACACCCATTTATGATAAAAACTCTCGCCAAAGTGGGTATAGAGGGAACATATCTCAACATAATAAAAGCTATATATGACAAACCTACAGCCAGCATAGTACTCAATGGTGAAAAACTCAAAACTTCCCACTAAAATCTGGGACAAGACAAGGATGCCCACTATCACCACTCCTATTCAACACAGTCCTGGAAGTCCTAGCCACAGCAGTCAGGCAAGAGAAAGAAATAAAAGGGATCCAAATTGGAAAAGAAGCGGTAAAAGTGTCATTATATGCTGATGACATGTTACTATATATAGAAAACCCTAAAAGGTCCACACAAAAGCTACTAGAGCTGATTGAAGAATTCAGCAAGGTAGCAGGTTACAAAATTAACGTTCAAAAATCAGTTGCATTTCTTTACACTAACGTTAAATCAACAGAAAGAGAAAGTAAAGAAACAATCCCCTTTAAAATAGCACCCAAAGTAATAAAATATCTGGGAATAAATCTAACCAAGGAGGTGAAAGAATTATACACAGAAAACTATAAACCATTGATGAAGGAAATTAAAGAAGACTTTAAAAAATGGAAAGGTATTCCATGCTCTTGGATTGGAAGAATCAATATTGTTAAAATGGTCACACTGCCCAAGGCAATCTATAGATTTAATGCAATCCCTATCCAATTACCCAGGACATATTTCACAGAACTGGAACAAATCATAATAAAATTCATATGGAACCATCAAAGACCTAGAATTGCCAAAGCATTACTGAAGAGAAAGAAAGAGGCTGGAGGAATAACTCCTAGACTTCAGACAATACTATAGAGCTACAGTCATCAAGACAGCATGGTATTGGTACCAAAACAGACATATAGACCAATGGAACAGAATAGAGAGCCCAGAAATGAACCCACAAGCTTTTGGTCAACTCATCTTTGACAAAGGAGGCAAGAATATACATTGGAATAAAGACAGTCTTTTCAGCAAATGGTGTTGGGAAAACTGGACAGCAGCATGTAAAACAATGAAGCTAGAACACTCCCTTACACCATATACAAAAATCAACTCAAAATGGATTAAAGACTTAAACATAAGACAAGATACAATAAACCTCCTAGAGGAAAGTATAGGCAAAACATTATCTGACATACATTTCAAAAATTTTCTCCTAGAAGAAATAAAAGCAAGAATAAACAAATGGGACCTAATGAAACTTACAAGCTTCTGCACAGCAAAGGAAACCAGAAATAAAACAAGAAGAAAACCTACGGAATGGGAGAAAATTTTTGCAAGTGAAACCGACAAAGGCTTGATCTCCAGAATATATAAGCAGCTCATACGACTCAATAAGAAAAAAATAAACAACCCAATCCAAAAATGGGCAGAAGACCTAAACAAGCAATTCTCCAAGGAAGACATACAAATGATCAAAAAGCACATGAAAAAATGCTCAATATCAGTAATTATCAGAGAAATGCAAATCAAAACTACAATGAGGTATCACCTCACACCAGTCAGAATGGCCGTCATTCAAAAATCCACAAATGACAAATGCTGGAGAGGCTGTGGAGAAAGGGGAACCCTCCTACACTGCTGGTGGGAATGCAGTTTGGTGCAGCCACTATGGAAAACAGTGTGGAGATTCCTCAAAAGACTAGGAATAGACTTACCATATGACCCAGGAATCCCACTCCTGGGCTTGTATCCAGAAGGAACCCTACTTCAGGATGACACCTGCACCCTAATGTTCATAGCAGCACTATTTACAATAGCCAAAACATGGAAACAGCCTAAATGTCCATCAACAGGTGACTGGATAAAGAAGAGTTGGTATATTTATACAATGGAATACTACTCAGCCATAAAAACTGACAACATAATGCCATTTGCAGCAACATGGATGCTCCTGGAGAATGTCATTCTAAGTGAAGTAAGCCAGAAAGAGAAGAAAAATACCATATGAGATCGCTCATAGGTGGCATCTAAAAAACAAAAACAAAAACAAACAAACAAAAACAAAGCATAAATAAAGGACAGAAATAGACTCACAGACAGAGAATACAGACTTGTGGTTACCAGGGTGGTGGTGGGTGGGAAGGGATAGACTGGGATTTCAAAATTGTAGAATAGACTACACTGTATAGCACAGGGAAATATACACAAAATGTTATGATAACTCACAGAGAAAAAAATGTGACAATGAGTGTGTATATGTCCATGAATAACTGAAAAATTGTGCTGAACACTGGAATTTGACACAACATTGTAAAATGATTATAAATCAATAAAAAAAGTTAAAAAAAAAAAAAAAAGATGGAGTTCTTTCACTACAGACACTCTCCACTTAGAAGGTAGCAGGCAATTAGCACTCCCAAGTATGGAAAATGTTCCATGATGTTTGACAGATCATAAATGGTGATGTTATCTCCTTGGAAAAGAGGCATCATCTGCCTTTCCTGAGCATTTAGTCTATTGAATGAAACAGATAATAAACAAGGGAACAAATGAATTGTAAAGAATGTTGTTAAGAAAATAAACAGGGTGCAGTAATATAAAATAACAGTGAACAGGTATGTGGAATAGGTTGGATCCTTCCACAGGTGGACCAAGAAGAGCCTCTCTAAAGAGATGGCCTTCAAACTCAGATCTGAAAGAGGAGAAAGGGCCTCAGAGTGGGACAGGCAGGGAGTTGGCAGCAAGAGGAGGGAGGATTCCAGGCCAAAGGAAGTGTACCAATGAAGGCCTAGAAAAGAGATTTGGGCCTATAAGAACTGAGGAGCAGAATGGTAGAATGCTGAGATTATCAAAATTTTACTGAGTCCAAGATGATACTGCTCCCTGCATGACAGGCCATTCAATCAAAAGACAAGGTGTTGAGGCAAAGAACAGTGGCTTTATTCAGAAAGCCAGCTAACAGAGAAGATGGTGAATTAGTGTTCCAAAGAACTATCTGACCCACATTAGAACTCAGGCTTCTTTTATCCTAAAAGGGGAGAGGGATGGCTAGTTGTGGAAGACTTCTTGGTGCAGGAATTCTTTGCTCTTACAGCTGTCCACATAGGTCTGGTCACAATGATCCTATAAACCTCCAAGAAGACAATTGTTATTTTCTGCTCTGCAACTTTTTATTATACCTTTAAAGGTCAAGCCTGGGAGGCATATCCTTAAGAATGAGCTATCATGTGTATTTCAGGCGATAGGCAACATCCTTTTACAAAAGTGCAGAGCCAGCATGACTCAGCACAGGCAAAAGAGCACAAAGTTTGGAACTAAAAGAATAGGTCCCATGTCGAGTCAGGTTTGTTCTTCTCTATTACAGAATTAATAAGATTGTGATGATGAGTCAGATGTGGAGAAAATTATATAGAACTGTAATATGTCAAAAATGTATGTAATTCTCATTCTCTAAAGATGCTTTAGTTATTTCAACTGATTTCTCTGTCTTCAAAAAGTTCTACAGGAGTTAAAAATAAAAATAAAAACCTCCTGATTATCCACAACATTGACATCACTGTGCAGGTCACTGTAGGGCACACAACTTCTTCCAGGGGTAAAAACATGGAACTATCAAAAACATATCAGAATATCACAAACACTTTCAATCATCTATGTAAATTGTAAAACATGTTATTACTTTACTTATCATCTAAGTCTCAAATTTTCATAGATAGAAAATTAAAACCTTTGACTACCACAGCCAACGAATCTGTGGCATTGTTTCCCAACACATTTGTTTCACTCTGACTCAGCTTCATAAAATAATAAAATAAGCTAATGCTTACTGAGTGCAGTAAAAACGCAAGACACTGCTAATAACACTTGTAAATATTAACTGATTTAATCCTTACCTCAACCCTAGAAGGACATTACTCTTAATTATCCCCATTCACTATGCATGAATTCACACGTTTATTGTTTCCCAAGCTTTAGTTTTCAGAAGGAGCTTGGAGCCACACTGACACCAAACAGTGAGCTATAACCTGCCCAAGTTACACATGTTTTGATCTTAAGTGTCTTTGCTGATTAATTTTGGTAAAAATAGCCAATCAAGATCTACAAAAATTCAGAAAGCATACTGGGGAAATGAATCAACCTCTCCCCCAACAAAGACAGAGAATAAGTGATTTCTCTATTACGAGGAGCTAAATAGGAACTAGAAATGCAAGTAAATTTCTAAGCAAATAAACTCTCTATTACCAAGTATTCCAAATGTTGCAGAGCTATATAGAATGAAACCAGCCAGGATCCAAAGATCCCCCTTAAAGCTGGGGGGGTGAAGAATATACCATCTGAATATATAAAATTTAGCTTTTATTTTGTTGCAGCAAAGTTTGTTGCAGCAAAGTGTGTTACAGCTCAGTTGTGACAGCAACCTGGATCCAGGCAAGAGACCAAGCAGCACTCAGAGAGTTGGGGAACTCAGGTTTATTATGCCGGTGGGCCCAGAGGAGATTAACATTCCAAGCTCTGGACCTCGTCTATAGGTTTACACAGCCTTTTATAGGCTACCAGTCTAGACTTTGCAACATTTTGCAACATCATATGCAAGTAAGGTATAATAAAGGTGACTAATTAGGAACAAGCTTTGTAGAAATGGACCAATCAGGAGTGAGCTCAGGGAACCAGCAGAATCTTAGGGGTAAGTTCCACTTTCTTAGAAGTAAGATGTTTCAGAGGCAAAAAGCGAGATAATGCCTTTGGGCCAGGGAACTGATGGTGCTGGCAGGAGAGTAATGGCCCTGCCTAGGGGTCCTGCTGGTCTTTTTCATGGGCTTCCCACCTCAATTTCAGTTTTGTTTTGCTTTTCTCAACTGTCACACTCTAAAACAGATTAAACTGAAATCTTTCTCAGGAGCCATAAAATCCACGGAAGTATGTTGACAGCCAAAAGAGCCACAGCCTTGGGGTGCGAGCCTCTCACTTTTCCTGCACTTAAGTACTAAGCCTGAAATGAATGGTTCACAGTGGTACTAAGTCTGTAATGCACAGTGTGGCTTCTCAACTTTGGCCACACGTTAAAAATTACCTGGGGTGCTTTCTTAAAATACCGCCCGCAGAGATTCTTTTCAGCTGTTCTCAAGTGGGTCCTGGGAACCAGTAGTTCTTATAAATCCCTGGGAGATCTTCCTGTGCTGCCAAAGCTGGAGAACCACCTCTGGAGACCTGAGCCTCAGGGTTCCCACGTCTGCAACAGAGCCATGCTCTTGAGTTCATCACTGACACGGAAAGCAAGAAAATCATAAGAGGTAGGAAGCCGTCTTCTAAATCCCTACAGCCACCCTGAGCCCTGAGGTTAGTCTTCTCCATCTCCTGCCTGAGCTCGCAGCTGGAGAAACTGCTTAAGAGCAACACCCTCTGGGTAACTTCACTGTCAGTCAAGCGAGCCATTGCCAACAACCTCTTTCAGACTTATTTGCTTCAATATAACATGTTAACACTCTTTGAGCATCAGTAAAAGTAGAGTTTTCTTTATTGCAAATATGAATTAGATAGCTATGAATTAGACAAAGAGAAAGCACCAAGTAAAGAAATTGAGAACCTAATGTGTCTTAGACATTTTATTTATTTTGTTTTCCATCCTTACAACAACCCTATGAGGACGTTGTTTCATTTTAATCTTCCAATGAGGAAACAGGCTCAAGGGTATTAGTCACAGATTTCTCAAGGGCTACTGGAAGGAACACTGGGAGGTGACCCGATCTGATTTTTACTACATCAGACTGCACCCTAGGGCTGCAGAGGTCAATGCAAGTGCCAGTTCAAGGAACTTGAAATGCCTGAGGCAGCAAGTTTGAAACCTTTCCAATGGACCTAATTGGCTGTGATGGCTTTTTCCTCCAAACACTTAGAGCCTTTCAGTTGGTACCACTTAGCAGTGAACTCCAACCGCCTTTTGTTAATTGCCAGTTCAGTGCTTTCAGCTCATTGCTGTTACAAGCAAGCTCAGGCCAGCAAAGACAATTCTTGGTATTTTTCAATCCACCTGAGAGCCTAAAATTGCCTTAGATCAGTGCTTCTTAAACTGTTATGTCCTTATGAATCACCTATGGACCTTGCTAAAATGCAGATTCTCCCCCAGGACATCTGAGTGGGGCTGAGATCCTGTGTTTCTAACAAGCTGCCAGGAATTCCAAAGCTGCTGGTGAGAGGATCACAGGGGTTAGCAAAGAACTAATTATTCCAAGTAAATGGGGTTTTATTTTAAGTGTAATTTTGAAACAGGCAGCTGTGAGTTCTGTTTGATATATTTCACCACATATTTCATTTCTTAAAAAAAAAAGGTGTCTCATTATCTTCACAAGACTGTCTAAAGCCATTCCTTTCCCACTCAATGAAACTTTGTAGATTAATTTATTGATAGGTAGGACATCTCAACATGAAAAGAAATCATCTAGAAAATACAGTTGCATTTTCTTATGAATAGCACAAAGAAACATTAGGTGGTTAATCACTGATTTTTAAAAAGACTGTCAGTACACCCTTCTCACCTGTTAGCAAAAGACCCTCACCATCGGGGACCATGACATCCTTGGAGTTGCCAGAGTTACTAGGATGCTTCTGATGGGAAACCTGTGGGTAACTCTATTAATATACTCTGGGTAAAACACAATCATTAACAACATCAGCCTCAGGGTCAGTAGACCTGAGTTCAAGCCCTTGCTAACATTTTACTTCTCAAAGCTCAGTTCTTATCCAGTACCACCCTAAGCAAGACTTGTAAATTTGACCAATCCCCAAATAATCCAAACTCCAAGTCATTAAAAAGAAATATATTCATACACACCATAGAAGAATTTTTCTCACTCAAGACAATGACATATTTCACTATTGAATTTGTGGTCAAACACAAAAGAGGGCTTATGTTGTCACTAATACAATAAAATGCTGTAAATCCTTTTTAAATGTATCCAGTGTTCACCTCTTTGCCCCCTCACCACTAAACACACATGATGCTACGATGGCATGATGCTTTACACGGATGTAACCACATGCAGCGTCAGTTTCCTCAGCTATAAAATGGGTTTCCATGAAGATTAAACACATATCTCCCTCCAAAGTCCCTGGCAATCCCAGCCAGCGCATCTCCTCTCTAGACCACTCCCCCCGCCATGCACTCCTCCAGCCTCCATCTTACCAACCTCATCCATACCCCCATCTTTCTACGTCCCTTTTCTTTTCAGAAAAATTTGCCTATCTCTTGGCTTTTCCAATTGGGATGCAATCTCTTGAGACAGCAGAGAATTAGAAATAACAAATAACTTTACACACACAGTCAGTTCTCTGTAAATATTTATTAAATTAATAAATGATTGGCCCTCCTATAAACAAGTTAACCCCAGTTTATCCTCAAAATTGAGTTCTAGAAATCTCTACCATTAAAAAAAAAATAGGTGTGGAAATAGTATCAGCTATATATAAAAATTCCTCTTAATTGAATTTACTCTGGCCTCTTTTCACAAAGGGAAAAGGATAAATCAAAGGCACCACCAATATTTAGGTAGAATTTCAGAGAGTGCAGCAGCAAAGACATCAGGATGTCAGAAATGCTATTTGATACTGTCTAAAGCTCACATGTTGCTATGAAATCTTTAAAATATATATATAGAAATATATAGGAAATGTCCAGCCCCATGAAAGTTGTGTGATTCACTTGATACATACTTAAGTTGTCTCGTGGGTTTGTCATAAAGAGTAAAGAAAATGACATGTATGTTTCTCAGTAGTTACCACTTAGTAGATACTCAGTAAATGTTCTGTTCCAGCTTATCTTGGTGGCTATTTTCATCCCAGAGACATGGGGAAGGCGGGTAGAAAATACTTATTCAATATCTTTGTTTGTTGAACTTATGAAAAAGAAAGCTCTGACCATGGCAAAGATGTTATATGTTAAGCCATCTTGGCTTTTGTAGCCTTCCAAAATCTTATGAAAGGGGGTGTCAAGTTCTAAAAACCATAGTTGTCCATGTTCAGTCAAATTGCACTCAGTGGCAGGGAAAGAGGGAATGATAAAAACAAAATGACGGTAGAAAGTCCCATCACTGCAGAAAAACTTCATAGGAAATGATCAAATCACAGCACCAGATAACAGGCACTCTTACTAGAGTGACAGTGACATTAAAATAACTATAGAAGAAAATCTGGAAGGAAACCTTACCTAAGGAAAAAGTGAGAAAAAGGAAACAATGATTATTAACTGAACAAAATTTAGCCTATATATTTAAGATAAGCATACAAGATATCTTTATCAGAGAGAAAGTTTTATTCAAATCAAAGTCAGACATAAATTGTCCAATTGAGTAAGAGTACCCATAGACAAAATCTATAGCAAGATGTCAGAGCTAACAAATTATGATCAAAAACAAAAACAAAAACACGAATGCAAGATATTTTACATTACATATTTAGCAGTGAAATCATCTTTTCTATTTTTCCCTAAAACTTTTGAGTATTCAACTAACAATTGCCCTTAACATGCTATTGTATCTATTCAATATTTTACTAATTAGGTTACACACAATCAAATCTAGGGGCTACAGTGAACACAAAGTCAATGTGCTCAATACAAAATTCTATTTTGTGTGATTACATTTTTAAGGCCAGAAAGAAAGCCCCCAGGTCTGAAGGTAATTTCCACATCTTACGCATGTGGAAAATGTCACGCTCCTCTCCTGGAGGTTTCTAAGGAATGTATTTTAGTCCATGTGAAGCCCAAGGCGTGTTAGTACTTCACAGCCCATGTTCACTATCCTCCTTTGTCTGCCTCCACATTGAGCGCGGAACCTTACAAACATACAGTGTCTATGCTCAGGGCTGTCCTCCGGTTTGAGTTCGGTTTTGTTTTTTTCAAATCCGTATGCCCATCTTCCTGTTGACTATCTTACCAACACTGTAACTTTGCTGAGCCACCACCACCTCCAGACCTGTGAGGTCTATTAAAAAACAGTCTCAGATCTTGAGCCAAGAAAAAGAAGTGCTGGTTAAACATCGTTCAACACTGTTCTCTCAGAAAGGCCATAAGACAGACGAACTAAAACCAGCCTAAGAATGGGAGATGTCAGTTCATCTCTAACTCAGTTCCTCATAAGAATGGGGAATAATGCCCTTGACTTCAGAACAGATCTCATGACTCCC
The DNA here is from genome assembly GCF_009834535.1 of Camelus ferus. Classification (NCBI taxonomy): domain Eukaryota; kingdom Metazoa; phylum Chordata; class Mammalia; order Artiodactyla; family Camelidae; genus Camelus; species Camelus ferus. The sequence goes on from NC_045709.1 coordinate 64,878,310, forward strand.
TGGAAGAGTTAATCACCTACCTGGTAAATTCCAAAGGCTCTGGAAAATCATCCCCAGCACAACCATGTCACATATCCACATCTACGAAAAATATACTTTCTCCACCTCTTGGATGAAATTGTTGTTGTTGTTGTTGTTGTTGTTGTTGTTATTCTCTCAGTTTCCAGTTGTCCTCTGCTTAGATGCCGGTAGTCTTGGAAAGGTAATGCTTTGTACCTCATGTACTCATGTGTTCTAGGTTATCTGTCCCTTTACCAAGAGCTGCAGTGGTCAACAGACCAAATGAGGATTTTGAGAGGACACAGGTGTCTGGGAGGAGAGCAGGAGCAGGAAGAGAGAACTAAGGACTCTGAAACCAAGCTGATCTCTCCACAATTTTACCTAAGGCTTTGGCAGCACAAATATTTGTGTAAATGAAGTCATACTTAGAACAAAACACATTGAAAATAGATAAGCCCAGAGCTGCTCTGATTGATGATACAACTGAAGCCTGGACCTCTGCCCACTGTACTTCTCCTTCCAACCCTGAGGCCATTCAGGGGGACACTAGGGTGTCAGGAAAGGTGTTTGAAAACCACTAGCTCTTGGAAGTTGATAGAGTGAAAGAGGTCTTCTGTAAGAACCATCCCCTCTCTTAAAACTTTCATCAGGAATTTATGATTTCAGAAGTTAATATCTAGGTAAACATTTGGGAGGATGAAGGCAGGAAAGAAGGCATGATAGACTGTTTTACATCCAGATCCTTTGTGCTATTAACATCTTCATTTTCAAATAACATGGGACTAGCTTCAGCAAAGGTGAGGTTGGGTAAGGAAGTCCCTCTGATCCATAAACAAGGACACTCTTCATGCTCAGATGCTAAAGAGCTATGGAAACCCAGTCACTCCCTTCTCTCCAGATCCTGTAGCTGTGTCTACCTTGCTCCAGCTGGAGTTTATTCTAAGCCCACAGGAAGGAAATGGCCACTGTAACTAACTCCTGTTTTACATCTCTGTTCATGAAACCAGCCAGACAAATCCCAAATCCAAGTTTTCTAGAAAGTACTTTGCTCAGCCCAGCTTTAATGGAGTACCTCCAGTCCCATCAGAATAATCCAGGTGACAACTTTGCAGTGGGCAAGGCAAGTTTCAGGAAAGAGAGCAAGGTGCTGAGAAAACTAAAAATATCTGCCAGCACCTCCTTCCTGGAAGCCTATGCCCCCTGATCTAGCAGCAATGTGCTGAACCAGCTGGGAGCAGTTAATGAGAACCAATTCCACCCCCACTTCCCAACTTCATGTTCAATGATGCCATGCTGGTAGCTTGAAATGAACTGTGGTAGGAATATTTATACCATTAAACTGGAAATGCTATAAATCAGGGATTCTTTTTCTCAGAGTCAGTTTACCAGCACACCACCGTCACGTGTCTCCATGATCAGTGATGTTGGAGAGAGTCACATGAATGTCTGCTCACACACCGTGAAGTTCCGCAGATAGCCTTCCTCTCCTTTTCCTCACAAGCATAGTCCTCTAGAAGGAACCCTGTTCACCTGTTCACCTGTTCACCTAGGTATATTTACATTTCAAAGAAAGGAAATAAAGCAAGACATGTGCATCACCATGGGTCAAATGCATCACACCTCTGATTCTACACAAAGCCTTCTGTCTACTATACTCAGTACAAGGTTAGATACAGGTTCGAATGAGCCATAGTCTTGGTAAAAATAGAAAATAGCAACTGAAGAAACTAGTGCAGAAAGTGTGAAGAAATAGTAGAAAGAAGTCACCAGAGTACTTACTGGAAAACAGTAGGAAGCTCAATGAATGTTTGGGAAAGGATGAAGGGACAAAAGGAAGTGGGAAAGAGGGCAGGAGTTACAGGGGCAGAAGGAAGGCAGGGAGGACAGGGGATACAAAGGGAAATAATGAACCATCAGTCAGAGGAGATAACTCTCCACTGAGAATAAAAGCAAAATGCATATTAAATGATAGCATGAAAGCATCTTCATTCATTTCAACAAATTCTATCAAGTGCTGATCCTGTGGCAGGGGCTGGACACACAACACTTAGTAAGACATAGTCCTGGCCTCAGGCACCATACAGTTTAGTGGAGGAGAGCCTCAAGTAAATCGTCATCTCCCTACTAGACAATACTATACTTAAGTAACCACAGGATGCTTAAAGAGACCACGGAAAGGCTACTACTTCAAACTGGGGAGTCAGAAAAGACCTCCAAGAAATGGTAACATCGAAACCAAGCCCTGAAGAACACACAAAATCTGCATGAGATGGCAGTAACGCATATCAAGCTTTATTTGGGTGGCAACTTGACATGTTTGCAGGTGGGGAAGGTCTGTCACAGCATGAGTCATTCCAGAGACCACCACCCAGGAATGGGATCATGTGTCTAGCTGTTGTTGTTCAGCTGCCCAGGGGGAGTCTCTGGGTCACAGAGTTCTGAAGGTCAGCAGCAGCTTAGACCCTTATTTATAGCTGTAGGTGATGAGATGAAAGAAATAGATGAAGGAGATTAAGAGGTCCAAACTTCCAGTTGCAAAATAAATGGGTCAAGGATATGAAATGCACAGAGTTGGAAATATAGTCAATAACTATGTCATATCTTTGTAGGGTGACATTTTGTAACTAGACTTATCATGGTGATCAGTTTGTATAGAAATATCGAATCAATATGTTATGTAGCAGGAACTAATGTTGTGTTATAGATAATTATGTTTCAAAAATAAGAAAACTCAGAAAAAGAGATCAGATTCGTGGTTACCATAGTTGGAGTTGGGGGACAGATGGGTAATTGGATGAAGGCATTCAAAATGTACAAATTTCCAGTAATAAGATAAATAAGTCCTAGAGATGTAATGTACAACATGATAAATATAATTAACACTGCTGTACTATATGTGAACGTTATAAAGAGTAAATCCAAGTTCTCATCATAGGAAAAAAATTTGTTTATATTTCTTCAGTTTTGCATGTAGGTGGATGTTTACTAAACTTACTGTGGTAATCAGTTCATGATTTATGTGAATCAAATCATTAAGCTGCACACCTTAAGCTTATATAGTGCTGTATGTCAAGTATATCTCAATAAAACTGGAAGAAAAAATTGGATATATAAAAATTGAGCTGGGTGCCAGTGGGCTTTTGAGGTAACTGGCCCCAGACTGCTGTGAAGAAGTGGACAACTTCACAGCAGTCAGTATACCATCTCTAGTTCATTTACATAACAAATACTCACAAGTCTCCGGGGGATCCTGACACTACTGGTCCAAGAACACACTTTGAAGGCCACTGATATAGAAGCTTCTCGTGGGCAAGGTGGCTCTGGAAGAAAGGGTGAGGGACAGTTTCTTCTCCCAAACTGACATATCAAGGTCTCTTGTGCTGAAGGGAAGAAAAAAGGGAAGGAGAGGGAAATTATACATAGCAGAATTTCTACACACACAAAAGGAACTGTTAGAACAGAGGAGGAACTATTCTTTTCCCAGATCCTTAAAAAAAAAATGTCTTTTTGGTAGGGACTGTATTTTTACTGTTGAGAAGAAGGAGCTCAGATGAGGATTGCCTGGTTTTATATAAATGGAAACCAGTTTCATTATCCTGACAAACAACAGTACTTTGCCTGTGGGCGGTAAAGGCTGTTTATATACCCTTACCTTAATTAAGTAATCTCTGACTGAAAAATGATTATCTCACAAGTATTCTCAACAGACTTTCCTTAAAGAATTCCAGGAAATAGCATCTATTTTCAGTGTTACAAAAGGTAGGTAAATCGAGATCTATATTAAAGCTATTTCCTTTAATTTAGTCTTTAGTTTCTTTCATTTCTCCTTTACAACATATGTGTCCCCATAATCACCCATTAGTTTGATCACCAATTTATTCATCTAGTCTTAATGTGTGTGTTCTCAATGTATGCATTAAGAACTGCCCTGGGTGCTTTGAGATGACAGATGTTGAAACCAAAGCTGAGAATGAACAAACATAAACAAAACCTGTTTGTTTTTGTTTTTTTTTACTGAGACCTATATAAAGAAAACTTCGTTACTGGGAGCTTTTGGCATGTTGGTCTCATTTTTTTTTTTTTTCTCCTTCTCCCTCCAAACACATTTAAAGGAATTAACACTACATTAGCATGAAAAATTCAAGTGGGAAAAGACATGGGAACCACCATACTAACAAGGAAAAACTCCACCATGAGATTTAGGAAATAGAAATGTGTCACTTTACATGGTAGTTTTAATGACGAATGCTGAATCTTCAGTAGGTTTTATACTTCTCCCTCCCAGCTGAAACCTCGAGCTGGTCCAAAGCTCCAGCCTGCTTCATTCTGTCTGTGTGGATACCATTTGCATAAGTACCTGTCATTATCCCCTATCAAGTGCCTCCTCTCCAACCTTGAACATTTCTTCTTGATTCATTATAATTAAAGAGCTAATGTAGCCATTCAAGTTCACATTGTCAGTGACCATGTAATCATCTTCCCTAGTGACCAGAATTCCTTTCTTTTTATGAGGTTAAAATTAAATTCCTTCCAGCCATAAGGTCAAAAGGATCTGGAACAGTTAGCCTTCCCAGTGACTAATTTCACACCTGTGACTCTCATGCATATAAAATAAGACCTCTTAAATGGAAGATGTCAAATTAAGAAATAATATACCTTTGACTGCACCTCAACTGAAGTCAATTAGATGTAAAAATTAAGACTGTGGATTCCTTTCCTGTTACTGGAAGTGATGCTTGACACTCCACTTATCAATTTCAGACACATCTGTGTCCCTTAGAAATGTTAAAGTAATTTGTAAGTTGGAAGAGAATTAAAATGGCTCAAAGCCTGGGAGGATACTGGCCAGGAGATTAAGATAATGTGCTCCTTTCTGTTTCACATAATAACTTGTCTATCACTTGATTTTTTTTTCCCTTCCCAAGATTTGCTTAAGTTTTTCTAAAATGGATTTTGTTACTTTCCCTGCAACTAAGGCTTTTTACATTTCGTAAAGGATTCCCACTATTAGATCACTCTGCATGGCTAAATGCCACGAGCAGATTTAGCCTCTGGCTTCCAAGAGGCAACACTGACCAGGGAAGCCCTCTCTTTGTCCTGTCATCTTGGAATTTATTGTGGACCTTCCCCTTCACCTACAGCATTCAGTTTCACTTTACACACACCCCTCCCCAATTCCCTATGCCTTTCTCCTTCTTTCTCCTCCAAGACAACTCTTTTCAGCAGTGAGACTGGAAGCCTTGCAGGTCAAAGTTCGATCAGAAGTCACTGTCAAGTCTCCATCTGTGTATCTCAAGGAGTTTTCCAGAAAGGAGGCTGCCCATGGCAGCTCCAGTGCTCCTACAACCACAACTCAAAGGGGATCCTGGAAGAATGAGGTGACCACGGCCAGCAACCTCCATACTGCATTTCAGCAACCCTGCAATTCCAGGAACAAAGTCAAAGTTCCCTCACCAGGAACAAAGGCAGGTGACCTTCACTCAGAAGCATCTAGGTGATGACTCTGAAGCCTGAAGAGCAAACAAGATCTAACTCCTCAAGTTCTTGAAGTTGTTGTTGGGACCTCTTGGTCTTGCAAGAGAAATAACTGTTGTCGTCCCCTGTAGTAGATGTGTATTGTCACTGCCACCCAGAATCCACTCACCCTTTTTTTGAGAACTACACCTTGATTTCCCTCGGGGTACATGTTTTCCCTGCTCTTAGCCAATATGCTTCAGATCCCATTTTGCACACTGTAGGGCCCAGGCTTCCAACTGTGGAGGCAATGAACAATGTGAGTTCTCTGACTTATCAGTTCTTTGACCGATTCCTGGACCGTGATTTCCTCCTCCAGGCTATCCTTTTCCATAGCACACCATGAGCATAGATTTTGCCTGGATCTTCTGTACCCTCGAAATAACCAGTCAAATACCCCACCCTCTGAGCAGAAATCAATGTTCCCAATTCTTTCACTTAATACTTCCTCCAGGTCATGGACCCCTCTATTCCCCATCACCAGACTTTATTTTCATGTCTTCGCCACCCAGCTATAATCCTTAGATCCTTACTTCAACCCTTACTGGTATCTTCCCTTCCCCATTTTCCTTCCACCTCACCAACCTGACAGATCACTTATATATGATCCTCATTGTCTATTTAATACTTGATCTTCCCTCTGAAGCTACAGGCTATGAGAAGCAGGGACTTTTTGATAACAATTGGATCCCCAGTGCCCTGCATCACTGTACTTGACAAACAGCAGACAATTAACAAACTCATTCACTCCAAATTTATCTTTTAGAAACTGACTATGGGATGGAAACTGTGCTTGGGGTACCTAGAATATGATGATCAGAAAATAAGAACTCAGCCCTGTCCTCACAGAGCTTACAGTCTATTGGGTATGAGAGCAAGGCGGTGGTAACACCACACTGAGTAGGACATGGTCCTAGAAACCCAGGCAGTGACCAACAGCAGAGTCATGTTCATGGCAGAGGAGTTGCAGAAGAACTTGCACTTCAGAGAATTAGCTGCCAAGTGACCAACTCACAGACAAATGCATGATAAATATCTTCTTTCCCAAATATATTAAGGAAGCTGTTCCATGAAATTAAAGATTTTGACACTTGTTACATATACTAAGAATTGGCCAAAGATCATAAAATAAGTCCTGATATATTTCCTTGACAGCACAGATGAGGGAGCAACACCAAAAAAAAAAAAAAAAAAAAAAAAAAAGGAAGTGGTAGAACTTTTTAAATTACTTTACTAACCTGTAATCATTTTCAACAGGTCCTACTGAGCATATGCATTATGTTTTCCCCTGGGAACTTCCTCGCCTTGAGTGTCTCAAAGGTCCATAAACATTTAACACTAGTAATGGAAAAGAAGCACATAACACACCTGATGAAACATTTAGATGCTAATAAGCTGGGAGAATATGCAAAGGCCTCAGAAAGACAGAAGAAAAATTACAAATGGCAGTTATATGAATCTGAATAGTAAAATGACAGTCAAATCATGAGCACATGAATTAACATATTTTAATGAAAAAGAGAAAATAGTAAAATAAGAACTGTACAGTAACAAAGACCAAATTAGACAAAAATTTTAAAAATATGAAAGGGTAACCATCGGGCTACTTTAAATTCCAGGGACCCAGAAAAAAATATTGAAAAGGATGCTGTGATCCAATCAGGATGTGCTGGTAGTGTCTCAGGTAGGTAGAGAGTCTTCTTGAATGTGCATCTGGGTAGAATTTACAGTTGAATGAGGTAGCAAATTAAGATACTAATTGATACGGGTACCAAAAAAAAAAAAAATCAACGAGGAAGGGAACAGAGAGTTTCTCAGGGATTGTAGGGAAAGCCAAAACTGGACCAACTGGTCGCTCAGCAAAGAGGAAAATGGACAAACTGCAAAACACAAACTGAGCAAGAGAAAGGATTAAATAAATGTTAAGGAATTAAAGGAGATGAATATCCGTGGTCTAGACAGGATTCACATCAAGCTGGATAGCTTGACTTTGAATAAGAGAAAAAGACTCAGACATCAGAATAAAAGAAAGAGAGAGAGAGGGAGAGATACTTATTGGTTCTGTTTCTCTGGAAAACCCCCAATTAATAAAGCAATCATCCTTTATATTTATATACATATATATACACACACACACACACATATATATATACACACACACACCCCCACGTGTGTGTGTGTGTGTGTGTACATGCACACATATATACATACATATGGGGAGAGAGAGTGAGAATATAGGGGGGAAATAAACATTTATATTTATATTTACATATGGTGTAATTCAGTTCAAAGGCCTGAATAAGTCCAGGTCTGAATCTGAAAGCGCCAGAATCTGGATCACTGATGTCCAAGGGCAGGAGAAGATGGATGTCCCAGCTCCAGCAGAGAGAGCAAACTCACCCTTTCTCTGCCTTTCTGTTCTATTTAGTCCCTCAGTGGATTAGATGATGCCCATCCACATCTGCTAACTCAGTTGTTAACCTGATCTGGAGTCAGCTGGACTGATACACCCAGAAACAATGTTGTACCTGCTACCTGGACATCCCTTAGCCCAGACAAGTAGACAAACAAAATTAACCTCCACAGCTGCCATCTTCCTTCCCTTCCCTTCCCCCTTTACTCTCATACTCCTGTTGGAGAAGGACCTTGCCCTTTTCACATACCTTGCATTAGGGTCACGCAAAAGCAGAAGAAGGAGGGCTAGCCCCACTCGGCATGCAGTAGGTGAGCTTTGCCACAGGCCCATGAGAGTTGGAAGCAAAACAGCTCTTACATTACGGGGTGTGTGGTCTTAGGTGAATCACTCAACTACTCACATAAGATGGGGATGTGAATTCCAACTTTGTTGGACAGTTCTGTTGTTTAAGTAACAGTGTTTGACATGTAACAGGTGCTCAATAAATGTTTGTTCTAGTTCCCCTTTTAACCCATAGAACAGATCAAATAATAAAAAATGCACTCTCAGGGGCAGGGGACAGTGTTCTGTATAGCTCAGTGGTAGAGTACATGCCTAACATGCATGAGGTCCTGGGTTCAATTCCCAGTTCCTCCATTAAAAAATAAATAAATAAATAAACCTAATTACCACTCTCCCCAAAACTACCCCCCCCAAAAATAGTCTTTTTAAAAAACGCATTCACAACAATAATATAGGGGAGATTCTAGCATTTCTCTATATTTTGGTGATTTATTAAGTTCTGTTTGTAATGATCACACTTTCAGGTAAGAAAGAATGAGACTCATGGTCATTATATTCTGATTATTATGTTTTAGATTATTGCAGTGAATCAGAGAGCATTTCAAACTCGTTAGCATGACCTAGTTAGAAAAATGTTTTAATTCCTAGGTAAGATAGTGAGTAATTAAGCCCATAATAATTAAGTACCTGTCTCTGAATGAGTCTTAGAAGAAACTAATTTACTGACAGTGAAACCATCACATCAGAAGGGACCCCGTGCTCTGGTGGAGAGAAGCAGAATGTCCGTGCTGTGCAGACCTGGCCTCAGGCAGGAGCGCTCCGGTAGAGGGAGCTCTGAGCCCCTCCTCCTCACCAGGACCTCCAGGGGGCCAGAACAGCTACTGAGCCTGGGAGCCTAGCTGGTCGATTCTGTGACGTTGGCAGTGATCCACATGTGTCCTGAAGAGAGACTTTGACAGACTGATAGAACTTCCTGCCTTGGAACTGGATGGAGAGGAGTGGAATGGGATTAGTGAAGAAGAAGGAGGCAACCGCAGGAAATCTGTGCTGTTTTTTCCTTTGCTTTTTTTTTTTCCTAACTATACTCAGTAAGTGCATGGTTCTCAGGGTGCTCAATTCTATCAAAACATATGGATACGAATTCTTAGTGCTACTTTGTCTTAAATTATTTGCACTTACTCAGAATGTAGATGCTATGGCTCTCTCTGGGAAATGTGACCACAGCCCATCCCACACATCCAGTACATAAACTGGGTGCCAGTGGTGGGAAACTGAAGTGGGCAGGAGCTGTTAGAGTGTGAAGCTCTTCACTCGGGGACCACTGGAGTTACTGAATGATCCAGGGCTACCAGCTGCCCAGATATCTAGGCAGCGAGTGGCTTGGTCTGTGGCCAGTCTCCCCAGTTGTTGACCTAGCATTTGTCCGTCTCATGTGGATAGCTGAGATAAGTATTCAGCCTGTAAGTTCTCACGTGATCCCTGGCCTGAGACAGCTAGGCTGGCTAACCTCCCGTTTGCTTGGGAATTTCTACCTTTAGCACTGAAGGTCCTGTGTTCTGAGATGCTTCGAAGTGTCAGCAGACTGGGCCAGCTGTTGTCATACTACACAGCGCAGTGTGCTCAGAGTCCTCTCCTTAGACAGAGTCCTGATGAAGTGGGACCCTCAGGCCTCACAAAGGATGTAAGGATGCGAGAGGCAATCAGACTCCCTCGCTACTGACGTCATTGTTCACATTCCTCCCTCTTTGTTAATGCAGCAAAGCCTAGAATGAAAGAAGCACTGTCTCCCAAAAGGCTTGCTGAGCTGGTGAAGACATGCTGTCTCTCCTCCTGGGATCTGATTTTGAATAGGATTATGGAACAAAAGAAGAGAGGGAAAGAATTTGTCCAAATACTCACAGTTAATTAGACAACCATACCGATTTAATTTTGCAATAAAACAGATATTTTCTGCAACTGAAAGACAGGTGGTGAGGCAAAGCCTCTGCTTAATGATAGACAGAGCTGTAAGTCTGACTTTAGTGTTTAAGACAAAAGGCAGGCATCTAGTCACAGAGTGTGATTCATTAACATTAAACCAGGCAGATTGCATTACCGTGAACTTCCACTGACATAGAGACAAAATGAGCATTAGCTAAGCCTTGTTAATCATTTGGGGGTATGGCGATTTTCAACATAAAATCATCTGTAGCTGTAGAGTTCAGTTGGTCCCAATTATACCAGACACTCAAACGATGCTGATACATTATTGATTTGTTTCTGAATACCAAAGATGTTGATGTGAGGATTGAAGATTCTTTACCTGATAGATAAATTTGTATTCTAAGACATTAAAATAAAACCAGTGGAAGAAACAGACAAGTAATCCATATAAACAATTATTTCAAGAATATTAAAAACCTCTAGATTCCAATCTGTGTTACTTACTGAGAATCATGCTTATCAGAGGTAAAGTTCAGTAGAAACAAAATATTAACTTAGATCTGATATCACAAACTGGCAGCCCACACGATAAGGAGGCCCAGATGTGCATGGTTCTGGTTTGTTTGTTTGTTTGTTTGTTTTTAATTTCAATTAGGGTTAAACATGGCAGACTAAACACATGTGTTTATCTTCACTCCCTCATGAAAAGTCACTACGATGATAGTAGAGCAATAAAAACAATATGAACCCCCGATGATAAAGAGGCCAGGAAGTGAGGTGGCATAGTACAAGAGACGGCAAAAAAAAATTTGGAAGACAGAAAGTAAATTAAGAAGTGGTCACTAACTTAGCAAAGACAAGACTGAAATTTAAGTGGCTTCAGAGGACAGCAGTAACATGAAGCTATGCAGTCTGCTTTTTGGAAATTTAGGAAGTCTTAGACCTCAGAAGTAACACCGAATTCAGAGTGCAATTGAGGGCTTAATACTGGGATGAGTGGAAAGCCTCTTTAAGGAGCAGTTGGACCCACAAGTCGCTTTTCCCAGTCTGTGTGGTTAGGCAAGTCCCCTTAAGCTACCCCGCAAGGAGACCAGATATTTACTTTTTTAAAAAATTGAGTTTGAGTCACCCTAGATTCAAGGACATTCATACAGTGGAGGGCCAAGGCAAGGGAATTAATTGAAAGTCTACATACTGAACTATTGAGAAGTCCAAAGTCTTCTTGTCTTCTCCTGCCTAGTCCTAGAGCACCAGTAGCCAGACACATACAGCCAGGAAGTCTTCTCCAAAAACCCAAACCACCCCAAAGGAAAGATGTAGTGATATTAATATTGGAAAACTTCAAAGAAAAATCAGGCATTTCCCAGTAGCCCCATGGCAAACCCACCAACCAGTTAGCCCTGCCCTTGCATAAAGAACTTACAAACAGCTTCTCAATGCTTTACTTTTAAATGTCAATAGAAAGCCAAAGAGCACCAAAGCATTTGAGGAATTCCTACAACATTCAAGAGATCAAATCAAACAAAAATATTAAAAAATTAAGAACTCCAAAAAACAAATTCAATGGGAGGAGCAAAAGAAAACCCTAAGGAAACAGAGAAAGATGAGCTATACAGCTGCAAAAACAAAAATTCAGAGTTCCAAGAAAGAGGTTAGAAATTTTAAAATATAAAAGCCGAAAAATTGTTTTAAACCTATAGAAGAGATGGAAAATAAAGCCAAGAAATCTCATTAAAGTAGAACAAAAAGATACAGAGACAGGTAACAGGAAAGAAGTGATAAGAAAGTCAGAGAATCAGTCCAGAGGATTCCACTATCAGCAATTCTAGAAAAAAAGACATTCCAAAATGGTGGGTTAGGGGGAATTACTGTCAAGAAATTAATACAGGAGAATGTCCCATACAGGAGCTTTCAAATGCAGGGTCAGTCAAGTGCTCAGCACCATGAATGAAAAGATGCCCAAGTCCCAGATAGCATCATGAATGTTGAAAACAACCATAATAAAAAAACTTTTTTAGAGAAGAGAAACTAAAACCCACCCAAAGAATCAAGAATCAGAAATCAGAATCACTTTGGAAGTCTCAATAACACTATTAGATGCTAAAATCCAGTGGAAGAAATGCCTTCAAAATTCTGAGTGAAAAATACTTTTCACGCTCAAGTTTTTTACCCAACCAGACTACTAAATAAATGTGAAAGTAGAAATGTTAAACATACTAAGACAAGAAATGTCCCTCTCACACACTTCCTTAAGAAGCTAGTGGCAGCTTCACTTCAGCACGGCAAGCGAGGAACCTAGACACAGGAGGAGACAGCCTCCAAAACAGAGGGATGCTGACACAGGACATGCTAAGGGCAACCGTAGGAGCACAACATGTAACAGACCTGATGAAAATGACCCACTCCAGGGAGCAGAATTCAGGAGTGGGAGAGAGTGGGGCAAGACATTCCACTATTTTATTATAAATTTTATACACCATGTGACTTTTTTAAACCAATATGTGTTATTTTCATTTAAAAAAAAAATCATTTTTAGAAATTTTAGTTGGTTATAATATGTACAGACTGCATATAAAAATAAAGGTTTATGGTTTGTATCAGTCAAGACGGGCTAGTTTGAGACACAAATGACCCCAAACTCAACATTTAAATATATATATGTATATATCCTACTCATGTTATATGTTTCTAATAGGCTGAAAGGACTTCTGCTTATCTTATCACTCAAGGAGATGGACAGAGATTCTATCCCAAAACATGTCCCCATGATTGGAAAGAAAGGGAAAAGAGAACGTACAGAAACATAACTGTTCTTTAAACTTCTGCCTGGAAGTGACAAGTATCACATGTCTGAGAGCCTCAGAATAGGATTATGTAATCCATTTACAGGAGGGAACATCACTGGGCCCATGTTTATTTTTAGCAGAAGTCTGCAGGAGCTGAGTAGCAACTATTTCTTTAAAGATATATACACACACAAATTTGCTAAAATCGCTACGCTCTAACGTCTCTCTGACTTGGAGACAAGTATTGGTTGTCATTCATTGCTGCACTTGTAATTTTTTATAGTATAGCATTTTTAATAGTAACAATACAAATAAAAAGAAATATTTCTCTATAGTCATGGAGGAAAAAGAAAAGGCAAACAAGAGAATTGAGTGTTTCAAGAAAAATGGAGTAGGTCTTATTTCATCCTAGAAGTGAAGAACACCCTTGTGAATTTAGTCTGCAAACAAGGCATGCTTTCTCGCACACGCATTTGCTTTACTTTTCTGTTATGGTTTGAATTGTGTCCCCCTCCTCCAAAATATATGTTGAAGTTCTAACCCCCTCTACCTCAGAAATTAAGCTTATTTGTAAATAGGGTCCTTGCAGATGTAATTAGTTAAGTTAAAATGAGATCATCTTGGAGTAGGGTGGATCCTTAATCCAATAGGATTAATCCCCTTAAAAGAAGAAGGGAAAGAGACACACAGAGAGGAGGTCATGTGACCATGGGGGCAGCGATTGGATTTGTGCCCCACAAGCCATGGAACACCTGGGGCCACCAGAAGCTGAAGAGGAAAGGGACAATTCTCTCCCAGAGACTTCAGAAAGAGCACGGCCCCACAACACCTTGATTTTGGACGTCTGCCTCCAGAGCTGGGGGGGGAATGAATTCCTATTGTCTAAAGCCACCTAGAGTGTGGTCCTTTTTTACAGACACCCTAGGAAACTAACACATTTCCTAAGCTGTAGGACCAGATTACTTCCGATTAGATCATTTCTGAAGAAAGGAGACAGGAGAATTGTGCATCTGTCTCTTTGAGTAAAGACTTCCTTATTTCATTGTATGTTTACTGGCCACAGAGCAGAATGCAGAAATCATTCTGATCCTGACGGTGTCAGTCAGTGAGTCAGTTCAGGTGGACACAGGACTGTGGACTTTCTAGATTAACTGCTATACAAACCACAATCCCATTAGAGAATTGGGTTCTCCAAGGAGGGGCTTGTGAGTGCTACAAATCACAAGAGTGAGCTAAGGTCAGAGTGGAGAGTTCTGAGCAGCTAGTAGGGAGCAAATTCCAGATGAACCAGCTGGGGTTAAAAATCCAAACTGAAGGGCATAAACCAAAAGGTCGTTCCAGAAAGCAAGGATGGGGTGTAGTCTCACGCTCAGAACAAAAAAGTAATCCCCATTAGGAGCACAGTGGATGATGACAATTTATCCTAGGACAGAGGTCAGCTGCTCTTTGCAGGGATGGATGGAGCAGGTCTCCCTGAGAGCGGGTAGTCTGGGAGAGGTGGGGCAGCTTCGCAGAGGACCGGGAGCACGTCCATAGGTGGTCTTATGGCACTTCCCTCAGTGCTGTTTTGGAGAAAGCTCACCCATATCATGTTTATCTGAGTTAACTAAGTGAACCAAGTCTTGGAGATTCACTAATTTGCAAGATACTGTGTTGTCAACAAGAAATAGCCTCTTTTGCCTGTAAATGCCGTGTTGTTTGGGAAAATGGCATTTTAATTGCCTGTTGGGAGTCAAGCCTTCCTTTTTATCTTACAGTTCAGGGCTTGATGTCTTTTCATTTGTGTTATGTCAAAACTGTCCTCAATGTATTGCGTTTGTTACACTTTCTCTATTTTTCACAGAGCACATAATTTTTTATTAGGGGATTCAACTTTTATCTTTATTTTCCATCATGTTCAATCAGTTAGAAGTCCCCTAAATCACTTATTCCCCCTATAGATACAAAGGCACATCAGTACTGAAGGGCTAATTAATTTGGACTTTCATCCTGTGTTGCTTCCCTGTTCTTTTTAGTAGAATGGCTGGAGCACATCATTTGCCAGTCATTTTTATAATGAGCACTAATTTTCATTCTTAAATAGTTATTGATCTAAATGGCCAAGCATAGGAGAGTCATTAAGGAAACTAAACAGTTGCCACATGATGGAAGATTAAGCACTGCTAAACGTGATGCTTAAAAATAATTTTTCATATCTTGAGGAAGGAGTTGCAATATGATAAATAAAATATCAGAATATAATATACAATAATAGTATTATTCTAATTATATAAAAAATGTGAAAACCTAGGTAATATTTCTTTCTCTTGTTATCCTTTCTGTGCTTCTCAAAGTCCCAATAATAAGCAAGTATAATTTTTATAATCAGAAAAAGGTAAATGTTTGGAACGTGAATGGTATTTACATCATCCAGTTTTACAGTATTACTTTAGAAGAATTCACATTTGCATTCAAAATCATTGAGCAATTTTCACAATAAAAAAGAATAAAAACTAAATATTTGCATTTGTATCTAGGCCACAATGTTCACACTTGGCATGTGTGAACTTTCTCAGGTAAGTATTCCCACAATAACACTGGAATCCAAGAGGAGAGTTTGCCAAACTGATTCTTAAAGGGTCAAATAGTAAATATTTTAGGCTTTGCAGGCTGCATATTCTTTGTCACAATTCTGTGTACTCAGCTCTGCTGTTGTATCCTCTTAACAGCCACAGGCAATGTAAACAGAAGGATATGGCTGTGTTCCAATAAAACTTTATTTACAAAAACAGGTGGTGTTTGCCAACCCTTGCTCTAGAGCAGTGTGTCTTACTCTTTAATAGCCATAAGAATCACCTGGTGATTTAAGAGAAAAACAGATTCAGATTCAGCTGGTCTACACTGGAGACTGCAAGTCTGCATTTCTAACAGGCTCCCTGGAGATGCCGTTGCTACTGGTCTGAGGACAATACTTTGAATAACAAGACAGAGTATCCATTTTATTAGCCACATAACATACAGATTCTGGTGAGACAGACCTCAGTAGGAGATAAAAATACATTGTTTACCCATAATACATTTGCATATAGCTATAATATTTTGCTTTTTTTTCTTAACTTATGCCCTATTTTATTGGAACTAATAAGGATGTTAAGTGGGAGATAGATGGCTTTAAATATTTAAAAATAGTTTACTTAAGCAAAGCGATTAATTGACTTTCATGTAGACAAAAAAATTCATTTATTTATTCAGTTAATAAGCATTTATTGGTTACTTCTGGACACTAGATTGCCAATTGCTTGGAATACTAAGAATAAAGAGAACACAGTCCCTGCCTTCAAGGAGCTCATGATCAACAGAGACGCAAAGACATAAAAAGGCAACTAATTTTATTAAAAGAAACAGGTGGGTCCAAAATAGTTTTTTTCTTGGAAGCATTCAGATAGTTTTACAAAGTTTTTAGATTGTGAAGAGGCCAAGGCTGAAAATTCAGCCATTTATCAAACTCTGTCATGGATAACATCCAAGTTCTAACAAGTCACCATAGCCACTTCTGCAAATATCCCTTGAAAACTTGCTTTAATTTTAAGGGCATGTTGTGAATGTAACCCAGATTTCCTCAAGATTCATCACTTGAAGGACTTATGAGTTCACATTAACTGAAATCATTCAAGTCTTGACATCTCCACTTGTATGAAATTCCCAACACCTTGTTACCCCAAAAGAGGAAGGGAAAAGACCCCAGTTCTTGTCATACCTGAAAGGTAAGAATTCAGAAGGGAGACTGAAGCATTTTGTAGAGAAAGATTTTAAAGGTTTTATTTAGCAAAGGGAAAGTGCACCTCCAAGAATGGGAGGTGTGCTGATCCAAGGGCAGATGCAACAGTCTTTGTTTGCCCCCTTCTCTTATACCTTTGCTTAGAGGTGGTCTCTTCATTAATTGATGGCTCTTGCCCCTGGCGTGCTTAGTCATGCTCGTCCCCTTTTATGTATGTTCTTACCCATGATGCATATAGAAAAACCTATGGCAGGGAGGATCTAAACCCCCATGTTAATTATATTACAATGAGCATTGGGTCCCTTCTAGTTAGGTCCTTGTCACTACCATGCAGTTGTGCCTGTTGCGTTCTATATGGTTTCTTGCTGGCACTCATTTAGAGGATGTAAAGCCCCTTTATGCTGAAGGTGGGCATACCGCCATCTTCCAGACCATCCTCCCTCTCCTCCACCATTTCTGCCCAGTGCCCCCACTTATCTGACTACCTAACAACCTGATCCCCCCAAGTCTGTACCACCCCCATCTTCTTAACTCATTTGATGGCAACGCCATCCTTCTGGTTGCTCAAGTCAGCCATCCTTGTCACCTCTCCCTATCTCACACAAAAAAATTATCTTAGCTTTACTTACAAAATATATTCAGAGTCTAACCACTTCTCACCACTTCCTCTGCTGCCATCTGGTCCAAGCTTTCATCTACATTACTGCAATATTGTCTTAGCAGGCCTCCCAGATTCAACACCATTCTCAACAGAGCAGCCCCAGAGATCCTCTTAAACTTAAATGTGATCATGTCACCCCCTATTCAAATTCCACAGCATCTCTCCATTCACTCAGAGGACTACAAGGCCCTTATGATCTGGCCCCAGATCATTTTCCTCACCTCATGTCCTTCTGCTCTCCTTTCTTATTCCCCACCCAGCATTCTGGCCTCCTTGGGGTTGCTGGCATATGCCAACCACATTTCCACCATAGGACTATCTTTCTAGCTATACCTGCTGCCTGGAACACATCTCTCTCAGGTACCTGCTCGACTCATTCCCTCACTCCTTCAATTCATTGTTTCAATTATCACCTTAATGATTCCTGGTCTGACCACAT
The DNA here is from genome assembly GCF_009834535.1 of Camelus ferus. Classification (NCBI taxonomy): domain Eukaryota; kingdom Metazoa; phylum Chordata; class Mammalia; order Artiodactyla; family Camelidae; genus Camelus; species Camelus ferus. The sequence continues at coordinate 64,896,088 of NC_045709.1, forward strand.
ACTTTCCCCACATCTACACTCATAATCTCACTTATTCTGCTCTTTAAAAAAATTTTATTGCACATATTGCTTCCTAACATACTGGATAATATATGTATTATTTATTGTATAAATCAGCATGGGATCTCATAACAAAATATACTATAGACTGGATGACCTCAACAACAGGATTTATTTCTTACTGTTCTAGAGACTAGGAATGCCAAGTGAGGGCCCTCCTTCCTGGCTTGCAGACAGGTGCCTTCTCACTGTGTCCTCACAGTGAGAGAACAAGCAAGCTCTCTGGTGTCTTGGTGTCTCTTCTTATAGGGCACTAATACTATCTTGAGAGCCCCACTCTCATGACCTCATGCAACCTAATTACCTCCCAAAGGCCCCATCACCAAATACCAACACACTGGGGGTTAGGTCTTCAACGTATAAATTCTAGGGGGACAAAATTCAGTCCATAGCATTTATCATCTCCACTCCCCCACCCCTGCTGCAACTTCATGTAAATTCCACAAGAATAGAAATCTTTGCTTTGTTAACTGCAGTATCTCAAATTCAAGAAGAATGCCCAGCACAGATTTGTTAATGATTGAATGATTTCTATCCCACTGTACCAGTATAGGACCTTTTGCACCCCTTGAACATCTTTCCCAGTATTGGGGGAGGTGGACTTCAAGAGTGTCTCAGTTAACAAATAGCCATCTCAGATCTTTGGCCTGCTGATGACTGCTTGTCATAACAATTCTTGAGGGTATGTCCCACCCACCCATGTTACCACCCCACAACCACCACAACCAATGCTTGTCAGTGCCAAGGACAAAGCGTCCTGAAGCTGTCACTGAGCTGGATGCTGTGTTCTGGAAGCAATGCTCACCATTCTCATTTGTGGCCATGCACTGTCACTGGGGTGCCACAATAAGCCTGCATACAGAGCCTTGTGGGCTTTTGGCCCCACAGACTCCTCCAAGGTTCAGAAATGTCTGGATTCCACCAATAGATTCCACTTCAAGTTCACCCTTCTTCACTTCCAAGATGATGCTTCTAAATTGTGCTGATGGATAGGCAGACAATGGACATGTGTTACTTTGTCAAGGTGGTGTCACTCACGTTATTTAGTGCTACTCTTATAAGGTCAAACCATTATTATGGTATCCAAAATGTGAAGGTTAAGTGAAAAAGCATGTACCCAACAAGCCACACCTAACCTAAAGGGCTCAAGGTGCTTGTAGTTCCTTGAAAGGAAGGCACTAAATGATTAAAGAAAACCTTTCTTCTTATACATTATTCAAAGGCAATTTGAATATACATCTTGTTATACATTATTCAAGTGCAATTTTTCACAATAACAAATAAATACTTGAAAATGCCCCACTGCCAAACGATATATCAATATTGGATGAAGTCCATTTACAATATTTTATTTAGAAACCATTTAAGAGTCTGTGTCTTTCTATTACTTTTATAAATGTAAATTGGGTGGCTTCTTTTTCTTTGTGGAATTACATTTACATTCACTTTTCCTCAAACCAATCTAACTGCAGTGTTTCTGTTTCCATCAGAGGCAGTATAAGTGCATCAGACAGAGAATCTTGAGTCCTGGCTGTGGCTAACACACCTGGCTGCATGATGGGGGGCAGGCTGTTTCATTTGTTGATAAAATAGAATGGTTGGATCCAATCATCTCTAGTATCTGATTCTTTTCCAGAAATATATTTTCATGATTCTGTGTTTTAAGAAGAACCAGCCCAATTTTAAGGGTTAGAAATGACTCATTATCACTGTGCATTCAAACTCATGATTAAGTAATAAACTGCAATTTCAATTCATCTTTGCACTCAAAAATAGTTACTCTGTTGTGATTATATTGTTCAAAATTTCTACATACATTATAGGAGAATTGCTTCCTGAGGTATTTATGCTATACTAACATAATTATTTCAGTTTTACAGATTCATTTATTTGATCAGTTAGTCGGTCAACATTTTTTGAGCACCTAGGTCAGGTATTATGGGAGGTTCTGAGTATGCAAAGTTATGACACAGTATCTGCTTTTAAAGATTAGATGAATGAGATAAGATAATGGCAATAAAAATGCTGCAAATCTAGGATAGAATTCTATATAGGGTCCAGAGTGGACATAGGGGAAAGAAGTCAATTCTGTCTGGAGGGAGGGGCTACGGAAGGTTCCCCAGAGGAAATGGAGCTTGATCTGAGACTTGAAGATAGCGAGAAGGGGAGTGAGAAGGCGGAATGTGTTCTGGGAAAGGAAGAGTCACCTGCAGAGATAGTAAAGCATAGGATGGCACCTTCAGAAGTATAAGAACTTCCCTGAGGCTGGGGCTTCAGCATAAAGAAGGTCAGCCAAGAGAGGATAAAGGGGAACTTTCCATTGCAGGCTAAGGAGCTAAGTTGTTTTTTTTTTAATTGAAGTATAGTCAGTTTCAATGTGTCAATTTCTGGTGTACAGCATAATGAAGGAGCCAGATTTTAACCAGCAGTGAGAGGGAGTCACTTAAGGATTTTAAGCAGGGGAATAAATTAATTAGATGTGCATTATTTGAAGCTTCCTCTAACATTATTTTGGAAAATTAATCTGATCAGGCCCAGGAAAGCAGAGGGATGGCATGCTAGTTTGTTGCGACTGCCACAGCCAAGTGCCACAAACTGGGTGGCTTCGACAACAGAAGCTTCTTTTCTCCCAGTTCTGGAGGCTGGAGGTCTGAGATCCAGCCATTGGCAGGGTTCTTTCTTTTGAGACCTTTCTTTGTGGTCTTCCCTTTGTCTTCATATCATCTTCCCCCTGTGTCTTTCTCTGTCCTAATCTCTTCTTATAAGGACTCAGTCGTTCATGGGATTACAGCTGATAAACAGGACCTCATTTTACCTTACTTTTTCAAGGCCTTAACTCCAACTACAGTCACATTCTCAGTACTGTGGGTTAGAACTTCAGCATAGGAATTTCAGAGGGATGCAATTCAGCCCATAACAGGAGGGTTAGGGAGCATCTGCTGCGATCATCCAGCTGAGAGGCAGTACAGTGGGGACATAGGGGAGGTGGTGATGGCACAGGACACATTATGAAAGACATGGTCACCACTTAGGAGGGAGGGAAGAGCAAGAAGAGAAGAAGGAAGACTCCCAGATTTCTGGCAGATGGTGGTGCTCCCTAAGAGGAAGGGGGGCCAGGTATGTGGAAGGGATTTTGAGCTTTTATATGATTTGATATGCTATGTATTCACTGAATTTTTTATTTATCAACACATTATATGTATATATCTTAAAGAGTCACAAATTGTTAACAGGCTTAAATCAAAAAGAAGTCCTTTGTTCTGCATGCCCCCCCCCACCTCCTATGCCTTCTCGTCTCCCCAGATGCAATCACTTTCAACTCTTCTGGTATTTACCATGATGTTCCTAGATAATATTAACATTATGTTGATGGGGCTTAACATCATTTTTCTGAGCTCAGAGCAGACTGGCAGGAAAGCACAGGCATCAGAGAGCTGAAGATGAAAGTATCAGCTTGATTATTGACCAAAGCAGATGAGCTTCCCAACAGTTTACCCTAGATTTAACTTGCCTGCCCAGGCATGGCAGAGAAGGACAAACTGTAGACAGAGCGTGGCCCCAAGAGCTTCCCTTATTATGGCAGAGGTGCGGGACACCTGAAAACTGGTTGCCTTTGAAAAGAGTGCAGAAGAGCTTGATCAGGTCCAGCTCCGAGTGCCCAATTTACTAGTAAGATAAAGTCCAGGTAAAGAAACAGAAGCAGAAAAATATCCAACCATCCCAGCAGCACTATTTACAATAACCAAGACATGGAAACAGCCTAAATGTCCATTGACAGATGACTGGATAAAGAAGTCGTGATAGATTTATGCAATGGAATACTACTCAGCCATAAAAAAGAATAAAGTTATGCCATTTGCAGCAACATGCATGGACCTGGAGACTGTCATTTTAAGTGAAGTAAGCCATAAAGAGAAAAAAATACCACATAATATCACTTATATGTGGAATCTAAAAAAAAAAAAAAAAGACAAATGAACTTATTTACAAAACAGAAACAGACTCACAGACATAGAAAACAAACTTACGGTTACCAGCAGGAGAAAGGGGTGGGAAGGGATAAATTGGGAGTTCGAGATTTGCAGATACTAACTACTATATATGAAATAGATAAACAACAAGTTTATATTGTATACCACAGGAAACTATATTCAATATCTTGTAGTAACTTATGGTGAAAAAGAATATGAAAATGAATACATGTATGTTCATGTATGACTGAAGCATAGTGCTATACACCAGAAACTGACACAATGTTGTAAACTGACTATATACTTCAATACAAATATATTAAAAAAAAATCCTTCCAGCCAAAAAAAAAAAAGGATCAAAAGATAAAATGAAGAAATAAAATCAGGAAAGAAGCTGATGATACTAAGGAATTATTGTTAATTTGTATGTATAGTGATGTTACTGCAGTTCTGCATTTTAAAATATTTCTCTTCTTTTGGCAGTACAAACTGAAATATTGGTGGGTGAAATGACATGATGCCTGGAATCACTTCAAATTAACATCAGATGGAGTAAGTGAAGGCTCAGATGAAACAAGATTTGCTATGAGTTGAAGCTGGGTGATGGGTTCTGGGCCTTCATTTTATTTTTCTTACTTTTATATCAGTTTATTAGAAATTTCCATAATAAAAATTTTGAAGAGAAGGAGGAATAATTAAGTTACAAAAACTAAGAGATGAGCTAGTTTCAAGATGGAAGTAGTCAAAAATGACATAGCTATTGAGAAGTCACATAAGAGCAGAGTTCATTTGCTTTGATGATTAGAAAGACATTTATTCATTTCTTAGCAAGTATTATGTACCTGGCATCACTGTGGGGACAGGATACACAGTGGTGAAAAAAGTAGAGATGATCCCTGCCCTCTTAGAAATTACCTTCCAGCAACATAGTGACCTTTCCCAGAACAGTTCCATGCAGTGGTAAAGTGTAGCTGTCTAACAGCAGTAAGGCACAGACTTAGAGGAAAATGAGGAGATAAATACAAGATAGAGTAAACTTCTCAAAAGAAAAAGAAAAGCAATGCAGTACCTAGAAAAGACTCTTTAAAAAAACATATGAGGTATGTGGAATCTTAAAAAAAAATGAATATAAATACAAAACAGAAACAGACTCATAGACATAGAATACAAACTTGTGGTTGCCCAGGGGGCAGGGGGTGGGAAGGGACAGACTGGGATTTCAAAATTTGTAGATACTGACAGGCATATGTAGAATAGATAAACAAGATTATACAGTATAGCACAGGGAAATATATATAAGATCTTGTGGTAGCTCACAGCAAAAAAAAAAAAAAAGTGACAATGAATATATGTTCATGTATAACTGAAAAATTGTGCTCTACACTGGAATTTGACACAACATTGAAAAATGACTATAACTCATTTAAAAAAGTTAAAAAAAAAAAGACACCTGCACCCCAATGTTCATAGCAGCACCATTTACAACAGCCAAGACATGAAAACAGCCTAAATATCCATCAACAGATGACTGGATAAAGCTGATGTGGTATATTTATACAATGGAATACTATTCAGCCATAAAAAACGACAGCATAATGTCATTTGCAGCAACATGGATGTTCCTGGAGAATCTCATTCTACATGAAGTAAGCCAGAAAGAGAATGAAAAATACCACATGAGATCGCTTATATGTGGAATCTAAAAAAAAAAAAAAAAAATACACATAAATACAAAACAGAAATAGACTCATAGACATAGAATACAAACTTGTGGTTGCCAAGGGAGCAGGGAATGGGAAGGAACAGACTGGGATTTCAAAATTTGTAGATATTGACAGGCATATTCAGAATAGATCAACAAGATTATACTGTATAGCACAGGGAAATATATACAAGATCTTGTGGTAGCTCACAGCAAAAAAAAAATGTGACAATGAATATATGTATGTTCATGTATAACTGAAAAATTGTGCTCTACACTGGAATTTTACACAACATTGTAAAATGACTATAACTCAATAAAAAAATGTAAAAAAAAAATGAGAAAAGTGTGAGAATATGGGCAGGCTATGGGGATTGACCCTGGTAGAGGGGGTGGTATTGTAAAACAGGAAGTATAATCCATAAATTCCTGGAATCGCTGGGAGAGAATTGCATCAGACCACGGTGGAGGGATCCTCCCTGAATAAAAAATAGACTACCTTTCCTCTCAGTTTAGAGGGAAGGACATGAAGGTGGATTCTGTGGAATGAAATAGCGCTGAGAAAAGTTAGCCTGGTCCAGGCCATATGTATCATGTAGGAAGTGGGCACAGATATAGTTACTTCTAGACTCCCAGGAACATTCTTCTTTCCCTCCAATTCCCACCTGCCACTTAGATCACACTTACCTATATCCCATTACACTTCCTCAGAAATTCCATCCCAGAATCCATAGTTTAAATAAGGTATATCAGTTAGAAATGCATTCAGCTGCAAGTAGCAAGAAAAAAAAAAAAAGTGGATTACTAATAATAAGGAAGACCCTTAATGATGTTATTAAGGCCCTAGGCTTGCTCATTTCTTCTCCTCCACTATTTTAATTGATGTTGTTTCATCCCCACGGACACAAAATGGCTGCTGTAGCACCAGACATCATGTCTTAAGCAATGAGAAAAGGACAGTGCCAGATGCATCTGTCCATTTTATCAGAGAAGGCAACAGGTTTTTTTCCTGAACTTTTGCAGAACTCTGCTTACACATACTGGTCAAAACTAAGTCACCTGGCCATCTCATTTGCAAGGGAGTTTGGGAAAGTGCCAAACTGTAAGTAGAGTGCACACACAGACACACAAACTATGCTGGGAATGGCTGTAAGTAGTCAACTAACAGTGTCTGTCATACTCTATTATAGTTTCTTATTAGACTATATGCTCTCTGCAAGCAGGGCCCATGTCCATGCCCTCTTACCAAAATATGCCATCACCAGAGAAATACCTGGGGGAAGGACATCGGAAATTATTACTGGCCAAGCATCCATCCTTTGTCCCTTCTTTTGGCTACAGAACCTGGATTTTCCTTTGGGGAATGGCTCCTCCCGGTGCATGCAATAATAGGACTGTCAGTCAAGTGGTCCCGTCCTTCCAACAAAGGTGTAAGAAGTGACTCAAGTTAGTCACTTCTCCTAGAAAGTTAAGTTTTCACGGGGTGGAAAGTTTGGAAGCATGGATGCCAGGAAAGCCTCTCTAAGTCTAGCTCCTGTTGTTAGACCCTTGGAGCTTCCCTGGTTCTTGTCTTAGAGCCTGCTTGGTCCAGCTTTGCCTTCTGCTCTGTTAGCCATCTTCTATCATGACCATAAATTCTTGGCTTTATTATTTTGTTCCTTTATGAAGTGCATCAAAGAAGCCTAACTGATAAAAGCAGGAGTTTAATTATTTGTTGAATGACTCTTGTTTTAACTAAAGGTAACCTATAAACCAGGGGATCCTGAAACCAAAATGAAACTAAGATTCTAACTTTCCTTTAGGACCAAACTTCTTGATTTGCAGGAAGTTTTATTTTTGTGACTACAGAATGTTCCTTTTTGTCAATCCCTTCATTTTAAATGTTGATTATTATGTTTTTTAATATTTGACTTACACTCCCCTGACGTTTCTATCCTAATTTCCACTGTGTGCCGGGCCCATGTCTTCTCTGTCTTCTCACCTCATTCTTCTTGAAAGGCATCTGTTATCTCTAGACAAGCAGCCATCAAAGAAATCTCTTCTTCACACACATCTCTGAGCTGTCAGAATGACAGTCTCAGAAGGATGTTATATTCCCACCTTTGACTCTGAGGGTACATTTTCTTTTCCACCGGGTTTGTCTCCTGGATGTACAATTTTGAAGTCATCTTTGGAAACCTTTTGCTCACAGCCAGGTTGTTGCTAACTGTTTCTAGAGCCTGATAGAAAAGCAGAGTGGAAGGAACTTTGGGGATACTCTATTCCAACTCCTTCCCTTTGAAGAAGAGGAGAGAGACCCAGGGTGTGCTGTGACCATCTCAAGGTCTCTCTTAATAGAGCCAGTCTGAGCACCAAGTCTGGGGATTCCCCAATGATTATTCTTTCCACCAGACTGCACTGTATTCTTGGTTTTTATATTTGTTTATACTTCTCTAGAACTCTACATAGTTTAAGATATTAAAATACTACCCCTAAATTCTCTACCTGCACTTCCTCATTATTTTTTATACTCAGTGTGAGCTGGTCTTGAGATGAGTTAAGGCCGTGGGACCCAAGGCCACAATTGGAGCATTGAGATGAGTTACAGCCATGGGACCCAAGGCCATGATTAGAGCATGTTTATAGTATGCAGTAAATAATTGCTCCATGCATGCATCAATTACATAAGACTTAGAACAAAGAAAATAGAAGTACGCATGTGCTAGAGATATTCTGTAAGCCTAATGAACAAAGAAACTCAGACCACGCATGTGCTGACAGAAAACAGATAAAAGCAGGACAGGTGCATCATAGGTGTGCACCTCCCTGTGGCAATAAAGTATTGTTAACCCCATGGTGTCTCTGGCTGAAGTCTGTCCAGCGGTATGGCAACTCCTCGTGCATTTTTTTCATTTGGGACGCTCACCTCCTAGAACCCCACATCAGCCTCCCTCGGCTGACACACAGCTAAAAGTTATTGCAGATAGATTTCTTCAGGACACAGACTCTGAGATAAGATTTAGTGTCCAGAGCTTGCATTGGTGAGTGCCCTTGGGACAAACAGCTGTGGAAGTGAGGGGAGCAGACAGAAAAGTGGAGCCCCTGAGAGCTTGGCCAAGCTCACAGAGACAATCCAGAGCTATGGCAGCCCTTCAGTGTTATCCCAAGCCAGGCCAAGATGGCGGCCCCAGTCACTGGAGATGGGCCACCTCTAGTGGGCAGCATGACCTCAGGCAAGGTGGCTCTCTGCAGATGAGGCAATGTCCAGATGGGCAGAAAGCTGAAGCTTCTTAGCTGACAACACTGTGGCAGCCCGGATAGATATCCTCCCTGAAAGGGGGATCATGTCCATCCGACACTATTACCTTGCCAACAACTAACCCTTACTGTCCTAGACACTTGTCATGATTCCTGCCCCTGAGGAGCCTGTAGTCTGGTGAGAAAGACCTTAATAAACCATGACAATAATGGAAGCATAAAATTAAACACATGAAAGTAAATAGACCCAGAAGGAGTGGGTGATTTTGTATGGCCACACAGAAGAGAGGGTGACTGCCTCAAGATAGACAGGACCAGTAGACACAAGAGCAGAGCCTCCATCCTCCTTGACAAGAAGCAGCTGCCCCATGTTGTCACTGTGAAGTCATTTCCTTCCTTTTAATGTCTCTCTTTCCCCCAATACCTTTCTTCTGAATATAATTATCTTAATTTCATTTCCACTCATTTCATGCATTTTCTTTATTTCTTCTAATGTCGAGGGAGCCATTTTGCTCTACCCAAAAAGCTACTCCCTCAGCCTGTTTTAAGTTAAGCTTTAAAAACTAAGTGGTGACATTTTTGCACATTTAGCTGTGACTGCACACCTGAAAGAGCATTTTCAAGGGATCTATAGACTTAATGGGCTCAGGTTTCAAATATGTACAGAATTAAATTTCTAATGTTACTAAAAGATGTAGACTAGATGCTAAGTAGAAATAAAACCCCAAACAGAGAGGGAAATAGGGATTGGAGTCCATTAACAAGTATCTATTCGTAAGGAGATTTTTAACAAGTTATGCTACCAGATCTGAAAGGTTATGTTACAAATTTTACAAAGGGACTATAATCAGAAAATGCAAAATTGGGACTCAGGATTCAGTGGCCCAAAAAAAGAAAGAAAAAAGAATGAAAGAAAAATAATTCCCCACATCCAGACTTGTTAATTGGAAGGAGGTAACATACACCGAAGTGCATTTGAAAATAATTGGCAAGTTGTAAGCATCTTCAGAGAGCCTGGCCACTTTCCACATGCTGGTAGAGCTGGCCTCAGACCCACAGCGGAAGATCTTTGATAAGTCTGGTGCCAAGCCGCCGCCTCATTTCCCGGGGGAACTTCCCACACACGATGAGAACGAGTAAGGGCAAACCTCAAACCCACAGAACACTGCGCTGGAACGCTTTCAAGCCAGGCACTTGGACTGCACACCGGCTGCAGTCTCTTGGCAAGTGACAAATGGAAAGCGCCCCGAAGCCTTTGCTGTTGCTGCCAAGAAAATCCTGTGCAGTCGGAGACCAACGTGGTCCTGCCCCTGGAGGGTTTGGGGTCGGGGGTGGAGGTAAGATGCAATCATTACACTGAGTGAGTCTTCCCTCTCCTTTGAGAGCTGGGTGAGCCCAATTTGCATTTGATGGCCTGTGAGAATGAGTAATAGACTGTTCCACCACGGTTTGGGGAAGCGGAGGTGAAATTTTACGCCGGTTGCTCAGCCTCACCTGCAGGGCCTAAGGACACAGAATCATTTCGTTAGATGCCAGGACAGTTTCCAAGTAGTTTGACCTTTACATTTGGAATCCTTTGGCGCCAAGGATGAATTACAGCCTAACAGTTGAGAGGTGTGGCAGGCCTCTCTAAATCCGTGAATTATGTGTACTCCCCAGGGGAGGAAGCAGACGATTACGCCCGTGAGTTAAGGCTTTGGCATTTGTCCCCATGGCCTCTGAGCGCAGAGACACACAGCAGTCCCTAAGCCGACTTTGTGACAGGGAAAACCAAAGCCAAACCTCACCGCCAGCACCAGGTGCTGTTAAAATAACAAAGAACAAATTTGTGTGTCTCTGTGTCCATGTCCAGGTTACTGGGGATATGAAAACAAAGCCAAGGAAAACAAGCACCCAGCTGGCACCAGAAAATGAAAAGTTAGCGTTTAAATACTTCAACTTGGAAAGTGATTTTTAAAAATTAAGAAAATTATTCCCGAAACATGGCTTCCGTACAAGTTGCGTTTGGCATATGTAACTTTACTTTCACATTTAACCATCATTTGGGAACATCTTGTATGTATCAGGCATCATGCCAGGTGGTAGGGAAGGATGAAAAGTAAATAAATTTAAGCTCAAAAGAGCTTATATTGTAGAGACTGGTGGGAAATCGTGTTCAGAACGGTCATAACTAAATATGCATGACTGGGACATTATGCTGTACACCAGAAATTGACACATTGTAACTGACTGTACTTCAATTAGATAGATAGATAGATAGATAGATAGATAGATAGATAGATAGATAGATAGATAGACAGATACATACATATAGATATAGATAGATATAGATATTTAAACACACACACACGCAAATATGTCCTTCAAAGAGGCACTTTCATAGATGCTTCTGCTCCTAGGACCTCCCTGAACATAACTAGTTTCCCACTTCATAGCAGGGTAACTGCTTCTGCACCAGGGAAGTTAGGAGAGGAAATAGTAGAGCTGTCCCCCTGGGTCTTCTTGCTGCTGCCACTGATTACAGCTTCCCAGAGTAGCAGTGGGTAACCAGGGGAACTCGTGGGTAACCGGATTGAAGAGACTGTTTTATTTTTGCCATTATAAACGGAGTACGTTCTTTTAAAAAGAAAACTACATATTTGAATGTTTGCAAGAATTCTTAGACAAGTAATACTAACAGCTAATATTGAATACTCAACCTGTGCCAACCAGAGTTCAGTGTTTTTCATATATATATATATATTTTAGGAGTCAATGAACTAGGTGTAATTAGTATCCTCGAATGAGGAAACAGATGCTCAGAGACGCTAAATCGCCTGCCTAAGGGCACACAGTTAATAAAGGTTGGAACACAGATCAGTCCCAGGCACTTGGATTTTGCAATTCTGCCTCCCCCTGCTGGCAATCACTGGGACTTCCTTACCACTTTTCCTTGGTGTCTAATAAACAGGAGAATTCTTTAAAGAATTGCTTGGACTACTTAGTTGAAAAAAGTCTTTGTTTTTATGTAATACCACTTGCCAGGATAGCCACAAATCTATACCCACCCTGATTCCCCACCTGCTACACAAGGGCAGCTGTTCTCTTCTGGGTCCCTGCACTGTTCTACTCTTGTGTTATCCTCTACTGTATTGATTTATTTATTGGTCTTTCTCCCATAGTAAGTGATTATACCCAGTAGGGATTTTGAATTATTTACATTTGGATTCCCAGCACCTATCACAGTGCCAGACATATTGCATGCATTCAATGAATGTTTAAATGACTGAATAAATGAATTAAGCCAGAGAGTTAGATATTTTTAAAAAATAGATCAGAACTAAAAGAAATCGGGTAAGTGAGGTAGAACTGGAATTTATTAAGACCTACTATAGGCAAAGTATTATGATTTGCTTACTTTAACTCAATTAATCGTCAGAACAATCTAGTGAGGCAATACTATAATATCTCCCATTTTATTGGCAAAGTAATTAAAGTTCAGAGGATTTAAGCAGGTTGCCCTGGGTTACAGAGCTAGTAAAGAGTAGCACCAGAATTTAACTCAAGTCTTTTGGTTTCAAAACCTATGTCTTTTTTTTGTTTGTTTGTTTGTTTGTTTGTTTGTTTTGTTTTTTGTTTGTTTGTTTTCTGTCTGCCTTTATCTCTCCTTTAAAGATGATCTCTATCTTTCCAAATGCTACTATCAAGTTCAAAGAAATCTATTGTTTCTCAGTTGCATCATACCTGATCTTCTTTCTTAAACTTTATAAGGAGAGTCTCATAATGTTAATTATTTTATCATCTAGCAGAGTCTCAAAGGTAAGTGATGTTAAGTCTTAATTAGTGGCTGAATGGATGAATAAATGAATGAATAAAATGATGGATAAATGGATAGCTGAATGGATGGATTCATTAACACCTCTCATTCTTACTGATACAACAATGTTAGTGGGAAAACTAAGATTTAAACATTCAGCTATAGAACAAAATTTGGGTCTATATTTGCACAAGTGTAATATCTGCAAGATTTCCTTTAGAATTTTTGAATTTCTTTAATTGATTTTACAGTAAGCATGGCAGTGATTATACCCAGCAGGGATTTTGAATTATTTATCTTTGGATTCCCAGCACCTATCACAGTGCCAGACATATTGTATGCATTCAGTGAATGTCTAAATGACTGAATAAATGAATTAAGCCAGAGACTTAGATATTTTTAAAAAATAGATCAGAACTAAAAGAAATCAGGTAAGTGGGTTTTTTTTTTTTTTTGCCTCTGTATTCCTTAAAACACAATTAGAGTTTATAAGAAATGTAATTGCCTTTAGCCACTTTAAAATAATACATTTAAAATGTCATAATTTTTAGTGAAATTTCATCTGAGTTTAATAATAAAAACCAAATTTTTCATATATTGTTAAAAAGTGCTAGTTAAATGAAGTCTCAAAAGACAATAAATTGCTGTTTAGTGTGCAAAAAAACCTGGCAACTTCTGCCCTGCTAGTCATTAAATTGTACTTTAGAACATACAATACACTTTTAGAGTTTTAATTTTGGCTCATAAAGCAGTATCAAGATTTTTCTCCTGAAATTTGTTCAGTAAATTTTATTAGATCTTCCTTTGCTCCTCACCATGGAGAAGATAAGGACCACTTGGTGGGTGAAGATGCAGAGTAAGGAATTGAAATTGACAATAAAAAATAAATTGATCATTCAGACAGCAAAGGACTGGAAGTAAATGGCAACATATGATTCTTTGGATCATGAAGTATGACAGACTTGAGGCTTGAGGGAGGATAGTGGCCCTGTGATCCCTGAGTATGGGATAGAAAACATACAGAAAACCATTGATATTGGACATGGGACAAGGTCCAGTTAAAAACTAAGAATGCCAGACACTGATTGCATGATCTCTCTTATATGTGGAATCCAAAAACTGAGAAACCAAGCTTATCAATACAGATAACAGATTGGTGGTTGCCACAGGTGGGGGTGAAGGTGGATGAAATGGATGAAGGTGGTGGAAAGGTACAAACTTCCAATTATAAAATCAATAAGTCACAGAGATGTAATAGCCAATGTGGTGGTTATAGTTAATAATCTGTGTTGTATATTTGAAAGTGGTAAGAAAAATTTTAAAAGTTTTCATCATGAGAAAAAAAATGGTGATGGATGTTAACTAGACTTAATGTTGTAATTATTTTTCAATATATACAAATATGAAATCGTTATGTTGTACACTTGAAACTAATATAATGTGATGTCAGTTATATCTCAACATAAAAAAAATGTTGGACTCTGGATTAATAGTCTGGGTTCTTGCAAGAGCATCTATGTCTGATATATATCTATTTCAGCTATGCCTCCCAACCACCCTCTCAGGAGGGTATGATCATTACACTCTGTGAACTGAGGCTCACCTGTGATGAATTTCTCACCAGGGAGTAGGTGAACATGAGATTCAAACTCCCAACTGCCATCTCCAAAGCTGCACTGTGCCACTAAGATATATTCTACAAAGTTCCACTCTAATCAGTTCTGCTGTGCTATGGAGTGTCTACCACCAAGATCCACACTACTGCTGAGTCCTACAAGTATATTGAGTTTTCTTCTAGGTTGTCCCAGATAGTTCATTGGAATAGGAATGGAGGTAAAGCAAAAGATCCTGGGACAAAGACCTCTTTCTTTAATACCTGAGTACAGCGAGTGGGGATAGTGGAATCATGAATCCTGAAAAAAAGATCTATTTGATGCATAATATATCTGTATTTCATATGACAACAGAACATGTGAAAAAAAATTGCTCCCAATGTTTTGCAAAATTGGAGGAAAAAATATTTACATTAATTTGTAAAATGACACATTCAAACGCACATATGCCAACATTCTGTTACAAATTATACTACTTTTTTCTTCATTCAAGAATAATCATGAATCAATATGTGTCCAGAATAGTTCATCTGAAACATCATGAGCCAGATGTGTTTTGAATTCAGAATTTTTTGGATTTTAGGAAAGCAATAGAGTGCTATATTACATGGCACCCTCAAATGGTATAAGAAGTGTTGACCTGAAACAATAGGATATTTCTCCAACAAAAATGGGTTTACTCAGGATCAACAAAGAATTGTAATTTGTAGTCTGAAAATACCAGCAAGGGAAGAAGGGTGTTTTTATAGAGAAAATGGAAGTTGGGAGGGCTATGGTAAACAAATTATCCACTGCTTTTCACTGGCTGAGTCCTTACCAGGAAAGAACAAGAGTTTCTCTTCCTGTTGGGCTCTATTGTTGCAAAGCATGAGAGCTCCCCCTTCTGGTCTCCCAAGTCTATTTAATTGAGGTCTCAATTTTTTACAGGAGGAGCACTCATAATCAAATATTAATATTTTGCCATGAAATATGAATGTTGACACTAAGCTGTTTAAATAAGTTCTATGTGACGCTTCATGTCATTTCATGGTGAGGTTTTGCTGCTAAAGAAGTTTGTCATAAATTTATCAACAAAATTTTCAGAGACTTTTTAATTTCAAAATTACAGATAAGGGGTGTTAGGCTGGGATTTTCTTGAAAACCCTTATTTCATATTCATCATTAAACACTGGACTTTGTCAAAAATGTCTTCATCTCAAACTGCATCTTAGAGCAAAGTAAACATTCAACCCATTATCCATTTTTTTATTCTTAATTCAACACATGTGGCATCCTATAGAAAATAAGCCAATTAGAGCTGATACAGTATTTGTGACTTAGGAGTGGTAAAATTATGAAGCTGTAGAAGTGTTTCTTCCATAACACTTTCTCTATACTGTCAACCAAGAAAAACAATGCAGGAGGCTGCAAGCAAAAAAAAGAGTTTATTTGGGGTCTTAAGAATTGCAATTCAGAAGACACAGATTCAAGTGAAACTGAAAGAGTATTCCATGGAAGTCAGGGGCTTTTAAGGACAAAAAGCCATGAAGTTTGTCAACTGAAAAAAAATGCACAACCTAAAACTTTAGAATTATGTTTTATTTGGCAGATCTACTGAGGACTTAAGCCTAGATTTCAGCCTCTCAGATAGTTCTGAGGGACTGTTCCAAAGAGGTAAAGGAGGAGCCAGGACATACGGGAGTTTTTGCTGGAAAAATACAAAAAAAAAAAAAAATGTAGTTGAACATCAAAAGATTATTGCTAATCACAAAAACAGACACCTCAAGTTAACCATTTTAATGCTTTTTTGTGTATGGGAAGTTGCAAGAGTATGAGTTTATTGAAATCATTCCTTTGATATGCATCTTAACTATTTAAGGCCAGTATCCTGTTTCTTTCCATCCTGAATCCCCTCAGTGCACCACTGAGGGTCAGCTGCAGTTGCTGATGGCTCTATGGCCATAATATCCTTTGTTAACTGAAATGGCTAGTGACGTTCTTTGTCCACATTGCCCCCTCTTGGTCATAAATTTGACCAATATTTGGGGGGTATTTCATGACCAATTTTGTCCCATGGTAGAAAGAAGTCTCATTCATAGATACAGGCAAAAAGTCTGGTAATAGACCAATGTTCTGATTTTTTAATTAGGCCTGGTTGATAATTTAACATTCTCTGGATTGCTTGTCTTACCAGTTTATTATTTCATGTGTCTTCTTCCCATATCTAAAGTTGCACTATTACAATTATTCACAATGATTCTATGTAGAGTTATATTTGTGAGTGATTACCTCAAGATGTTTAGCCATTATTAATTTTTAAAATTATGCTAATCATTAATTAACCAGAGGCCTGGTTACACACTGGGTAATGCAAGAGACAATAATCATATAAAATAGACAGGATATAAGTAATTCAATAAAATTAATAATGTTATAGGACATCAGAGAGAGGCACAAAGCAGAAATAATTTGAAAACAACAAGAAATAATTTGAAAACAACAAGAGAGAATAAATTGAAACAATGGTTAGTATAACTAGTTGTAATCTGGCTGCAATAAGCCATCAAGTCCCCAGGGAGCCAGAGGAGTCAAATTCTGGAAGAATGAGGTAGAGAAAAGGAGAGGTGTTTCCCCTTCATTTACAAAGCTATACTTTATCAACTTGTTATAGGGTCGTAAGTTAGCAGAAGAGGATAGATTTACTGGAAAATAAAGGATTAAACATTAGTATTTTTCAGAAAAAAAATCATAAAATTATAAATCATATTTATCAGTTCATTCAATCCCATGTAATTAACTCCTGTTGATCTGACTGAAGTCATCAGGTTTTCCATTAGAACCTTGTAATTTCTTACCAATGATATGCTCTAAAAGTCATCAGAAACTCATATTTGTCAAAAAGTCCTTGTTATGAATCTTCTTGAAGATCTTCATTTTATAAACACACCCAAGTATTTAAATGACAAAATATGTAAAATGGTATAGTTAAAGATCTGATTACAATGCGATTGACAGAGTTGGTTATTTCTATGACATATAATATTTTAAGATAGTAACTAGAGTTGTGACTGACAACATTACACCAAGACATATCAGATTTATAGGAATTCCATGTAAATTTTGGAAAATCTATATTAATGGCATTTATCCAAACAATATAACCTAAAAAGGTTCTATCACCACTTATTTGGCAGTGTTTCCCTTGTAATTTAACAAACCAAGTAAACCCAAATTGTTTATCTCAATTAGAGGTATTTCAGGGGCCCTTTTGTTGCTGGTGGATACAACTGGTATTCCAGGTTCTTGTCCTATTCCAGAAAGAATTCAGAGACAAGACATTGTGGTTATAAAAGTAAAGTAATAATTTATTAAAGGGTGGAGAGGACACTCTCAAGGGGAGAGCAGGCAGGCTCAGGTGAGCGGCTGCCCTGTGTTTATTTGGCAAGTTGGTTATATAGGGTGTGAAAATGGGTGGAATATTCACTGGGGAGGGAAGGGGTTTTGGGGTCATGTTCCCTGATTATCATTCCAACTCCACCTTCCCAAATGGAGGAGGGATTTTTGTCCTTATATAGTCTGGGACATAAGTGTCATGGCATTGGTGAATGATGGGTATTTCTAATCTGCAAGGCCAGTTTTATTAAAATGAGGTCATAATGAGCAAAAGGTTACATTCAGACACTGGAAATTCCTGCCTTTTCTCACCTTTCTTTGTCAGCCTCCAGGCCACTCATCACCCCAAAAGGTATGACCACTTAGCAACCCAAAGGTTCCTGATTTTCTTTCTCTGCCCAGGGACTCCTGGTGCTTACATGATGTATGGTTTCCTGTTTTGGGCTTGTGTCCCTCCTTTCTGCCCAATTCCTACCATTTGGTCTGTGTCCCCCTTTCTCTGCTCATATCTAGCTATCTACCTGCTCTAACACTTTGAAGCATCCCAAAGTTGGCTGGAAGTCAAAAGAATCTTAACTAGAATTTGAAATTTGGAAAGGTTTTTTAAAATACCTGGTCAAATAGGATCATAGGTCACTCTGAAGCAATACTTAATTCACTTAACCGAAGTGACAATAAAAGAATTTTTAAGACAAATGCAGATCATTGAGAAGGCACGGAAACTCACAATCTGTTATCAAATGTAGCTCAACATTCCAAGAAAACTTTGTTCTCTTAACAGAGAGAAAAAACAAACTCCAATCCTGCACCAGCTCACCCTCAACAACAAAATTCACTTGCCTAATTAAATTCAACCCAATTCCAGACCAACCATGCACAAAACTCCTTTTTTCAGGGCTCTCTTTCTACAAACCTTCCACAGCTTTCTGTATTTATAGTAGTTTGTCCCTTACTTTTCCATCCAGCTCTCAAAATTACTCTCTCCCCACCCTTAACAAAATGTATTTCCATTCCTCATACCTTGTCTTCCTGAAAGTATACATCCTACTTTCCTTGCATACTGAAATATCTCCCTTATTATTTTCAGTAACTTTAATTACATATTACAATTTTAACCCTCAAACACTTTAATCCTTAGTGAAAACTGACAAGCATCAAGCAATTGTGAACTGTTTGTCATTCCATCATTTCCTGACTGGCAAACTTAGGAACATTTCATAACCTCTATATATGTAAATTTTTATAGTATCATTTCTTTCCTCACTGTGGTACAAGTGTTAAGAAACCCGAACTTCTTTAGCTTCCCTCTTATAAGGAGACAAAAGTAGGTAAATTTACACCTGTTTAGCAATTAATGTAATTTTATCTTATTTGAAATGACCTGGCTTCTCAATGAATTCCCATCATTCAACTTAACTTAGCAAAATTATAAAGTTTCAAGTTACCAAAAATCTGGAGAAATTGTTTTAGATAGACATACCCCAAACCTGAAAACATATCTCCTAAAGAGTTCACCTGAAAACATATCTTCTTTACTTTTATTTTATGACTTATGAAAATATCAAGTTAATTTTTTTCCTGCTGACAAACTGTAACAGAAATAACATGAACTTACTGACCTTCAGTAAACCTAGGTACAATAAACATATAAGACATGTCTGTATTGATTAACCTAGCAAGTTTAAATTAGCTTTAATACCAAATATTAATTTAATATTGAATATTGCCTAGATCATGTCACTTTGAAATTCATTTTGGCCAGTTTTCTTTATGTTTAGAAATATTTAAATTATAAGTGCTTACTTTGAAATCAGTTAAATAGAGCTCTTTTATATATTTAATTTTGATAATATTTTCTGGAAGAAGAGACATCTCACATGTATAGCATACACATAAGCATATAAACAGACAAAACTAGAGATCTCAGCTTTAGCATTTGGTTATGAATCAGGTGTTACAATAAAAACGTATTAGTTTATAAATAACAGAATAGGTTAAATTTACTTACTCAGATGACTAAGGCTTTACTATTTGTGGAAAAAACTTTTAAGATTTGTATTTTTTCTTGATAATTCCTTAAGGAAGCTGTGAATTAGACTTTGGATGAGGGAGCATTTCCAGTGGTTTGAGTTTTAAAAGTCCATGTTTTTTCTTTTCTTTTCTTTTCTTTTTTTTTTTTTTTTTCTCCTTTGGTTTCAGGTTTTACATGATTGAGCCAACTAGACTCAGTCTCGGGTCATTTTGGGCTGGATATACATTTCTGATTTGTAGACTATTTGCAAGACAAAGACAGTTGCTTTTAATTCCCTAAGAATTGATCTGCCACTGAAATGATATTAAAAGATTGACTTGTCCAACTATATTTTCATTAATTTGCTTTTTTATATCACTGAGAAGATTTCCAACTAAACTGAAAATCAAGAGTTCTGTGTTCTAGAATTTTAAGATTCAATTATCATGCCTTCAAAAGTCTCTACAAGATCTCTTTCCGAGGGCACAAATTACACCCAGAACAAAAAAATTAAAAAATCTGTTATTGTTTCTATTAACCCCTGGAAATTAGCTCCCAGTTTTTATTTCATATTATGTAGGCTCAGGTAACCCTGCCAGTTTCTTTTAATATATTTAATTTATATTGCCTGAGGGGCAGATTTATATCCCCTGCCTTATAATACCAATCAGGAGAATCATTCCACAGTGAGACATATGCCTATTCCACAATATAATTAGGCAAAAGAATTTTTTTTAAATATAAAGCCCATTTACATTTGGTAATTTTTATAAACTTTCAATTCTGTCGATTTTAATACCTTTGACTTTAGTTTCCATTAGAACCCTATCAACAAGTCTTACAAATAGTCCTGGAAGTTTTCCTTTTTATCCTCCAGCCATTTTATTTATGTATGTATGTATGTATGTATGTATGTATGTATGTATGTATGTATTTATTTATTTATGTATTTATTTATTTATTTTTGTATAAAATCATTGGAATCTCTAGTGAAAGGATAAACCAAAGGACTCAGGTCCTTTTGTTAACTTTTTAACTTGATTAATTGGCCTAACTGTTGCCCCAAACAACT
Source organism: Camelus ferus (assembly GCF_009834535.1). NCBI lineage: Eukaryota > Metazoa > Chordata > Mammalia > Artiodactyla > Camelidae > Camelus > Camelus ferus. The sequence continues at coordinate 64,916,922 of NC_045709.1, forward strand.
GTTGTTCAGATATCTCAGTGTAACTTTCTTCCAGCCTTTTAAGAATATATATATATATATAATTTTAACTCATAGAGTGGACTTGTTTGGGACTCTTTAATGTTGGGAATCAGTAGGTTATCCCTTTGGCCCATCCAATCTTAGGTAATATTATAATCAAAACCTTTTGTTTCAATCTTACTAACATACATTTTATTTATCCTATTTCTTAATAATCATCTAAAGATTTTTATCCTTTTGGAATAAGTCCCTTTAAAATTTCCATCTTGTTGGGAAGAAGTCTCTAGACTTTCTCTTCAGCTTTTTTCTTATTTCCCTGTTAATTAACCCAATTAATTATCCTAATGTTTTTATGAGCATCTGTAAGACCTATTGAGGGGAAGAGGAGACCACAAAAAGGCTTCTCAAATTGTTTTTTTGTTTGTTTGTTTGTTTGTTTTTAAACTAAGGGAGTTCTCAAGTTACCCATTAAATATATATAAACTGTATATGTTTTATCCATCTTCTAATTTGATTTTTTCCACCATATGTACCAATAAAACAGCTATTTATAATGAGAGCTTTCTAAAAATTTGCCAATTTAAAAGTTCTTAATTAATTAATTTATTTATTTAAAAGATTCATCGTCTGGCCATTGATGAGCTGTATCTAAATAATAACTCAGATCAATAAAATGCAAGAGATGTCCCCACAAAAGAGTGCAAATGATGCAGCCTTCTCAAGATCTAGAAAGTCTGCTCCCCAAAACAGTCTAAGAAAGTAAAAGACCTTTGTTGCAGGCAAATGCAATGAAATGAGGTAACAAAGTCCCCTGAGAGTTGGCACAGCCAGAACCAAAAAAAACAAACAAACAAACAAACAAACAAAACTGCTCAGAGTTCCAGTATATTTGACTGACTGTCAAATGTGTATCATATGTGTACCTTCTGGATGGCAAAGACCAAGTTCTCAAAACACAGGAAAAAAAAAATGCCTAGGATCAGGTAGAAGAGTTACATCTCAAAGACACAGGGAGAGAAATACAAGCTCCCTCTAGAAGAGCTTTGCTTCTCTAAGATCAGAATTCTGAAAAGATTTTTTATGAAGCTGGCTTTTTTTCTAACTTAACTGTGTGCACAATAAAAGAGCCCTATCTTGGCAATTTTTAGGAAGAGATTCCCTTTTATTCTTAATTAAGTAAATACTTGTAAGTGTAAGTTCTGCATGTACACAAACCTGGCTGTGGTCTTTGTTGGAGGCTGGTAATTTGTTATTCCTTTTCTTGGGACTGCTACACAGTATGAGGACTTGACCCCACCACTCCTGAAAGTTTCTCAATTGCCTATGAAAGACTTTGCCAACTGAGAGGTGATATCCTCCTTTGCAGCTGAAAGTTCTCATGAGATTACTTTTATCCCAATAAACCATTAAAGCAGCCAATTCAAAGAAAATGACAGGCCAGTCTCCCATCTCATTACCCAGCCCAGCCCTATTCAGTGTCTTTCAACTGAGTGAAGTCTTCCCAGTCTTTCCACTGAGGATAACCTGCTCAGTGTCTAAGCTAAGCAAAATTCTTCCGAGTGTCTTTCAACTGAGGGTAACGCAGGTACCTATTCTTGAAGCTAAATTTCAAGGATAACCTAATTCTCCAGAGAGGAGTTTAACACCACTGAATAACACTTAGGATCATCGGCCAATCACAGGACATCCGAGCATCAGGAGAGACACCCAAATTCATCTGGACTCTCTGAGGAGATGGATGGGCCCAAGAGGCCTTTGCTGGTACTAAGGCTCCAAATTCTGATAGAGTTAAGGTAAAGGAGAGAAGCCTGCTCTGGGTCCCTTCATTGGTCACCAAAGCAGTCAAATGAAAAAAAAAAAAAAACCTAAAAGTGGAGAATTATGTTTCATTCAGGGCATTACTGAGATTATAGCCTGGAAATGGCCTCTCAGACATCTCTAGGGAAGTGTTCCAAAGAAGTAAAGAAGGAGCCAGGATAAAGAGGAGTTTTTGCTGGGGGAGTGGTGGGGAAACATGAAGTCAAACATCAAAAGATTGCTGCTAGTCACCAAAAAACAGACATTTCAACTGAATGGTTTTAGTGCCTTTCTATGTGTGGGAAGATGGGACAGTCTGGGCTCAGTGAAATCATTCCTTTGATATGCATCTTAACTAACTAGGGCCAGTATCCTGTTTTTCTCCATCCTAAGTCCCCTCAGGGTACACTTTTGGGGGTATCTGCAGTGGCTGATAGCTTCATGGCCATAGTATCCTTTGTTAACTGAACTGACAGGTGACACTCTTTGTCCACAGGTTGTTAAAAGTTGCCTGGTGAGAACTGTGACTCTGGTGCAAGTCACAAAATAGTTGTCCTTAAGGAATCACATGTTATTTTGGGGTAGAGGTCCAATAAGTAGATAGGCTATCACGAGTTATTTGAGGGTCTGATAAGTATCTTGAGTTTCTGGCAGATGTTCTGTATACTTTCATTAGGACAATAAGCGGCCACAAGGTCAGACTCCATCCAGCCTGAGGTATGTGGGAGCCACACTTCCTCAGTGGCTTCCCAGCCCCATTTTAGAGAGCTCATTTAGCAATACCGACTCCATTTTTATTTTCTTTCCACAATATCCCCCCATTTGAGGAGGATTTTTCCATTTGCTGACACAGGGGTTCCCTCAGTAGGGACTTTGCTCTTTCACAGCCCCTCAGCCCAGCATACAGCACCCGCCCAAGACCCACTTCTCACAAGGGGAGGACCTAATGCATGTTGTCCGGTCTGAGCCTCTGCAATTAGTTACTTTAAAAGCACCAATTTAGAACTTACAAGAAGAGAAATGAGTAACTTTTCTCCATTTTGGAGATGAAAAAATAAGCTTAAAAAAGAAAATGAGTTACCACAATGGGCAAATAGCTAACCTAGATCTGAACCCTGCTTTTTCCCCTTTCTCTATAGCCCTTAAAGTGCTAATTCATCTGACGATCCTCTTTGTGCTAAAAGGCAAGTGACTTAGAGTGCTCCCATTCCAGAACACTGAATTTAGAGCTTTGGAGGTGGGCAAGCTCAGCACTCTTCAAATCAGACCATATGGATGCCCCCCACCTGCCAACATCCTGCTCCATCCGGATTCCCAGAGAAGTGCTGAGCTCAGGATGGAAGCTGAGTGAGGAGCAGGCAGGGGAGGGAAGTGCAAAAGAGGAAAGAGGAATTTAAAACATGGTGAGGCTTTTTCTAGTTTTTAATACCCACTGAGAGAAGATTTTAAAACATAATCAGTGAAAAAAGGCAAAGGCAAGCTCTGAAGAGGGGGAAAAAAACAGAGAGAAATATCGCAGAGAAAAGACTTCGTCCTTCCAGAGAGGAGGTCGCCCAGAAGCATTCTTCAAGAAGGCTTTCCTTTCACAGCCTGAATTGCAGAGTCACCACAAAGCAGCTCCCCCAGCGATGAGGAAGCCACCTACTGAGCCAGAGAATCCTGGAGGCTGAGAAGGGATTACTCACCACTTGTGAACCTAAAATGTGAATGAAAACATTACAACCATATCAGTAAACAAAGAATGCTGAAACCAAGCAGCTGCCACCACCCCCTAATGAGGACAGGCCTGCAGCCCAGCCTCTCAGCCACTCACAATGGTGCACTCTGAGGGGACTCAGAATAAGAAAGGACAGGATATTGGCCCTAGATGGCTAAGTGCTTGTCAAAGGAATGAATTCAGTGAGCCCAAATGTTTGCTTCCTCCCATATATAGAAAAGCACTAAATTCTTTCATTTGAGATGCCTGTCTTTCTTTAGATAACAAGCAATCTTTCATTGTTCCACCTACCTGGTCTTTGTTGTAAAGCTCCTATATATCCTAGCTCCTCCCCTAGCTCTTTGGAGCAGTCCCTCAGAGAGATCTGAGAGGCTGTCATCCCGGCTCGAGTCCTCCCGCCAAATAAAACACAACTCTTAACTTTTAGGCTGCACATTTATTTCAGTCGACAGTTTTGGTGACTGCTGAAGGGATCCAGAGCAGACTTCTCTCCTTCACCTAAACTCTAGTGAGGAACCAGAGCCTTGGTAACAGCAGTGGCCCTTTGTACCCATCCACCTCCTCAGGGAGTCCAGATGAATTTGGGTGAGTCTCTCCTGGTTCTCAAATCTCCCATGTTGGTTGATGATCCTAAGTTTTATTTGGCGGTGTATCCAGGTACCTAGCCCTCCAGTTGAAAGATACTGGGGGGAAATACCCACCCAGTAGAGACGTCCCAGGTGGGGCTGGTTGAAAGATTCTGGGGTCTGGACTGAGTGGTTAAGTAAGAGGCTGGCCTAATGCTTTCCTCAATTTGGCTATCCTCCATTGAATTTGTCAGGATAAAAGTAAAAATCTTATGAGGAACCTTTCAACTCCAAAAATGGGACTCTCCTCCTGACTGGCAACAGCTTTCTCAGGTGACTGAGCAACTTGCAGGAGTGGTAGAGGCAAAGACCTCATGCCCTGCAGGTGTCCCTGTGGGAAAACCTACTAGCGATTTTATTCTGACAACCCGACCTTAGAATGGGGAATAGAACTTTCAAAAAAAAGAAAGAAAAAGAAATGACAGATTGCCAGCCTCCAACTAACACCCTAGCCAGGTTTATGTACGTACAAAACTTACAACTTTAATTGGGAATTTAAAAAAATCTGACTCTGAAAGTAACTAGCCAGGCCTGATAAAAACATTTCTTTGGAATTCTGACCTTATAAGTACAAAAGCCCCTTTAGAGGGAACTTGGATTTCTCTTCCTGTGTCCTTGAAATGTAAATGTTTCATCTTTCTCTGGGTGTTTTATGTGTGTGCATGTATATATGTGTTTCCTTTTTTTTTTTTTTTTTTAAGGAAAACTTGGACTCTGCCATCAAAAGGTACAAGTATTGTGTACATATGGCTGGCCAAGCAAATAAATTGGGAATCTCAACAATCCTTTGATTGTACCAATTCTCAGGCATTTTGCCATCTTAACCTTTGTTTCATCAGCCTGGACCACAAAGGCCTTTACCTTTTGGGGAGGAAAATTTTAATTTTATTTAGGCAACACACCCACTCTCATGTGGAAAAGCCTCTTCATCTTATTGGTTTAAATTCACCATATATATATTAATTGATGGCCATATGATGGATCCTTTAATTTGGAAAAACTTCTAAATTGGTGAAAGTTAAGAGAGCTCTCATTATAAACAGCTGTTTTATTGGTACCTATTAAAAATCAATCAAGTTTAAAGGTGGAAAAATATATCTAATGGTTAACCTAAGAACTTAGTTAAAAAAAAAAAAAAAAAACCAGTTTGGAAAGCTACATCTGTGTTTTCCCTTTCCCCTTAATGGTTTTAGAGATGCTAATAAAAACATCAGAATAATTAATGTTAATTAGGTTGAGTAACTGGAAAAAGGAATGTAAAAAATGTCAAAAGATTTTTTCTTAACAAGAAAAAAATAAGGGACTTATCCCAAATGGATAAATATTTTTATACTGGTTATTTTGAATGGATAAATCAAATGGACATTTTTGGATTAAGATACAAGGTTTTGATACTACAGTACATAAAGTTAAAAAAAAAAAAAAAAAAAAAAAAAGGCCAACGAGATCACCTGCTGGTCCTGAACATTAAAGTTCAAACAAGTTGCTTTATTTACCCCAATTCAAAATGTATATATTTATAGGGCTGGAAAAACATATATATAGACTGAGATACTTGATCAATGATTGGGGCAACAGACCAATTAATCAAATTAAAAATTTACAAGGGCCTAAGTCCTTTGGCTCAAACTTGGGGATCCCAGAGACTTTTATATAAAATTAGATAAAGTGGACAAGAAATAAAAGAAAAAGGCTTCTGGCACTCTTTCTAAAAATAAGAAATATTGATTAGACCTAATGAATATTAAAATTAAAGGTATAAGAGTTAATAAAATTGAGATAAAAGTTTGTAAAATTGGTATATTTAAATGGGCTTTATATAAACCTCTTGTTTAATTATGTTGTGGGATAGACATGTTTCCATGGAAAAATGCTTCCCTTCTTGGTATTATAATGCTGGGCACATATGTGTCCCTCAGAAAATATTAATTAAACAAGATAAAGGAAACCAATAGAGTTACCTGAGCCATCCAATATAAAGTAAAACTAAAAACTAATATTCAGGGGCTAATAAAAAATAATAATAATAGATTTAACCTGGGTTTAACTTAAAACTCAAGGAAAAGAGACCTTACTAAATGCCTTATGCAGGCTTTTGAAGACATGATAAAGTAAACCTTAAAGTTTTAAACATGGAATTATTTGTTTAGAGCTCTTCTCACTGATACAAAAAAGCAAATTAAGGAGATATAATTGGTTCTAGGTGACAGACCAGTTCTTTGGAGAACTGGAAGCAACTGTCTTTGTCTTGCAGATCAGAAATTTAAATACAGCAAACAGTGACCTAGGACTGAGCCTAATTAGCTCAATGAGATAAAACTCAGGGCCAAAGAAATTTTTGGCATTTTAGAACTCAGAACTCTGACAGGTCCTTCAGACTTTGTCAAGAAATCTTAAATGTCTTTTTCACAAATAGTAAGCCTTAGTGATTTGAGCAAGCAAATTCAGCTTACTCCAACTGTTATTTATAAGCAGTAAATTTATATTGTAATACCTAACTCATAAGTAAGTTTTAAAGAGAAGCTATGAGACCTCTAGCTTTTGTCTGGTTATAAGTCTGTGTACACATTATAGATATGAGATATTTCTACTGCTAAAAAAAATCAAAGTCAAAGAGCTCTGCTTAATTGACTTAAAAATAAGAGCTTACAAATTAAATATTTCTAAGATAAAAACTGACCAAATTGACTTTCAGGTTCACGTGAACTGGAAAATATTCAACATTAAGTTAATGCTTGGTATTAAGTTTAGTTTAAGTTTGTTCTAATTAATATAGATATATTTAGAGTCATCAATATTAGTATAATACCTTTACTGAACCTAGGTTTAATGAAAGTCAAATAAGATCCTGTTATATCTCTTCCAGATTTGTCAATAAATAAATAAATAAATAATAGTAATGTGGTGTGATAAAATTCTAAGTAAATTAAATGCAAATAAGATGAGAGCTTTTGGGTAAATTCTTTAAATTTTTTTAAATATATGCTTAAGATAATCTCTAAATATTTGGTATCTTTAAATTCTAGAGTTGTAATAAGTTAAATGATGGGAGTTTATTAAATAGCTATGCTATTTTCAGATAAAATAAGATTGAAATATTAATTTCTTAACATTTGACTTCCTCTTACAGAGAAAATAAAGGTATTTAGAAATATTAACAAATGGTTGGTGCCACCTTGAAATATTCTCTACTATTAAGGAAAACATCTCAGTATCCTAGGAAAGTAAGATGAATGTGTAAAGGAAGATATAAGAAATGGAATTATATTTTGTTAATGGAAAATAATGACTTTGTCCTGAAGCTGGTTACTTCTAAATGGAAAAAAAATAAATAAATAAAGGATAAAATAATATAAGTATAAAAATTGTGGAAGGTTTGTGGCAGAGGAACCCTGAGGAAAGAGTTTTGTACATGGTCGGGATTGGCTAAGTTTAGAATAAATTTGGTCAAAGTAAGTGAATCTTAGAAGTAACCCGGTACAAGACTAGATTTGGTTTTCTCTCTGTTATGAGGACAAAGTTTTCTTAAAATGTTAATCTGCCTTCAGTAACAGATTGTAAAGCTACTTATACTCAAGTGATCTGTTCTGCCTTTACCTTTGAAATATTTTCTTCTTAATGAATTAGTACTACTTTACAGTGATCTATACTTTTATTTGACCAAGTGTTTTGAAATCTTTTAACAAGCTTCACAAATATCAATTTCTGATTAAAGTTCTTTTGATCTCCAGTTAACTTTACGGATGCTACAGAGGGCCCCTGAAACATCCCAAAGAGAGATTTTAAAGTAAGTTTCATTTGGTATGTTAAATAACATGGGAAGTATTGTCAAATGAATAATAAATCTTCCTAGGTTATATTGTATGAGGAAATATTATTAATAAAGATATTCTAGAATTTATATGGACTCCCTAAAATTCTGGTATATCTGAAATGTTACCAGACATAATTCTGGTTGTTGTGACCAGGTTTCTTTATCAATTACAGTGTAATGGTGTTTAACCATGTTTTTAAATCTTTTGTCATTTATAGACAGTTATTGTTTTATTCTGATGATTTTGCAAAATGCTTTCTCTTAAAGGAGATTTACTGGTTTCTAATAAATTTCAAACTATAGCACTGAACTAAACTAGGTAAGAAATTTTAAAGGTCTGATAAAAACTCTGATTTCATAAAACTGTTAACAAAAGGATTAGTTACATGGGACTGAGTAAACTGATGAATATGGTTACAATTTTTGATTTTGTCTGAAATACTACTGGCTTTAAATCTGTTTCCCAGACATAAAGAAACTCTTCTCCTTTAGCTAGTTATGATTCACAGCAATTTGATGAATTATACCTATGTAAGCAGACTTGGAAGTTATCTTTTCTATCTGATCCCTCCAGAGACTGGAAACTCTTAGGTCCCCAGTGGCTCTATCAGATAAATTAGGAAGATCATCTCCTAACAAATATAGGAATCTCAAGATATTTTAAGGACCTTAAAGAGAAAAGAATTTACCTAAATCTGTAAGGCAAAAATCTATGACAAGCCCTTGACATGGCTTTCCTGGCCTTGGGAAACCTTATTAAAATTCTAGCCTGAGACTCCTTATTAAAAGTTCCAACACAGCCAATTTAAAAGAGCCTATATGACCAAATAATCAGACTTAACTTGTAAACAAATTAATCTTGATTTGGCTATATTTGATAAAATTAAGGGCAACTTTAGAGACAAAAAGATTATATTTTAGTGGATATTAAATTCTAGTTGTGTTAATTGAGGTCTATATTTACTAAGACACTTCCCAGATCATTCCTTGCTGTTATGTTACATTGCTGCAAAGTTTAATTGAGTTATTAAAAGGACACTCTAAGTTTGTTTCTGAAGCTCAGTAATCTATCCTTGGATGAAGATCCAATGCCTCATGACCTGCAACCAGGGGATTATACATACTGGAACAGACATGATTTAAAGAACTGTCTCCAACCTGAATGGAAGGACCCTTTATCAGGTACTCTTAACTAGCCCAGTGAAAGCTAAAGGAAATTGACTTTTGGATTAATTTCCAGTCCAAAAGAGCCCTTGCAGTGGACTGGCCTAAAGAGTACTACTCACCTTAAAACAATGCTCAAATGGAGAAAAAGCTACCAGGCCGCGATGAGAAAGAAGATGACATCTGAGGTAGACAGCTGATCCAAGACACCGGACCAGGCCTGTATACAAGTTACTTTGATAATTGCTCATACTTTTGATTATGAACTAATCCAATTGTTAGGTTTATGGTTAATTACCTACATCTAGTACTTTAGTGTTACCTTGGTGGGTTTCCCTACTCCAAGGCTCTAACTAGATAGCCCTCAGAAAATTTATTCTAAAAAGGAATTACAGTTCTGTTTAGGCCACTATTGACATTACAAGGTGGGAGCCCTCACCTGGCCAATTAATAATACCTGCTCTGAGCCTGACCATAAATATAAACTTTCTTAAAAGATCACTCAAGCTCAATCAGAAACACAAGCAAAATTTTAACCCAAAAATGTAACTTCTTGACTATTAAATCTTTACTCTTGACTTTATTAACAGTTACTAGCTGTATTACTGATATCCTTTCTTTTTATAAAATTGTTGTCTCTTACATTTCCCAGTGTGTAACTAGGCCTCCAATAAGATTGATGATGGCTAAACATCTTAAAGAAATACATAAAATTTATAACTCTGCATAAAATAATTGTAATAGTGTGATTCTAGGTATGGGAATGAGCAATGAAGGATAAACATTTCCTGGATCATAATAGACTAGTAAGACAGGTGATCCAGAGAACTTTTAGTATCAACAGGGCCTGATAAAAAAAAACCCTAATACCTTGAGTGGCATGTCAACAGATTCTTCACCTGAACTAGGAATGAGCCTTCCTAGCACTGTGGGACAAAATTGGTCATGAGATGTCTCCCAAAATATTGGTCGAATTTAGGACCAAGGGGGAGCACTGTGAACCAAAATACTGCAATGTGAATGAAAATACTGCAACCATGTCAGTAAACAAAGAATGCTGGACCCAAGTCATCAGCAGCTGCCTCCACCCCCTAATGAGGACAGGCCTGCAGCCCAGCCTCTGCAGGTGCCCTCTGAGCGGACTCAGAATAAGAAAGGACAGGATATTGGCCCTAGATGGCTAAGATGCTTGTCAAAGGAATGAATTCAGTGAGCCCAAATGTTTGCTTCCTCCCATACATAGAAAAGCACTAAATTCTTTAACTTGAGATGCCTATCTTTCTTTAGATAACAAGCAATCTTTTATTGTTCCAACTACCTGGTCTTTGTTGTAAAGCTCCTATATATCCTAGCTCCTCCCCTAGCTCTTTGGAGCAGTCCCTCAGAGCGATCTGAGAGGCTGTCATCCTGGCTCGAGTCCTCCCACCAAATAAAACATAACTCATAACTTTTAGGCTGCACATTTATTTCAGTCGACACCATCAATGCTGGGAGGCAGCTGTCAGGAAAATCAGTGTGTAAGAGTCCAGAGATGACTATAAGTTTGCTAACTGGTGCCCTGGCACCTGGATTAGCACAAGCAGATCAGAGTGTTAGGTAGTTAGATAAGTTGGGGCACCAGGCAGATAAGGTGGAGGAGAGGAAGGATGGTCCGGAAGATGATGGCATGTCCACCTCCAGCATAAAGGGGCTTTAATTCCTCTAAATAAGAGCCAGCAAGAAACTGGTTAGAACCCAACAGCTGCAACTGTGCAGTAATGACAAGGACCTAACTGGGCACGACCCAATGCTCATTGTAATATAATTAGCATTGTGGTTTAGGCTCCCCACCATGGGTTTTTCTGTGTGCATCATGGGTAAGGACATGCACAAAGGGATCAAACATGACTAAGCACTCCAGGGACCAGAGTTGTCAATCAATCAAGAGACCACCTCTGTGTGAGGGTGTAAGAGAGAAGGAGCAAACAAAGACCATTGCTGTCTGTTCTTGGATCAGCCCACCTTCCATTCTTGGAGGTGTACTTTCCCATTGCTAAATAAAACCTTTAAAGTCTTTTGCTACACAATGCTTCCATCTCCCTGAATTCTCTTTCAGGTAAGACAAAAACTGGGGTCTTTTTTCCTCCCCTTTTGGGGTAACAAGAAGACATGACCTGGTGGTCCAAGCAGAACCCTCACAGACTGACCCCATGGCCCTGCAGGCAGTGGAACAAAGTTTCCCCAGAGCTGTGGGTTCTACCTGGTTACTTACCTAGGACCTGTGATAAGAAATATTTGCACCTGCCAGGGAAATAGCATTAAAATAAAATCTCCAACACAGAAAACCTCTCCACAAAGGTTGGAGAGACACAAAACAGTTGTATTTGTGAGTAAATGTTAAACTGAGACAGGAAGGAAGGGGACAGGGCACAACCATTAAAAGAATAACACAACAATTAGTACAAAGATGGTGGAAGATTCAACTCTCAGTAGACCTTGAGCTTCAATACACACTAAGATACAATAGCATGCCAAATGGTACTCCCACGAGTGTCATGACAGTTCCAAGGCTACCATAAAAGGTCAAAAGTGGGTAGGCCCAGTTCCTGGCAACCCCAGCTTCTTTCCCCAATGTAGTTGGAATAATCCTCCCACTTGTTAGCATATGAAGTTACAGAGCCAAAAAAATAAAAAACTAACAATCCCCACATACTGGAGAATGCTCTCTCTCTCTTGCCTTTTCTCTTGCCTTTTGACATGTCCACACTCTGTCTATGGGGTGTATGACTACTTTTACTTTAAACATCCACCCCCATGCCTCGTGGTCTCTCTGGGTTCTGAGATCACCTCTACTTTGTCTAAGGAATATGTATCTCTGAATAAATCTACCTTTACTATGGATCACTCTTGAACTCTTTCCTGCATGAAAGTGAGGACTGTCACTTGATAGGGCACATCTTAGGAACTTGCCTGGGACCTGGGACAAGGCCATCCTTTTGTGCCCTGCATTTTTCCTGTATCAGAACCAGAATGTGAAAAAAAAAAAATACTAAGTTTAAAGAAAGAAACAAACAAAAGCAGACTGCGATATACATCACAGGCAGTCTGCAGAGACAGGAAGATCACCTCCCCTCCCTTAATATAGTCATACAGATAGAACCCATTACAGATATGTTCTCAGAGAAAAAATAATTCCTCCAGTAAGGGGACTTGATGATACCACTGATCACCCGTAGTTCACCCTTGAATCACATGGTAAGTGGGATGACTATCTGTGTTAGCTCATCAGCTGTATCTAGTGAAGAAACCAACTTCTCATACCTTTATGACCAGAGGTAGTTTTGCAATTTGCAACAAGGCTCCGACCATCTCACAGAAACTGGGCGATTGCGGCGCTATCGTTCTCCATGTTTACATTTCAAAGAGATGGCTCCCAGGTCCAGAAGAAAAGCATTCATGGTTCATCAAGCTGCCAAAAGGCCCATTTAGTTTTCAAAAGGCTTTATATACATTTCAAAGAGGGAACAAACTATTTGAAGTTTCCTAAAGTAACAAGTCTGAGAAAAACGAGGAAGAGGAATATCCTCCTGTTTCCAACAGGGAGAATTAAGCCTCTTATTTTCAATGTTTGTCCTTACACACGCTACCAATGTTTTTTGATTCTGCAGGTCTTCAGATTCTGACACCTTGATCTGCATTTTTAAAGCTCTGCAGGAGAGTCTGCTAGTCGGGAACTGAATTTCTGATAGTGGCTGCTTCCTGGAGAGTTAAAATCACCTGAGACCAATTAGAATGCAAATTCCCAGGACCTGAGCAGAGACCTACAGTGTCAGAATCCCAGGGGTGGAGCTGGCAGTTGCATTTAAACAGGCCCTTGGGGGATTCTGATGTTCTCTAAAGGTGAGAAACTGTTGCCAGCAGTTGCAACCGGTGTTCCAGGTTCTTGCCCCGTCCCAGAAAGAATTCAGAGACAAGACTTAGAGGTTAAAAACAGTAAAGCAAGGATTTATTAAAGGATGGATAGTACAGTCTCAAGGGGAGAGCGGGCAGGCTCAGGTGAGCGGCTGCCCTGAGTTTCTTTGACAAGTTAGTTACATAGGGTGTAAAAGTGAATGGGCGGAATATTCACTGGGGAGGGAAGGGTTTGGGGTCATAGCCCCTGATTATCATCCCAACTCCACCTTCCCAAAGGAAGGAGGGATTCTTGTCCTTATTTAGTCTGGATCTGAAGTGTCATGGCATCAGTGCATGATGGGTACTTCTGATCTGCAAGGCTAATTTTATTGAAATGAGGGCATAATGAACGAAAGGCTACATTCAGACATTGGAAATTCCTGCCTTTTCTCACCTTTCTTTGTCAGTCTCCAGGCCACTCATCACCCCAGAAAGTGTGATTCCCTTATCAGCCCCAAGGTTCCTGCTTTTCTTTCTCTGCCCAGGGACCTCTGCTGCTTACATGATGTGTGGTTTCCTGCATTTGGCCTGTGCCCCTCCTTTCTGCCCAATTCCTGCCATTTGGCCTGTGTCCCCCTTTCTCTGCTCTTATCTAGCTGTCTGCCTGCTCTAACACCAACTGTTTGGGGGAACAGTATTTCCAGGCAACATTTGTGGGGAAGGCTGCAGGATGTGTGGCTATCTTCTAATTAGTTGGTGGTGAGGTAACAGGGTGTTGCTCCAGGAATCTCAATCATTTACCTTCTGGTTCCAACCAGTCTGAGGTCCAAGTGCTTGTGCTCAGCCTGAAGTTGCCAACCTCCAGGACCCTGCTGGATTGCAGCACTATTGTTTCTTGACTACCCTTGCTTTTTTTCTGCATTCCCTCACTCCCCTAATTAGTAACTGCTTGAATCTGCCCTTTGGAACACAGAGAAGGTCTAGGAGGCTGGAGCCTTTTTCCTACAAATAAGAAATGGGAACATGGAGGTACTTTGCTATGAGGAAGGGCCTCACAAGGTCCTCTCAGGGTCCTGCTTGGTTTCAATCCTCCCTTTTCTTTGATACACCTCAATCTTGAGGAGGACAGGTACAGGACCAAAAAAAAGGAATAACGTTTTGGATAGAGAGGTTAATCATAACCTCTGCAGAGGAACTAGGTTTTAGGGGGACTAGGTTTCGTGGTCTTCTCTGCCACTTCTTTCTCTTCCTCCCAAGTGTTCATGGTCATCTTTCATCCTATTTAAACTAAAGAAAAGCATAAAAAGGAGAGCTGTATATTTATGGTTGTGCAACATCTCCACCCAAATCCAACAAGCATTCAATAAAAATATGTACAAACAGGCAGAGAATGAACAGAGTGGGGAGGAGGAGAAGAAAGGCAAACTTCTTAACTACCACTGTGAGAGCAGGCAGAGAGCTAGATATGAGCAGAGAAAGGGGGGCACGAGCCAAGTGGCAGGAAATCATACACCTTGTGAACAACAGGGGTCCTTCGGCAGAAAAAGAAAAGCAGGAACCTCAGGACTGATAAGAAACCATATATTTTGGGTTGACAAGTGTCCTGGCTGCAGACAAACAAAGGTGGGGAAAGACAGGAATCTCAAGCATTCAAATGTAACCTTTTGTCATTATGCCCTCATTACAATAAAATTGGCTTTGCAGATAAGACATACCCATCACGCACTGACACCATTGTACTTCCAATCCAGACTGAATAAGGACAAAAATCCCTCCTCCTCTCAGGAGGGTGGAGCTGGGATGGAAATCAGGAAATATGACCCAAAACCCCTCCTGCCCCAATGAATATTCCGCCCATTTATTTTACACCCCATGTAACCAACTTGCCAAACTCAGCACAGCTACTTGCCTGAGTCTGCCTGCTCACCCCTTGAGAGCGTCCTATCACTTAATAAATCCTCACTTTACTTTCTTAACCTTGGCATCTGTCTCTGAATTTTTTCTGCCATGAGATAAGAACCTGCTCTCCAGTAACAGAGCTATTGGCAAAAGAAAAGAAAGGATTATTTTTAGGCCAGGACATCTTCTTTTGTAGGGGAAGGGAATGGCAAGGGTTTTGTCATGCAGATGGCTTCTTTTTCCTCTGAGGGGTGGAAGGCCCATGAGAAAGATCACCTCATTGGTGCTCATCAGATAATTTCAAACTGGTTGATTAAGATTTCATTTCTGGTGAAGGCTGAAACTGTAGTTAGCTTAGGTATTAAATCTAGGTTTGGTATCATACACTTTAGCATAAGTGACACTATTTGGGCCCTATGGTCTTTCTCTTTAATGGTATGCTAAAATAGGTATAGTTTTTTGTTGTTGTTTATTTGTTTTATTTCCATGTTTAGGGACTATGTGGACAAAGCAATATAAAGAATAGCCTGAAAGGACTGGATGGCTTGAGACCTTAGACAGACTTAGTTCTGTACAGGGCAAAACAGCCCACAAATGAGCAAAGACCAAAAGAAGGGAGGATAACAACCACCCACATGGCACCACTAACAGCAGCAGCATCTCTGGATTTGTGGTAAATGTAACAAGATCTTGAAGGGCCCTAATAAAACCCTGAGAAGACTAGCGATAGTGCAAACAATAATCGGTATCCAAGGCAGCACTGGAAGTACAGGTGAGTCACTTTGGATCCCACTTCTGATGTCATATGATGTCAAACAACAATCAACATCAAGGCCGCAAAGAACAAAGAGCTTTATTTGGGGCCTTAGTGTTAAAGCAGGCCAATAGCTAGATATGTGCAGAAAAAGGGAGACGCAAGCCAAAGGGCAGGAATTGGGCAGAAAGGAGGGCCACAGGCCAAATGCAGGAAAACACACCATGTAAGCACCAGGGGCCCCTGGGCAGAGAAAGAAAAGCAGAAATCTCTGGGCTGATAAGTGGCCACAACTTTTGGGGTGATGAGTGGCCTGGAGGCCTACAAAGAAAGGTGGAAAAAGACAGGAATCTCCAGTGTTCAAATGTAACCTTTTGTTCATTATGTCCTCATTCCAATAAAATTAGCCTTGCAGATTAGAAGCACCCATCATACACCAATGACATGACACTTATGATCCAGACTAAATAAGGACAAAAATCCCTCCTCCATTTGGGAAGGTGGAGTTGGGATTAAATCAGGGAATAAGACCCCAAAAACTCTTCCCTCCCCAGTGAATATTCCACCCATTCATTTTTATACTCTATGTAACCAACTTGCCAAAGAAACTCACGTAGCTGCTCACCTGAGCCTGCCTGCTCTCCCCTTGAGAGTGTACTATCTGTCCCTAGTACATCCTCACTTTACCTTCTTAACCTCTGCATCTTGTCTCTAAATTCTTTCTGGAACGGGACAAGAACCTGGACACTGGTTACATCTACTGGCAACATCAGGAATCACAATTCCAGAGACACAGATTTGGGTAAAACTGAGAGTGTTCCAGGGAAGAGAAAGAGTCAGGGGCTTATAAAGGCAGATCCGTGTTATTAAAGTTGCCTTGCAAGGATTATGATTGGCTCTGGCACAAAAAGGAAAGATTTGCCCTTAAGAGACAGGCTGTCATGAGTCATTTAGAGTGAGGGTCCAATAAGTATCATCAGCTCCTGGAACTTTGGGCAGATGTTCTGGATGCCTGTGTCAAGATGATAAGTGATCAAAAGTTCAGATTCCATCCAGGCTGATATATACAAAAGTCCCACTTCCTCAGTAGTCTCCCAGCTCCAATTTAGAGATCTCTCTTAACAATACCAACTCCAATTTGATTTTCTTTTCACATGTCCCCCTTTTTATTGAGGTCTTTCTTTGGAAAGTGTTGATGATCAATCATTTGGTTATTTGGCATCGGCATGGACTCCTTCAGTGCTGGGAAGGCTCATTCCCAGGGAGTCATGTTCCACAAAGGAGGGAAAGAGG
Source organism: Camelus ferus (assembly GCF_009834535.1). Taxonomy (NCBI): domain Eukaryota; kingdom Metazoa; phylum Chordata; class Mammalia; order Artiodactyla; family Camelidae; genus Camelus; species Camelus ferus. The sequence goes on from NC_045709.1 coordinate 64,933,859, forward strand.
TGATTGTGTGAGAAGTATGCCTTCAGAGAGTTTATAGCCACACTTGAGCAACAAGAAGCATTCTAGGAAGTGAATCTTGGGCTGTGTTCAAAATAGTGGATCTTCATTAGCAGAAATCTTATAGAAGAGGTTAAACATCTCCAGACATTGAGCTATCATAATTCCTGTGGAGAGTGTCATAATAGCATAACAGCAGCGAAAGATACAGAGCATTGATAACTGGTAGAATGTACAAACGGTAGTCATATTGCAAGAATCAATTGTAATGTCATAGCAAAGACTTTAACTATCTTTCACCTGAACCAAACCCTCCTTTCGGTATTTCTCCAAGGCTAGATATTGGGCCATTCATAGCATTGATTTGCTTTTTCCTATGACTTGTTAAGCAGGTGACATTAGATGATTCATCTAGTATAAAAGACAATAATCAGTTTATATTATAGCACAGGTGCCCACCTTGAGTGGTTATAATGTCAAGAGCCATCTGATTTTGTAAGACGGCTTGTCTCATTAAAGATACTTCCAAATTTAAAAATGCTACAGCTTGTTAGCTGTCATTTAGGGCTCATTGGAAAATTTTGGTTAAAGCTGCTGTATGAGTACTGGCAGCTTCAAGTCCCAATGAGGGAATAAAAATAGCTGTCAAATGATCATATCAGTGAAAGACTAACTTAATCCATCTTGCTTTCAACAAGGGGTAATTTGCAGGGACCAAGGTGAGGGTTGTATGAATATGCCCTTAAGACCAAGGAAATCCTAAGCTACAACATCCTATCCACCCAGGAGGGAGCCAAGGCCAGCAATTAGTTCCACAAAGCCATTAGGTTCCATTTGGAGCTACCCAATAAATATCAGATCATCTACCCCAGTCAGTTCCAAACTGATCACTAGCTTTTAAAGTGATAGTTGCAGTACAAGGATCATGTGGTGCCCATCCAAAGTGGCAGATTATTATTACGTAGGTTTATCTTCATATGGTTAAGCAGTCCACAACATAATGGGGCTTTGGGACTTAGATGTCCATAGCCCAGTCTTAACTATATAAATCCATCCCATAATTAGGGAATACTGCCCCCAAAAGATAAGAGGTGAAATTCTTTGGTTCTGGTCTAGTTCTTTCCTGAGATTGGGACTTGGCAGCATTAAGAGAAAACAAATATTTATGTTCAGAGTCATTTAAGATTTGGTTGTTGGACCATTCATGTGGGCTCCAAATTAGTGATATCTGTGGTTTCTAGAGTACTACTGGTGTTTCTTTCTTCTAAAATGAAATTTCTTATAGCCTTGTAGTGGAGGTATCCACAAGATAGCCAAGAAATGCTAGATAAGGAAAGTTGTACACAAATCCAACAACTGGATTTATTTTTTTAAGTTAGGATATAATTATGTCCATAGGAGAAAAAAACTATTTCAGTCAAAATCATTGATATGTGGAAAAAGCACATAAAAAGGAAGATTATGTAGGCTTGATCCCATATCTTGGGAAAGCTGTCCACAACAGATGTCTGCTTTATTATCCTGGCCTTTGTCTGGTTAATTTTAGTTTCAGGTTTCTAAATGGTTGTGAAGTCCAGGCAGGAGGTGGTGCCTTCTTTAAATGAGAAACATGACTACATGAGTCAACACCCTGAAGTTTATTGGTGTAAGGGTTAGTTAACAATACCTGGGTCATACAATGGATATACATTTAACTTTTTAAGAATCTGCCAAACTGTTTTCCAAGCAGTTTGTATCATTTTACATTCTCACCAGCAGTTCGTCAAAACCTTTGCCAACCCTTGGTGTGGTGGATCTTTTCAATTTTGGTCATATTAATAAGTGTGTTGTAGTTATTATGATATTAATTTGCATTTCCTTAATGACTAATGATTTTGAGCATCTTTTCAAGTGCTAACTTTCCATCTGTATATTTTCTTTGGTCAACTCTCTGTTTGAATCTTTTGCCCATTTTTCAATTGTATTGTTTCTTATTGAGTTTTGAGAATTCTTTATATATTCTGTATAAAAGTCCTGTATCAAATATGTGATTTGCAAATATCATTTTTCCAAATCTGTAGGTCATCTTTTCATTCTCTTAAGAGTATCTTTGAGAAGCATACATTTTTCTTTTGATTAAATACTATATATCTATTTGTTCTTTTATGGATCACATTTTTGATGTTATATCTAAGAACTCTGTCTAAATAGAAGGTCATAAGATTTCCTTTGTTTCCTCTCAGATCTTTTATAGTTTTAGGTATTAAATTTAGTTCAATGAGCCACTCCTCTGGGTATTCTGCCCTCCAAAATCTACCAACCCCGTGTTCCCTAAACTCCCCCTCCATCTCTCCACTCACAGAGACTGACAGGCAGAAACTGGGTTCCCCTTCCTTACACCATGGCCTCAAAACTTCCTCCAGGCAATAAGCTGACCTTGTAAGGCTCCCCTTGTAGCTTCCCATCTCTCAAGAGTCACTGTACCTTGTTGCCCGTGTCCAAGGAAAATGCCTTGAGTTCCAGCGTCTCATATATTTGGTCCAGTTCTTTAAGTGTTTCAGGCAGGAAGGTAAAACCGTCTCCTGTTGCTCTATCCTGACACAAGCAGAAATCCTGTGAACTCTTGAACATTAACAAAATTGCCTGTCTTTAGTGATGAAGGGGCAAGAGTGTGCCACCTGAAGTCAGAACATGTCACCACACTCTTCTAATTTTGTTCTTTTCCTGTAAACGCCAAAGTATTTAACAGCTGGTGATAATTATGGATAAAAGTAGGTATCACAAAAGTTTTGCCTGCCTTTTCATGAGGCTATTTTTCCTTTTATATAGCTGTTCTGAATTTATTATTTAAAAAAAAAATACTTAGACCCTATAAGATGGGCACTAGTCTCTGAAAGCCTTTTATAAAAGTTTCATTAAGGTTGATCTCAGCAATCTCTGAACTGAGTCATTATACTACCCCAGTTAAGGTCACTCCAATGTGAAGCTCAGTATAATGCCACCATAATTCTCTGAAGTCATAATATCTACTACCCTGGATTATAACACATGCACCTGGCAATACCAGCAAGCGACGTCTTGAGATTTTTAACCTACTTGGTCAGTCTCATCATGGTCATAAAATTGATTTTGTATTATCTGGAAAGAAAGTAGGTGGAAAAATTAGCAAGGAAAAGAGAAAGGCATCACCACATGCCAGAAAAACCCATGCTTCTGCCCAGAGAACACCCTCAGATCACTCCGGAGAAATCTTGTAATGTAAGGGGTTCTAATAACAGGATTTCTAGGTTCTGGGTGGGGACGGGAGTTCTCCATTATGCACATGGCCTCCTCTCTCAGAGAATGGGGGCTGAAAGAGCCTCTTTCCCTTTTTAGGTATTTCCCTAAGAGATCTTTCCTTTATTTGTTCTCCTATTTCAACTTCCCATTTCCCTTTTAATTGCTGTATTCCTGGCACCCACTGGATTTTGTCAAGGGAGACAGTTTCACTCTCTTGTGGGCAGAACTTCTAATATAAATAAATAAATAGGTGGGTAGATAGATAAATAGATAGAGAGCACCTCTTTAAGCCTTGTGTTCTCTAAAGTAACAACCCAGTTTTTCTTGGTATTTCTCTAGCCCAGAAGGATCCCAAAACTTTCAGAGCAGTCACTGTGCTACTGGTGTGTTTTACACCTGTGTTATCAAAGGAGAGAAGCCAAACGAGAGAAAAATAAATGTTCCCCAAATGTGTCCCTTTCTCAACCTTGTCATTCCTCAGATTAGGAAACACACATTAGTTAGATTTGCTTTGAGAACACAAGAGGTCATTTCAGAGGCCTCTCTTACTGAAGCAGTTGATTGTAACCCTATTTTCTTTTTTATCCCAGTTTTATTGAGATATAATTGACCTACAGCACTGTGTATAAGCTTAAGGTGTATAGCACAATGATTTGAATTAGGTGCATCATGAAGTGATGACCACAGTAGGTTTAGTGAACATCAGTCACCTCATATAGATACAAAATTGAAGAAATAGAAAAAAAAATTTTTCCTTCTGATGAAAACTCTTAGGATTTATTCTCTTAGCAACTTTCGTATATAACATATAGCAGTGTTAATTATATTTATCATATTGTACATTACATCCCTAGTACACATTTATCTTATAACTGTAGGTTTGTATCTTTTGACCACCTTCATCCAATTCCTCCAATCCCACCCTCCCCACTTCTGGTGACCACCTCTGATCTCTTTTTCTATGAGTTTGTATGTTCTTGAAGTATAATTGACCTAAAACATCATGTTAGTTCCTAGTACACAACATAGTAATTTGATATTTCTGTATACTTCAAAATTTGCACCAGTCTAGTTACCATGTCACCATACAAAGATATTACGTAATTACTGACTATATTCCCCACATTGTACATTTCTTACCCACGACTCATTTATTTTGTAACTGAAAGTTTGTCTTTTTGACAACAGCCATGCTGACAGGTGTGAGGTGATTTTGATTTGCATTTCCCTGATGATTAGTGATGTTGAACATCTTTTCATGTGCCTGTTGGCCATTTGTACATCGTTTTTGGAAAAATGTCTATTAAAGTCCTCCACCCATTTTTAAATTGGGTTGTTTATTCGATGTTGAGTTATACACATTTTTGGTGTATTTCAGATATTAACCCCTTATCTATATATATAATTTGCAAATACCTTCTTCCATTCAGTAGGAGGTCTTCATCTTGTTGATAGTTTCCTTCACTGTACAAAACCTTTTTAGTTTGATGTAGTCCCATTTGTTTATTTTTGCTTTTGTTTCCCTTGCCTGAGGAGATATATCCAAAAAAATACCAGCTAAGAGCAATGTCAAAGAGTGTACTGCCTGATTTCTTCTAGAAGTTTTATGGCTTCAGTCTTACATTTAAGTTTTTAATCCATTTTGAGTTTATTTTTGTATACAATGTGAGAAAGTCCAGTTCAATTCTTCTGCACGTAGCTGTCCAGTTTTCCCAACACCATGTATTGAAGAGGCTTTTACACAATGTGCTTTCTTGCCTCTTTTGTCATAGATAAATGTGGGTTCATTTCTGGGCTCTTCATTCTGTTCCATTGATCTATGTGCCTGTTATATGCCAGTATCATACTCTTTTGACTAGAATAGCCTTGTAGTACAGTTTGAAATCAGGGAGTGTGATACCTCTAGCTTTGTTCTTGTTTCTTTTCTTACCTTTTTTTTTTTAAGTGAAGTACAGTCAATTACAATGTGTCAATTTCTGGTAGACAGCACAATGTCCCAGTCATGCATATACATACATATTTTCATTTTCATATTTTTTTCATTAAAGGTTATTACAAGATATTGAACATAGTTCCCTGTGCTACACAGAAGAAACTTTTTTAAAATCTATTTTTATATATAGTGGCTAACATTTGTAAATCTCAAATTCCCAAATTTATCCCTTCCCACCCCTTCCCCTGGTAACCATAAGATTGTTTACTATGTCTGTGAGTGTTCTCGTTTCTTAAGATTGTTTTGGTTATTGGGATCTTTTGTGTTTTCACACAAATTTTAGAATTATTTGTTCTAGTTCTGTGAGAAATGTCATTGGTATTTTGGTAGGGATTACACTGAATCTGTAATTGGATCACACCGTTTTGAAGGCATCTGTAGATTGCCTTGGGTAGTATGGTCATTTCAACAATATTAATTCCTTCATTCCATGACAAGTCTTCCCATTCCATATAATGTGAATGTTAGTGCACTTGATGTTGTCCTAGAAGCCTGTTAAACTTTCCTCATTTTTAAAAATTCTTTTTTCTGTTCAGCTTGATTGCCACTATGCTGTCTTCCAGTTCACGGAACCATTCCTCTGTACCGTCTAATCTGCTGTTGATTTCTCCCAATGTATTTTTTTATTTCAGCGATTCTGTCTTCAGCTCTAGTTCCTCTTTATTTTTTCTAACTCACAGTGTACATCCATTCTTCTCCCTCGTTCTTTCAGCATCCTGATGATCATTACCTTGAAATCTTTATTGGTGACCCTATTTTCTTTTGAGTAATGTACCAGGCCCTCCCCCCGCACTGGTTGTCAAACCTGGCAAAAGGATTGAGCTAGAGGATTGAGTATGCATGGCTCAAGCCTGCATCCTGAGCCCTGCATTTCTCCTAGTGTTGGACTCTGCAGGTGCTGTGTGAACTCCTGCCCACCCATCATCTCTCCTGCACTGCCACCCACTTGCTGTCTGCCAGGTGTTCACTGGCACTGAACAACAGAGTGTCCTGAGTGTGCTTCAATCCCTGTGCCAGCCGTAAGTCAGATCTATTCCTCAGGCTGAACACTCATTCCTCTTGACTGTACTTTCTCCTTCCCATTGTATGTAAACTATAAGATCAAAATCAAAATTTTCCTTCTGTAGGTAAAACAATTTTAACCCTAGCCCTGTTCTCTTTCCTATTTCTATAAAATCATTGTTGATGTCTATGGCTTTTCTTCATGCAAACATATTATGCTGTCTTACTGAATATTTCTATCTACAGCATTTCACCTAAATAATTTTTATATTTTGAAAAAAAACATAAATAAATATGCCTTCCACATATTAAATTATCTGTTTAGTTGTCTAGGTGATAAAGCTTGGACAATAGTAAAATTCCTGCCCCCTAACACAAAACCTGGTTTCTTACAGTATTTCCCATCTTAGTAAATTATAACACCACCCCTTCAGTTGCTTTGGAAGGATGGAATGGGAAATAGAGAAGAGTGAAAAACATTCTCATACACTTTTTACTTTTGGAAAATAGCATAAAATACCTATCCACTTCAAGTGGGGAACTCCAGTGTGGGCCTACTTAAAGTTCTCCAAGCCATGCACTGACATACTAACCTACTCACACATGGGCCAAGAATCTCTTTCCCTGCATGAACCAGTCAAGGGTCAGTGCTGGCAAGTCCAAAGCACCACTCTGACCACCATCAGTCAAATTTTCCTTCTTTGTTCTTTTTGTATCACTCCTTGAAGATAGTGGGGTTACCCATGGTACATTAATTAAGTCAAAAAGAAAGGCCCATGAAAGATGTAACTATATAGGGTGGTGTGGTCATTATGGCCTAAATCTGGAAGGTCCACTAAACTACAAACTCTTTACTTCATATGACAGAGACAGTCTCCTCATAGTCTTAGTCCTATGAAGCTAGAAATCGACAAAAAGAAAAGAAAAGAAAGAAAGAGAAAGAAGGAAGGGAGAGAGAGAAAAAGAAAAAGGAAAAGGAAGAAAGAAGGAAAGAAGGAAAGAAGGAAAGAAAGAAAGAAAAAGAAAGAAAGAAAGAAAGAAAGAAAGAAAGAAAGAGAAAGAAAGAAAGAAATAGAGGAAGAAAGGAAGAAAAGAAAGGAAGGAAAGGAAGGAAGGAAGGAAGGAAGGAAGGAAGGAAGGAAGGAAGGAAGGAAGGAAGGAAGGAAGGAAGGAAGGAAGGAGACAGAAGGAAAGAAAGAGGAAAGGAGGGAGGAAGGAGGGAGGGGGATAAGGGAATACTTTGGCCAAAATAACTGCCAAAATTTAGTACTTTGCTTTGAAGGAGTGGGCCTTAGAAATTCTCTTAGAGCCTGTAAATTCCCAGTTTTCTCCATTTTTTAGGCCACAGTTGTTTCTACAGTATCTTAATAAGTGAAAGAGGTGTGGGTGGGAAAAAATGGTTCAGGTCAGTTCTGCTTTGAAGAAGTGGCAAAAGTTTGGAGATGACTTGAGGGCTTTCTTCAGAAAACAAATATGTGGGGCCCAGAAGTGAAAAAATATTTTAAAATTGAAAACATTTTGAAAAGTAGAACAGAGGTAAAGTATCAAAACTAAAAAAATAATTTTTAGTAATTTAGCAAAAATAAAAGTCAACAAAATACACTTAAGAAATAAAGTTCATAGTAAAGAACTAAAAGGAATGTGAAAAGATAGTATGCAGATATTAAAACAAACTGATAAAAGGAGCTAAATCTTGAGCTTTGTGAGACTTGAGATCACGTTGGTCTTGTTTACGGCATAGTGCCTGGAACAGTTAGGACTCAGTAAATAATTACTGAATAATTTTTGAATGCTATTTAAAACTTTTTTTTTTTTGAAGGGAGAAAAAAGAATTTGAGCCAAGACTATACATACGTAAAGTCAAAGAAAAAGTAAGGTTTGAAACGAGGATGAGAGGAAAGGGGAGGAAGGTGTGAAGGAGATAAAGGGAGAGGTCACAAGGGGGAAACAGGTGGATCTCTGTAGAACCAGGAGGAAGAGCAAAAATAAACATCATACGTCATGGCCACAACAAACTGTAACTCGAATCTAATTAACATGACAGAATGTAACCATAATGCAAACCAAAATGAAACTAAAGAATAAGAGGGGATAAGAGGGGAGATCTAGAGTTGTGACGATGACAAAGAAAATCAGGAAAACGCTTACCACCGAGCCGACACTTAGGAAGCCCTCAGCAAATACTAACAATGATTTTATTATGACTTACTCCATCCACACATGCAGGACTGCAGCTGCCCTTAATAACGGAAGGTCACAGCAGAGCTCAGCTTTTGATATACTTAGCCAAGTACACCTTGCTGTGTCAGAAACGGGACTCCCACCTTCAACGCCCCAGCAGCCACCAGCAACCAGCAGCGCAGATAGGCTGACCTCACTTGCTATCCAATCTAAACTTACCTTCAGGTCAAATCATATAGATCACGTATGACCACACAGAACTGTTCTTAGGGACTAAGTTATCATGATAACCACTAGCCAGCACTAGTGCCATCCACTGAGTCTATTCGAGGCTCACAGTGTGTGTACTGCTGTCCCCATCTATCAAATAAGAAGGTGCAGAGAACCAGAACTTTAAGCTACTCTCAGACCTGTTTACATTCTTTTGACTCTTCCCTCGACTCATCAGCTGCCAATTCATCAAAACTACCATAGGCCCTCCTCTGGTTTTCAACCCAGGATACACTTTAGAATTACTTGGAGATCTTTTTAAAAAGCCAATGTCCAGGCCACCCCACTTGTTGTTGTATGATGCACAGCAATGCAAAAAACCAAAAACAAACAGAGAAAAAAATGTGACAATGAGTGTGTATATGTCCATGTATGACTGAAAAATTGTGCTGAACACTGGGATTTGACACAACATTGTAAAATGATTATAAATCAATAAAAAAATGTTAAAAAAAATAAAAATAAATAAAACACACACACAAAAAAACAACCAAAAACCAACAAAAACCCTACGCTGTTAGCCATGTCTTCCCCACCTGTACTCTTTCACTTGTTAAGATACTGTGGAAACAGCCAACTGTGGGCTAATAAGTAAGCAGAACTTAGACTTACTGGGCCCTGAGAAAATGCCTAAGGCCCTCTCCTTCAAAGCAAAGCACGAAATTTTGCCGCATGTTTTGACCAGAGAATTCTGTTTTGCCCTTCCTCCCTCCCTGCCTCCTCAATCCCTCCTTCCTCCTCATTCTTTTTTTAACTGTTCACTTTCGACTTTATAGGACTGAGACTTTGAGACTGTTATCTTTGTCCTATTAGATGAAGAGTTTGTGGTTCAGATGTACTGGTTCTCTGTAATGCACATTCTGGTGGCTTCTCCAACGTCTTATCCTCTGCCTCAAATCAAATACACTTCCAGGAAAGCACAGTGCCCCGCTGGTAAGGGTGGGGCACTTGGATCAGTCCTGCACTAATCCACAGACCCTTGCTGAAGTGTCTGGTTCACGGGTTGAAAAGCAGCACAGTACAGGTAACACGGCCCAAGAGTGAAAGCTGCTCTCTTCTGAGCACACTTCTGGAAGGGACCCCAGCTCCATACCTGGATTTAACAGCTCAGGAAGTCGTACCCATCTTGGGATCACCCGGGGCAGCCCACTGCACAATGAAGCTTATGCCAGAGAAGGTAGGAATCAGAGATGCAAGGAATTAGGATCCTTCATGACAACTCTGAAACCAACTGAAACCTACCGTGCTCCTGGTAGTGAAGGAAGCCAGTACTTCAGTGCTGAGGCCAGTTTGAGCTGAGTTTTCTGTTACTTGCAACCAGATGCATCTTAAAAGATCCATTGCACATTTTATAAGAAAGGAAATGCCTGTTTTTCTGTGTGTGTGTGGTGGTGGGGGGCGCAGTGAGTGAGGTGATTAGGTCTGTTTCTAATGGAGGTACTGGGGGTTGAACCGAGGACCTTGTACATTCTACCACTGAGCTATACCCTCCCTCTCCCCCAAGGGAATGCCTGTTTTTCAACCAAATTACATTAATAGGGTGCTAAAAGCAATATTTCCAAGTTTTGAATATTTTTGCTATCATAATTAATGGTATTATCATACAAGGAACTGCTATTTGGCTTCAGGTTGTTTTGCAAGAAATGTGGCAAGCTATGTTAAGTCAGTTTACTCTGTAATTACAGCGGAGGCTTCAGAATGCTGTCACTGCCACCCTATAGAAGGCAATTAGTGTGGGGTTAGTACCAGATGAACGACAAAAACAACATTCAGCAGAGAAAACATACAGCAAAACACTGTATTTAATAGCGCACTGGTTTTATTGATGGCAGAAGAAAAAAACTCACTTGTAAAAGGTATTTGCTTTATTTAACTTTGTATTTTTTCCCATTCTTTGTATGGGTTGAATTTTTTCCCCCTAAATCTGCCTTTTAGTTCTCCAAATAATATCCACCATGGCTGCATCTTATTCTGAAGGGAAAGTAGGAGATCTATCAACAGGTTTTGACCAGGATGTTTCAGTCAACAGCTCCTTTCTTCACACAGACTCTATTTAAAAAAGAGAGGAAGACAGTGAAATTGGACCCTCAAACTGACTTTTTTATACTCAAGATACACTCTGCTGAAACTTACCTGTAAATGTGAAGTGTCTGTGTAAATACCGATAGGTCACAAATAGAGCAAATTGGACAGTGCTAATTTATACACATAATTTCAATAAATCAGTATATAAACAAAAAAATCTTTCAAAATAATTTTTTTCTTCCAGAAATTCCTGAAGTACATTTCTGTCACTGTTAGTCTGTCTACTGCTAGCATGTCGACTTCAGGAATTTGGATAAACTGAGTAGAGTTTTAACAGAAGATGTCCAAAAAAGATGCAGTCTGCCAAGGAACCACATCTACCCCACCCTACCCACCTCCACATCCCCTCCGCACGTCTCACAGGTAATTTACTCGAGTCTGGCACCTCCCCCTGCCTGCTCCCCACCTTTATCAGATATCACTCTAGCTGAACCGCTCTGGATGGAGACAACAGAAAAGGCTGGCAGAGGTGGTGAGAGGAGCTTGTTTGCTCCAGTCCTGTTTCAGTTTCATGCATAAAAGAATGACTGAGTAGGGACAGCTGGAGTTCCCACAGTTGTGTTCAAACAGCTCATACGTCTTCCAAAGTAAATTGTCTCCTGCTTAGAAAATAAAGAGCTTTGGGCACTATTAACGTCACATGACGCCCATCCTGCTGGCGTCCTGGGGCCCTGCAACGTCTATCTTTATAGCCATCACCTCCCTGACTGATTTGAAAATTTTTGCAAAAAGATGCTGGTCCAGATTGTCCAAAAAAAAAAAAAAAAAGACATTTAAAAATATAGTTACCATCTAAAAACGGTGTTAAAACCTGGACTTTAGAAGATAAACAAAGTCATGGTAGTTCTATAGTAGTCTATGCTTAGCTACTGGTTTAAGGTTTCTGGTTAATATGTGGAACTGTGAAGACTATTCTTTCATCAAACAAATAAGAAACTGGAAGTGAAATTAAAAGTGTCACCACTGGTTAGAACACTCAACATACTGAGCCTGAACCTCCATGGCACTAGGGAGCTTCCTGCTGATGCGCCTTACAAGTTCTGTCCACACAGGTCTGCCCCTTCTCTCTTGTCACAGCAGGACGTGAAGCTCGAACCACTCTTCGACTGGACTAGCACAACAGCTGCTTAGATTCTTTCCCTCCTGGTACTCTAATCCATCCTACATCCAACAGCAATGTTTCTTAAGCTTAATTCTGATCACATCATTTTTATTCAGAAGTTCATGATAGCCCTGAACACATCAAACTCTTAATGTGTCTTCTGCCACCACCAAGAAATATTTTTAATGCCCATTGTTTGGTTCACATAATTCCAGCCAATGAAAGCTGTTTGCTGTGGACTCTGCAAGCCTTCTCAAGTTTTATCTTCAGAGGACTCAACCTTACTATGAAAATGAAACTTAAAATTCATCTCTTAAGTCCTGCCCCTACTAACTGGTATCTAATTTGTCGGACTCCAATCATGTCAGAAGCCTCTCCAAATGCACATAGTCTTGGTCAGTTTCACTGATTAAAGAACTATGTGTACTTTCTCTATCCACATCTGCTCTTATTTCTAAGTTGGCTGTAACAGTTACAATGAGTCCAGGAACTAGGGGCTTTGGGCCCTCTCTCCCCTCTCTCTGGGCTTGGGTCTGACCTGCCACCACTGTTTTTTAGACCTGGGCCTATTTCCCACACTGCCCCCTGAGACCTCCTCCTGTCCCTGAGCCCTAACTCCCAGGTGTCTCCTGCTTCTGCTAATCCCTGATACTGTCCTTAGTGCCAGGCTCAAGCAAAACTCAATTCTCTTTCCAGCTCTGGGGAAGTATATGAGTCGGGGAGGGCATGTAGGAGGCTTCTAAAAAAACTTTTTAGGACAGTCAAAGAATGTGTCATTACACACCAACAACTTTATCAAAATACATTGATTTAAAAGACACTTAAGCAGCTATTATGTGTCATTCATCACCTAGCAAAGTACCCAAAACATAAAAGACTATGACTATGAAATTATGGGGTTTAAGTGATAAAAGAAAGTGCCTTAAGTGTTTCTTCCTATCTTGAATAATTTTAGATAACAAAACCTTAGAAGAATTTCAGTATTAGAATTCATGCTTGTATTTGCTGGAGGTCAAATGGCTGGCTATAACATAAGCCTTCTTTTTAACGACTGGCCGGTTAGCTCAGCTGGTTAGAGTGTGTTGCTAATGACAGTGTGTCTTCTTTTTAAATGTTTAAGGTAATGGAAACCAGAAATGAGGAAATAAAAAGAAAATCTCTTTTCTCCCAAGAAGAAAATAATATATTCAGCTGCTGTGACAAAAGCACAAAGTGTAATTCTTATTATTGCTGAACCTCCCATTCGAAAACAGTATATTTAATTTCACTTCATAATCTTTCATAACTTTGAACTAACTGCAAAAACAAATAATTTTTTTCAACCAAGATTACATTTGTCTTTCTTAATCAATTTTTAGGGTAAATTTTGCAGTGAGATTTTTTAGTGATGCCAAAATTAATTTTCTTATTAATGTGAGGATTTCCCATGCCAACAGTACAATCCAAAGCAGGCATCTGAGAAAGATGGAGTTTTAATCAGGGAATATAGAAAAACACTAAGATTGTAATGTTTAAGTTGATTAGGATCAGTTTGCATTGTACTTTTTTATATGAATAAGCTACAATTATCCCAGGTGCCATGGTTTATAATTTGCTTTTAAGCATGTACCGTTTTCTAAGGAAATGTTCGCTGGAACTCTAACGTGTAAAACATATGAAAGACATTAAGGAAGGGCCCAGAGGACTGAGAGTTCCACCCATTTGGCTGCACCCTTCCTCACTCTTATCATCTTCTGTCTACCTCTAGTCCTACCAGATCCATCTGCCTTTAGCAGCCCCACGGCACCTTTGAAGAACCTAGAGTCCCACATCCACTGTCCTAGAGTGATCAGAAATTGAGATCCTTCAGCCTTACTTTAAAATCTGTTTTAAACAATTCAGAAGATCCTGGAAAGCTTTTCTCAGTTTTCATTTCCCTTAAGAGAGAGTTAATTATAAGCACACTGAGCTTAGTTTAAAAGTGGATGTTCAACTGCACAGTGTAAATTTGCTGAAGTCCTTACATATACTTTGATTCTGCTTTGGTCTGTTCTTGCATGCTACTGAAAAATGCCCTAAGCTGAGTAGCTCTTCTGTGATACTGTGGACAATAGGTAACATCTGTTTATTTATTTGTATTAAGTGCAAAGAGAAACCAATGATAAGAGGGGAAAAGTGCTATACTGGCTTGCTCAGGTAAATCAGAAGTCAAAGAGCAGTGACTTCTGCTCCAGGCAGACCACTATATAAGGTGCAAAGGGCTAGAAAAATAGAAAACATTTCTTCACTTAGGATGACAGACTCACTTTTAACCAAGGAAAGAGCTTTGGGGAAGCTAAGAGATATGAGACTCTGGGACAGTGCTGTCCAGCAGAAATATAATGTGAGACATATGTAATTTAAAATTTCCTAGTAGCCACATCAAAAATTAAAAATAAACAGGTGAAATTAATTTTAATAACATTTTATCTCACTCAATCTACTACAAATATTATCATTTTAATACATAATCAGTAAAAATTATTGAGCTTTTTCCTCAAACTAAGTCTTTGAAATCTGGTATGCATTTTTTATTTATAGCACATCTCCATTCAGGCTACCTGCATTTCAAGTGCTAAACACCCTTGGCTGGTTTGAGGAATTGAGAGAGTCACTTGTTAGGGGACAAATACAATGTGGATAACCAGGCTTAGCAGAATGAATAGTTGAAATGAGGAACTAGGAACAATTTCTTTAAAATTCTCAGTGGTTTTGCTACTGAGAAGAAAAGACTGAGAAAAAAAGATAGAAAGTCTAAAATAGTTTTTATGTGATATATAAAAGCAGTAAAGGGAAAACTCTAATTATTTAAAAAAACTTCAAAAGACCTGGCATAAGGGAAAACTAGAAATGTTACCAACAATGGCAAAAGTATTTCTTTCCAAAAACATTAAGAAGTAAGGTCTTTGTTCACCAAAATGAGATGCCTTAGATTGGTCCCACAATTTCCTGACTTCTTTGTTACATTTCTCTTCCTTCTTATTGAAGTTGATTTTCAGATAGCAACTTTCTCTCTGAAACTCTAAGATGAAAGTTTCCCGATCGATAGCGTAGAGCCCCAAAATTACATCTCAATAAGCAATCATGTTGTCTTCATCCAATTCCTTAAGATATATATGAAACAGTTACTTTTTCTTAAAAAGGACTGAAATTAATTAAACAATAAAACATAAATTCAATTATCCAGGTTGATAGTTATTTAGTCCTTTATTTTCTTTCATCTACTTCCTGCTTTCAAACCTACAGTGATTTCACTGATTGTCATCACCTCCAATAGAAACGAGTGGGTATACAGAAGATAGGGGATAAGGAATAGCATTCTGGGGGAAAGGTTTGGAGGAAAAGGAGTTTGTAACTGTGCTATTATCTTAAATACTTAATAATTGAAAGTAGTTTTAAAACATCAGTTTTCTTCTATTACAGGCAAACCTCTGAGATATTGGAAGATTCGGTTCCAGACCACCACAAAAAAGGCGAGTCACACCAAGTCTTTGGTTTCCCAGTGCATACAAAAGTTGCATTTATACTATACTGTTGTCAACTGTGTGTGCAATAGTACTATGTCTAAAAAACACCGTACATACCTTAATTAAAAATGCTTTATTGCTAAAAAATGCTAACCATCATGTGAGCCTTCAGCGAGTCATAATCACTGATATCAAAGATCACTGATCACAGATCATCATAATAAATATAATAATAATGTGAAAGTGTGAAATACTGTGATGATTGCCAAAATGTGACACAGAGACAGGAAGTGAGCAAAGGCTGTTAGAAAAAATGGCACCGACAGACTTTCTTGACACAGAGTTGCTTGAAAACCTTCAATTTGTAAAAAACACAATGTCTGTGAAGTGTAATGAAGTGAAGCACAATGGAATGAGGTGTGCCTGTATATTGCTGTGAAACAGTATAATCAGACTTATGCACTTAACATGAACAGCATCTTTCTTTACATGGAAAGCTCCTCACAATGTCAGCTTTACCTCCTGCTATCAGTTCCGAGCCCGAGGAGGTTGGTAGAACTGCTGGGTTGGCCGCGTGGACCGTCTTGGCTGGCCATCACCCTCCTCGCCGGAACTCAAGAGTTTGGTCATAGGTGCCTTCTTCTTCCTGTTTGCAAAGAGTAGTGATTTAACACATTCAAAACAGCTCCAAGTGTCCTATGTTAAACGCTTTTATGGTCCCCATTTTGATATACCCTCTTAAGCTGCCCTGGGATTCACATCTGTCAACTTTTCTAATAGAGGGCGGCAAGGGGCAGGAAAAAAAGGCAGGGGTATTGTTAAAACTCTTTCGGTTCTTGTTAATAGAAGAATGAAATTTATGGTAGTAACATCAGAATCAAATTTAATTCCAGAAAAGGAAACTATTTCCACATAATAGCATGGTTATCTCATCAAATGACTTGACACAATGTGGTGAAAACATGGAAAAGCAAGGATTATAATAAAAATTTTAATTGAATATTTGGGCTTCTAAATATTTCCAGGTATTAATCATGGAAAGAGGTTTTGGTAAGATATGGAAAAGGCCTGAGGAGCCAGAGAACATTCACCAGCTGTCTGTCCTCATCTGATGAAATCTCCAACATCGTTAAGAACCTTACATCTAGAGACAGGAAAAAATAATGGATTGGAATGAAGAGGGAAATACCATTTACATATAAAGAAACCTTCATGCAAGACACAGCAATCACTACAGTAAGACTTAAACTGTCTTCTTCTCATTTTCTTTCTTACTAAGGGAGTAGAACCACTAGCTCAAAGAATAGCATGGATAAAATTAGGATAAGCAGATTAAACAGCAGAAAGAGTATAGTTAATTATAATATTTAAAAAGGACTTAGAAGCAACAGAAATGTAGCCAAAAGCCACACTGGTTTCTTACTGAGTGCTGCCACCCTGTTATTTTAGTGGTTTTAAATTAATGCAGCTATGAAGTATGTTCCCTTTAGAGAGAGAAAAAAATTGGCTCTCACTGTTGTTTATGAAAGAAACAGTACCTATTTCAAAAGCAGAGTTTAAATTCCAGCTGAATTATCAGAGCACAATAATTTGCATGACTTGGGAAATTGATCCTATTTCTTCCTCCTCCTCTTTACTTTATCACTGAATCTTCCATCCCAAAAGATTGCTTTCCTTTAACCTCATTAATAACATACGAAATTATATGAAAGACTGGGTTCTATTCTTCAAGTTTTACAGATCAAACTATGGCCACTTTACTTGACAGAGGAAGCAGAAAGGGGCTAAGATAACTGATCAAATCCTCTTACTTAGAAATGATACTTAATATTTGGAATGAACATATTTCTCATTAATAGGCATTCTCCACAGTATTCTTGAGAACCATTATTTTTCCACTTTATGTAAAGGATGCCAAAGTCCAAGAAAGCTTTGTGACTTTGCCAATACTTCTAAGATAAACCTGAGTTTTGATTCAGACTCTGCTGCTTAAATCTTTAAGTCTCAGTCTGCATGTAAAGGAAATAAACCTAATGATCACCTTAAGGGGGCCATTATCACCTAAAAAAGAATGGAGAAATCTGACACTATATCTGGCACAACTGAATGACTGTATTTTAGAGACAAACTTCCAAATTAGCTCTCCTTTCTCTATGCCCCTTTCATTAATAATCAAGCTCAAAATGGTCAGAAGCATCAGATATCATGTATATAATTTAGTAAAGCAATTAAAATGCAGGAGGGAAAATTAAAGTGTTCAGGAAAGGAGAAAGTTATTTTTTATTAATATGGTCACTGTTCTGAATGATTATTGTCAAATATTATAGCTAAATTTGAAGAGAAACTATTTATTTTTATGACATATGACAACACTTGAAGTTCGACATATTAACTGAGGATGAAAATGTACTTGCGACTATAGAAGATGAAGTAATTATTTCAGGAATTAGAATGAAATGTTATTATTCTCCACACCCAGCTGCAGAATTGGTTAGAGGACATCAAAAAATCCATATTTTTTATCAAAAAAATACACTGTTAAAGGTAGGACACTACATTGGCTGAATGAGCTGGATTTACATAATAAATACGACATTGCTATTTGAAAAACTATCTCTATTGTTTAAAAGATTCACAACCTATGCTAGCCAGAGCCAGTTAAACGGTTTCATAGAGATGACCAACCATGAGATTTCTTTCACATTATTTGACGTCTTCACAATCGTTTTATACAAAGTGGAAGCAAAAACTAAAAATGATCCTGACAGCTTGGTTCAGTTGTTGTCAGAGACACAATCTTGTTTTTTAACTTTTAAATATTCCTCCCAGAATAGTCTAGGGCAAACCTGGTTACCCACAAAACCACTTCACAGTCCAGAGCTAGTAACTTTTAGCACTGAACGAGTACCTCTTTCCACATAACACACAGATCAATTTAATACATCAGTTCACTTGGCGTCACCTTTGAATGAAATGTATACCTTGTTCTTCTTCCTGCCTATCTTCTTCCTTTAGTTTCATTACTCTCTAACAGCTTTAAAACTGAAAAACAACTAATTTCATAGTTCATGAACATTATTTTAAAAAATCTCACACTATTTTAAGCTGGCATAGTCCTAGAAGGCCATCTAGTCTGTCCCCCTAGATTTGACAGGTGAGTAATCTCTAAACCCAGACAGGTGATTTTACCAAGTCACAGAGCTCACTGGAAGAGTCTAGACCAGGGCCATTTTGCTTCTGACTCTCAGACAAGGCTTTTTAAAAGACTGGTGATAACTTTCATAAAAATGAAACTGACCAATGTCATCTTCACCTAAGCTTTTGAGATTTAGAACCATTTTATTGGGATTCAGATTTTTGCTCAGTTGAGATATGCTACCAGATAAAACCTGGTTTTAAAATACTAAATAGCTAATATCCAAAATGCGCCCTCTTTTCATGCCAATATTTACTAGTTTATTACTCCTTTTAATGGGAAGATACATAATGCAATAATCATTGTGACACCAAGCATGAATGAAGTGATACTTTGAAAGGGAAAAAAAAAGTCACTGCACCAGTGCAGAAAGGAGATACACAACTTCACCTCTAAAACACGTTTGATGGGTCACAACAACATCTTTCCTGCATATCATTTTTAGTCTTTCTTTAACACACACTACATCTCGAGTGAGAATACAAATACATATTCTCTCATTTATAAATGAGCTGTTACAACAGCTCACTGTAAATCAGTCACTTGGAATCTAGAACAAACTTCAGTAGGAGGTGTGAAACACATTTAAATAGAGGTCAGGTTCTCTGTTCCAAAAATAAAGGCGAAGGGCATTTAAGCATATGAACCAGTGCTCTAAAGAAGGCGGTGGATCCTTAAAGCCCAGTTCTCAGTAGGGAGTGATCTCCTCCAGTCAGACTGACTAAGCACCAGGGCAGGGAGTGATCAATCAATGTCTGGAGACGTTTTCAGTAGCTGTATCTGAAGGGCGCTACTGACAGCTAGTGGGTCTGGAGACAGTGCTGGTTATTAACAAACTGAAGGAGCAGGGTGGGGGGAGTTGTACTACGTCTCAAAGGTAGAGGCCAAGGATGCTGCTAAATACCCTGCACTGCAGGGGGTGCCACACAGCAAAGAGCCGCCAGTCCTCACATCAACAGTCGAGCAGCCCTGGGCCAGGCAACTGAAGCAGTAGGAAACTTTCCGCTGCTGAGCCTGGAGGACAATTCCGAAATTCAGGACATTGGGTTTGCCACCCTTTCAACTTTTTGAATATTTCTTCTTCTGTCTCTGCCTCTAATACCTAAAAGCTGCCTTTATGGAACTTATTTGGGAGGTGCGGGGGGGTCTATTTGCTGACAATACCACGTTTTCCTCTGCTTCAGCTACATGTTCATATTAACTTACTGAACTGCCTTATCTTAGATTGCCGTTCCTTTGGCATTTTCCCAGGGCCGTGACTGTGAGGAGGCTGATTATTGATGACTGGTGGGAGTGAGGAACAGGAATGGCAATTCTCTTCACAAAAAACTTAGAAAGACGTACAAATATTGTTACCTCTAATAGCTATTTTGTGTATAATTTAATAAAAATTTATTTCTAGTCAGTTCCTTCCAACAATATGCCCAGTAGTCACAAAAACTTAAGCCAGTGTGTGTATCCTCAACAGTAATCCTTGCAGTTTGAATATTTTGAACAATGAAACACTACTGAGTACATATCCACTAGAGTGACTCCCACATGAACCACTCACCCTATGAACTTCCAGACCACCCTCGCCTACATGGTTAGCTTGTGTACACAGCTTGTGTATACACAGTTTATAGAAACAGAAACTAATTTTAATATAAAATCTAAGCAGACAATAATTTTAAAGACAAATCTGCTTTTCCAAAACATCATGTAATAAAGGGAAAATTATGGAAATAATAAAAGGATCATTGGTTGCCAAGGGTTGGGGGGATGGAGGGATGAATATGCAGAGCACAAAAGGTTTTCAGGGCAGTGACATTATTCTGTATATTACTGTGGTAGGTATATATCAATATACTGTTGTCCAAACCCATACACCGTACACAGTGAGTGAACCCTAATGTAAACTATGGACTCTGGGGAATAATGATGTGTCAGTAGAGGTCTATCATTTGTAACAAACGTACTGCTCTGGTGGGGGATGTTGATAAGTGGGAGAGGCTGTGCACGTGTGGGGTCGAAGAGTATATGGAAAATCCTGTAACTTCCTCTCAGTTTTGCTGTGAATCTAAAACTGCTCTAAAAATTAAAGTCTAAAAAAACATAGGCTGTGAAATAGGCCACGTCAGTGGGACATTTTGTGCCACACATAGTGCTGATGTGGTAGATTAAATATTTGATGAAATATTTGTCGACCTGCCTTATTAAAATGGCGCATCTTGATCCATTCAGATTATTCCTGTGGTTATCAGTAACGAGAATGAGAATTAAATTTCTTTCATCCTTCAGATGCCATGATGATTAATTAATGTATGAAAACCACTTTGAAGATTATTGAACTTTCTGAATTGGCTCTAGGTTGTGCTTAATTCTGATTATACCTTGGATATTCATAACATTTCCTTTACCTTTGGTTTCCACTGGAAAACCTTGACCTTTAAATTTACTTTTTAGTCCAAGTAATGAAATAAAGTACCTCTGCCCTCATTTAAAAACAAAAAAACCATATAATGGATTCCAAAAGTATAACTTAAAATATTTTAAGTAATCTATTTTAGATCAATTATATGAATATTCTTTTATATTAGAGTAACTGAAAATTGAAGAATAACACAGTAATTGAAGATTGTGGATAACAGTTGTGCCTACAGGAGTCATGTATTTTGATCACTGAATCTTAGTGTACCAATTGTCCTTGTTTAAAAAAAAAGTTCCAATTCAATATTTATAGTTCTACCACAAAATAAATTGGTTCTGTGGTAACCTGGAACCACACTACAAAAGAGAAGGTTTCTGTAAAGAACAGTTCCAAATACCTAAGAAGCTATTTTTGCTCAAGTAATTAGTACCACAACCTGCGCTAGCACATGGTCTTCTGATTCAGTCTTTCACACTCTGCTTCTGAGTAATGAGGGCAAGAAACACAGATACAAGTAAATGTCAGAGCTGGGAAGAGGAAATGGAAATAATCCAGTGTTTTCAAAACTGAGTGAAATAAGAGACTGTTTTAGAATAAAGTATAATGTGGTATTATAATTTTCCTCCCCTCAGAGCAGCTCTAAGATCATTTCTTCAATGTACTATGTCCAGTAATCATGTATTTAAACCAAATATTTTGTGGCAGGAAAAAAAAAACACTGACTCAAGACAAGAGAAACAATCTGATTCAAAATCTAATGACTACACAACTGGTCCAAAATGCATGGCTGACAAAATATAATGTTTTTATTCTTGAGTCATGTAGAATTTCAAGAGAACTCTGAGACATCTTACTGTGGTTCTGATATTCTCTTTTTAGAAAAAAGTATATTCTCTAAAGTTATATAATTGAAATTATTAATGATTCTATTAGATATTGGGAAATCATCTTAACACCTAGCTCAAGAGTTTTATTCTGTACTCTGCCAACTACAGCACTACCTAAATAAGACAACTAAACTTTAACACAGAAGAAAGCTGGATGTTTAAATGACAGTTAAAGTATATACAGTACTATTCATCACTGTCCTTCCTCTACCCTTCAGATTCTTCTACCCTTTAATACAAAGTAAACAAACTATTTTTGGCAGCTTAGGCACTCAAGAAAATTCAACTCAACATCAAAAGGCTGCATCCATATTTCAACTAGGAGAATATAATACAAAAAAAAAAAAGGCCACAAAACATGTCACTCATCAAATTTCAAATAATAAAAGTATAGAGACTCTTCCATTCAAAAACACACCTAACTTTATTTAAAACTTGGAATAGAAAAAAGGGGATGAATGATTATTCCATTATGTGCCTGGCATTTTGCATTTTATCTCATTTAATTCTTGTAACAGGACTGATGATTTGAACTACTTAATCTCATTATTCTGTAGATGAATAAATGAAGGCTTGGAGTAACTCACCCAAAGTTATATAATTTGCCATGCTTCAGTAAGACCCCTGGACTATCCACTCCAAAGAACTCCAAAGTTCTTTCTATGACATCACATAATGTATACTTACATTTCTTGCTTCAGACAGTTTTCTTAATTTTTTTTTCTAATAGCCAGCTTAAGATTAATTTTAAATAAATAGATGGTTCTGCCCTGAGGCTAGCATAAACATCACTCAATGGTCAGCATCTTTGTTGAAATGCCATAGTGAAGTTCAAAGAATGAATATATGATTTGCAAAAATGTGTACCTCTCTCAGTCATTTCCTCTTTTAAAGCCAAAGGTTAAATAGATTCCAAAAGCTTGTCCAGAAGTCAGGGTAGGGGGTATATTTCTTTGCCAAATGATGTCAACCTACTCAAAGATTTTCTGGAGAGATACTTCATTATGGCATTGGTATTTAAGACCTCAGTCTCTTCAGTCAGACTGGAGTCTTGAGTTTAGATTCCACCATTTTCTAGATGTGTTACTCAACTTCTCTACATCTGTTTCCTCACAGAGACAACAGTAATGAACTCATAGGTTTACAAAGAAAATTATATGAGATAATACCTATAAAGAGTTAAGCAAATAAGCCATTGATTTTGTCTATTATTCTGAATTAAGTAATTCTTTGACAATAATATATACATGTCTACTTCAATTAAACTAGCTAGACTCATAGCTTTTGCTAAAAATCAGGAAGTATGGTTTGGTCAGATAAGGAAAGTGGAAAAGCCATTGAAGAAAATCAAAGAGTCAATGTAAGGAGAAAGATTCCTGCCACCTGCTTTCTTTTTATTTCTTCATTAATTTAAAAAAAATCTATACACAAAAACTAATCATTTCACATTATAAATCACTTCATTGTTACCACTGTTTTTGTTTCTTTTAGGAGGAGGTTGTTTTCAAGTATAGAAAAAGAGGGCAAACAGAACAGAGGAGGAGAAAGTCAGCAAGGACATATTACTGAAAAAGATCAATCAAAAGTTATAGACACTATTTTCATAAAATCTGAATATTTAAGGAAAAGCTAAAAATAAATTAACATAATTAACCTCTTAGAACATCTTGCCTTTATACCATACCCTTAAAATTTTAGCAAATGACATAAAAAGAAACCAGTTAGAAACACAATTTTAAAAATGGAAGTATAGCAATGATGATTAATAATGAAAAATGCTATCTCTGCCTGTTGATAAATTTTCAGATCAATGCTTACCAATCATCTTCACAAAAGCAACTGCTTTCCCAAAATATGCTAGTTAAGCAAGTATGTTTTAGAATATTTTATGGTTAAAACTTATGCACACTAATCAGAAGTGAACATTTCACTCTCTCCTAATTATATTTTTACATCTTAAACTGGTAGCTAATATAACACACTTTAAGGTGGGCTGACTAATTCTTTCTCTGAAAGTAATAATTACCACATCATGATGCCAGATTGCTTTTTATCCTAAAACAGCCAAGTACATTTTATGTAACTGGCCATTTGAGACAAGCAGTTTTGGTATGCTTCAGTGATCTGTAATACAGATTTAAGAAACAGAACTAGAAAAACTCCATGTCAAATTGATAAAATACAGGCCAGATCTTTGTCATTAAAAAGTACTGAGTCTTGGAGTAGGGAAGGGAGATGACTTGACATGCTTTATATAACTGTAAGAAAAAAACTGCAAGACCTAATAATGCAGAAATAAAATAATTTGTTGATGTTTTCACTCCTTAGGAACATAAGATGGACAAGAAAAGAATGAAAATTTTGAATCTTACAGTAGATAGAGTGGCCCAATGTAACAAACATCATTTTCACATTTAAATCCCATTCACACCCAACAACCTATATCAACAATGTCTGCACAGTGAACCAAAATTGTTTTCTCTTTAGTAAAACATAAAGATTACAGATGTTTGCAAGTCCTTAGCAATTATCAGGCTAGTTAATAAAGCTATAGTTTTAGAAATGCGAGGTACCCCAGGAATCAATGATCTGAACTTCAAGGTACAAAGTTCATCCTCCACATCACAGGCAGATGGTGTGATGTCCTGTCTCCTTCAAATTTGGTGAAGGGAACTCAGGCAACCCTGCCCCTCTGTATCCTTCTCTAGGAAGTGCAAACTACCTAGGCTTTCTAGTTAAGCCTATTTCCTGCACCATATGAAAGATTTTAAATTATTTTAAAACAAGTATTATACCTTCCCTTAGTCTTCTATTTTCTAAAATCAAAAGACTCAGTTCCTGGTATCATTTGTCAAATACCATTATTTCCAGAATCTCCCATCATCTTGGTCATCTTTTCCTTTATATATTTTAATATTTATTATTCTATATAAGCTAGTATTCAGAATAACATTGCAAGTATAGTCTACTTGGAACATAATACTATTATTTCACATGATGAGCAAACTCCATATAAATCTATTAGTGAATCTGACCTTGCTTTAATGATTTTAGCAGCTGCTCAATTACTGCTTGTTCATATTGTACCTGTCATCAAGCAAAATCTCTACAACTTACTCCCAGGTCTTTTTAATTCTATATCTGAAGAGAATTATTTTCCCCAATCTAAATATAAAGTTTTAAATATAACTGTAATTGAAGTCCATGCACTAGTGAAAGATATTATTTTGCTACAGTCTTATCATTGGTGTGTTCTGAATAACTATATAATATTAAGTCAATTTTTCTGAAAAGTTATGTTGGTAATTTGTTAGCCTTTTTTTTTTTTTTTTTTTTTTTGCATAGTGGAAATTGGAGGACTACCACCTAAAACACAGATGGGTGGTTAAAATGTAATTCAATCTTGAAACTAGATTCCAGTGAAATTTAGAAGATAAAAAGAGATTCTCAGTATAAGATTCAGCTCTTTTAGCAACAGAATTGTAGGTTAAAGGAATAGATTGTTCTTTTCTACCCTATGTAAAATATTTTCTAGCCCCAGAATTATTAGCTGATACCTCTACACACATACATCTTTGCTGCCCTGTTTAAAATTCTTTAAATTTGTGAGAACTAAGACTGAATGAACTAAATGGTTGAAAGATACTGTATCAAAACAGTATGCCACATACTGAGTACAAACTTACTGCTATGATGAAATTTTTATATACATTATTTCATTAAACTCCACAAAACCTTCAGGAAAGTTGGTATTATTTATCTCCACTTACAGATAAAATGTAGAATTATGTGCTACACTGTCAGCAAGTCAAACCTAAATATCAGCTCTGCAGCTTACTAGCCCAGTGATTTTATGCAAGTTGCTTAATGGCTCTGAACTTGTGCAGTTTTCCATGTGTGCAAAATGGGGATACTAATAATCATTTCATAGGGTTCTTGTAGATATTAAGTAGGTTAATGCAGGTCAGGACTTACACATGGTACCTGGTGTATGTGTTCCAATTATAACCAGGTTTTGCACAGAAAGAACTCCCATCGTCAGTCTCATTTATTCTAATTTATTTCAGTAAGTTGGTAAAGATATAACACATCATCCTGCTGTTACATAAGTATAAATTACTCTTGAAATGCTCAAATTTATGAATTTTTCCCCTCATGTTGAGACTTCAAAATGTTCAGTATATAAGGAGTTAGCTTTTTTAAAAGAAAGTCATTTTCTTTCCAAGCTTAGCTTGTCTTCTCAATCATTTTTGATGGTTAGATGGTTGAAGAAAGAAAAAAGGTATCACAAAGATTTTCTACAAGAATAATGGAGACAAACTTATTTCCATCAACTTAGGTAAAGAGTAATTAGACAGTATATATCACCTGATTTAATTAAAGTCATTAAACATTTTGCAGTAATAATACTATTTCTAGGCTTACTGTAATTCAGGAACTGTGTTTTTAGTCACATGTAATTAATTCCACACCTGAAACATTTGAAGTGTTCAAAAGAGGCTGGGGGAACTGAAAATATACTCTTTGGAGAGTAATCTGCTCATCATCGTACCCAGAGGAAAAGCATAATAAATGTTTGTTCCCACTGAATATGTAAATATTCTTGTTCAAGAATGGAGCTCTTTCTCCTTTTCCTTCAGCCACAGCTGGAACAATGACAGCAAGAACAAGTCAGGAAGGTCTGAAGTCTCTGCGTCACGGAGTCAAAAGATTTTTCTCAAATACTTAATATGTACCTTCTGGAAAGTATTAAGGTAAAACAACTCTTTGAAAATTCTAAGTTTATCCGTAAGATTATTTAAAGTGTACCCCTTTATGCAACTTAAAACCCCCTCCCCTTCCTCTCACTTTCTCCCCCATGTACAATGTAAGCTGCTTATTAAAATAAAAAGTAAGTCAAATAGATCTCGTGGATGAAAAGGAAGGGATAGCAGGCTATCAGTGATGATGTCTACACTGTACAAGAATTGGTAAAACTGAGGATTACTAATTAAGGCTTAATGAAAAATCAATAAGACTAGGAAAGTTCATGGTACCCCTTCAGAGTAAAAGATGTATGACACATAGTCAGATTTCACTTCGTTATCTATGGATAAGAACACAACAGTCTTTTAAAAGCCGAACTGAAATGAGGAGGAAAAGCCTGTCTAGGGTTAAATACTAATTTATGCAAAACCCCGGTTTTGACAAGAATCCTGTCAATGTCAAGCAGCAGGTACACTGACAACAGGACAGGCTGAAAAGCTTTGTGTCAGAGCTGGGATAGAAGTCGCCAATTTACGAAGGCTGTTACAAACCACAGGATTTTAAAAGTGTGAAGGAAAATGGTTTTTCATAAGCAAAAGTGATAGAAATTTTTATTACTTTGCAGGCAGTACTATTAGCTTAAAAGATCACAGTTCTTTCCCTTTATGAGAAAAAACAGTTTGCTTTAAAAGATTTGTGGATTTTTATATTAGGGCTAATATAAAGGTAAGAGTCCTAATACAGAATTTCATTATATTAGTAACATTCAAACAAAATAAATTTTAACAGGAAATATAAAAGGAAAAAGAACTAATTTGAAGAAAAAGATGGTACAAAGAAGCAGTTGGGTTTCCTTCCAAGAGGACAATTTGGGATGGATACCCAACTCCTGATCTGGAAGTTCCAAGCAGTAATTGCTGCTGAGGTCAAGGGTCAACAAACATCACTTTGAGGCACTTCCAAAGTTGAAGGAAAACTAAAGAAATGAAACCAACAGTAATTATGTGCCAGGCATTTCAATCCTTCAATACGGAACAAAATGCTTACTGAGCAGCTACTGTATTCCTTACAACAACCAAAAGATTATGTATCTTGCCCAGGTTATGTTGGACTCTAAAATCCATGCTCTTTCCACACATCTCAGTGGATGCAGAGGCTGAAGGAGAGAATTACTGATCACGCTAAACTCTTAACAAGGCTTATATACGTAGATCAAAATCAGGTGCTTTCCATCCCATTTACATTTTAAATACATCATGAAATTAATAAAACAAAACAGATGTGATATCATTTAGGCGCTATAGTTCTTACTGTAAAACACACATTATCCACAATGCTATCCACTTGGGCACCATCTACCCTGAATGACAATGTGAGAATGAGCTCCCCTGAAATGGCTACACTAGTAAGCAGCTACTGTACTTTAAGTGAATTAATATTAGGTAAAGAGCTTAGAGTAATGTTATGTGCAAAGTTAACTGTTCCATGAAGTGAGGTATTATTACTACTTCACAAGTGTAAAGCTCTTTATAATGCCACATACAACACAGTTTTCCTTCTTTTTTGGTTTGAATCAAGCAATTGGACTGCATTATCCTAGTGAGTTACAGAGGATGAGAACACATAAGGCTAAACAAGCCTTTATGTGGCACTTTACATTTACAAAGTGATTTTACAATTATTTGTTAATAGCCAATGTAGTGCAGGAGTGAGGCTGAGAATCTGGTCAATTAGCAACATGTTCATTTTTCTTCCACAGGAGAAAGGAACCCAGAGGCAATAGTACCTTACCAAATACAGTACATTTGCCCTTTGATACCCACAGGGGACTGGTTCCAGGACTGCCCCTCCATATCAAAACCTGTGAGTGCTCAAGTCCCTTATATAGAATGGTACAGTATTTGCATATAACCAAGCACACCCTCCCATATACTTTAAATCATCTCTAGATTACTCACAATAACTAATGCATATAAATGCTAAGTAAATATTCTCCTGTATGCACTGAAGTTAAGTTTTGCTTTTTGGAACTTTCTACAGCTTTTTTTTCCCCAAATATTTTTGACCCATGATTGGTGGAACCCTGTGGATACAGAGAGCTCATGGTAATTATCTTTATAAAAGTCATCCAAGTTAATATCTGCCCTTGGTATCCACAGACTGGGGCATTAACTCCCTTGAGAATATTACTAATGAGAAGGTAAGTATAATAAAACAGTAAAATTCACCAACATAAATATTTTCTCACCAGAGTCTTCACATTAACTATTACATGTTCCAAGATATTTATCCTCAGAGGCTTAGATGAATACAAATAATTTTTTTGTATGTGTAATTGGCAAGTTCCTAAATTAACCTAAGAACTTATAACTATAATACATTTTAAAAAGGGATGTTCATCCATTTCATAATTTGATAAATCTCATAGTATTGTTTCCCTATTTAATGAGTGTTATCACATTCAGTGGCATAAACTTTGAGACAGACTACTTTCCTAAGCTCTCTTAGGAAAAGCTGAAAATAGTTTTTTAGGCTCTTTTTTCAAAAACTTTATCAACATTTTGGTATGGCAGCAATTAGAAAGTCATTTAGTATCCATAATGGGTCATCCCCTTCAACTGCAGAACACGAATTTTCCACAGTAGCTTATAAATTAACTCTATGATTGTGAACAGCGTATGTTCTTAAGTGGTTCCATACTTGGATTTTGTTTTATAATTTCATAGCTAGTGGTAGACAACTGTTTTATAGTTGCCCTGAAAAAATTATAATGAACATTTAAAAATTTTTTTATTTAAAACTGTGCCCCATGTTAGGAAAAACTCTTCTTTGTGAATGGATCAGTTAATAGAAAAGTTAATAGATAAAGTCTTAAGAGATTAAACAGCAGTTTAAAAATCTTCTACCTTATTTTCTTCTCTCCTTACTGAGATAAGCCACTCTAAATGAAGAATTTAGTGACTATCACAACTTTCAAAACAATGATATCCCTCACATGCTTGCACATGTGCACATCCAAACACAGAGTCAATATGTCTCAGAATGCTCAAATGCCTAATTAACGGTTTTATTTAATGCATCCATTACCTGGCATTAAGATGAGCTCAAGAAGGCCTGAGACTTTGTTAACATCCTTAGTACTATCAAGAGCCTAAAATCACCTTCCAGGGCATTTTCCAATACTGAATTTTGCTGAGGTCCTAGGGCAATAATATAGTCATTCTGACTGTGGAGGCTTTCAAATATCATGTCCCTAATGAGAACCTCTACTGAAAATTGGCTGAGTGGTTAACAGTTAGTTTCTGATTAATAAACATATAAAGTTCTTCTCATTCGTGTATCTACTTTACAAACTTTTCTTGCAGCTACTAAAAGACTAGATACTGAGTGTGAACTGTCACAGAATACTCTGCACATAAATTCTACTAAGGGTTGAAAACTGCTGAGAATAAATACATTCTTGGTTGGCTCCCTCTCCCATTCCCCTTGGCAGTTTCTAGATCTTTACATCTCTACTCAAAATTCCTCTATTCTTTAGATAAACAAGATTATACTGTATAGTACAGGGAAATACATACAAGATCTTATGGTAGCTCACAGAGAAAGGAATGTGACAATGAATATATATATTATGTTCATGTATAATTGAAACATTGTGCTGTACACTGGAATTTGACACATTGTAAAATGATTATAAATCAATAAAAAATGTTAAAAAAAATTCCTCTATTCTTGACCTCATTACTTTCCACAGATGACCTGCTTTGACTTGACAGAGAAGAGTTCATTAGTGAAGAATTATTCACCTTCATTCCCTGAAATCAAACATACCCTCATCCACACCTATAATTACTTCCTTCTACTCTCTAGTACTCCTCAATATACCCTACATCACATGTGATTGTATCCCACTTTCTCACCATGGTCTGGATTTTTTTTAATCCTTTCATCTATTCTCACAACCTCTCCTTTTCTCTCTACTTCACTCTGCCTTTGATGTAAACTTTCTTAGATTTTTACCCTGAGCTCCTTTACTTTTTCTTCTCATCTTCTATTCTCTTTACCTTCACAACCAAGATCTTAATAGTAGTCTATACTTCATTTGCTCATTTCCCACTTACTATCAAGAAACTACAAGTTGCCTTACACATTGACCATTCCATTGAAAGTTCTTTCTACATTCATCAGTCACCGGTTGATTGCCAAATCCAACACACTCTTTTCAGTGCTTATTCCTTGACCTCTCCAGCAATTTATATGGTAGATTAAGCACCCCTCCCCCACTGCCCAACACCTTGTCCTCACAGGCTACAACTTCTCAATGTCCCTTCCCACCTCTCAACTGTGAAAAGTCCCCAGAAGTTGACACCTGTCCTTGTCTTTTCTCTTTTTACATGCTTTCTCTAGGCAATCTCACCCATATTCTTTACTTTTTGCCTAGACTCTGATGATTCCAAAGTCCCCATCTCTTGCCTTAATTATTGTAATAACTGGTCTCCACGCTCTCAGCTTTCACGGAATCCCATTTTCTATACTGCAAGAAATACTCTCTTAGTGCAGAATCACATGATGACACTCCCCTGCCTAAAATCGTCCACTGGTTCCTATTCTGAAATAAAATATTCCAGCTCCTTACTACAACCCACCTGACCCTTCATCCTTTGACCCCACCTGCCTTTGCAGCCAGCCTCACTTACTGACATCTGCTATACCCAAGCTATCCTGCTGCCAAAATACCTCACCCTACCAGGCCCTCCTTAGATTTTCTCACACTTTCTTCCTTTTCTCAAGCGAAGTCCTAAAGCCCTTCAGGACTTTCAAGACTCACATTAAACTTCATTCATTCAGATTTAACAAGTATTTCTTGAAAGCCCCTTATGTTTCATTTCACATACTGTTCTGAATGCTGAAGTATTAGCTGAGACAAAGTCCCGGTTCTCACATGCTTTCACTTAGGGATTGGAGGCAGGGGCAGGACACGCAGAAAGTAAGGCAGGGCAAAGGGGATAGAGATTTTGTGCGATGGCACATTACTGTTTTATAATCAGATGTCTCTTCTATGAGTCAGTTCCTGACTGAGTTAAGCGCTCTCCATCTATGCTTTCTGTTCATGATAAACAGAAGGTGCTTTCCTTGCTGGGCTCCTCTGCTAGTCCGACTCCTTCAGTGTGGAGACTGCTCATTGATGCAGTCTCACTGTCCCATTATCACATTGCCTAGCACATCATCATTTTAAGGAAATATGTTGTGCAGGGCACTATTCTGGGTGGAAAGAGAAAGTCACATAATAAGTGCTCAAAAGTTTTTTGAAATAGATTAATACATCTTTGAAATTATAAGTTAATAGGAAAACCTAGAATATAAAAATTTCACTTTACACTTAATATTTTAATAATGTATCAAAAACTGAAACAGGGACAATGAGTCAAACTACATAATTATATACTAAAATTTTCCTGAAATTATGAATGGTAAGTAAGTACAGGCACACCTGTGAGATATTGCAGGTTTGGTTGCAAACCCCTGCAATAAAGCTAATATCACAATAAAGCAAGTCACACTAATTTTTGGTTTCCCTGTGCATATCAAAAGTTATATTTACATTATACTGCAGGCTTTAAGTGTACAATAGCATTATATCTAAAAAAACAATGTGTACATCTTAAATAAAAACGACTTTGTTGCTAAAAAATGCTAACCATCATCTGAGCCTTCAGCCAGTTGAAATCTTTTTGCAATAGTTACATCAAAGATCACTGATCATAGATCACCATAACAAATATAATAATAATGAGAAAGTTTGGAATGTTGTAAGGATTGCCAAAATGTGACACAGAGACAGGAACTGAGCAAATCCTGTTGGAAAAATGATGCAAGTAGACTTGTTTGACACAGGGTTGTCACAAACCTCCAATTTGTGAAAAACGCAGTATCTGCAAAGTGTAATAAAGTAAAATGCAATAAAATGAGGTATGCCAGTACAGAGTAAATAAACATTTCATAAGAGAAATGTATTTTGCTGTGCATCTGTAAGTACCTGAGAGAGACTGAGTTTTGAAGGTGTGTAAATGTTCTAGGGACAGTACAATTGAGAGAATTTTGCAAGGAACTGGGAAGTAAGTTGTATAGATAAAGTAGATGGTAAGACTTTGTATAGGTAAGACTATTGGTTTGGTTGGAGGAGTATTTCATTTACTAATTATAGACAAGAACAAGTTCAAGGATAATGGTATTTTTTCATGAAAATCTATAATCATGTTGTTGTTACCCTCACGGCAAAAAGAAAAAATCAGAAATTAAGAAGTTATGTTTTTATTTATCTTACTTTTTTAAACTCCCATATTTTCAGACCCTTTGTGCAAATTTTAGGGATTTTTCTTTAAGACTAAAATTCCGTAGTCACAATCAACTTCTTGCTAATTTCATTTTTCTTGTTACTTTCTCAAATAAAAAATGTAATACAAAATTACAGAAAGTTTATAAAATAAAAAAAGTACATAAACATATACAGATTGTACATAATTCTACTACACTAAAACTACCATTTCCTTGAGTGTATTCTCAAATCTATAAATTGCTTTTCTTCACTCTTTATAAATATTTCCCATGATATTGCAGCCTTCATGATGATCTTTTATTAAAACTGTAAAATAATTCACCCAGCTGATGGATGATGATTTATTCTACCATTCTTATTGTTAGGCACTTAGGTAGTTTCTGGGTTTTTTCCCATTATT
This sequence comes from Camelus ferus, assembly GCF_009834535.1. NCBI lineage: Eukaryota > Metazoa > Chordata > Mammalia > Artiodactyla > Camelidae > Camelus > Camelus ferus. Next base: position 64,967,208 of record NC_045709.1, read on the forward strand.
GTAATGCTGCAATGATCATCCTTCAGAAATTCACTTATTCCTTTGTTCCTTCCCGAGCAGAGATGAACAATTGTGGGATTACTAGTTTAAAGAGCATGAACACTTTTAAGGCTTGGAAAGTCAGAACAATCACACCAATTTACATGGCCATCAGCAATGTATGAGAGTGAGTGCTCATGTCACCGCATCTTTGTCAGCATGAACATTATCATTTAATTTTTCCCATTAACTCACACATTTAACACTGTACTTAACTGTTTCAGTTTGCATTTGATTCCTAACAGAGTGATATATTTCTAATTTTTAGTTATGAAAGATGACACTGCTACTTCAGCAAGAAACCATATTGAGCATAAGTCATGGGTTCAAAGCTATAAAAGTAAAATAAAATAAATAAAAATTTTTAAAAAGTTAATCTAATCATGACACGAGTAACTGTTATTGTGCTCCATGGTGATTAGGCATTAATGGCAAGCAGTTCACGTAAGTGGCTATTATACTATTATTTACACACAGCCAAATTTAGATTATGGGGGAGGGTTGGATCAAGCAGAGCTATAAGCTCTTCTTATGCCCTCATAAAGATCCCTCAATCTGAAACCAGAAGTGATCCAGAAGGCAAATTTTCTTTCTTCCTTGGTTCCAAGCAGCCTCTATTAACTGAGCGCCCAGAAAGATAGTAGGTGTCATAAATTTAGTTTGGATGAGGGTTGGCTAGAACTTACTTTACTGAGAATCAAAGATGAGGCCACGTCAGACATAACTCAAAGAGCTGACCAAAGAAATGCCCACTAAACCCCTTGTCTCTTCTCTCTATGATTAGTCCTTAAGTTAAGGATCTAGATTTTCAGTGAGGTTTCTGAAGACTTTGAACTATTTCCATCTTCTTTCCCACAGAGAAAAAGAAAGGACAAGAGGCACAATCATATTCCCATTTTCCCAACGAACCTTACTAACTAATAAAGAAGTGATCTGGGCAACAGGATTTAAGGGACTTCCCTCTGCCAACACTGTCCCAATTTCCACGCGTTAGAGATTCATTGACGTTTCTAAGTGCATAATTCTGAGATGATTAAAGTAGAAGGTGAGGGTGGGAAAGGTAACAGTAATCCACACTCTAGAGAGAAAACTAATTTGACCAGTCTGGCTTTATATTCTTAGAATGCTTAAGTCTGAAGCATGCAGAGAACAGGAATAAGAGTTCCAATACAGGGAGGACACAGGGAGAAGCAAAAGGAGTTGTCACTTCGGGCTGCTTTAAAAATGCAAAGCCAAGGATACTAGATTACAGAAGAAATGGGAAGAAGAAGGCTGGTTATGATAATAAAAATTTAAGTTTCTACAGACTTTGAGAGTTTATAAAACACGTATCTGTTGATCATATTAGTTAATCTTCATAACAACTCTGCACTGAAACTAAGACCCAGAGACATTAAATAACTTACCCAAAGTCACACAGGTAGTAAGTGGCAGAGCCAGGACTCGACCCAGGTCTTCTGACTCCTCCTGTGCATATCCAGCTCCCCTGGAGCTGAAGCAGGGGCAAAAAGGGAGGCGGAAGTAATTTGCCCAAGACCAGCCTTGCCCTCTCCCCTTCTCTCAAAGGCCAAGCAGAGCAGACATTTAACTCTCTCAGTGACCCCTTTTCACCAAATTTTTTCAGGATAAAGCACACAGAATCTGAAAATGTTTCTCAGCCTCGGGCACAAGAATGGCAATAGGCAATAAACAGTTTTGGCTGCAGCTTGCCATTTATATCAAATTTATTGGAATTTCCAAGCATAGTGATTCTCATTTCAGAAAGCAAAACTTGTTTTTATAATTGAAATTACTTAAAGCAGTTTGTTTAAAAATTTTTGGTTTAGTAGTTTCAGTCAAACCTTTTAAATTATATCCTTATAAAAATTATTTTGAAAAATACTTACAAACCAAGATATCAAATCTAAGTTTAATCTATTCTATGGCCACTTTTTTTCTATCTTAATCATATTCCCCCAGTCACTGTTTTCATTAAAGCAATTATAATCATTAGAATGAATAGAATATTCAGTCTTTTCATAGCCAAGTTTAAGCATTTTCAACAAATCAATAGGAAAATGTGTGTATCATCTTCTTGAAATATAAATCTTGTATTCGTTTCTAAATTATATCTAAAATGGTTTTATTATAGCCTTTTATAATTAATTTTCTCTAACAAACTTAGAGGTTCCAGTCTCTAGTTTTTTACATAGTTCCTTAATTTTTCTTAGGGAATTACATATTTTAACTTCTCTTCTTGACTATTCACATTTCTAGTAAGTTTTAGACACAGTCAATGAGAATTTTTTCTTTGCTTTGCTTATGGCCTAGGGACACAAGGGTACAATTTAAGTGGACTGGGCATGTGACCAATGTTTTATCATTGCCAGATCATTTTGTAAACAAGCTCCAATACATCTCAGTCTCTAACGGTCTTTCCATTTATGAGAAGTACTGTCAGTAAGGCCAGGTGCTAAGTAAGCATTATCACTAATCAGGGCACATAAAAGATCAAGCAGGGCTATCTTTATTTGTGCCCAAGCTTTCAGAGGCTTTCTGAACTTTAAAAGATGGTCCATTTAACCAGATTTCATCTGCGCATCAGTCATGTCTGGGATGGAACATTTCCAGTCTAATAGTTAAAAGCCACTTGAAATCTGTAAGATGAATAAAAAGGCAAACACTAAGACATAAAACAAAATAAAAAAGGAAGATGACAAGGAGGAGGAGCCTTGGATAGGAGGAAGAAGAAAGGAAGAGAAAGACAACCAAGAGAAAGAAGAGGGAAAAAAAATAGATTACCTAAAATAGATTAAAAAATTTCAGTACTCGTAGCTCTCAGGTTCTTGATCTGGTTCCCTTTTCTCTCTGCTTTAAGATTTCAATTCCATATTTTAAAAATCTAATTAAGAATAACATTCATTTGGGTATTGATGCTCAAATTCAGGAATTCTTAATAAGATTTGTATTACCTGATCACCTTATGAGGAAAAAAATACACTAGAATACTTTTCTCCACATTATTTTAAGCCTTATTTACTTACTCAAGACTTTTTAAGGTGAAATGCTCATTATATTCTCCTAAATCATTCATTAAACAGTACCCAAAATAGCTACCAACATTAAAAACAAGTCCATCAATTTAAAAACTTGAAGCATACTGAAACAGAATTTAACTGACTTCTAATATCTTACTTCGTATAATAAGCTCTTGGTTAAGCATGAACGGGTGGGTTGACCCTAATTTCCCACTCACATGATCTGGGGAAAAAAAATGAGCACACTTCAGGTAAAATAAAAATTCCAATAAAAAGTTGTTAAAGTTAATGCTAGTTTTAAAAAGTCAATTGTGGCCTTCCCCTCTTATTTCCTTCACACTATCCCACTCATTTAACATGCATAATAAAATTGTCATCAAGAACCATGCCAACGATGGTTCCCAGACAGGAACCATCTCAGTCTGATAGAGATTATATTAATATTTATTCAGTGGCTTCTGGAAGGAAGGGAATTTATCTTCTCTTATATTCTTTTAATCCCTTAGGTACATAGGCCAATCTATTTTCTAAAGTAGCTTTGTTATAAAAAGCACTCAAAGAATATCTGTGGAAAAACTATCATATTAAACTGTTACACTCAGGCTTCTTGTCTGGAGGACTCTTCAGTAATAAAGGTGACCACCAGAACTACATTAATCATTCAACAAACAATTACTGATCTCCTTCCACTGTTTCAGCTACCAAGTTAGTTCATGTGCTCACTTAAAATCAGATCTCCTCAAGCCCTAAAAGAGATGGTACTTACAGTATATATCTACTGCTTATTTATAGAGTTCCTTTGCAATTTCATTAGCTATTATCCAACCATACATTCTATCCTTGTTTATAATTATAAGTGTCTGGAAAGGACATGTTTCTTAAAATAAGAAAATTTCCCCTCCAGACCTCAAGTGAGCTCTGGAGTAGGATCCAAGATTATCAACTCATCTTAGTAACTGTTACCAGGAAAACAAGAACAGAAGAGCAAGAGCAGTTAAGTTTAAGAGTTTGTTTTCTTCAAGGCTTTTAACAAGCTTTTAATAGTTCAAACAATATTATTGAAAGGCTTCAGAACAATTAGTAAAGGAACAATACAAATGTTGAAACAAAACAGAATTTTTAGTCTTTCAGGAGTCCTCTTAGTCATTTAAGAATGCCCATATACTCGGTGGAATTAACTTGCTTTGATACTTTGTTTTGATTCAGTAGCCAATGTCAGCTTAATTAAAAAAAAAGGGATTTCAGATTTTGCTTTATACTAGATTATTAGAGAATAATAAATACAATACCCAAACAAATGATGAAAATGACTTACTGTTGGAACATATGAATGTCATGTGGATTATTAGGCAAGAATTACAGAAAAAAACCCAGCAATATTACAAAAGCTATAATGGGAGTCTTCGTAAATGACAGTTTCAAAAGTTAACAATAAATTAAAGTTTCCAGAATTAGAGTTAAAATAAAATTAAAAGACCAGTGAGTTGTGTATAATTACATGTAAAAGAAGATCTCAATTTTATTTCTATCTAATGAAACACTATTACTAATGGCATAAGTACTTAGAAGAGACATAAAATTTCAGGAATATATTTTGTCCTCTTTTCATGAAAGGTAAAGAATCTTGGAACATATTTAAGGAGAAACTGCCTCAGTCTCTATTTGTAACATAGAAATACAATATTATATTACTAAGAAGTTGAGCATCCAAAATAACGTATTCTGAAGATAAATCTTCACCCTATTTTAAAAATGGGAAATTTGAAAACTAGAAAGAAAATAAGAAAAGAGCTATGATATTTTTCAAAGTACCTCCTGTAGACTTTCTATAACAGGTTTTATACAGGAAAAAAAAAAAACTTCCATAAGCATGTAAGTTTGTGAAACAATATACACTATATATGTCTGTCTCTTGGAGATTTAAAATACATATTAACCTGATAACTGGCTCAAAAAGGCTCTGTAATCATAAATAAATTCAAATTTATTTAACCAGAAAGCAGAACTAACATCCTCAGAACACACTTTAGAAAACCCTGAGCTAGACAGACCAGGCATGAAAAAGTATGCACACAAAAAAAGTGATTTTTTATTTCTTATGATGATCGGAGCTGCTTACGTTTATTCTTAATAAACTACATATATATTTTAAGGCAAATAAGATGTACTCACTGTTGCAATACTTCCTTTCCCTTCCGAATGGAGCTCACAGTCAATGACAAGCCACTAAGGGAGTTATTTCAAGCTAAGGTATAAAACTCTTGCCAGTAGTTCCCAAATTTAATGGCACTAACACCAGAGTGCTTCTCACAAGGAGACAGATTAACTCCACTCTTTTCCTAGAGTTGTGATAGTGAAGCCTACTGCACATGATTCTGGAATAAATAGCATAGGTCCAGTAAAGTTCAGGAAATCAGGATCAGTAGGAAGGGTGGTCCATATGCATCAAGAGATACCACCCACTAAAGGTAAAAAGAACATAAAGTTTAAAAGACAAAGTCAAAAGGATAAAATGATGTTTAAGAAATAGAACAAAAAGAGATGACTAATAAAGTAACAAAAGCAAGAATACAGAAAAACAGTATTAAGTAGAGACACACAAATGGTCATGTAAGAGTAAAAAAGAAAGTGGACATGACAAGTCACTTTGGTGTGAATCAAGTATGTACCGTAAGCCCCCTGTTGGCCCATCACCATCAAGGTTCACAACCACCGACCTCAGAAGTGGAAAGATGCATTGCAAGAGCTCCATCTGAAAGGGAATGAAGTCTATGGTGGCGGCACATATTTTTCTGCTGTTATAGGTACAGATGGAAAAGACTCAGAAGTTCACTAGAAACTAAAACAGAACTGTGTGCACTGATTTTTTTTTTAATTCAAGAAGGATGACTCTTCAGTTTTATAAAATTCTTTAAAATATACTGACATGAATGCCTAGTCAAGACACATGCCCAACATCAGATTAACATCTTTGGAAACAAGAAATAAAACAAAACAAAAATATTCCTCAGGTTCGTTTATTTTACTACTTTATTTCCTGTGCAATGAGTATATTTGCAAGTCTTCTGCATATATATGCAAAGGAATGGTAAAATTCAGTGCAGTTTGAATTAGTTTCAAAAGTCCCAATAAGTGAAGTAAATGAAAAAATAAAATTCACACTTCAAAGAGAACAAACCTCGGGTCTACTGAATCAAAAATGTCAAAGGAAAAAATAAGTTCACCTGACAATCCCAACCCCCTTCAGCTGTAGGTCACACCCATGATGCCTCCTTAAGACTACTTTGAAGAAAAAATCAAAATTATACAATATTCAGCATAAATCTAAAGCACCTTGAATTTACTTCTTAATTAACCAGCACCATAATTCAGGAGTCCATACTTTAAGTTGCTACTAATAAAGAGGAGACTTAGAGGATAAAAGACTAACATAATACCTACTGGTATTATTCACGTTTACAAAAGGAACATTGTAGTTTTTCAAACAGTTATGTCAAGTTAATACTTAATATTTACATAATATAAGGCTTAAACTGTTTTATGAACTGTAATTAAAGTTAGAAACAAATCAGAAAGACAGCGCACCTTAGGGAACACCCTACCATGTGACTTCACTTCGGGAGTTCTTTTACCTTCAGTGAAAGGAACGTGAAATAATAATATGATGTACTTTCATTGCTCAGTAAAGGAAAACTCAGATTACCCAGAAACCTTTCAAAGATGTTTTTATATACAGTTCTTCTGAATAGATTATAATACATTAAATCATCAGATAGCAAAATTCAAGCAAAACTTCTATACTTAAGGTTCTTAAAATAGCATACTATTCTCTTGGTATTAATTTAAATGGTGAAATAGAATGTCTCTATTGAATAATGAAGCCAGGTCAAAACTAGATCTCAAGATTTTCATAATAATCTCTTAGGTTTAGCTATCACAAACTGAATTTGGGATTTGGGGATAGATGCCAACAGTATTTAAGTTGGTATATCTATGTATATGGCATGCATTTATGAATGAATCATTTCTCCCTCTATGTCAGCAGCTTTCATACCTCCAGTAAAGTCCTTTTGTATAATCCATAACCTCCTGTGGGATTGTGAAAAACTGGGTGATGGATTAAGAAATAAATAAACCACCTCAATATAACCAAACTTTATTAAAACAAAGCTTAAAGATATTGCATGGAATCCCCCTAATTCCATCTCCCATGACTTGAAATTTATGTCCTTAAATGGGGCTAAACCAGCTGTAGTTTCCTTCTCATTTACCCCCTGTTTACACTGCAAAGGAAATGAGCACAGCCTCTATGATTGTCCCCAAAGGAAAGCGTCCCAAATGCGTGTAAGTGGGAGAAAATGCATTTCAATATTGCACTGACCTCACCCAGATTACCCTTTCAGTGCAGAAATTTAAGTATGATAAATTATACTCATTAACTTATTTAAGAATTTATCAGCAAAAAGTGAAAAACCTTCTGGACTATGATCAAAATGTAGTGCCTGTACATTTTACTAGATACTAATTGGCAGAACCTCACTGTTACATAACTAATTTCCCTTTGAAGTTAATGGTTTCTCTAACAATCATCCTCTTTTTAATATCTATTATGATCTTTTCCTATCAAATACAAACGAGATATAGCCTAACTTTATCACTATGTCATTAAAATTACTAACATGACCTTGTTCTAATACATTTAAGATTCATTTAAACTCATTAATTTACATACTACAAATCTCAGTCTCCTTCCTTATTAAATAGGCTAGGGGTTGTTTTTTTGGGGTGGTTATGATTCTCTTTAATACATTTATTAGTAGTAAAGTAACTTATGGCTTTTTATGAACATTATTTGAATTTAAAAAGGTAACTTTCAAAAGTTCTTCCCAGGATGTCATTATAAACTAAATTTTGCACAAAGTTACTTCAAAAGTAAAACTTGACATTGATAGTTCTTTTTTTAAAGTATGCTAAAACTGAAAAATATATGTTATAATTATTTTAAAAAGAAGCCCAAATCCACCTAAAAAGTTTCTATTTTTTAAGTAGATAAAATAGGTAAGAAACTTTAAATAGATAAAATTCATTAAATCACACTTTCTTCTTCCACAATAATTTTATCTTCAAATAAGGTGAAATACAGGCCTAAATATTATTTAAATTAAAACTTCAGTAAACAAGACATTTTTCCACTTATATCTTATTTTAAAGCTTCAAGAGTTAAGAATGCAGACTCATGAGATACTTAAGTTTGTTTCACATAACTATGTCTTTCTTCTAACTTTGTGCAGTGGGCAGGACTTTTGTGTACTTTGCATACCTATATATACCTCTCACCTAGAACATTGCCTAGCAGCTAACAGATGTGCAATGAATATCTGCTGAATAAATGGTTATGCTACAGAAAAGCATTTAAGATAAAACAATCATCTGAAAGGCAATAGTAATCCATCGGTCTCTTTCCACAATTACCGCCCAATATGCTGCGTATGCTAAGGTCTTAGAACTAATCATTACCTACATAATCCCAGTTTTTCTAGTTGGAACAACAGTTGAACAAAGATAACTTCCTGATACTAAAAAGCAAATACTATGAAATTTTAAAAAGAAAGCTTAGAAGCCAGCATGTTCTAAAACATTTCTTGGGATATAAAAGTCTCAGTAGAATACAAGTCATAAATATTATTGGAAAATCAGGACTGACGCTATCTTTCCAGGTTTAGAAAAGTAATTCAGAAGAACAGCACTCTAAAAACACAAAAGATTTGTCAGAGCAGCAGTGCCAGGGTATTTTACAGTAATTCCAAATTGCCTGTGGCATCTTTTTACTGGTTTTGGGTACTGTTTTAGAGTTAAAAGGAACCAATATGGAAACGGCCTGCAGGGAACACAAAGAGCAGGTTTCCTTTGCCCCTAATGTTCTCTCACATAGTGGTCAGAAACATAAAATCATATTATGGTTTTCTCCCTACATAGTTTTACAAATAATATGAGATTCCATAGTGCTTCATCTACTTTGGTAAAATAAGGAAAATCCTGCAATATACAAAGGAGAAAACTGGAGCATTTATTCAGTTAAGAATGAGCTGTGAATCTCACATTATGTGTGATAATTAGAGTTCACTCTAATAAAGACACTAAAATCAAGACAGAATATTTTACCATAGTTAAAAGAACCAGGTTAAATCTAACTAGAACAAAAAAAAAATCAAAGATGACATAACAAAAAGTTTGTAGATAATTTTGGAGAAAATAAAGTATTTAGTCTTAATAAGAACATAAAATTTCATCATCTAAAAGATCATCACTGAGTAGTATGTTCTGGAAGTAAAAAGGTTTATCCAGAGAGAAGGGGAAAATAGAAATTTGTCTACAGACAGATTTAGGCAAGTAATTCTTAAACTTTGTGAGAAAAATATTAACACTTAGATTTAAACTACTAACTTGATTTTTATTTTAATTTTCCTTACTAGACACTATTAACTTACTCATTGGGTCCCTCAATATTTTCATGCTTTTTATTTAATAATTTATCCTTACACCTGTAAGAGATAATACAGGAAATTGATTTCTGTAAAGGCTTTTGGTTCATATGCAGGCTTTTTGGTTATTTTTCCTGCAAATTATTAAAAAAAAAATTCTATTTGTGATCATTGCTACATTTAGGAAAACAAGCGGTTTTCCAAAATCTTGTGCCAATAACAAACATAAACCTTAATAAAGTATAAAATATCATTTCACAATTAAAATAGTAATGTACATATGTAGCCCAAGAGTTTAAAAAATTAAAAATACACAATCCATAGTGTGAGTGAATAATTGTGCTCAGGCTTCTAACAACCTCACTATACCTTTGCAGCCCTTTAATTTTTCTAGTATGATTTATCAGTTAGAGTTACCTTATTAGTATAGCAAATGTTTTACTTTAATTAACTTAAAACTTGTTACAATTCCCCAGTTACAAAAAGAAAAAGTGCTCACAGACCCCCAACATCAGTACTCTCAGAGGCTAAGAGAACTCTACACTAGTTCTACCCTAAATGTACTGAGAGTCACATGACTGTTTTCCTTCAGAGGCTTTTTACACATACATAGTTTTTAAAAATGGAGAAGGGTGAAGATACGTTAAGCCAGTGGCTTCTATATATCAAGAAGGAACTGCTTCTACAACTAAGTCAATTATTTATGCAGATAAAGAAGATAGGATGATCTTTTATCCTCAATAACAGTGTTCATAATCCAAGAATATTTTTATATTAATTATATAAAATCATAAAACATCAACAATCCTTTGATTATTTGCAAATAGGTGAAAAGAAATCCCAAAATCTCCAAAAGATTTAGTAACACTCTCCTGCTTCTTCCTGCTAGCAAAATATTTCAAGTATCTTACAAAAGGTTTTTAAGTTGACTACAGAAAAAGTAAATAAGTTAAAAAAAAAAAAAAGAACAGCACAATGAAGCCTAGATGAGAACTCACAAATAGGTAGGGAGAATATGAAAGGACTGCCGTGGTTCAGAATCACTACATGGGCTGTGGTACGTGATAAATTTATTGTCCAACTAAGTTTACAAAGACTTAAAATCAATAATAAAGCAATGAGGACTATTAAGGGGGAAAAAGGAAAAGTCACTGACAATAGAAAGAAAATGATCACTTCAGTACCAAACACCTCTGAATGGAAGAGCTACAGTGAGGAATGAGAAACGTGCTCATCAGTTACACCCACTCTGGAACAGAAAAAGGAAGTAGAGAAGAAATTAAGGAAGGAAACTTAAAATTTTTCTTCAGGAAGAAAAGAATAAAATTAATCTCTTATTAAATCTCTTAAAAATTTTTTTAAAAACCCTAAGTGTAAAAATGTTATTTTGACTCTCTGACCATAATGGCAAAAACACTGGGATCACATGATGATTAGCAAACCAGGGCTCAACTTCTAGGAATATAGTCTCAATAAATACTTTTAGCATCAAAACTAGATTAAGGTGTGAGTATTATGGAAAAAACAGAATAAAAATAGTCATCATATGGGAATCAAAAAGGCAAAAGATACAGATATATCAAGTTTCTCTAAGAAAAGACATAAATTAGATATTGGTGTTATTTCAGTCTTTTAGGGAAAAAGCAGCTGAACTTTAGAGAGTGAGAGTGAAGGAAAGGATCTTCTAGGTAAACATTTAGACCATTAGTAATGTTATACTGTGAAAGATGAAACAATAACTTATCTAGAAAATGATCATTTTTCTAGAATAAAAAGGTAAAGAATAAAGGACCATGGCCCCAAACATGATTACTGCTACTAGGTTTCTTGTTGTTTTATTTATCTTTTTTTCAGTGGGTGGTACACTGAGGTCATGACAGAAAAATGTAGAAAGACCAAAACTAAACTAAACTAAAGGCAGCTCATGAGAAACCAATGTATGCTTCTCTGATGACGGCTACTGTCAAGATTATATGGTGTCCTAGTATCCTTTATACTTTAGGGAAATAGCAACAAACTAGGCTTCTAGTGGTAAGTTTAGTAACAGCTATCCACAAATAAGAGAAAGAAATGAAAGAAAATTTTATGAAATGAATTCTAATATGACTTGTCCTGTTTTTGCTTAAATGAAGCTGAGAATCTATCTATGTAAAGTCACATAAGTCCTGCATAAAATGGACTTCATGAGGCCAATATGTCCCAAATCACATTAACAAAATCATCACAGCTTTGACGTAACATTTGGCAAAAAATTAATCAAATAATTCTTAAACAAAGATATTTAAACTTAATCTGCACATACATATAAATATATGTGTGGTAAATGCAGTATGAGTTCATATATAATTTAAAGTGTTTTTCTTAATTTTACATGTAACTAAAATAATAAATATACACATATTCAACAGAGATTTAAATTTGACAACTGCTGGACAAAATTTAGTCAAATTTAAAGTAACAAACTGGGAAAGAAAATATGCATAAAAACACATACATATTTTTGGCAAACATATAAATAAGGGCACCTATTTCCAAAGCATAATGTAACAAAGCATTATACAAGAAAAGAAACTCTAATGTATTCATTTTTATTGTAGTTCAGTGTAATTATTAAATTAAAATCTTACTTTAGGAGTAGCCAGTTTTAAGCAAATTCAAAATACCTTTCTACTGGCAAATTTTGTATTACTGTGACTAATCTTTTAGGGCTACACATTTCCTTCAGAACAGCCTAAGCATCTGCACAGAATGTGAGTCACGTACCCACGCCTCTGTCTGAAGGGGCCTGATGTTGCTCAGTAGCACCTCTTCATAGTTTCCATAATCAACGAATTTAACAACTGCTGTCATACCCGAAGAATGAAGAGCTTCAACTTCTGCTCGGTAAAACTAAGGAGACAGAACAGAGTTTTAAATATGATGATCAACATTTGTCTACAAAGCGTACTATTTGATGGAAATGTAAATACTTAAAATGTTACTATGTTAATATTTTTGAAGGCTCATTTTTAAATTTTTATTGTGAAATGATTGACACATATCACTTTATTAATTTTAGATGTACAACACAATGATTTGTTATGCGTATGTATCATGAAATGATCACAATAAGTGCAGTTAGTGTCCATCACCACAGTCACAAAATTTTTTTCTTATCATGAGGACTTTTAAAATTTTGCTTTCTTAGCAACTTTGAAATATACAATATTTTAAAGAAAATCATTTTAAAAGAATAATATTTTTAAGAAAGAAAACTTACCTTTGGATAATCATAAATTGGCTAAGAGAAAGAGAGAAACCCTCTTACTTATATGATTTCTGACATATTCTGAGCCCTTTAAGGCTATAATAAGATTTCAAGACAGAACTAAGAGGGTTAGTAAAGAATATTCACATGGTAATGGATGTAAAAAGAATTAGTATTATGTTTTGTTGTTAGCTATTGAAGCCCTTTGACTAACATTAGTAAGACAATTTTTATGTACTAACCAGAATATAGAAGTATGGAGCAATTTATGCGAAAAACAGAAATATATGGCAAAAATAAACCTCAAAGAAAAAGGCTCATTACTGTAGTCATACAGGCAGCTGTGTTGAAGTAAGGCTGTCAAGTCAGAAGTAAGTACGTTATTATATCCAGGATTTACAGGATTTGAAACATTGTAAGACCAGACACTTTTATTTCATCAGTTTACCCAGTGTTACTCGGCTCCTAGAACTAATGCACATTAACAAACTCCGGAAACAATTTATATAATAACTACAATTTAAAAATTTATCTGTTACAGTAACTGGGAGTAGGTCAGCTGATTGGAGTACTCCTTCCACTATAGGTCAACCCATTCAGGACTCAAATTATAGGTCTGAATGTTGCTTAGTGAACACGAAATGGAAACAAAAAACTATTTACTATTAAGGAATATTTCCTTCAAACTAGGGCAGTTGGATGCTTTACCGTAACACTATCTACTCTAACAGTATCCCTTAAGGTAAGGGAACAGGATCCTACGTGACCGTCCCAGGACAGCCACCCCCACCACCCATGTCCTCCACTGCCTCTTATCTATAGAAAAACTTTAGCCAAAGAATAAATTTAATCAGAGAAATGAGAAAATGCAAAAACAAAGGAAAATAGTCAAGCAAGACAAAATAACAGTTTAGCCATTAAGTAAAGTCAAGGACCTTTAGTTTCTTCTCAAGTGCTATAGATAACATTCTGAGCCATATCCTTGAGATGTTTTGCAGATACTGAAACCCCCACCAGGCAGAAGAAGTGAACCAAATGATGACCAGACTGTAGCCATGACATAAGCTGCCCCTTCTTACACAACTCCAAGAGCTGGCCTCAAGAAAATAGGAGCAAACTCACCCTCAAGTTGAAGGTTTGGAGCTGAAGATTAATTGTACTTAAGACAATCAAGGGGGAGGGTATAGCTTAAGTGGCAGAGCACATGCCTAGCATGCCTGAGGTCCTGGTTTCATTCCCCAGTACCTCCACTGAAAAGATCAAATAAATAAACTTAATTAACCTCCTCCCTGAAAAAAAAAAATAAGTTTAAAAAAAAAATCAAGATGACACTGATCAGACCACCACATGACCAATTTCATGATGACTATCACAGATGACTGTGCTATTCTGAATGAACCATCCCCCGCCCCCCCACTGCCTGTACATCCCTGAAACTCCCCTTTAAAAGCTATTGCTCCCTGACCAGCAATGAGGAGTTGGTTTGGGGGACATGAGTCTAACTTCTCCCCAGGATGGCCAGATTCCTCAACAAAGTTATCTTGCCTTTTACGCAAAACTTGTCTCTCAAGTATTGGCTTTTGAGCAAACAGCAGCTGAACCTGAGTTCAGCAACATAAACAGGCTCACCAAAATCAGAAAATGCTAAAGGTAATAAAAATTCTTACTCTCTACATCCTCCTAAAATAGTGGTTACCTTGGGTATACCAGGAAAGAATCTGTTTTCACTAATTAATATACTTCATACTACAAAAGTTACTAAGTTAATCCATGGTCTGGATGCTAGCTAGAGATACCATGCTAGAATTTTCCATATCTTAGAGTTCTTAATATACATTCCACCTCTCTCTCTTCTTCCTTTATTTCTTAGCCTTACATTTCTGTGTTCTGTACATTGGACCTATGTTTCAATTGTAAGCTTCTCAGATAATTATGTCAGTTCAGGTAAGTTCAACAATGACAAACAGTTACAATATATCCTAGGAAAACAAATAAGCTGACATCCTTTCAGAAACTTACAGTTTAATAAAGACAACCTCTGTAAAAAAACTGACTTCTATACAATGTGTAACGTACTGCAATAAAGGTGTAGTGACATAGCACTTAATAAGGCTGAGGAGTTCAGGAAAAGCTTCTTGGGGCAGATGATAATGGATACAGTCTTCAAGGATGAAGAGCATTTTGCCAAGTTAAGAACTGAGTTGTTTCAAGGAAAGTTACAGAGCATAAAGCATAAAACATGAAGATGAGTGTAAGAAATGACTCTTTTAAATTAATTGTGGCATGATGCGACAAGAAAGGTCAACCAATAGGACAAGAAGTTAAGGGCTAGCAGACAGCGGCTCTATACGCATGCTAGAGGCTGCAGGTGAAAGGTTTTAACTAGGAAGAATGACATGCTCTAAAACCAAGATCACAGTGGTGGCAGTTTCAATGACAAGTTTAAAAGGAATAAGACTTAAGAAAAAGAGACTAATGTGGATGTTGTTACACTATCCTAGTTGAGAGGGCAGAAAGAGCTGAACCAGTCATAGCAGTCAGCAGGAAGAAGGAGCATTGTCCCAAATGCTCGGATCCCTCTATGGAAAAAACTTGAGAGAAGGCTACATACATATCATGAGGAATGTTTTAAATGATATTGATAATTTACCTCCAAAACATCATTAAAATGATATTAAGATTATGATTTCTTAAAACAGTTATAGCCAATGCTTTTCTTAAATCTTTACCCTGGTCTCTGGCTAGAACATTGGAAAGTTGCCTATTCTTGATAAAACACTTAAAAGCACTCTCTTAAATTAGCTGGTTTCAGTAGATAACTAATGCCATCTTTTTCAGAGTGAGTATTATTTATCTTGTGTGCTTAATGGTTGATCTATACAGGGTCCACAGTCCCTCACTCTAGGCTGAAAGTACAGCATCCAAGTAAAATCAAAGTAGTCACCTTAGAAGATCATCCCATTATTCTACACTCTAAAAGCTCAAAACAGTTTGGGAATTATTAGGTACTATCTTTCAGAAACTATATGATATTACTTTGAATATATCCAGCAGAGGCAATAGATGAATTCAGTACTATCAATATTATGAGACAATTACAAGTAAAAGCAACGCTTCAAAGGGTAAGTCTGGTATTAACAGTTGGGGTATTCATGCAGACGCAGGGCTGGGGTCTGGTTTGACCCTACAGACAACTGTGGCTCCAAGTGTGACCACAAGTGACTACAGTGGGTCCTAGTGCCTGACATCAATGGACCTGCCCTGGTACCCTTGTGAAGACAGCACATAAGGGACACTAGGGCAGGTTGCCGGCATTCCTGTGGTTGGGGTGGGTCCAAAGGCAGCACCAACAAAATGTGCTTTGTGAGCTCACACAATGGGTGACACATAACACCACGGAGGGCACTTCCTGGTGGACAGCTCCTGAGGAGGGATACTCAGCGGCTGCTCTCCCAGCAGAAGCACTCTATTCCTACCCACCATGAACCACAGCTCAGAAATGGATCTGGGATTTCTACTCCAACAACAGGGGAGCAGACCCAGCCCCTGACAAGGCTAAGACAATCACAGAACAAAGAGGAAGCCCTGCTCAACATTCAGGGTAGGCTCTGGTCACCACAAAACCAGTCACACACCCCATCAAGGGGATAACAGCCAATACATGCAGGAAAGACATGGCAGTCATCCATAATAAAAACAACCCTTGCAACAAAAATATTAGACACACATAGACTATACAGGAATGTTTCCACAAAAAAGTAGCCCTTCAAGAACAAAGCAGAAAACTGTTACTCCTAAATTCACAGGGTTAGAGAAATATAAGTAAAATGAAGAAGCTGAGGAACAACTTTTAATTAAAAGAACAAGAGAAATACCCTGAAAGAACAAACAATGAAATAGACCTCTACAGTCTACCAGAACTTGAGTTCAAAAAGGAGATGATAAAAGCACTGAAGGAATTAAGAGAGGCTACTGACAGAAATGCAGATGACTATAAAAAGGAACTAGAAACTATAAAAAGTGGCCAATTAAAATCAGAAAACTCAACTGCCAAGATGAAAGCCGAGCTAAAGGCAAGAAATAGCAGACTAAATAATAAATAATGCACAATAATGAATCTGGAAGATTAAATAATGGAAATCACCCAATCAGAACAGCAGTAAAAAAAAAATAATAAAATAAAATAAAATAAAACAAAACAAAATAAAATAAAAAAAAAAGAAAGCAATATAAGGTACCTATGGCATGCCAACCTATGCATAATAGGGGTCCCTGAAGGAGAAGAGAGAGAAAAGGGTACTGAAAACATATTTGAAGAAGTTATGGCTGAAAACCTCCCAAACCTAAAGAATGAAACAGATATCCAAGTACAGGAAGCACAGAGGGTCCCGAACAAGATAAACCCAAACAGTTCTATACCTAGACATAGTAAAATTAAGATGGCTAAAGTTAAAGATAAAGAGAAGATTCTAGAGGCAGCAAGAGAAAAGGAAAGAGTTAGCTACAAAAGAACCTTCACAAGGCTATCAGCTGATTTCTCTACTGAAATGTTGCTGACCAGAAGGGAGTGACAAGATATATTCAAAGTTCTGAAAGAGAAAATCCTGCAACCTAGGAAAATATACCCAGCAAAATTTTCATTTAGAATAGAAGGAGAGATTAAGAATTTCTCAGATAAGCAAAAACTAAAAGAATACAGAAATACTAAACCTATCCTAAAAAAAAAAAATTGAAAGGCCTGCTCTAAATAGAAAAGAAACAAGAATCTTTAGAAAAAAAGAAAATCACAATTGGAAATGTGGTAACTACAATAAACAGAAAAAGAATAAACATGACGATGTAAAAGAGGACATCAAAATCATAAAATGTAGGAGAGGGGAACAAGAAAATGTAGATTTTTGTTTGGGATGCAGCAAAAGCAGTCCTAAGAAGGAACTCCACAGCAATACAGGCCTTCCTCAAAAAACAAGAACAATCTCAAATAAACAACCTAACTTATCATCTAAAAGAATTAGAAAAAGAACAAATGAAAACTAAAGTCAGCAGAAGGAAAGAAATAATAAAGATCAGGGAGGAAATAAATAAAATAGAGAATTAAGAAAACAATAGAAAAAAATCAATTAAACCAAGAGCTGTTTTTTTGAAATAGTAAATAAAATCAACAAACCTCTGGCCAGGCTCACCAAGAAGAAAAGAGAGAAGACACAAGTGAACAAAATAAGACATGAAAGAAGAGAAATTATAATTAATACCATAGAAATATGAGAAATTAAAAAAAAAAGAGAATACTATTAATAATTACATGCCAACAAATTGGACTGCCTAGAAGAAATGGACAAGGGCTTATAGAAACATACAGTCCACCAAATCTGAATAAAGAAATAGATAATTTGAAAAGACCAATCACTGGAAGTAAAAGAGACTCAGTAATAAAATCCCTGCCCATAGAAGTCCAGAACCAGATGGCTTCATAGGGGAATTCTACCAAACATACAAAGAACTCATACTGATCCTTCACAAATTCTTCCAAAAGACTGAAGAGGAGGGAATGCTCAAAAACTCATTCAATAAAGCTACGTTTACCCTGATAGCAAAACCAGACAAAGACACCATCAGAGAAGAAAATTATAGGCCAATATCTGATGATTATAGATGCAAAAATTCACGACAATATATTAGCAAATCAAATCCAACATCACATAAAAAAGATCATACACTACGATCAAGTTGGATTTATCCCAGGGACACAAGGATGGTGCAACATATGCAAATCAATCAACATGACACACCACATCAACAAAAGAAAGGACAAAAATCACACAGTCATCCAACAGATGCAGGAGAAGTACTGAATAAAATTTAGCACTGACTTATGATAAAAACTCTTAACAAAGTGGGCATAGAGGGAAACTTCCTCAACATAATAAAAGCTATTTATGATAAACCTACAGCCAACATAACAGTCAACGGTGAAAAGTTGAAAGCCTTCCCATTAAAATCTGGAACAAAACAAGGATACCCACTCTTACCACTTCTATTCAATATAGTATTGGAAGTCCTAGCCATAGCAATCAAACAAGAGAAAGAAATAAAACGGATCCAAATTGGAAGAGAAAAGGTAAAACAGTAACTATCTGCGGATGACATGATACTATACATAGAAAACCATGAAGGCTCCACACAAAAACTACTAGAGCTGATTACAAATTCAGGAAGGTTGCAGGAAACAAGGTTAATATACAGAAATTTGTGGCAATTCTTTACGCTAACAAGAAAATATCAGGAAAAGAAAGCAAAAAACATAATCCTTTAAAAAATCACATCAGAAACAAAATTAAATTAAATTAAATTAAAAACTTAGGAATAAACCTGACCAAGAAGGTGAAAGACTTATACGCAGAGAACTATAAAACACTGACTAAGGAAGTTAAAGACAATTTAAAGAAATGGAAAGATATTCCATGCTCTTGGATCGGAAGAATATTGCTAAAATGGCCATGCTACCCAAAGTAATCTACAGATTTAATGTGATCCCTATCAAATTACCCTGGACATTTTTCACAGAACTAGAACAAATAATCCTAAAATTCACATGGAATCACAAAAGACCCAGAATTGCCAAAACAATACTGAAGAAAAAGAATTAAGCTAGATGTGCATAACCCTCAGCTTCAGACTTAACTACAGACAATACTACAAAGCTACAGTAATTAAAACAGCATGGTATTGGAAAAAAAACAGACATGTGGATCAGTGGAACAGCACAGAGAGTCCAGAAATAAACCCACATACCTATGGTCAATTAATCTTCGAAAAAGAAGGCAAGAATATACAATAGGGAAAAGACAGTCTCTTTGACAAGTGGTGTTGGGAAAGTTGGACAGCCACATTGTAAATCAATGAAATTAGAACATTCCCTCATACCATACACAAAAATAAACTCAAAAATGGCTCAAAGACTTAAACATAAGACAAGACAGCACAAACCTCCTAGAAGAGAACACAGGCAAAGCATTCTCTAATATAAATCATAGCAATGTTCTCCTAGGGTAGTCTACCAAGGCAAGAGAAATAAAAGCAAATATAAACAAATGGAACCTAATTAAATGTATAAGCATTTTCACAGCAAACAAAACTATAAATAAAACAAAACGACAACCTACAGAATAGGAGAAAATATTTGCAAATGATATGACCAACAAGGGCTTAACTTCCAGAATATATAAACAGCTCACACAACTCAATAACAAACAAACAAACAAAAAAACCCAATCCAAAACTGGGCAGAAGACCTAAACAAGCATTTCTTCAATGAAGATATACAAATGGCCAAGAGGCACATGAAAAAATGTTCAATATCGCTAATTATCAGAGAAATGCAAAGCAGGACTACAATGAGGTATCATCTCACATCAGTCAAAATGGCCATCATTAAAAAGTCCATAAACTATAAATGCTGGAGAGGGCATGGAGAAAAGGGAACCCTCCTACACTGTTGGTGGGACTGTAATTTGGTGTAGTCATTATGGAAAAACAGTATAGAAATTCCTTAAAAAACTAAGAATAGATTCCTTACCGTATGATCCAGCCATCCCATTCTTGGGCATATATCTGGAGGAAACCCTATTTTAAAAAAGATACATGCACCCCAACGTTCATAGCAGCACTATTTACAATACCTAAGACAAGGCAACAACCTAAATGTCTATCAACGGATGAACAGATAAGCAGTTGTGGTATATATATACACACATACACACACACATATATATATACAATGGAATACTACTCAGACATAAAAAGGAAGGCAATAATGCCATTTGCAGCAATATGGATGGACCTAGAGATTATCATACTAAGTAACATAAGCCAGAAAGAGAAAGAAAAATACCATATGCTATCACTTATATGTGGAATCTGAAAAGAAAAAAAAAGAAGACTCAAATGAACTTATTTACAAAACAGAAACAGACTCACAGAAAAAACAAACTCATGGTTACTGGGGCAGGGAAAGGGGGGGAGGGATAAATTGAGAGTTTGAGATTTGCAGATACTGACTACTATACATAAAACAGATAAACAAGAAGGTCCTACTGTAAAGCAGAGGGAACTATATTCAATATCTTGTAATAGTCTATAATGAAAAATAGGAAACGGAACATATATGTATAACTGAATCACTATGCTCCACATCAGAAACTAACACAATATCGTAAACTGACAACTGACTATACTTCAATTAAAAAAAAAAAAGCTTTAATAACAATCTTATTAGGTATTTGAAGGTTATTTGGATAATAGCACCACCAAAACTATCTGACACATCCCAAGCACCTAACACTTAGCAGCTACTCAATTACGGTTTGTTGAATACTTAATATTTGTTGAAGAACTTGTCTAATATCTGAATTTGTTAGGTCTGTGATTATTCTCTGTTGCTTTATTTGTTTCTGGTCATTCATATACTTTCTCTCTCTCTATTTTTAACTACATCTCATAAATTTTTATAGGATGCGAGACATTGCAGATAAAATACCCTCTGAGGTTCTAGAAAATGTTACTTTTCCCCAAAAGAGGATAAACTTTTTTGGTGGGCAGACAGAAAACAAATAGATATCCTTGATCAGGTAAAGGGTTGATTCAACGCTTTGTAATGGCTTGTTTGTATTTTTCACTTACTACTGGGGCACAATCCTCATGGAATTTCAATGGAAAGCCCAAGTCTTTCACCAAGCCTTTCAAGCATTATTGGACTTGAACTCCAATCATTTACTTCCTCTGCTGGTCAAGGTCACCATCAACTCCGCATTGTCCAATGCAAAATAAAAATTTTCCATCCTCATCTTAACTTTCACAGAAGCATCTGACAGAGGTGGACACTCCCTTCTAAGATGGACAACGTTAGTTCTATAAACTAGCATTGTTTTCCGACCACTTCACATTTTCTTGCCTCTACCATGTTGGAGGAACAGCTAAGCATAAGTAATCCCTCACTAGCCAAATCAAAGAGTTCCTGTATTTTGGAAAGTGAGTGGTCTCAGCTGCAAGAGTAGGAGTCTAGATAGTGAAGAACACTGGTACTTGCTTTCCACATCAGGAAATGGCCATGTGAAATAGTTCTAACCAATGAGATTGTTGGTATTTCTGGGAAGGCTTTTTTTTTTTCTTGAAAAAAAGAAAGGACACAGCTAGTGCTGTCTCCTCCCCTGCTTCTAACCTTGAATAAAAACTTGACAGTAGAGATGCTGCTTCTAGACAAATGTCACCCCACATTCATACAAAAACCTTAAAAGACTATACCATCTAGTTATACCACCCTCGACCGCTGCTTGCTGCTATCATCAGGTGACATCTAACACCCTGCTTGTGCCTCATCACTCACTGAACACAGTGGAGCCTGGTTCCTGATCCCAAGTCCTATAAGCATTTTGTAAAAGGTCCAACCACCTTCCCTAGCCTGAATTTCAGTTTCTTGAGAATTTCAGTTAATTTTAACTCCTTTTAGCCACACACATGGGCATACCCTTATCAAGTGAAACTACTCTACATATGAAATATTTTTTGACTTGATCCTCACATCTACTTAGGTCTCTCATACAATAATTCCCTTTCCTCCGTTTTCATTACCTTGCTGATATTTCCAGTCCCCTAACCACCCCACTGTTTTGTTAAGTGCCCCCTTGAGAATGAACCAATTAACAAAGTCAACATGTAATTATGAAATTCCTACACTATGGGAGGAGCAGGGCATTAGAGGAAAACTAGACAGACATGTTCCTGCCGTCATGGAACTCAAAATCATGGTAGGGGAAAAAGCTATGAATGCAGGAACCAAAACGAAAAATAACAAATTGTGATAATTTTAGAACGTGAATAAGGCACTGATGTGTTTAAAGGACAGGTTTAATACTTATTAAATTATTTATTATTAGCTAAATAATTAACCTTCCTGCTGTTAATTTTTTTAAAGTAGACTGATCATGTATATTTTCTTTAAATTAAACGAAACCTGCAGAATTTAACTCTGTGCCACTCAACTGATTTTCTTCCTTGTGAAGCAGAAAGCAAACATTAATAGTTCAGTTGACAGTAATTTAAGTAACTTATCAATTTTACTTAATCATTTTTACAACAGTTCTCTGACATGCAAATGAAAATCAAACCTAACCTAACAAACTCTTAGAGGACTCCCAACCATCCATAAAAAATATTAAATATTTTGTTTTTCCTTTGATAAATTATATATCTACACATCCATTCAAAGACTTTAAACAAGTACAGTCATAGAACACAACTCAGTCCCAAGGCAATGGCTTTCTATGGTCTCACTATAACATTATATTCTGTAATATAAGTATTTAGTAACTTTACAGCATGCATACCTTGTTGTCTTCCCAATAAAGTGCAAAACATTCATCTCCAGGTTTCCACAGTTTTGCATACTCCATCGGAATGGATGATTCTAGTACTTTTTCTGGTTTAATTGGCCCAGATCTTCTTTTGGGCCCACTATTATAAAATATTTTATCATCATAGGGTGTAGCTGTGATGGGTCCTGCTGGTTTAATAGGTCCAACTCTCCTTCCCTTCAGTGGTGTTTCTGTCTCTCCATTCGGAACACCAATGAAATTATTTGTTCGGACAGGATTCTGGTAATCAGCATTTACATTAAAATGTTTTTCAATTTTTACAGCACTAAAAGCTTCATTATTTATTGTTCGTGGTTTCCTGTCATAAAAATGATCGGGATTTGCTGTTTGGTTTTCTCTTTTCCCACGTTTTTGATTATTATAATCTATGGATTCTTGAGGAAGTGGATTTTCTTTTGCCTCCGCGTAGGATGGACCTTTTCCTGATCGGCTTTGCATAGAGTTATCCCTTCTTTTAAATGCAGCATCATTGTGCTGGGAACTTAAAGGGTATGAAGTATCTTTAGTTCTCTCATATCTAGAATATGGTCTATCACATTTGATTCTCTCTTCAGCCCATACTTCAGATCCTGAAGAAGTACTTGGTCTTTCAGAACCTCGGTTTCTAGGTAATCCACTGCCTTCTAAAATTGCCTTTGAATTCTGGGTGTCTCTTTGAAAGCGAGGAGGTTTTTCATTTCTTGGCTGTCTGGTATCATTCCGAGGAAGGTATCTGGGTTGATTATTATCTTTTACTCCATTTTGCTCAGTATTTGACAATCTGTGTTGCCCTTGATGAAGCTGCTGCGGCTGTGATTTAGGTTCTGAAAAGTAGAAGCATATCATATGCATATTAAAATGGAGACTCTACATTAATACTTAATTATTAAACTATTTTAACATCTTCCACTATCTTCTCACCTCATTACCCTAATCCCTCTTTACTGCCTTAGAGTCCTGTATTTCTAATGCACAGTTAGCCTAATTAGCCACATTAGTGATGTAAAGCATGAACCACGAAAAAATGGTGGATAATTCAGAAGTAACTTGTCTTTGCCACTGAATATGTGCATTGCTATAATATAGCTATCTATATTATGTTATCCTGGTAATTCATGTCCCAAGACGTTAATGAAATATAACTATAAACTGATAACTCAGAAGCTGCTATGAAGCCATGCAAGTACAACCCTTGCTCAACTCCCTTCTGAATCCCAGTCCCTTTTAAACATGTATAGTTATCACTGTCAGTCAAGTTCCAGCCTTTGCAGAAAAAATATTTCTCAAATCTTTCTGGATCTGGAATTGCTAAGTGTTTGGATTACAATTAGATGTCCTACTAAAGAAAAGAGTCAATAATTTTCTTGACCTATCAAACTAATTAACAGCAGGTACTACTTGGAAATACAGAAAAAATGTCAAAAATATGATTGAGCACAACAGTGCAGATAATGTCTAACTAGAAACCAAAATCAGTAACATGGTAAATATATACTCACAGATAATTTGAAGCCTATATTTCACATAGTGATTTTTATTCTACTTCAACTTGTACCATACTATTTCTCTTTCTTCTTCCATTGTTTCATATAGCATAACACTATTACCAAATATATTGACTGGCCTTTGGTGCACATGTCTTGTTTCTCTTGTCATACACTATAATCAATACACAGATCAGGATCATTCTTATATTTCCCTGGAATCACAATACTTCTTATCAGAGGCACTACTGACATTCTGGGTGATAATGTTTCTTGTATTTGCAAGAAAATTAACCTCTTTGACCTCCAGGTAGTAAACGCCAAAGCATTCTCCCTCAGCACTCCTAGTCACTATGGTTACCAAAACTATCTCCATACATTTCCAAACACTCACTGGAGGAAAAGAGGTACCAGATAAAATGTTTAGATCAACAGGAATAAAGAGGAGACCTTTAAAAGTTCCTGAGAGACAAAACAAGTCAAGATAAAGATCAAGGCTCAAAACGACAAGAGACTTCTCAATAGAACAACTAGAAGCTAGAAGGCAACCTATACCTCAAACATTTTTTGAAATTAAAGGAAAATTGTTTTCTAAGTATAATTCTACATGCAGCTAAGCTACCCATTAACTGTGACAAAGAATAAAAATTTTTTAAATATGCAAGATCTCAAAACTAACCAAGACCACTTACAGAGACATTTTTTTAAAATCACTTTTCCCAAGATCTGCTTCATAGATATAACACAAATACCTTATCTTATTTTAAACCACAGTAGTCAATATTAATTTTTTCTTTAGAGAAAAGAAAAATGGACACAAATGAGCCTTTTCAGCAGAACACATGTGTTGGCATTTGTTCCAGTCATTGTTAGAGGATGAAGGCAGCAGCCACCTCTTGCTGACTATCTGTTATGTATCAGGTACCCAACATTAGCACTTTACATACATTATCAGTAGTCCCCAAGTCATCTTAACATACAGATGTTATGAGGTTTATTTAATAGAGAGAGGTATCACTTGTATAGTGAGTTGAAAAAAAATTTCAGCTTCCAAAATAAGTCAAATATGAAGGTATTTTATTTGCTGACAATGAGGTTTATTTGAGATATTTGAGAATTAAGCTTTTTAGATCTCCTGTGTTTAGGGATCAACTTTTCTTAAATTATTCCAGTTAGGGACACCAAATATCTATGATGGTCAGGAAGTACAATTAAACTAAGTCATCATGAGAATAACTAAGTATCCTGGACTACAAATGGCAGTCTGAATAACTATGTATACAGAATGGAGGCTTCAATTAGGTTTGACAGGTGTGGGAGAATTAGATTTCAGCTCTTCTAAAAGAAAAAAAAAAAGGTAAAGATTTCCTAATCATTTAACTGATGATATACATTAGACTACAGAATAAAACAAATAATTTTACTACTAATGAATATACTTCATTTCCATTATTATGCTGATATAATATAGGGAAAGGAAAATCTATAAAGGAAACTATTTTTTAAATAAGAATTCCTCTTAAAAATAAATAAACTCAATGAGGCAGAAGGCAAAATTGTGCTTTTAAAAGAACAGTTTCCATAAACATCTATTTCATTCCAAAATAAAGTAACTGTAAGTCAAGGAAGGTCCCTTAAAGGTCTGATCATTCTTGGATTTCCTTAAACCTAATATCTTTTATCTTAGGTAGTTAAGTAATGAAGTCAGAGCTAAAGTAAATATTTTGAAATTGAACTAATCTATTAAATAAATAACAGAAAATGCTCAGTCATTAAACTGTGGAAAAGGTAATTTTAAATAAATTAAGCAATAGCCCCAAAATCAAATAGAAAGCTCCTCAATCCTCCAGTAACAATCTAGATGCTCTCTGCCACCCTTCCTGAGGAGGCACGATGATTCCAAACCACGGAATACTAATCGGCACCACAGGCTAGGGCTGTAGTCACTCTAACAGTAACTATCCTGAGATACATTTCTGTATAGGAAGCAGAATAAAACGCATCACTATTTTTTTTCTTTTTTAAAAATGACCTGAAGGGGAAAGATGAAACAAAAACATAAATTAAAAATTGGTAATATTTAGTATTAAATAGGAAAAAAAAAAGGAAAAGGAAAATAAGCAAAAGAAAAAGAAACATTCATCACAAAATAGATAAAACTGTGAAAACATCTAAAAGATCAAACTGATAAAAGTTCACATGATAAAATGAATCAAAGAATGCTACATGAGTTTAGTTTGACTTGTAATAAAATGTTTCTATTACACCAGATCAGGAGTTTCAGAATGCATGTTTATAAGATAATTGATTACAATGTTTCACATTCCCATGATTTGAAATGCAAGTATCCTTAAGAATGAATTTATTAACTGTCACAAATTATTTAGGTTTGTACATAAGAATGTGCTGAATTAATTAGGTACCTTAAAATATTAATACTTCTTTGCAAAGTATTCATTCTCCAGTTGTAGTTGTACCCGATTTTTATAGTAGAAAAACAAGTACATTTTGTTTCCCAAGATGATTCCTCATTATATTCTGAGACACCTACCTGAAGAAATGGCTTAATTAAGATTTTACTATGTGCGCCTGACTCTAAGATCTTTTTTTTTAAAAAACACTTTCATTGTGGTATAATGCTTGTACAGTAAACTACATATATTTCAGATGTACAATTTGATGTATTTTGATAAATGCATAAAGATCTTTTGGCTATATTACTTCATACAATTCTCCCAACCACCCTGAAGGGCAATATTACAAGTGAAGAAACAAAGCAAGGCTAACAGCTAGAAAATGTTGAAGCCAGAGCTTATTTCAAAACTAACTGAAGCAAAAGCCCATGATTTTCTCACTACACCACACTACCTGCCCAGAGAAACAAAACAGGATGTAACAAACAACATGTGAGCTACAATTTTATCACTGTATCTGTTCATTTCTGGTGAGATGCAGAAATCACAAAAGCTCTTTCACAATCTCTGATTGACTAAAAATAAAAATTGAGGTACTAGGACTGCCAGAATCCTGACCTAAAATTAATAATCTCTTTCCATTAATGCAAAACCAAGGAATGTCCATTTATGGGCTAGATACTATTTTTAAAAAGTCACAGTACCACAGTACAATAGGTTACCTACTAATGTATACATTAATTCAAGTAAAATAGCTGAAATTACTGATGAGTAATTCTTCAACAAAGAAAGCAAAACAAAAACAGATCATTAAAGATATTTGTTACAAAAAGATGGTATTAACTGATTAGTATATGAATTCGCATTAAAACAGAAGCATAACACTTTCTAATACTTTGATGTCTATATATGAACCAGATTATACATATTTTTTCACATCAAAATTTTCAACTAATCTTCTCAATTATCCAAATCGGGGCTTTTCTGTAAAACATCTTTAGACATTATGTATATTCTGTAATGATCACAAAACTCTTTGACTATAAAAATTCGTCTGTCAGCTCAAAACTTATATACTTTGTTTCCTCTAAAAAATTACTTCCTCTATAAATTTATTCTGTATGAATTCTGACTTAGATTACAAAGCTTAAGACAAGGAACTATATCTCATTCCTAACAGATACATATAAACACAAGTAGTTGTTAAATGATTATGTTAAATGGTTATGTTCTCCATATAGTAAAATTTATTTTTTACTATAATAAAATGTAACCTTTTAAAAATACGTGCACAGGGAAATATACACAAGATCTTGTGGTAGCTCACAGAGAAAAAGAATGCGACAATGAATATATGTATGTTCATGTATAACTGAAAACTTGTGCTCTACACTGGAAATGGACACAACATTGTAAACTGACTATAACTCAATAAAAAAAAAAGTTTAAAAAAAATGTTACAGACAGAAAACTGCCCATCACTCCAAGCCTAAAGCTTTTTCATACTATATCAAATATGTTCTTTCTTACCATTCTCTTCAAAATAATCATTTCAATGCCCATAGAACATTTACCTACTGGATATCCTTCAGCTCTTCTTCTAGCCCCACTACCTCACAGACACTATTTTTGTCAAGGTCTCCAATCAGTGATGTATTGGAGCCAGTCTGAACAGGGCACAAAAACTGATCATTAAATTTTCAGAAAATCTGCAATCTGGTTGTGAAACTGTTGAAAGTAGCCACAGTGGGAATATTTATAACACAGAAATCAAGGAAAGCTGAAAATCAGAGCATCCCTCCCCTGCCTCCCACCTCTTCCCCCAGAACCAGTTGTCAAACATTCCAGCAGGTAACTGATGCTATGTAAATCTCATGGATACTTCCCATCCTTATCTCTCAGGTTCCTTCATACTCCTCTTACTTTTTGGCAGCTGCTTTCTCAGCTTCCTCTGCTGGCTCTTCCACCTCTACTTGATCTCTAAATTCAACCGCCTGTTTAGTGTCTCTTCTTGATTTTTTTTTAAAAAAACTAA
This sequence comes from Camelus ferus, assembly GCF_009834535.1. NCBI lineage: Eukaryota > Metazoa > Chordata > Mammalia > Artiodactyla > Camelidae > Camelus > Camelus ferus. The sequence goes on from NC_045709.1 coordinate 64,996,335, forward strand.
CATATCTTTAAAAAGTACATTTCAAATATATGGCAAGTTAATTTTAACAACATTTCTATATACTATATTCCAAAATTTCCACTAAAGTTATCCTTAAACCCATATATAAATTTCTATATACAATCAATAATCAAATTCAAATAACATTAAATTTACATTCATAATCAGGACATTTCATGTGCATGACTGTGGCATATTTTCACTTTCTACCTCACATTTTATCTAACACCTTAAACTACCTCCCTTGACAAAAGGAAACTGTCAGGCACTATGCTGTCAGAATGCTTGCAAATCTAGGGACGACGATGTCATAACAATATAGACCAGAGCATTTCAAAGTAACTCTAGCCAAGGACCAGAATTCTTGTTGTATTTGTTGGTTCTGGTTTTAATTTCCAATTAACTATTAACTTACTTTTACAAAATGTTGAGGCACTGACAAATTGCTAAAAGAGTTTCTGAAATACTCTCAATTTTAGTACTTATCTGTACTTGTTCGAAATCAGACATTAAGTAGCACTGGTATAGACTATTCACTGTTAAGGTTACAAGTCCACAAAACAGAACCGGAAAACAACTAATTCAAGTTAACCTTAAATCACTATCTAGACATACGGGGCAAATTTCCACTATAAAAAAAAAAAAAAAAAAAAGGAATGGGAAAAAGGAATCAGTCCTATAAGGAAAAGTCAAGGCCTGGAAAAGTCATAGGGGTGGTTAGAAATAGACTGAAAGTGATAGGTAGTAAATAGATAGCTACATATTTTCTCTATTTTGCTAACATCTTATGACTATTTCCATAGCAACCATTCATCCCTGACTTCCAAGGAAGCATTCAAACATTAATTTGAATCAATCAGTTGCATGAGGAAATGAAGAGGAATGTTGTCTGATGCAATTAGATGTAAACAGGCACAAGAGTCAATATATGGGCAATTCTTTCTTGAGGAAATCCCTCACAAGAACATCTAGTCTAACACACATTCTCTCTCTTCTAGACCTTGTTTCCTGCCTTTCCAATTAAACTATTACCATTCTATCACATTTCCTTCCTGTAGTCCCTATTCTTCAGTCTTCAAAGTCCAAGCTATAAATCCATATGGCTCAAAACTTGATTAAACAAAAATTTTAAAAAAAGATACCTAACAACCATCAAAAGTTGCAACTTCATGTGCATTACCCATCAACCATTAATACTATATCTGCTAATATCTAAATCTATTATTTATATCTAAATATTTTATGGAATTTGAAATTACACAGTATTGTTAACGAAGACAAATGCTACCTCTCACAAAATCCATAGAAAATAGAGAAATGGAACACCACAAAAACAGGACATGTAATATAGTCTGAATTTTATTCTGCCAACAAGAGTCAATGGAGCATTTCAAGCAAGGGGGTAGTGGGATCAAATTTGTGTTTTGAAAGATCACTCACTGCATTATGAAGGATGAGATGACAAAGTTCTGCAAAGAGTCAGTGGAGGGTTGATGAGGACCTAAAGTAGGGTAGTGGGGATGGAGATGAAGAGACAATGAGTAGAGGATGCTACTGCCACTATTGCTAACCACAATGATGATCATGTCGACAAGGGTAGTGGTGGTGATGGCAGAGATACCATTATATGGAGGCCTATGTGCCACACATTGTGCTTAGCACTTTATATGCATAATCCAGTTTGGTCTTCTCAGCAACTCTCAACTTAGGTGCTGCTACTATTCCCCCATTTCCCAAAAAAGAAATTAAGGTTTAAGAGATTACATAACTTGCCCAAAGACACACAACCAGTAAATGCAAGAGCTGTGAGTTCAGTTAGTGCAGAATCAGTTGTGTTTATCTGTCCCCGAATCCTGTCCAATCCTTTCCCCTTCTTTTGGTAACAGAATTCTACTTTGATGGGAAGTTCTCCTTCCCTTTGACAGATATTCCTGATAGAATCAATTAGGATGTCCGAGGCTCTCCTGACTAAGAAGGGGGCACATACAGACATTAGAAGATGGAAGGTCTTTTTCTGTCTGATCTTCCAGGTATAAGGACCACTTGTTTCTGAGAAATATTTTTGGATTACTTTTTCATATTATAAATGAAGACTTGACACCGACAACTATAGTACTCTTTTACCCAAGTCTCTTTGGATTCATTCCAGCCACTTCACACACACCAATGCCAACATCCCCAGTGGGACTCAGCAGAGCTTGAGGAATCAATAATTATATGATAAAAGGTATCCATCTCTTCCCAGAAAAATGTGCTTGCAAAATTGAGATGAGTCTTTACTTGCCTACTTTTACATGTCATTATGCCCCCTTGTATGTTGGCCTTACTCTATACTTGGTGATACCTGGGCCAGTCTTTGCTACTATGTGAAGACAGTCAGTCAATACACAAAAAAGCACAATTCAGAAACAAAGAAAGCTTTCTAGTTATGCTAGCCAAAAAATTACTTTTTTCCTTATTTGGATTTCTGTGGCTTATAGCTTAAAGCAAACTAATTTAGAAATTGGTGCCAGGTAAAAAGAGTGATACTAGTGACAGAACCTAAAATGTAAAACTTGTTTAGTAAAGGAAGGGTGCAGGTAGTGAAAGTGCCCTCCTCCCCTAATAGGAAGTTGGCACTCTTCATTGAACAGTTAAACTATAGCCTATTGTCTTAGAACTGACCACTCAACTAATGAGGCCAATGCTTTAGAGAACTTAGTGTGAAAATGTCAGGGTGATGAAAGGGGTTGGATACAACTTGCTGCCTTCAGTAAGTTCTACAAAGAAGAAACAAGCTGGCAAGCCTGAAAGTGGAAAGGACACAGATGCAACTAGCAATGAGGTGCTCTTCTGAAATCAAAAGGTCTGAGAATCAGATACTCATGCTTCCTGAGAGATTACAGAATTCTATGAGTCAAGGAATAAAAGAGGAAAAGTAGGAAATGAGACTGGGTCCTGCAAAGAGGAAGTTGGATCACCTATGACCATGTCCAACATTTACGAATGATGGATGAGTTCTTTGTGCCTACATTCGTTTAATTTTAAACCTTATCCTTTTCATAAAAGATATCTCTATTTGAATTCTGTTCATATCTTTTCTTTCAAGTGTTACCCTTTATATAACTGGATTACATTCTCTACTTTTTAAAACTTTGACACAAAATATGGAGAAATATAAAAAAAGCTTGTAACACATACTTAATTTACAAAATAAGCTAGAAAAACAAAGAAATAGAGAAGTATGAAATTTAAGAGAGTTACTCTGTCCACTTGTCTCAGAATGCCCTTTGTTCCTCATTCAGAACAAATTAAGGCTGTCCTGGTCTTATTTAGATGTAGAAAGTTAAAACCGTAACTTTCTACATAACTTTACTGTGTTAAAGCATCCCCTCCCTCTATCTCTGGCCAAATCAGGTACCTTCCATGATAGAATCAGACCTGCTCCTTCTCTCCCAAGTTAAACTTAAAATACATATTTCCAGTGGGCATTGTTTTAAACTGTAGTTATGTATTACTGAAATAATATTTTGATGAAGTAATATTTTGGTAAACTTAAGGTATGGAAAAACTGACTTTTGAAAGTTAGCCTGAAAATCTGGCCGTTAACTATATCTACTCTATAAAACCAAATTCAAAAAGAAAAAAAACCCTATATATAAAACTATAAATAAGATCCTTTTGGAACAGAACCCTATCACAAACTGAGCAACTGAATATTCCCAATTTGACCTCAAATCACTACATATCATATAGAACATGTTAATGATTACTCTCATAAAATGACGTAATCTAACATCATTTTTTTCAGAATGTTGATAATAATGTCAACTAGAATTATATTTGATTCTAATTAAAAGGTACAACAAATACAGTTAATGGTAAGAGAAATTCTCTAGGAAAAGTGCATGTGATGATCAATTACAGGCATACTTCATTTTATTGCACTTCACTTCACTGCACTTTGCCAATACTGCATTTTTTTACAAATTGAAGGTTCATGGCAACTCTGAATTGTTAGAAGATGGTTAGCATTTCTGAGCAATAAACTAATTTTTAGTTAAGGTATATTATGTATTTTTTTAGATATAATGCTATTGCACACTTAATAGACTACAGTATAGTGTAAACATAACTTTTATATGCACTGGGAAATCAAAAACATTTGTGTGACTCACTTCATTGAGATATTTGCTTTATCGTGATGGTCTGGAACCGAACTCGCATTATCTCCATGGTATGCCTGGACCTCTTATGGAAGTTTTTAAAAATCAGAATAAAGAAATGACAGTGCCTTTTGTTCTTTTAGAGAAAATTATATAATGCCACGTGAAAGTAAATGCTTTACTTACCTGTATTAAATTTGTCAGAAACACATTCTTAGAGGATTTTTCTTTTTTTCAACACGCCTAACACTTTGCATAGAATCCGATATGATATAATAAGTCCATCCAGGCCTAGGCTTATTCAGCTAAAACATGACTTCTAGGGGTACCCAAATGAAACAAAACCCTCAAGACAGCTTAAATGATACAAAACATAGAAGCAAGAGAGGTTTGATCATTCAACGGATTTAGAAGCAAACATTTTAAAACCCCAAATACACACTTCACTAAATCATGATTACATCTTTATAATCAATTTAGGACTGTCGCCAACCCAAACAATGACACTGATGATATAAACATAAATAAATAAAATTATAAGACAATAATTATTTTAGGGCAAAAGCTACAAATTGTAATCCAACTATTTCCCTGAATTTTTTGAATGAGGTATTTTATTAAATTTTGTACTCCTGACACTTATCACAGACCATGTACAAATAAATACTACATAAAATACTGCATTTATAGTTATTTTATGTATACTATAGTACACATACAGTATAGTATGGGATAGAGTAACTTCTCACAACACATAAAATTATAGCCTCACTTCCATCTCAATCCCATTTTCCACCTTGCCAATAGAAATTTTTTTTTTTCTGAAAGCACCAAACTTTATTATTTTCATGTAAAGAACCCTTTAATGTCTTTGCAATGTCATCTGAATAAAATAAAAACTCCTTAGAACAAAATCCTCTGGACCTGGCTCCAGCCTACCACTTCCACATCTGACCTTCATCTCCATCTCTCCCATGATCTCCCAGGCACAGGAACTGGTGCTCTGATGCCTCCAAGCCTGGACACGCAGAGTTCCCTCCATCTGGACTGCCCTTCTCCCAACACTCTTCCTTGTCTAAATGCCACCTACTCTAAGAAGCCTCTGCCCACCTCCCATCTTGATCAGCTGGCCTCCCCACACTTCTAGGTTAGAATAAAAATTCGCTTCTCTAAGAATAGTGGTCATCAGATATGACAGAAAACTCTAATATAAGTTGGTGGGGGTAATTTCTGGTGTCAGGATGATTAAAGGAACATGTTAATTTAGATAAAATTTAAGAGACTACACAAATATTAGAAATATCTAATTTTTTGAATTTGGGGATTTATGAAGGTCACAGGTTATATTCCTTGTGAAAATCAAGGGCATGGAATACTATTATAATGTCTATATCTTTCTCACATTCTAGCTGACTCTGTATCATATTAATAATAATAATGTAAATACAAAATAGTCTACTATAACAATATCCAATATTAACAGATGTGTTCATAAATTTCTGTCCCCTCAGAAGTAAATCTAACACTGATATTTGGTTTTGAGTGTATTATTCATGTCAAGTACCTTAATTAACTTCGATACCTTTTTCCAAGTTGAATGCTAATATTATGAAATTTTGTTGGTATAGGATGTGTTCTGTGAGAACTGAAAGATGACAGACACACAGGTCACATTAGAATTACCATTCTTGGTCTCAACCTCATTATGATTTAGGAGACACACTAGGAGTCAAAAGCAAATGTAGGAGGCAGAAGGATAAAAGGAAATCAAAGGAGCTCTGATTGGGATAGTATAAAGGGAAGTTGGGACAAAAGTATCTGGAAGTCAGAGAGATTTTAAGAAGCAGTAGAGATTCTCCCGCTAACCTTGCAGAAGCAAACAAGTTGTGAACCACCTAGAGAGGGGTCATGTGGTAGGACCTAAGGGCCTCCAGGAGCTGAAAGAACTCCCCAGGAAACATCAAACAAGAAAGCAAAGATGTCAGTCTTACGTCCAAAAGGAAGTGAATTTTGCTCACAACCAGTGAGCTTGTAAGAGGACCAAGCCTTAAGCAAGATCACAGCCGGTTGTGAGCTTGTAAGAGGACCAAGCCTTAGGCAAGATCACAGCCCCAGCTGAAATATTCATTTCAGTATGTGAGACCTTGATCGGAGATCGCAACTAAGCTGTGCTTGGACTCCTGAATGACAGAAACCATGAGATCAAATGTTTGCGTTGTCTTAAGCCACTGACGTTGTGGTAATTTGTTAAACAGCAATAGAAAATTAATTCATCATGCTTTAAAAGCAAAAAAACACTGCTCTACTTAGTAAATCTCATCTACATTCTACATCAAACATTTGTTTTTCAAAAAATGCATTATCTTTTCTTTGTAATCTAACAAAAGACCCCATTTTCATGAAACCTGTGCACTTCAAATTTATTATAAAGGCATTTTATCTTTGAGCTTATATTTAATTCAAAATATATCTGAAAGAGAAAACTAAATCTACAAGGATATTTCCCTCACTTTTTGGAATAATATTTAAAAGTTTCACAGTCTTAGAAAACATTTATCATATTCCATGCTTAAATAAAAAAATAAACATTTAACATGTTTATTTCTTTTTCAGTATTATGTTAATCACTGAAATACACCATACTAAAATATATCACAATGTGGGAGCTTATTCGCTCACTGTGCTCTTTTAACCCTACCACATATTTTCATACAACACGTAATATGTAGAGGAAAAAAAAGACCAATTTCACAATCAACATAAGTTATTTAAGATTATACAATAATAATTTATCTGACATAATACTCTGTTTTCATAGCTAAATCTGTCATCTAGTAAAACTGAGGGAAAGAATTTGGTGATATTGCCCATCAAACAGGTAGAGTGCAAAATAAGCTGCCATTTAGTATTTTCAGCATGCAACAGTTAAAATTTTCCTTCTGTGCTTTTGTCAAATAGGAAATTTGTGATTAAATACATTTATAAAACCCAGAATAGATGTTCTTATTGTCAGTTTATTTTATCTTTTTTTATACAAATCCAAATAAAGTTTGGTGTTTTAAAAAGAAATCTACTTTAAGTTAGCCTACCTTCCACACTCAAAGTCCCCATTTTAGACTCCAGGAAATCAAACAATGTGCTTGGTGCTGACGGCCTTGCATTTCCCAGTTCCTCTTCATCTTCTGATCTTATTCGCCCTCTGCCTTTTCCTTTACCTTAACAAGGAAAGCAAGAAATAGACCTTATACATGCAAAACCAAAAAGAGAATATACACTAAAATATAATCAGTAGACATCTTAAGTAGAACTTTATATATATTTCTTTTCATATTTTTCTGTATATTCTACATCTTTTATAATAAAAATGTTTTTAAATGATTATAGTAACTAGTATTTTTCATCCTCTATATTATCTACCTAGAAATTTGAATTTGTTCATGGAAATTATCTTTTAAGGAAAATAAATCACTTTAATAAAACTTTTCCTTAATCACTTACTTTTTAATAGGATTAGGAATTTTTTAAAAAATCACGTAATACATTTGACAATACAATAATTTAAAAATAATACTAAATAAAAGTCACATTTCTGTTAATTTTTAAAAGTTTGTAGACTATTTAGTCACTTATACGAGTGGCATAGTTCTGGAGATGATTAACAGAGGGAGTTACTTTATATTATATCTTCTGTATTACTCATGACCCTGTGAAATGAGGTATTAGACTACTTGTGTAAAGATAAAGACAATGAGACTACAAGCAATCTACACAGGTCTCTGTGGTTGGAAAACTGGCCTCCCACCACCTACTACGATGGGAAGTGAAGTTACAGCTATCACAGCAACAAAACCCAGCCCCTGCGGACAACATGCAGTTCCCCGAAAAGCAAGTCACACTGCCTGGCACACTACTTCATGAATTGTACCTCTCAGAGGTGGACCTGTAACAGGCTTCTGTTTATTGCTGTTAAGAAGGACATTCAGTGCTGCTTCCAAGTTGTTGTCATTATCCATCAGAGCTTGCCTTGAAGCTTCTTTACTAAAACCCATTTCTGTTATGTGCTTCAGAGCCTTCTCGTCAACCTGTAAGAAATAAAGAGAAGAGCTATGCTGATAGCCAATAAATAAGCAAGGTCTAAGATTTTAACTAAAATCAGGTAAAAGATTAACTAAAATTTTAAACCAAAAACTACATCTGATGTTTACAGAAAAAATGTGGTATTGATACATCATTCACTTGCTGTTTTTCACACCAACAGTCAAGGACCTATCTGTGATATGCAAGGTTGTGCCTTGAGTACTCTCTTGACTTCACAAGTACTATTACAAATGCAAAACAAACAAAAAATTAATTTTATGATATTTCAGAATAAGGTTTTGCAAAATAATACAAGCAATGAAAACTACCTAATAAAAATTTTCATGGTCGATAACTTCTCCATCCTAAGGAAATGCAATTTATATAGCACCTCCCCAAAAATGCAAAGTATAAAAAGAAGCTAACAAAATGGTACCATCTCAGTAGCTTTGTTTTTCTCTACTCTCTATTGTTTCAGTATTCTGCTCTATATTTATCAGCAATACTACCTATGATCCTTTGATAGCCTGTACCCCAATAGAAAAACCTACTTTCAAACGTCAGAACTCCAAATCTTGAAAAATCTACACTGAGTAGAATTAAAGAACTGTTTAAGTAACATAAACTTAATCCTGTGAAGAAATCTATTGAATTATAACCACCTGAGGAATACATAACTAACTTGTACACTAGGAGTTAGGATGAAAAGGCTTTAAGATAGCACACACATGGCATGCACGTTGTAGACAGCCACTCTGATACCTACAAAGACACTGGTAAATGCACAGCACTTTTTGAAAAACCCTAATTGTATCCTTCCAAACATAAAATCCTTTCTAAATACAGTAGCAACTGTCAATAGATCAGAGTTGACACAAAAGAGGATATTTACATCCCTGCTGTAGATACGCTGAAGTAAATGTAAAAAGGATTGGACATTAAAACCGTAATTCACCCTTCTTATCTGAATGTAAAAAAATAATCAAACTTCCAAAGCCTTTCCCTCTCCCAATTATTTCCCAAGTAAACATCTAATTAAGAATGTTTTCCTACATATAGAACTTTACCAAAAACACTTTTAATAATCAATTACTATCCAATGTTGGTATAGCTTATTCTACCTTTCTTGTTAACTTGACTTGTTAACCAAACTCTCATTGAAGGTGTTGGCAGGGCCATGCTCTTTCTGAGAGTTCTAGGGGAAAACCTTCCTCGCCTCTTTTAGCTTCTGTTGTTTGCTGGTAATTCCTTGGCTTATAGATGCATCACTCCAGCTGTGTGGCTACCTTCTCACTGGGTATCTTCAGGTCAACTTCCCTCTGTTTATGTCTGTCTCTGTGTCTAAATTTCCCCTCTTTATAAGGAGACTGAATTGGGTCATACTGGATTAGGGCCCACCCTAATGACCTCTTTTTAACTTGATACCTCTGTGAAGATCCTATTTCCAAATAGAGTCACATTTTAAGATACTAGTGGTGAATGACTTCAACGTATCTTGGGGGAGGGAGGGGTGGTGGATGGGGCAAAATTCAACCTATAATACCATCTATTATCAAAAATAATTTTAAGGACCTATCACTAACATCCCAATCAAGTATTCCTTCAATTGTTGAAAATAAAGAACTGAAAACCATGCAACATGCAAAAGAACTGGAGACCTGGTCATTAGAATAATTCATGTACATTCAAACTTACACTAGTATTTCAAATTGTCCTTTTAACAGTCTCCTTCATTCTTAAATGATAGTTTTTCTGAATATGGAATTATTAGTTAAGTTTTTTTCTTTCAGTATATCACCCCACTGCTTTCTTACCCCCATAGTTTCTAGTGAAAAATTGGCTGTTTGTTTATTGAGGATCCCTTGTATTTGATGACTTGCTTCTCTCTCACTGCTTTCAAGATTTCCTCTCTGTCTTCAGCCTTCAACAACTGGATTATAGTGTGTCTTGGAGTGTTTCTCTTTCAGTTTCTCCTACTGGAGTTAATTGAGCTTTCTTAAATGTGTATACTCATGATTTCATCAAATTTGGGAACTGGGGGCATTAGTTCTTCCTATACTTTTTCTTTCACTTTTTCTCCTCTGTTGGGACTCCCAACAAGTGTATGTTGGTGTATTTGACGGTATATTTCAGAGGTCCCTTAGGCTCTGTTTTTCTTCATTCTTTTCTCTTTCTGCATCTTAGACTGGGTAATTGCAGTTGCCCTATATTAAAGTTCATTGATTCTTCTGCCCAATCTAGTCTGATGTTTAACCTGACTAATGAAATTTTTTATCTTAGTTATTGCTCTTTTCACATCCAGAAATTCTGTTGTTTCTTTTTTTTATAATTTCTATCTCTATATAGATATTCCCTACTTGTTCATATATTGTTTTGATTTTTTTTAGCTTTTTGTCAATGGCTCTCTTCAGACGTCCGATCATTTCTAAGATGCAAGGTCTTTGTTTAGTAAGTCCTACGCCTGGGCTTTCTTCAGGGATAGTTTCTGCCAATTTCTTTTTTCTCCTATGAATGAGTCATACTTTATTATTCTTTGGTATGTTTTGTAACTTTCTATTGAGAACTGAAATTTTTGAATACTATAATGGCAATAATTTTGGAAATCAGATTCTCCTTCCTCCTCAGGAACTGCTGTTGTTACTTGATAAAGACTGCAGTTATAAATCTGTTTAGTAACTTTTTTCAAAGTTTCTTTGTAAGAATTATACTCCTTGTGATATGTGATCACTGGAGTCTTTGTTCCATTGTCTCCACGGTCAGCCAGTGAGTGATCAGCCTCTTTCTTCATCCGTCATTACTCTGTATGCTGCAAGAGTCTAACTTGGCTCAAAGGGTTCTAAAATAGTTGTTTCAGCAATGTTGTTTAGCTTCATAGTTGTTTTGGTGGATGGGAAAATTCTGGAGCTTTCTATTCTGCCATCTTTGTGACACCACTCTCTTCATATGTTTTTTAATCCTAACAACAATCCTAAACTGCAGGTCCTTTGGTGTTCTATGGCAAGACATATCCAGACAAGGGTTCTCAATTCATTCGTGTTTAACAGCTTCTTGAGTTAGAGACTGTGTCTTTTTCAGCTCACTGTATCCACTCAAACCTGAAAAGTGCCTTTTTTTTTTTTAAGAATAATATGGTCATGTATTTAAGGAAGAAATAGTCTGGCCCTGTTATAAACCCACACACAGAGAAATGACCCCCTTTCCTTTCCACCTTTGAACTTTTTGCATGAAGGCTTGAAGCACGGAGAATCTTGTAACCCGGAAAAGGAAGCTAAGAACTAGAAAGCCCAACAGAGCTCAAATATTGTTACACTGCTGAATTTACCAAACTTTTTAACCATCTACCTCTGAATTTCTTGTTATATGAGATAATGAACCCCCTTTACTTTAGCTACTCTTAACACTCTATAGACAAAATCATCCAAAGTCATTCAACCTCTAAAGGCAGAGGAAAATGAACTCCTGTCAGTTCCCTTATATCTGTGGACACTGTGGCATACCAGAAGTACCTCTGACTCTTCCAGTCACCTCAAAAATCCAGGAATACTTTGCAGTTGAGTCTATAATATACATTTATTGTTTCAATACATTTTCCACCAAGAAACAAAATCACTTTGGACAAAATTTGAGAAAAGAAATAAAATCACTTCAGACAAAATCTGAGAAAAGATATGGGGAAGGGTAAGAAAGGGCAGATAACTCTATGTGTTTGATGCATCATCTTCTAGAATATAATGTTCTTTGAGTGTTTTCATTTAATTTGATGAATTTTTATCAATCCATTCTGAAAGACATTATTCAGATATTAGAAAGTTAAGTAAAATGTAAATTTTACTTAAGTAAATTATTTTTCAAACAATTCAAATTTTTCATGAGTTAACTGGAATCCTTAATGAAAGCCTTCTTAGAGTTGTGACATCTATCCATAATACACTCAAAAAGCCAGTGGTGGTTGTGAGAAAGAAAAAAACTTCAAGGCTATGAAAGACATAAACTTTGTGGTTAGTTCTTTAGCCTTACCAGTTCTCTATAGACACCTTCATGCTTTCCCTCTGATTTGGTTGACTTTTCTTTCTGTAAAATTTCCCTATTTCGGTTACCAGCAGCACTCATGTTGAGATTACTTCTAGCACCACCACCACCTCCTCCAAATGTCTTGGTCTTCAGATAAGAGAAAGATAAAAGAAATATAAACACACAGTATTTTTAAAAGCCCTAAAGACTAAGCTATGACTAAAAACTGTAAATCTAGCAAAACTGAAATAGTTAAAAAAGTTTCTTAATTATGTTTTACAGGAAGAAAACAAAATGTTAACTAATGCTTTTTAAACGATATCTACTAGTCATGATCTCTTCTTTCCACAAGTCCAGGTGAAGCAATTTAAAAATTACATAATTATAATCTTTAAATATCCAAAGCAAATCATCAGAATAAACCTAAGTAGACAACAATGTAAAGGAAAAGAAAATACAAGCATTATGGTTATTAGCTGTCAAAATGATTGTAGGATAAAATACTTGACTGATACCATGAGACCCGGATTACAAATCCAGCTACATGGCAAGGCTATCCTTAGCAAAGCACCAAACCTATCTAGGAATCAGTTACATTACGTCCATGATCCAGTAATAGGATTCTATAATCTAAGAACGTAGACAAGTAATATAAATTTTAAGACTGGATTAAAACTCTCATTACTAATTTGTTATTTATATTTATTACATAACATGCTATATCTTACCAGTTATGTATAAAAGCGGTAAAGTCCATATTTCTTACTTAGTTTGACTTATTTGAATGATTATATGTGTAATCAAATTTGAATTTGACCTCATTTTTGTTTTATCAAAACTATTGTGAAAAGATTAGAACATAAAAAAACTGGTTTGGTGCTCTATTTGGCAACACATATACTAAAAAACATTGGTTGGGAAAGAGACCAATTCATGATTGAAAAGCATCCCACAGTTATTTGTACAATATCAAATTAAACATCTGGTTATATAATATATTTATAGTTCTCTAATAGATCTAATAAAAACAAAATAAGTCAAGACTTGATTTTTATTAGAGATAATTATCAATATTTTTTTAATGTGTCTTAAAATGCCTTCAGTAAGAAAACATCCTGGATACACATTTATATAATATTGGGAAATTATTCTGAATCAGATGAAAATGTAAAGAAACAGAACAGAACCTGAAAAACAGAAAAATGATGTGAGATAAGTATCAACGGACAACATTAAATATCTCTGTTAGGTAGCTGATACACTACAATATTTAAATTTAATTCAAATCAAAATTAAAACCACATCTTCAAAGACCAAAGATTCATTAATAGATTCAATTTTTGGTTTCTGCAATCTCAGCAAAATAAATAAATAATTTGGAATGTCTTGAGAGTCATTACTTATATAACCATAAGGAAAAATGTTAGTCTATATTGATATGTTACAACTCTAATGTGATTAGACTGGGAGACAACGTAGCATAGGTAAGAACATAGCTTCGGGGCTAGACAAGGCTGGGGCTAAGTCTGCTCAGCCACTTTCCGTTTCCTGCCCTCAGGCAAGTCACTGAACTGCCACCTTTCATGAGCCTCAGGTTTCTCATCCTTAAAATAGGGATGAGAAAACCTACTTCACTGGGATGTTGTGAAGATTAAATGACATCATCAACATGAAGTGATGAATTCAATAACTGGCATGTGGTAAACACTCATTAACAGACAGCAATATTAGTGTTTTGCTTAATATATTAGAACATAGTCACCTGAAAAGTCTGGAGCCTAATCTGTTCCAAATTAAATATATTTCCAGAATTTAAATTCCATAACTCCAAAAGTGCTTTTTCTTTTGGTGCCAGTGAAACAGCCCCATCTCCTGGAGGCACTTCCTTATCAAAACAAAACAGAACTGTTCCACCCCAGTCTTCTTCAATTTGAGGTAAGCAACTCTAACCTGCCATTTTTTCAGGACAAAAGCCTTGAAGTCATTCATGACACCACTTCCTCTCTTAAGCTCTATATTTAATCTTTCAGAAATCCTGATGGTTGTACTTTCAAAACACCAGAATCTGAGCACTTTGTACCACCTACACAGTTGCCATCGCTACCAAAATTTTTCTCCCCCTCAGTTACTTCAGTAATTTCCTAACTTGTCTGATTCCAGTCTTCTCTTCTGAACACAACAGCCAGAATTAGGCTTAAAATGCAGGTCTGCTGATGTACCGAAGTGCTGAAACCCCTCCCAAGGCTACTCATTTCTTTCTGAGTCTGTAAGAGGGCTAACATGACCCGACATAAGCTGACCTCCACTATCGCCCTTGACTTTGTATTCTAGAACTTATTCCTTTGCCTTCTCTGCTTCCACTGATCCCCCTTCAACATACTCCTGCTCAGAGCCCTTGCGGCAGCTTTTCCTTCTCCCTAGAACACTCCTCTCAGACGCCAAAACACTAATTCTCTTACTGCCTTGGTGTTTTGGCTCAAATCTCACCATCTTGAAGCCTAATCAAATTACTATATTTAAGACCGAAATCTGCAATTTACTTATTTAGTATATTATTTACTGTCCTTACTAGAATGTAAACTACACAAGAATTTTAAAGAATTCTACATTTCTGACCATCCTATTTTAAATTGCAACCCCCAACTCCCCTCACCAACTGGCACTTTCAACTCCCCATCCTACTCTACTTTTTATTTTTTCCCATGGCACTTACCAACTTCTAATCTACCATATAATCTACATATATATTATGCCAATAGTCTGTCACCCTTACTAAATTAATACAAAACAAAACTGTTTACTAAAATATAAGCTTGATATGGGCAAAAATCTTGTCTATTTATTTCTTCATTGTTTTAACCTAAGCATTTAAAATACTTCCTGGCTTATACAAGGTTCTCAAAAAATATTTGCTGAATGAAGAACTTAAAGGAAAAAAGGAATAAAAAAAATCACTTGGTCATTTGCAGTAGATTCTGCCAAATCCGGATAAGTACTTAAACAGATGAACTTAAACATCCTTTCAGAACAATTACACTGTTATATGATTTTGCTGTTCATTCAGATTAAATATAAATATGTGTGTATACTCATCTATATATACAGACACATAAACACAGATATAGACATGATTTCTACTGTAATACACATATATTGGTCCTAGACTTGTCACTGTGTAACCTCAAGCAGGTTCCTTTATAGTTTTGAGCCTCTATAAACTCTTTCATATGTAAATTGAGAAGTTTAAATTCTGCTTCAGAAAACTTTGATCCTATATTTATCAACTATTTATGGGAAAATACAATGTGATCAATTATGGCTTTAAAAAATGAAGCATATTACTGTATGTTAACTATATTCCAGTAAAGAGATAGCAGTAACCACATCAAACAAACTTCTGTAAAGAAAGTTTGTCTGAGAAAAATGTAAATCCAAAGAACAACTTTCCTACAATCATTAAGAAATTGATGCACTCCCAATATCGTCTTCTGAAAATCCACAACTTTAATAGCTTTTTGGTAAAGAAGAAATACATTTTATGTAAACTGTGTAAAATGCATTAATTTCAGAAATGTTAAAAATGACTTTTTAAATGTGCCTTAGAATAGAGAAAATACTGAGAAATAGCGATTGCCACATTTATTGAGGGCTTTTAGCAAAGGAATACTGTAGCTAAGGCAGTGAGACTGTAACTAGGGACTCTCGGTCCTCAGCATTATCCCAACTCTATTTTTCAGTTTAACATAGCTGTGATCTTATGCTTACCAGGTCTAATTTCTACCCTAGCTCACCTTTAACTTAGCTTAACTTGCTGCTGATGGTGCATATCAAGATTGAAAATCAGTTGTTCCTTACTCTCCAGGAATAGCTAACCAAAGATTTATAACTTAGATAATGTCCCAACCATGAGTAAGACTTGATGGCTACTTGAAATTGTGTGATTAAGATAATCATCTCTGAAAATAGAAGACTGCCCCCTTCCCATGAGTTCGCAGCCCTTTGCTCTTTTCCCTGTATAATCTCCAAGCAAAACCCGGGGAGTTGGGAGTTGGTTTTTTGGAACACGAGTCTACCCTCTCCCCAGGACTGCCGGCTTCCTCGATAAAGCTGTCCTTCCTTTAACACAACACTTGTCTCTCAGTATTGGATTCTTGAGTGAAGAGGAGCCGAACCTGAGTTCGGCAGCAATTCCATGATCTGTGCCACGTAGTATTCTAAATATTTTAAAGATTATCTGTTTTAATTCTCACAGTAACCCTATGAAGTAGGTATCCCTGTTATCCTCTTCTCATAGATAAAGAAAATAGGGTACAAAATTTAAATAACCTATCCAGGGGTGTCAGCAGGACATGCTTCCAGGCTGCCTGATTCCAGAATTTGTGCTCTAATGTTCCCAACATTAGACTGATGATAGTCAGACACATTGAAGGAAGAACCACCAAAATTCAAGAAGTCACCTATTTAAAATCTGAATTTAAATCTATTAGCTAAGATTTATTACTGGTTTTGAATAAAGAAACCTATTTCAATATCACTGGTTAAGAAAAGTCTACCTAAGCAACTAATTCATGAATTAAAATTTCTTATCAAAATCTAAAAATCAACAAATAACTAGGGAAAACACCTATTTCAAATAAGCAAGAAATTAAAAATAATGAAAAGAAAACCTGTGGGCTATTAATAGTAAATGATAAGGGGGGGATGTAAAAATACATATATAATCCAAAAGTATTTTTTACTATACAATAGATTTAAAAATGAAAACTAACAAAGGTACTAGAGCATATTTTTACTGATGAAATATGGAAGGAGAATGTCAAAAGTTTGTTCAGTTACTTTATGTAAGAAGACAATAATGATTATGGTAATCTAAATAGAACATAATGGCAAGGAATAAGAGAAATCCATAATGATTTAGCTTCTTACTTCTTTGCTCTTTGCAACTTCTGCAATAGCAGCAGTCCTTTGCTTTTCAAATTCATCATTATCATTTGTAGGTTTGACAGGCATTGTAACTTGCAATGTCTTTCTTCGATCAAGTTCTCTGCTATCCACTTGGACATGAGACACACACTTCTGTTAATAATAAATAAAAATAAACTGTTTCAGTAGTTCCAAAGAGACTCAAGGTTTTCATAAGAAAGCAACATGTCTTCAAAAGAAATGCTTGTATCACAACAGCTGAGAGTCCATAAAAATACAATTCTTTCCCATGGATTTAAAAATAATGGTAGAGAACTAATCGAAATAATGTTTAAATAACTGTAACTGATAAATGAAAGCTACAATAAATGTAGCCTACAACACGACACATATTTAAAACATAAATCAAACCAAGAGATCTAAGTTTCATTTTAGGATAATGATTTAAAATAATTTTAAACTTCAAACAGTCTGGACTATTGCACAACTGTAAATTTAGATTTTTATTAAGAGCTTGATTTCCACATTATGCCACAATACCCATGAGGGTTAAGTAATACAGCTATTTTAACATACAGAAAGATGTCTCTGAACTTACAAACCAAAAGCTAAAAACATAACCCTTTCCCCTCAATCAGGCTGCAAAATTTTTTATTTTTAGTCCCTTAAAACAAACTAAGAAAGCCATCATTGCCTAAAAATAAGCCCTGAATTCTGTTCTCTTCTAATCCTATCAGCAAAAATCTTATTAAATGAACCTTTTTCAACTCAGTAATTTTAAAGAGGAAGAAAAACATGCTCTCAAATAAATATTTTATACAAATACAGATTTTCAGCAATATAAATATAGAATAGCTGACACTAACACACAGCCAGTATTTTCTCCTCTAACCCATGTACAAGGCTAACATATGCTGAAAAGGGTTTTTCAGAATGGACTTCATAAACAAATAATATTCTTGAAGCTATGGCTTTTTATATACCTCCTAATACAAAAAAAAAAGCTATAAAACTATCCAAATCCTTGAAAATACTTAAATCATAAGTCTCTACAAGCAATTTATGAAAGAAATATTATCACCAAAACATTTAAGGGGAAAGTAAATTCTTATAAACAAAGCATTTATTATTTTCAAATATAAATTATTAGAATGTTTACACTGTTTTCTATTCTGGATTTTTTAATTGATAGAAAGGAGAATATCATCAACATAAATCATGCCTCCCTTTATCTTCACTGTCCCAAGCACAATAAAATACGTTCCAAAGCACAATAAAAAAGTTGTATGTTTTAAATACTTCCTAAACAGCCATGATGCAAGACTGACTTATTCAATTTTGAGTAGACCCTACAGAAAAGGTTTTTTGGATCCTCCCCATTTATTATCTGATCAACTAGATATCTGTTTTTCATATCAAAATATTTTTATATAGGTCTCTGTTTCCTACCTATTGTGTCCCCAACTCATCTTCACCCTGAGCCAGAACTCAAAGGAAAATTTAGCACAAATGCAAGGCTTTTTACCAAGAGCTAGATTTTACTGGCATCATGTGGCAAAGAGCAAGCAGCCACAGGGATTATTCTCAGACTCTTCAGGCCTAAAGCAGAGACAAGCTGGGAGAGACTGTTCTCAACATAATGTGATGCTTAGCATAACCAGGAAACACAAGATATTGGCCAGTTGAGGAGCTACCTCAAGGTTACATTTTGCAGCAAAGGGGGTTGAAAGTTAGGAAACAGAAAACTCTTAGCTTATGTAAGAGAAGGATCATGGCTGCTGTAGTTGAAAACAGAAAATATCAACTGGAAATAAAGTTAAGCCCCACACTGAGATGGGTATCTAGATGGAGGCAGAACAGAATCCCAGCAGGGATGGTCAGGACAGAGGCTCTCCTGAAGCAGTGATGCTCTTCCCTGCCTTGAGTCCTCACAATTTTTGTCTCCTGTCACTCCTTCTGTTGACACTTTTATGTTCTTTCTCTTTTGTTTTTAATGGACAAACAGATACTATAGCATATTTTTTGTCTTCTTACTTTTGAACTTTTTTCTCTTTCAAAAAAAAAAAAAAAAAAAAAAGCCTACCCCTACCACCATCTTACCTTAATTAGTTTTAAGTTGCACTTCGCGTATGTCTCTTGTTTCAATATTTGCGCTAATAGCTTTTAAGAAAAGAATCTACACCAAAACTTTAATTACAGTAAAGAAAAAACAAAACCCACCATTATCAAATTCCTGTACTTAATATATTTCCGTATAACTCCTATGACCTCTGAGTGAATAATTCAGTACAAAACTAAACACAGCTTGAATACAAATCAAAAACACTTTTTGCTGAATAAAATTCACCTGCCAAAATAAAAGTCATTACCTGTCCAAAAGGCACAAAAGGAGGTGGCCCACCTTCGGTTCCAATATTGCTTCTATTGTGTTTTGACAAGCTCTATGAGAAAAGTGAGTCATAAAACAAAAATTATACATTACAAACATATTTAACAACATTTACAATGTACCAGGAATCCACTCATTTTAGTAGATTCTTACAAGAAATTTTTAAAAAACCATCTATTATTATTTCAAACTATATAAAATACTTTATTCCTAACTTCCATAGTTAGGCAAAGGCTCTCCCCTAACTTTCCCTTACCAAAACCCACATTCACATACAGTTTTCAGAGTACTGGCCAAGCTGCTCCCATAAGAAGAAAACACAGTAAAAATCCTTCTCAACAAAGATAACAAACTTTGATCGCCAGAATTTTACTTCAAATAATTTACACTATAATCCCCACAGAAAAATGTTATCTGGATATTATCTTCAATATGAAATTCTTAGACAAAAAAATCTATTAGCAAACAACATATCTGTGATATTGCTCTTTAATAAGAAATACATATTTGGTATTTGCCCCCAGTTCCTGGAACAGAGATCCTAAAACACCTGAAATTTCCTGAGTCAGAGGGGTGAGGAGAACATTCAGTTCTTCACACTCAGCTCTTCTGACCATCCTCAGTTTACATTAATGAGGTGACTACTAGTGGGCCTAGAGAGCTCCAAGTTGGGGGCCAGCTGTCAGAAGAACCAACAATGCAATTAGAAGGCTAGAGACTGAGTTAGTCACCAATGGTCAATGATTTAATCAGAATGCAGATGTAACGGGCCTCCATAAAAACCCCACAAACACTGGGGTTCAGGGAGCTTCTGGGCTGGTGAGCACATCCATGTGCCAGGAGGGTGGTGCACATCAAACTCCACAGGGACAGAAGCTCCTGTGTTCAGGACCCTTCCAGATCCTGCTCTATTTACCTCTTCATCTGGCCAATCATTTGAATCTTTTATAATATCCTTTATAATAAACCAGTAGTAGCAAGTACAGTGTTTCCCTAAGTTCTCTGAGCCATATAACAAATTATCAAACCTAAGCAGGAGATCACGAGAACCCCTAATCTGTAGCTAAGTTGGACAGAAGTGTGGGTAACTCTGGAAACAATTACTTGCAACTGGCACCTGCAGTGAGGGGTAGTCTTGTGGGACTGAATTCTTATCCTGTGGGGTCTGTACTAACTGCAGGTAGTTAGTGTCAGAACCAAATTAAATTTTAGGATACCCAGTTGGTGTCCACAGAGTATTGGAGAACTGCCTGATGTGGAAGACCCCACACTTGGTGTCAGAAATGTTGTGACTAGAAACAGTTCACAGGAATCAGACTGTTATAGCTTGTAATATGGAGGTTACTTTCAATTACAGTAAAATTTCCTTAATAAAAGTCTTGTTTTGCAAATTAACATACTTTGAAGAAGTACTCAACCAACTGATTGCTCATTAATAAAAATAAGCTTCCAAACACTACTTTGTTTTCCTTTTTCTCTATTATATTTAGGATTAGAGAGATAATAAAATACCATGGAAATTAAAAAATAGTTTCCCAGCAGAAGCAATTTCTCACATTACAAAGTCCTTCAAAAATGCCATAAGGAATCATCAGGACTCCTTTCACTCCTCCTATTTGTTTTATCTTTGATGTGTAAACATATGTCTGTTAAGCACGTCTTCTCAATTTTAAAGATTTTTGTGCATTTTTAATGATTATCATTACAGAAAGTGTTATGTTTAAATATGATGTAAAATGGTGAAAAATAAGTTTTGAAAAACCACTATATGTACTTAAAACATACTCTAGAGTTCCTGCATTATGTAAAGAATACTATATATATTTAACATAAAGAATCTGTTGCATTTCTTTACACTAACAACAAAATATCAGGAAGGGAAAGTTAAAAAAAAAAACAAAAAATAAATAAAATACTTAGAAATAAACCTGACCAAGGAGGTGAAAAACTTATTATACTCAGAGAACTATAAAATACTGATTAAGGAAACTGAAGATAATTCAAAGAAATGTAAAGATATCTCATGCTGTTGGATTGGAAGAATTAATATTGTTAGAATGACCATACTACCTGAAGCAATCCACAGATTTAATGTGGTCCCTATCAAACTACCCAGGACATTTTTCACAGAACTAGAACATATAATCCTAAAACTTATATGGAACCACAAAAATCTCAGAATTGCCATAGCAATCCTGAGGAAAAGGAACAAAGCTGGAGGCATAGCCCTCCCAGATTTCAGACAATACTACAAAGCTACAATAATCAAAACAGCATGGTGTTGGCACAAAAACAGATATATGGATCAACTGAACAGAACAGAGAGCCCAGAAATAAACCCACACACCTACAGTCAATTAATCTTTGACAACAGAGGCAAAAATATACAATGGAAAAAAGACAGACTCTTTAACAAGTGGTGTTGGGAAAACTGGAAAGCCACATGTATACCAATAAAGTTAGAACACACCCTCATACCACACACAAAAATAACTCAAAATGAATTAAAGACTTAAATATAAGACATGAAAAGAAGAGAACATAGGCAAAATATTCTCTGACATAAATTGTACCCATGTTTTCTTAGGTCAATCTCCCAAAGCAAGAGAAATAAAAGCAAAAATAAACAAATGGAGCCCAAACAAACTTATAAGCTTTTGCACAGAAAAGGAAACCATAAACAATGAAAAGACAACCTACAGACTGGGAAAAAATATCTGCAAATAATGCTACCAACAAGGGCTTACTTTCCAAAATACAGAAACAGTCCATACAGCTCAATAACAAAAGAACAGACAACCCAATCAAAAAATGGACAGAAGACTTAAACAAACATTTCTCCAAAGAAGACTTATAAATGGCCAACAGGCAAATGAAAAGATGTTCAACATCGCTAATTATTAGAGAAATGCAAATCAAAACTACAAGGAGGTATCACCTCACACCAGTCAGAATGGCCATCATTAAAAGATCTACAAATAACAAATGCCGGAGAGGGTGTGGAGAAAAGGGAATCCCCCTACATTGTTGGTGGGAATGTAAACAGGTGCAGCCACTATGGAAAACAGCATGGAGGTTCCTCAAAAAATTAAAAATAGAGTTGCATATGATCCAGCAATCCCATGACTAGGCATATATCTGGAGAAAACTATAATTCAAAAAGATACATGCACCAGCGTTCACAGCAGCACTATTTACAATAGCCAAGATATAGAAACAACCTAAATGTTCATCAACAGATGAACGGATAAAGAAGATGGGGTATATGTACACAATGGAATACTATTCAGCCACAAAAAATGAACTAATGTCATTTACAGCAACATGGATGAACACAGAGGTTATCATACTAAGTAAAGTAAGTCAGAAAGAGAAAGACAAATAACATATGATGTCACTTACACATGAAATCTAAAATATGACACAAATGAACGTATTTGCAAGACAGAAACAGACTCACAGACATAGAAAACTAACTTACAGTTACCAAAGGGGAAAGGAGGTAAGGAAGAGATAAATTAGTAGTTTGGAATTAGCAGAACCATAATATATATATATATATAAAATAGATAAACAACAAAGTCCTTTGGTATAGCACAGGGAACTATATTCAATATCCTGTAATAAACCATAATGGAAAAGAATGTGAACACTATGTATTTTATGTAAGTTACACAAAAAACACTAAGACTAAAGACAACAATAATATTCAGTTTATTAATCAAAGAACAATTTAAACTGTATATGAATGTCACATTTCTTTATAAGCTGTATGTAAGATGTTAACCTACTTTCAAAAAACAGCAAATGCAGGGGATTCCGGTCAAGATGGAGTGGTAGGACTACAAGCTCGCCTCTCCTCACAACTACAACAAAACCACAACTGAATGCTGAACAACCATCAAAAAAAGACTGGAACCTAGCAAAAAAGACCTTCTGCAACTGGAAACATAAAGAGCAGTAGGATGGTAGGAGGGACGTGCTCATGATATATTTGGGCCCCATATCCCCCAGGTGGGCAACCCACAAGCTGAAGATTTGTTAAGTCACAGAGGCCCTCCCACAAAAGTGAGAGCTCTAAGCCCCGTGTCAGGCTTCCCAGCTTGGGTCCTGGCATTGGGAGGAGGAGGAGCCCCCAGGACATCTGGTTTTGAAGGCCAGCAGGGCTTGGCTCTGGGAGCCTCATGGGACTGGGGAAAACAGAGACTCCATTTGCTTGAGAAGTGTACACAGAAGCTCGCGTGCACCAGGTCCAAGGGCAGAGGCAGTGATTTCATAGGAAACTGGGCCAGACCTGCCTGCTGGATTTGGAGGTTCTCCTGGGGATGTGGGGGATGGCTGAGGCTCACCCAGGGGACGTAAAAGCTGGTGGTGGACATTCTGGGAGTGTTCATCTACATGAGCTTTCCTTGACTGGATCATTAGCACCAAGACCTAACCCCACCCAACAGCCTGTAGAGAAGCTTCAGACCAAACAACATACAGGGTGGGACACAGCCCCACCCATCATCAGACTTCCTAAGCCACAAAGGCCTCCAAATACACAGCCCTACCCACCAGAGGTCCAGGACCAAGCTTCACCCAGCAGTGGGCAGGCACCGGCTCCTCCTGCCAGGAAACCTGCATAAGCCTCTAATCCAGCCTTATCCACCAGGGGAGATAAAAGAAATAAGGAAACAATAATCCTAAAGTCTGTGGAAGGAATCAACAAACACATAGAAAGATAGACAATATGAGATGGCAAAGGAATATCTCCCAGGCCAAGGCACAAGATGAAATTCCAGAAGAAGAAATAAGTGATTAGGAGACAGGTAATTTATCTGAGGAAGATTTTAAAGTAATGATGGCCAAGATATTCAGAGAACTCAAGAGAAATATAGATGCACAGAATGAAGTTTTTAGAAAAGACTTGGAAAATATAAAGAATACCCAAACAGAGATGAAGAATAAAATCACTGAAATGAACAATACACTAAAAGGAACAAAGAAGAGACTAAATGAGACAGAAGAACGGATCAGTGAGCTAGGAGACAGATTAGTGGAAATCACTACTTCAGAACAAAAAAAAGAAAAAAGAATAAAAAGGAACGATAGTTTAAGAGAACTCTGGGACAACATGAAGCGCTCTAATATTCGCATTATAGGGGTCCCAGAAAGAGAATAAAGAGAGAAAGGACCTGAGAAAATTTTTGGAGAGATAGTAACCGAAAACTTCCCCAACTTGGGAAAGGAAACAGTCACCCAAGTCCTGGAAGCACAGAGAGTACCACACAGAATCAACCCAAAGAGGAACACGCCAAGACACATAGTAATCAAATTGACAACAATTAAGGATAAGGAGAAAATATTACAATTAGCAAGAGAAAAGCAACGAATAACATACAGGGAACTCCCATAAGGTTATCAGCTGATTTTTCAGCAGAAACTCTACAGGCCAGAGGGAGTGGCACGATATATTTAATGCGATGCAAGGGGGAAAATTACAGCCAAGAATACTCTATCCAGCAAGGCTGTCATTCAGACTTGATGGAGAGATCAAAAGCTTCACAGATAAACAAAAGCTAAAAGATTTCAGCACCACCAAACCAGCTTTATTTACAACAAATGTTAAAGGACCTTCTCTAGTCATCAAACCGTAAGAAAAAGAGAACAAAAAGAAGAAAGAGCAAAAAAAAAAGAGAGAGACCTACAAAAGATTCCTTTGGTGTTCAGAGTCTTTTGTGGTTACTTATAAATTTTGTAATTGTTTGTGCTAGTTCTGTGAGGAATGTCACAAGTATTTTGATGGGGGTTGCATTGGATCTGTGGATTTCTTTGGGTAGTGTGGCCATTTTGATGGTGTTGATTCTTCCAATCCAAGAGCACAAGAAATCTTTCCATTTCTTTTTGTCATTTTGGTTCTCAGAATATAGGTAACCTCCTTAGTTAAGTTTATTTCTAGGTATTTTGTTGTTTTTGATGTAATGGAAATGTCTCTGCCAGTTACAAAATTCTGGTTTTCGAAGCGGAAAAAAAAAGTGAATGAAGGGCTGCAAATAGCAAAATAGCCTTCTTTTTATGGGTGAGTTGTATTCCATTATATACATATATATCATCTCCACTATCTATTCAACTATTGATGTGCACTTAGGATGCTTCCGTATCTTGGCAATTATAAATAAAGTTGCTGTTAATAGCAGGGTGTATGTATCTTTTTTCAGTTAATTCTTATTTTGTGGTTGGCTTTATTCCTTTGATAACTATGTAAGTTTAAAAAGCAAAAGCTCTAAACATTCTTAGAAACAATAAAACAGTACATATATGTGAATTTAAAAATATATATGCAGTAAAAAAAAAAATCTATCAAGCCATGAAAGACATAGAAGAAACTTAAAATACATATTACTAAATGAAAGAAGCCAGTCTAAAAAGGCTACAAACTGTATGATTCCAACCAAATGACATTCTGGAAAAGGCACAGCTACAGAAACAATAAAAAGATAGTGTTTTTCAAGGGTTTGGGGAGAGGGAGGGCGGGAGGAATGAATAGATGGAGCACAGGGGATTTTTAGGGCAACGAAATTATTCTGTATGATACTATAGTGGTGGCTACATGTCATTATGCATTTGTCAAAGCCCATAGAATGCACAACATCAAGAGTGAACCCTAATGTAAATTATGGACTTTGGTTGATAACGTGCCCATGCTGTTTCACCAACTGTACCAATATGCCACACCGATGAGGGATGTTGAGGGTAGGGGAGTATATATGTGTGGGTGGGGAGGGCTATGTGCAAACTCTGTATTTTCTGATCAAGTCTGTTGTGAACCTGAAACTGCTCTAAAAGAATAAAGTCTATTTAAAACAAAACAAAACAACAACAACAACAAAAAAACAGAAAATGCATAAAATTATCCAGGGGTCCTTTCCTTGGTTTTAATTTAGACATAAGAAAAATACTATTCAAACAGCAATAAACAATTTCAGTTTACGCTATGACCTCCTTAAAAATCTAACATAAGCTGCCACTAATACCACCTCCCAATATATATTATATAATTAATAACACATTACAGGATTTTTACTTCCAATCTTGATGAATGTACAAAACTCAGACTTAATCTCCCTCTACAACTAGG
Organism: Camelus ferus; assembly: GCF_009834535.1. NCBI lineage: Eukaryota > Metazoa > Chordata > Mammalia > Artiodactyla > Camelidae > Camelus > Camelus ferus. The sequence continues at coordinate 65,023,000 of NC_045709.1, forward strand.
AATCTGGACAACATGTAAGAAACAACTGTTTTAAGACATAGGATAAACAGTAGTGCAGGACTGTAATCCCTAAGAGAAAGTTCTGGTACAGAACTCTCCAAAACCTGTCTTTATAGGACTTTGAGGTTTGAGTTTTTCTTTTCTTCACCTGTTTGTAACCAAATTGCTACAACTATAACACCTACACATGCTTTAAATACTGTCCCTCCCTCACTATTTATTTTGTAAGAATGTTTAGGACCCCATTACTCCCAAAATTTACTCTGTAGTTTATGATTTCTCTGTGTACATTTGGTTTCTACATGTAGCATCTGCCAGATGCTCAAGTAATATGAACTCTCCAAGATTTTTACATCGCTATGATTACCAAAATCAAAAAACTATAAAACCAAAGAGAACTATAATCATATTAAGATGTTTTAAACTCTTTTTCATGTAAATTTTTATTGCCCCCTAACAAGAAATACTAGTGTGGTTTTCAAGAAAAAAAGTTCAAAGATATATAATAAAACATTACAAGGACAATACTACCACTGTGTGTCTGTGTGTGTGCACCCACACGCACATGCACTGGAGGTAAGAAGTTCCTAGGGACGTTTGACTGACTTCATAATTAATGAGGCAGTATTGGCTGGGTTGGGAAAGTTATGTAATAATGTGTTGGTCTGACTTAAGAATGTCTCACCACACTTTCAAAAATTTCTAATGATAATAAAAATATAATATGTCAACCTGTGAAAGGAAAAGATCAAATGAAATGGGAGGGATTTCTCTAAGAAATTCAAAGTTTATAAACTTGGCTATTTATGTAAAACTATCAAAACACTTCTGAATTATTGCCTGTGTAATATTTTCAATCAAACAATGCAATTATGGAATATTATCTTATACTGCATAATACAGCAGCCCAAAATGTAGCACATTAGTATCGTAAGGAATGAGTACTAAGGAATAAAAAATGTGCCTAAGTTTCCTTACCTATTTACAAGAAAAATACCTTATATCTTAAAATACCAAAACCTTGAAATTTTGCTAGGTCCTTTGGCTCACTTTAGACAACAGACAAGATCTGAGAGTGGCACAAGAACATATGTGCTTGTAGTTCATTCATTTCATAATTATTTGTTATGATGTTTATTACATGTAAGACTCAGGGCCACCACTCTGGAGATAACAGGATGGCTCAGATCCATCACATATTAGCTGTCTAATAATAAATATATGTTTAATAGTTCTTAAAGCCTATTTTCTGATCCATATGGACATAATAACACTCTCTTACAACACTGATACACAGATGCAAAAGCCTAGCACAAGACCGACACACTGTTCAACAATATTTGTAGAACTGAATAAAGATGACACAAACAGAAATTCTGACCTCAAAAAGCTTACAATCTATTAAAGGAGATAATAAATATAATTTTAGTGCTAGGTAAAAAGTAATATTTCTTAATATGAATAAAGTGTTCTAATAATTCAATAAAGGGGCAGTTATTTCACCCTGGGAAAAAGCATGCATTTGATTTGAGTCTAAAAAGCATGGGGACAATATGGCCATGCAGGGATTAGAAGAGAGAAAATAAAATGAATGGCTTAAGAGTGCAAAAGTATTTTTTTCTTTTTCAACAGTACAACTGAGGAAAGCATAGAGAATCAAAAACAGAGTAAGTAGCTCCATATGGCTAGAACAAAATCTATGTGAAAAAATTAAGAAAGTTAAAAAGGTAAACTGGAACTAGGGCTAGATTATAAACAACCTTGAATCCCAGATTAAGGTATTTGAAATAAAAGCAGGGTGTAGCATAGTCTGAGTTATGCTGAAGATAATCTGGCAGAAGTACAATAAAATAAATTAGAAGGTGGAGAAAGGGTATGCGGTGAAACCAGTTATAAGGTTACTGCAAATAGTCCAGGCAAGAGACAAAAAGACTTACAAACTATAGTAACAGCAATGGAACCAGAGAGCAAGGGACTAATAAGAGATCTGACTGCAGTGGATCAAAAGAGCTGGTGGTGAGAAGCAAAGTAGAAGAACAATTTCTACATAACCCAGATGACAAGGAGGATGAAGATACTATTAACACAAATGGTGAAAACATCAACTAACAAGACTATGAAGACAAATGCAACAAGAACCCTTTTGTTATAGTGAAATTCTAATTTGCTTTCATGTGTATCTGTGTGTGTATGTAGATGAGACAAATATATACACATTATTCATATATATGCATGGAAACTTGTTTTCTGCAGAAAGAATTATATACAGATATATTACATATAACTGGTATCTTGGCAGTTTTGAAAAATTGTCACTGAAGAATGACTTTTAAACTATGTAATAAAATGTAACAAATATTGAAAAATTACATGTTTTAGAACAATATGCTTAAATAAAGGTAGATAGTTTCCGTAAAGATCACTGTATTCCATTCTATTCAACTCTGGCCTTTATAGGACTAATTTTACTATTCATTATAGGAAGATCTCCTTAAAATAGAGAATACATAAAAAAAGAGTAGTGTTTTAAAAGTTCAAACCATCCTTCTTAGTTTACACTTACTCTCTGTAATTCCCATTTCTCAATAAGGTGTTCCACTTCACCGCCAAGAACTGTGGTATTAGAATCATTCAAGAGCAGGAATCCATTTTTTATGTCCACAACACCTGAAAGCTTCACTTTAGTTCCAGGTGGTGTATTTAGGCTAAAGCAAAAGCAAAAAAAAAAAAAAAAAAAAAAAAAGAATTAAAATAGGCTGAAGGTCCTCCCCCTAACAGGAATTCAGTCTCTTACTATGACCCAGTAAAATTCTTCAAAATGCACTAACATGAAACCTATTTTTCAGGTGACTGGCTATACAGTATAAATAGGTCATCAGAGAGGAAGTCAGAAGACCAAGTACAAGACTGTCATTTTCTACCTTAATTTTTTCCCACATGTAAAAAAATGTAGACAATAGAAGTCACACCTCACAAATTTGTGGTAAAGATAATTAGAATAAAAGATATGAAAGTACTTTCTCAATTACGCCATGCTGTATAAAAATGAGATTTGCCTTTTTTCCCCTCTGAACTTTGTGCATTTCAAAGGTATATCTATGTTACAAAATTAAATACAGAAAAGGTATCAAACCAGTAACAATCCTAGACAGTTAACATCTATATGAACTACCATCACCCACACAAAATAAGGTTCTTTTTTTGTTAACGATCCAGCTGAAGATCAAATGAGAGTTAGTTTTTCACTCTAAAGCATACTAACTTCAAAAGGATTTCTCCATAATAGGTTAATATTATCAGCTTTGGGGCAAATATTATTACACCATGATCCCTTCTACGAAAAACAGAGAAAAGATGTTTATCCTCCTGCCAATCTTTTGGTAAAGGAAACAACGGAAGAAATTCATTTCATCACACAGTTTATTCTAAAATAAAAGCACATATATGGAGTCCCATCCCACCTCTTCACACTTGCAGCAAGTGGTAAGATACTCCAAATAAAAATAAAGACAGTCCTTAAACACTTATTAAACACTCAGACACTTAAACACTTAGGATAAATTAGAAAATAATGCTGAAAGGCTTCACATTGTCACACTGTCACATTTTTAAAAGCTCATGAAATTCACTGTGTGCTAATAAGTGCAACAACAAATCAATGAAAGCATTGGTATGTGTATCTCCTGTCTATTTGGAAGAAAGATGGTTGATAAAATAGTTACTAACAAGAAGAAATAGAATATGTTTTTAAGGCTTCAAGGACCCCATCAGAGTAAGACATCATCTGTTAAAATTATTCTGAAGACCCCCAAGCTTAATCACTCTTAGTCATCACATGTATCTTACAGAACAAACAGTCATGGACAGCCTTGCCTAACCTAACTCTAAAGTAGAGCTGTGTGTGGTGATGAATGTAGTAGTAAACTTAGCATAGTATCTATCAAACTTCAAGATCGGCAACAACTAAATATAGTTACGCTAAGTAAAGTTTTTCCCAATTTCAGGCAATCAGCAGATTCAGATTTTTTTTGTAACTCTATAATCATCATTTAGGGATTAAAAAAAAAAAAGCTCCAAGGATACCAGGCTGCTATATATACTCTTTATCTCTTAAGAAGTTATTAATGAATTATATCATTTATATAAGATCTATGTGTATTCTTTAAAACCATTAGAAATTATCCAATAATTTCTAATATATTGGTAAAATTGGAAAATGTAACGATAATGTACAAACACCAATTAGCAGTCTAAGAAACTTACATAAGACCTTAAAAAATAGGAAACAAATTAGAGGCATTTAAATTGTGATAATATAACTTTGAAATTAAAAATAATCTGAAAGCAGATGAGCTACTTTTTACGTAAAATGACTGTACCTTTTCCAAACTCTCTCTCTAATAGGTTAAGAGGAAAAAGATGTCTAATTATTTGAAGTTGGACATACAATTTCATTAGGATAATTGATAAAGAGTTCCATTCATCAAATTATAGTTCTATTCCCACAAAAGAATAAATAGGTGCTAAAATTTTAATATAATTTTTATGATATCATCTTCAGGGCCATAACTCTTACTCAGAGAGCATATTTTGATTTAATTACTATTTTTATTGGCACCCTAAAGTACCTACATTCTCTCTCTTCATTGAAATTAAAAAAAAAAAAAAGAACAAAAACAAAAATACAGTGAGAAATAGGGCAGGAGGTAGGATAGATGGGTCGAAAGAAGCACCCCAGAGAAATGCAGTGCCAACTGGAGAAAATACATTCTATACCAGTTCCTGGTTTATCCACTCTAGTGAGTTCTTCTACCTGCCTTCTAAGATAACCACTAACCAAACTTATTCGGAAAATAGTCTCCCAAATTGTTCACAAGTGACAACAGTTTTGTAAGCTGTTGTTTTTACAGCACCAAAAGTAGACATATTACTTCAATGATGAGTGAATGAGAAAGTGGCAATAATTTTTTTCAACAACTGTCAAAGTGTAACAAATTCACACACAAAAAAAACGGTGGACAGCATAAGGGGCCCTCATCTCGGGGTTGATCTTGTGTCTTCATTTACCTCAGAAGAATATACAGCAGTAAAATGAGAGAATGAGCCATTATATGGCAAGTCTTCCTTCTGAGTCATCTGTGAACTCCCTTGGAGGGGGTCTGACTGAATTTGCCAAATGAGGAAAGGCTGTGTTTCTCCACAAAAGTAGGAATCCTTCTACTCTTCAAAAAGAAGACAACAGAATCACTAAGTCAATATACACCTCTTTGTATGAAAGTCAACCTTTTAGAAGAACATATATTTTATCTTCTAAGGAAGGAGCCTCCCTCACCAGAGGCAGACACTAGTTGAAGGAAGGAAAAAAGAAGAGAAATCATTGAACATGGCACACAAGGCCTCAGCCTACCACACTTCTTCCCATATACTACCATCCCAAATCACTTAAGCTCCTCCAAGTGGAACTTTTCACCCATCTGTTGTCAGGGCACCAGTCTTTGCATGTGCTATTTTCCCTCTCATCTCTCTCCAACACCTACTCATATTTTAAGTCACAATACTGAATTCCCTAGGTAGAGGCAATTTTCTGAACTCTGATTCATTTCTGTTGATTTTTTTCTATTATAATCTGTATGCTGTGTGCCTACCTCATTGCCATATAAGCTAGTTGGGTGCAAAATCTAAATTCTTTTTACCTTTGTCCCTCCAGCACCAGAGGCTGGAACACAGTGGATGCTAAATGCTTGCTCAGAAGAGAAGTGTAGTCTAAGTGCTTACGTTACATGAAAAAGCTCAAAGGACACTGAGCAGCAAACATAAGCATATAAAATGACTAAGAAAAAAAGGGGGGTGGTTGCAAATGTCCAAACTGATCTAATGGGGATGCTGAGAATAAAGGAGGCAGTTTCCCTTCCTTCTCACTGCTTTTCTCCATTGCAACAGGCATGACTCTAAAAGCTCTTGTAAAAATAGCCAAAAGAAACATTTAGAAAAATTTTCCTTATGAAATTCTTCTTCCTCTTAGAAAGTCTGGTGGCACACAAACCTCTCTAGCTTTGATCATTTCCCTCAAGAAAACTCATTTGCCTATAAACTTTCTAGATCACTAAACAGTGTGATAGACACAACTAACTGTCAAGGAAGAAACTGTAATATATTTAAAGAAATTCTGTTTGTGCTGGCAACTTTTTAACAACCTAAAATTTACTGATAAAATTGAAAAGATTACTTTTCAGTAAGAACACCTTAAATTTGTTTTTATTACTAACATTGAAAAAAGAAGTAACTAACTCCATTTTAAAATTATTTTTCTAATACAGATAAAATACAAATACAAACTCTTTAATTTCTCCTGAAAAACTGTAACATGCACTTAAGAGTTCATCCTTCTTTACAAAGTTCTTAAAAAAAAATCCATTATGAATAGTACCTTTAAACACTCTGTAACAAATACACAAAATAAAGTGCCAATTACCTTATTTTTGACATGTGACTAAATTCTATTGCTGTGCAAGTTATATGACCATCAGTCATCTGCAAACGCAGCATTCTTGGTGCAGCCTGAGATTCTTCATTATCCTTTGGTGCAGCAACATTGCGAATTTTCTGAATTTGCAAAACACATGGACCTTCAAGCTGTCAAAACACAAAGAATTAAATATCACTTTCTAGCCACAGTTTTGTTTTCACTTATAGTTTCTATTTTCCTTAATGGTTATGCTTTATGATTTATAATGATAACTTCAATTAAGTTCAAATTTTAAATTGTTATATACATCAGTGTGGGTTTTTTTTTTGTAAAGATAAAACTTCAAAAGGGTCTCTTGAAGACTTTAATACATAATTTTGAATTCATTTTCAGAAAGTAACATGAAAAGAAAACTTTAGGGAAAAAGTCATTTTTCTAGATTAAAGGTATATATATTAAAAGATATTTTTAGTCTTAAGTGCTCCAAATTGTTCACTTACATCCCCCTTTTCTACCCATGTACATTAAGGGACATTCTGGAATTAAAGAATTTGGTCATTTTTTAAGGGACATCAACTTTACAGCAACAATTGAAAGGAATGCTTTCTGTTCAAAAACTTCAAGTTTAAAGTATACCCTCTTCTGGAATAAAAAGTACACTCCAAAATTTAAACTATGTAAAATCCAAGAAGTGTGAGCTTTATTTGACTTATTTTCACATTTCCTTTTTAAGTAAGTTTAAATCTAATGCTATATTGTATGCCTGGGCAGTAAGTAGACGAATGTTCTCTCTAGCCATATTTCAATCAAAGGCAAAAATAAAATTGATGGACTAACTAGCTATTAAGTTAAAAGTTTTTGTATAATAAAATGTTTATGGCATAACTAGGGAATGAGCAAAATCTGCTTACCTGTTTGAAAAATAAATTTTAACATAAAGTGACACTTTTTACATTATAAAATATTATACCTTTAAGTAGTATCATACTTACAAAGAAGAAAAGCTACTTTTTTGTTATAAATAGCCTTTTAAGTAAAACCTTTCTGTGTACATTAGTTAATTTATATTTTCAGCAAACAGAAATGTGAAATGATTTCCAAGTCGACGAATTTCTATTATCAGTATTTTGCCCACAAGGATAATTTTGTTATAAATTTAGGCCTAGAGAATATAATTAGAGAAAAGAGACTAAAATTTCATCCAATTTTTAGTTATAAAAAAAATTCCAAGTTGAAAGAAGTCCAAAATCTTTAACAAATAGAAAGAAGCTGCTAATCTAGGATGAACTTTTACTTTTACTTTTGCTAATGTCATTAAAATTAAGATATTTAAATTAAACCACAGGCATGTTATGGTTATTACAGTGTTCATTATTCTCTTTATTTTACTACTTTTAATAGTTTTAGCCTAGACATTGACAAATATTTAGCCTATGCTGCCCAATACATTCCACAAACTACATGTAATCATTTAAATTTACATTTAGATTAATTAAATTGAGTGAAAATTAAAAATTCAATTCTTCAGTCACAGTAGTCACATTGTGAGTGTTCTCTATCTGCACAACACAGATACAGACTGTCTCCATCACTGCACAAAGTTCTACTAGACAATGAATGATGATCTAGACCTGGCCTGTGTTCCAAAATGAGACTCATGCACAGCAGGGAACACACACTCACTGAAGTGTGGGAAGGAAATAATTGTTTCTATTTAATTCTCAGTAAGAAAGAAATTAGACATTCCTAGTATTTCATAATAGAGTGACAAGGGTACCCTCACTCAGTCCGTAAAACATACAAGTCACGAGGCATCTTTACGGAATTTGGGGAGTTCTACACCTTGAGCGTGTTGACATGGCAGCTTCACTGGTCTGTTTGCTTTCGATGTGTTGTGACAAACTGACTTTCATCTGTGTGCAGTTAAATGAATATACAGACTATATTACCTAGTTTTAACCATTAATGCTCACAAAACGGACAGTTGACTTTAAAAGATTCTGCCAAAGAAACACAGATTGAAGTTAATGCCAAGAACGCAATCAGAGGGTAGGAACAGGGCCATTTTTGCTAACCTCCTACATCTGGTTGACCATGAGAACAAAAAGCTGAGGAATGCTAGGGAGGAACACCTGCTCCCAACTCTTGACGTTTCGCAGCAGGCAGCATCTTTACTTATTTAATGACTCCAACTCCTGGCCTCTCCATCCCTTTTAGTGGATTAAATAATGGTCCCTCCAAAAGATATGTCCACCTGGAACCTGTAAACATAACCCTATTTGGGGAAAGAGACTTGGTATACCTAGTTAAGGTCAGCTACGTAAAGATAAGATGATCCTGGATTAGGACAAATGCAATGATGAGTGTCTTAGAAGAGAAGGGGAAATAAACACAAAGACACTGGGTAAAAAGGCCAGGGAAAGATGGAGGCAGAAACTGGAGTTCCACATCTACAAGCCAAGGAACATCAAAGACTGCCCATAGCTCCTGGGAGCTATGAGAGGGGCATGAAACAGACTCTCCTTCAGAGATGTCAAAGGGAACCAATCCTGCTGACACATGATTTTAGACTTCTGGCCCACAGAACTGTGAAAGAATAAATTTCTTTTGTTTTATGCCACCAAGTTTGTGGTAATTTGTTACAGAAGCCTCAGGAAACTAACACACCCATTTATGAAATGACTCACCTGACTGGGAAGAATATACTGCATATTTTGGGCTCATCCTCACCCTTGTTTTTCTTGGGATCTAGGTAGGGACCCTGAAGGAGGAGGTACCTACTCAGCCTCCTCACTGGACAGGCACTGCCATAAGTGAGTGTACAAGTCTGCTGGGTTTGTGGTTCAATTACTGTATTCACTAGGCTCTCCCACCAACACATCTTCCAAATTAATTTTTATCAATAATAAGGTTGATATTTTGGCCCACATCTGCCACATTTTTACTTCTCAGCTGATTCCAAACCGAAGTAGAAAAGGAGGTACTACTTCTTAGAGCCTTCTTAGAAACTCCCAAATTATACACAGTCTTTAGTCAATTCTCAATTTGACTCAGCAGGCCTTAAGACTAGTTCCACAATACAGTAAGCAAAATAGCAGACATAATGATTTTTTTATTATTCAGTTTATTATACTCTGTAGTCAAAAATAGGGAATTACTAGATCCAAATAAACACAACAGAATAAAATGCTAAGATTCTAAGATTCTAAATCCTAACTTTAACCCTGAATCTAAAATCATCTAAAAGCATGCACAAAATTGGATGAATATTAACTTCAAATTCTTTGTTCAACTCGTGTCAAGGGCAACCCTAAAGTAAAAAAAAGATACCAATTTTAAACGAAAATAATTAAAAAATAAAGATTAATCTTTGCCCCAGATTTCTTTAATGTCTGATTTTTTCTTTTACAGGAGCAAGTAAAAGAAATTACCATAAAAAATTTAAATCCGCTCCTGGGCATATATGCAGAAGGAACCCTATTTCAAAATAACACCTGCACCCCAATGTTCATAGCAGCACTATTTACAATAGCCAAGACATGGAAACAGCCTAAATGTCCATCAACAGATGACTGGATAAAGAAGAGGTGGTATATTTATACAATGGAATACTATTCAGCCATAAAAACCGACAACATAACACCATTTGCAGCAACATGGATGCTCCTGGAGAATGTCATTCTAAGTGAAGTAAGCCACAAAGAGAAAGAAAAATACCATATGAGATCGCTCATATGTGGAATCTAAAAACAAACAAACAAACAAAGCATAAATACAAAACAGAAGTAGACTCATAGACATAAAATACAAACTTGTGGTTCCCAAGGGGACAGGGAGTGGGAAGGGATAGACTGGGATTTCAAAATTGTAGAATAGATAAACAAGATTACACTGTATAGCACAGTGAAATATATACAAGATCTTATGGTAGCTCACAGAGAAAAAAATGTGACAATGAATATATATATGTTCATGTATAACTGAAAAATTGTGCTATACACTAGAATTTGACACATCATTGTAAAATGATTATAAATCAATAAGAAATGTTAAAAAAAAAAAAAGAAGAAGAAAGATCTCTAATTCTAACACACAGTATCAAGTATCTGCCAGAAATATTCTCTGAGGCCAAAATAAAAATTTATCCAGGCTTCATTCCTTCCTCTCCTTAGGTAGATGGACAACTCTGTCACCTGAACTAACTAGTCATACCAACCAATGTGGAATATCAGATTTAAATGACAGTATAACTTTGTTAATTTATCGATCATATTAAATAACATTCTTGTTTAAAATCAGACTCGCCAAAGCTTGGATGACATAGAACCACTCATCTATCACATCCAGGTGATCACACCTAGGTAAACAGTTTAAAATTGACAATTTTTGAGGAACCAAGAATCTGTCTATACTTTAAGACATTCTATGATACTATGAAAAATCTGCTGGTCATTTCTTTTTATAATCTTATCAATTTCCTTGAGAAATAAATTTCTCAATATATACCTACCAACATAAGCATCACATTTTCCATCAATCCTAGAAACAGGGCCGTATACGCAGAAAGAAACTATTCACACCCTACCTTACGATCCAAGCAACTGGGTAATGATTCTAGTAAGTTGCCTTGGAATAAGAAATAGTGGTTCTGCCCGTAACTGCTTTGAAAGCCTGAAGTGTAAGTTTTTATGATGCCCTCTTTCTTCCCTACTTCTTTGCTCTGTCAAAAGAACTCAATATAATTTTAACAAAATTTGATATTAATAACGTAGGAGTGAAGCAGGAAGAGATTAAAAAAAAAAAGTATCTTTTGTCACACCCTGTACCATCCTAAAGATGGTATCAGATTCAAAAAAACTGGAGCAAAAGGGAACTGTTTACATAATGTTAGAAATTTCATAACTTTCCCCATGTCACCTATGTAGGTATCTATGGTAAGCCTCAATTTGGAGGACATTTTCCTCCAGAGATCTGTTGGCTTCGGACAGTAACAACACTGCAACTCAGAGACAGCTTAGTGGAAAAGTAGTTAAATTTACTTCAGCCAGAATCTTAACTCACTGCAAGTCGGCAGCACCCCATTAGCTCCATATATCCCTTCTATCAGCTTTCCCGATTCAGGTGCCCAGGATTCCCATGCAGGAATATCAAGAAATATAAAACCACAAGAAAATATCATGACATTCACAAGGAAAAAAGCCACAAAGCCTGAAAATCATTTTTAAAATTTTTTTAATTTAAGGTTCTAAGGAGTTGAGAATTTGGAATTATCAAACACAGACTATAAATAAGCCTAATCTAAAGAATTTATATAAGACTGTGAACCCATTAATTAGGGAATAAATATTCTTCTTAAGCAAATATGCAACAGTGATAAATATATATCAACCCATAATGCAAGCCTCTACAAAATTTCAAATACAGCTATCTTTCAGTCCAAATTCTCTGATCACAATATAACTGAATTAGAAATCTATAACAAAAAGAAAAAAAGGGTAATGCTCTATAATTAAAACAGGTAAAAAAGAAATCTTAATATAAACAGAAAAATATTTAGGACTGAATGATAATGAAAATACCGTGTATAAAACCTTTGAGATATGGTTAAAGCAGTGGCAGGAGAAAAACCGCCTCAAGATGCTTATAGTAGAAAAGAAAGGAAAATAAATGAGTCGAACTAACAAGTTGGGCAAAGAACAACAGAATAACTTCAAATAAGGTTAGAAGAGAATAAAGATAAATTAACAAAACAGCAAACTAAAAATACAATAAAGAGAGTTAACAAAGTCTAGCATTGGTTCTTAGCAAAGACTAATGAGACTGATACTGAGCAAGACTGACCAGGAAGCAGAGAGTAAAGATGCAAATAAACAATTCAACGAGTAATAATAATAATAATAAACATACTTTCAGAAGCAATGAAAAACAATAAAAGAGACCTATGAATACCAATCTAAATGTCCATCAACTGGAGAATGGAAAGAAAAAGGAGTAAACCTACACAATGGAATGCTACTCAGCAATGTACAGTAACAAACTACTGACACATGCTACGTGATGAATTCACCTCAAAAACCTTACACTAAGTGAAAGAAGCCGGATACATACACAACAAAGTATATACTGTATGATTCTATTCATGTAAAGTGTCGACAAAACTCTTATTTATAGAGAAAACATAAAATACACAGATATATTATTAAGAATGGTAAGTACAAGGTAGCAAATTTAAGATCAACATACAATTATCAGTTACTTTTCTATGTACCCATAACAGAAAAAAAGTGTTTTTAAAAACACCATTTACAACAACAAAAATAGAAAGTTCCAGGTATAAAGCTTGCAAAAGATACACAACCTATATACTATCAATAAATTACAAAACTTTATGGAAAAACTAAATAAATGAAGAGATACATCCAAGGGTGTGCTGGAGCCAGCTCAGACCAGTTCACAAGTGCCTGTTACCAGCATTTCTCCCAACTCCAGTTCGGTGATTTCACAGTACAGCTTAAAATCAGCCACTGCAGGAATTGTTATACTATGAGCAGTGGCAAATACTATAATATGAGGGCTTTTCTCACTCTCTTCAGAGAGGCAGCTTACCAGTATTTCACTAGTAATTAGGTATCGTAAAGATATCAATTGTCTTTAAGCTGAGAGGCAGATTCAAAGCAATTTCAATCAAACTGACTTGACCTATTTTAAGAAATTTGATCATTTGATTCTAAAATTCATATTGGGGAGGGGGCTGGTCAGGGACAGAACAGCCTGAGGAAAAAATAACATATTTTACAACCAAAAGATTAGAAAAATTTTATTTTACCAAGTGCCACAAAAGACATGGATCAACGGGATTTCCTATCTGCTCCTGAAGGTAATACAAACTGGAACAACCACTTTGGAAGATAATTTGGCATTATCTTGTAAAGTTGAACATTGGCCTACTCTAGCACACAGTAATTCAATTCCTGGTTACGTTCCCTAGACAAACTCTTACACACATGCATCAAGAAAAACGCACAGGTTTGCTCCAAGAAACAGTAGTAGTGCATCTACTACTTAAAGAAAAAAGAAGAAAGAGAAACACACCTGCATGTCCATCAACAAGAGAATGAATAAGTAAATTATGGTAAGAAAGTAATAAATAAAAAATGTTTATACAGCTTAATATTACACAAAAGAAAAAATAAATGAATATTAGGTATATGCAACATGAGCTAGCACACTGAATGATAAAAGCAAGTTACAGCAGGCAATGTTACCATTTTTTAAAGCTTAAAAACAAAACATATTGTATAGAAATAATTACCTACGTAACTAAAATATTTCTTTTAAAAGTCAAGGAAAGCTAAACTCAAAATTCACAGCAATCATTTCTTGGTGTCTGGAGGAGGAAGAGCTAGGGCAGGTAGGTAGGTACAATGGTATTGTAAGGTTCCAGTTCTCACGTCAGGCTGGGCCTTCACAGTGCTCACTTCATTATTAAGCTTCAAAAGATATATGTTTGTATATATCAAAATATTACATTAAAATTGCTTTCAAATAACTTAGATAATATTTTAAAATTAAAACACTGGATAATCTACAGAAGTGCCAAAAGAATTAGAGAACTAGCTTTGTAGCCTTCACAGCAAGAAAAAGTGAAAATCAAACCACAGAACTGGTTTGATGGCAACAGTGTGTTGATAAAATAGTTTGGGAATAGGAAGGTGAGAAAAGAAGCCCTAATTTGTAGCACTGCCAATTTCCATGATTGATTTCAACTACTGAACTCTAAATAGGGAAGAGATGCTGACTATCACCGGTCATGATCCAGCACTTGGCAAGCATCTAGCCCTAGACCTTGTACCACCGATCTCACTAGCCCTGGACTCTTTCCCCGGACTGCTGTAGCGATTACCCTGGAAACTCAACCTTGCTGTCGCTTCTACTATTACCAGAGAGGATTCGCCACAGTTTCCACTTTTCTGTGTAACTAACGCATCTCCTTGTGCAGCTATACCTGACTAGCAGAGCTGAGGTACATGTGCACAGCACAGCTGCAAAGGAGGCGAAAGAAAAAGTACCTGGCATTTTCTTCACCACCACCCAGATGGGAAGATAGACAATTCCCTCAAACACAGGAAGACAATTCAGGTTCCAGGAATCATAAATGCTAACTACATTTATTTTCCATGTACCATTATCAGTCAAGAAGATTTTGTCAAGCTCTATTTTCTATAGTTTGTACAATAAAATATCTTTTTTTGGTAGTTTTATTTTCCAAATAGAAACAGCACTAAATATGGTGTGTGTGTGAATGCGTGTTATGTATGCATGGACATAGATACATAATCTTTATACACATTCCACATACACCCTCCCACCCTAGGATTTTATACATGCCCCCAAAGGGCATCTGCCTGTCCCTTACTGAGAACCACAACTCTAAAAACTAACAGTCTAGCAAGAAAAGCAACCTCTCCACCTCACCCTACCAAGCTCCCCAAGCTGAGATGGCTGCCCCTTCCTTGTATGTACTTCCAATATAGCATTTGTGGTACTATACTGACACTGTTGGATTCTTGATCTCTCATTAGGCTACACGCTCCAAGAAGGCAGGGGCTGTCCTGTTGATGTCTGCATCCTCTGCACTTAGCACAAATAAACACTCAAAAACTGTTTGATAAAGAAATTTCCTTGTGTTTTTACTATAATTTATTTAGCAATTCTAGATACACCAGAAAATTTGGCAGGATTTTTACTTAAGGTATTTAAATTGCCTCTAGAACGAAAAAGTATATTCGGATCATTTATGTGTCTTAAATGAGAAAATTGAGAGCAGAGGGTAAAGTACTTTGACAGAGGTTTCTCAGCCAGTTAGGGGCAGAATTAGAATTCAAACTCTGATCTGCCTCACACCAAAATCTGTTTTCTTTTTACTACACACTCTGAAACTGTGATAAAATGTGTTACATACTAAAAACAGATGTAAGTATAAAGGGCAATGGGAATTAATTCTGTTCAGAAAAGATCAAGCTAATTAGAAGAGAAGTGGCATTCAAGCTGGAATTTGAACAATAAATGACAGTTTGCCTGGCAGCTGAGGGAAGGATATTCCATTCACATGACAATTACTAAGATGCCGTGGCAACAAAAGACTGATTTTAGAAAAGCTACAGTTCCCTTAACTCTAAAGTAAACTAGAGGGTTGTAATAATTTCTATTTTTCAGTGCTGCTCTGAAGAAAACATATAAATTATTTAACATGGGACCTGGCACAAAGTAGGTTCTCCATAAAGAGAAAGAGGAAGTGAAGACGTGTTTACTGAAAACCAGGGTTCTCCTAAGTTAGGAACTTGTACCAATAAAGGAAGGTCAAGAGGGAAGCAGTCAAAAGCATCAGGAATATTTTTAAGAAATAGTTTTGAGAAGGAGTTCCTAATCCTGATCTCAAATTTTTCAAGTGATATTCATACACATCAAGAGAGTTTAAATGGAAAAATAAATAAATAAATGATAAAAGAAAAACTTTCTGAATCAGAAATATGGTGGTATTATACTAGAAGAAGATCTAAACATTTCTACCCCTTAGAAAATTAAAAAACAGGGTATTATAAATGCCTGGTAATTGACAAACAGATAACATAATCTTGAATACGTTTTCCCAAACTTGAGATTCCCTGTAAAAAGCATCAATGTTTACATCAAAGTAACGGCACAGCACATAATTCAATCAGGCCAATGAATTACAAGGAAAACATTGTGGGACTCCAGTCAAAATCAACACTTCTTCCAGTGTGTCATTTGCCTATTTTCATACATCTATCCTTCACCTCTCTAG
Source organism: Camelus ferus (assembly GCF_009834535.1). Classification (NCBI taxonomy): domain Eukaryota; kingdom Metazoa; phylum Chordata; class Mammalia; order Artiodactyla; family Camelidae; genus Camelus; species Camelus ferus. Next base: position 65,039,292 of record NC_045709.1, read on the forward strand.
CTTTTTGTTCTGTGAGAGAATTTTTTTAAAAAGTGAAGTTTGTTTTCCAAGTATCAGAAGAGTATCCGTCTAACATATACTGTCACACATATACTGTTATGTGCAGTTTGTTTTTAAACTCCACAGAAGTCCTATTAATAATTACCAATAAGCACTTATAAATAAAGCATGGTAAGATCAGCGTCTCAGTAATCCATTTTTCTAAAATTAAAAGTTCATGTTTAATTTTAATAATTCACTAAAAGGAACACATCGTTATTACTTAGCATAGAATAGGTTAACATATATGAAACACGATACAATTTATTTAAATTAAAACTTAAAACTTTTTAAAATCACTTTTCTTTTTAAAAATATCCAAGTTCTATACTGAGGGTGACAGGGCATTCACTTTGAATTTTAAAGCAATGAAGCCATCTTGTGGTTGATGTCAGTATTGCTAAGGCTTTGAGAAGTCACTTCTATTTGGAAAACTTAGGTCTTTAATCAGTGTTTTACATTTAAAAAGGCATATACAACCTTTTAGTCCTACAACTTAGATGGAAAAGTAAACACAGATCTGAAAAGTCTCCTGTTACAGCTCCACATTAATGCATAAAATTCTTATATAGCTGGACTGATAACAGGGCATTTTTACATTAATCTATATTTTACAATTAACTTCTACACCTTGTTTCAGAGGCAAAAGCTATGAAAATAACTACAGCAAAATATTAAACTTGGATAAGAATGTGAAAAATATTAAACAGTTATAGGAAGTATAGTTTTATTCTCTTTTTGTCAAGACTTTTTTCCATGATTTTTAGCTCATAAGCCACCATGTTCCAGGACCTTGTAAAATCTAGAAATACAAAGTCCGCCCTAAAAAACTCAGAAGTTGCAGCATATGGCTACCCCAGCACATATTGCTAACAATCTTTATGGCCTGAAAATCAAACACAAACTGCCTACGGGGAATTCCAGCTTAGGCTTAGATAAGCCTGGAGAAAATTGTCATCTTCCCACTCTCACCAATTTCAAATTTGTCTGCAACCTTTGCATCAGGGTTACGGGCAACCTTATGGAGAAAATATGGGAAATGCAAAATAATGTTAAGAGAATGGGAGGAAAGAGAAAAGAATGTGAACAAAACTGTTATATTAATTAATAATAAAGTTACTTGTATTTGTTGCCATTCTATTTCGAGCCTGGCCCCTAAAGAATAAGCTTCCAATGGGGTTAAAAGACACGGGACCAGGGCCCTTTTAAAGGGACCACACAAGACTAATGGAAGTAGCTCCCCGAAAGCCTGCTCTCTTCTCTTGCTGCTTAAGTATTTGCCTCTTAAATACTGGCACAAATGCTCTCCAAATGTCACTTTTTCCTTTGGCTTTCTTCCTCTGAGGAGTAGCAATATCACAGGCAGGCTTGGAACTTAGTGTAAATAGTCAGAGCAGGACTTTGGCCTACTTTGATTCTCTTACACTAATAAAGTTCTGCCTTAGGGTTTGGGGCCAAAACCCAGTCAGTTATAAAGTATCCATTTGCCTTCCTTCATTTACTGAATTCCCTTGGAGATCCTTCAGTAGCAAAATACCCAACTGACATAGTAAATATTCATGCATTCTTAGATCTCCAGGACAAAAACACCACCCTAGATGGCTCATAATCCTCAATACCTGACATACACATTGCACTACATTCAGTATGTCACATATATAATTTAATTTAAATCTGGCAAGATTAAACAACTTGCCAGAAGTCACAAAAACTTATAACAAGCGGGAGAATCAGGATTTAAATCCAGCCCAATAATTCTAAAATCTGAATGTGTGCAATATGCTACCAGCCCTCGTGTTCCAGTCTCCAAGGCCACACCACATCTGAAGCACATCAAAACCACTCCTCTTCTTCCTGGGACAGCTAGTCCAGCTCACATTTTACATACTCTGTCTAAATTAGTTTTTGGAAAATTCATGTCTAGTATGATCTATCTGGAAGATCACTAGGTAAAATCCAGTTATTTCATTCATTCGTTTTTGACTATAAAAAGAAAATAAGAAAATAATATTTTATACTAAAATCTAGCATGTTCAAGGAACAGGCAGATTACTTACTCAAATCAAAGCAGATTACCCTGCTTATCTTATACACAGATTAAAATAAATTTAATTTTTTAAATTTAAAATTTATTTTAAACAAGAACTATAAGATACATAATTTAGAAACTGGAGCATGTCTTTATAATGATTCCATTACCATTAACATGCTGAAGTGCGGCGTAATGAAGTACTCCAATAAAGACACAAATAAAGTAACTTTTATTGTATTAGTCTTATTTTACAAAGCAGCTTAGGTAATTCTTGTCAAAAATACATTCCTTAAACATTTACTTTGGCCTAAAAGTAGTTATATTTTTATCTAACGTATGAAGTTTTAACTAAAAGCAAATAAAATGAGTAATTTTTGTGGGTTGGCTTCTAAAATTTCTATTACAGTTATTTTCAAAAATATTAAGAGAATTATATTTGGTGTCAGAAGCAGGTAATGAATTTATGCTGTACACCAGAAATTGACACAACATTGTAAACTGACTATATACTTCAATAAAAAAGAATACAAATTAAGAAAAAAAAAAGCAGCAGGTAATGAAAGGAAAAATATAATCAAAGGGGAAAAGCAGAAAGGGAAGATCCAATTTAATTTCTATTTCATGTGAAAAGGGCTTATTTTGCATCTTCTCACTTTGTGTATAAACTAAAGCTACATCAACATTAAGAATATTGTAAAGGATAAAATTTGGCACAGAAAATTCTATATTCAAATATTTTAAGTTATATTTTATTGTTGTTAGCTACATTCAAAGGAAATTCTAAAGAGACAACTTAAAAAACTTTTTGAAGCAAAAAATGCTGAGAAGGTAGAGGAAGCAGAGAAAAGTCTCATCAGTAGCCTTCCCCATGAGCGTATAGCAGAGGTGGGTTCTGAGAATCCCTAAAGACATGTAGAGAAAAAAATGGAAAATCAATAATCCAGAACATGCTCTAGTGAGCTACACCTGCGCCCCACACCCTCCACCCAGAAAGCTACTTTTCTTATATAATCTAGTGTAAGAACGGGCAGGCACTGTTTTGATGGTAGTTACTTCTGTAAAGAACTGTTATATTCATCAGACCTGTCCAAGACTGCTGCCTAATTTGGAGTTCTATCATCTAGAAGTTTTCTAAGTATGTTTCCTAACCAGCAGAATCAACATCCCACAGAAACTTGTTTGTAAGATAAATTCTCCGGGTCTACCCCAGTTCAATGGAGTCAGAAACATGGGAGTAGGGGAGGTGGGAGGCTGCCAGTCAGTGTTCTAGCCAAGCCTCTGGGGGATTCTGATGTATGCTGAAGCCTGAGAACCACTACCACAACCAGAAACAGAAATGTAAGAAACTGAAGAGGGCTCTGAGAAGAACAATGAAGATGAATGGAACGCTTGAGACAAAAAACAGAGGAACCAAGATAGATGGCTTTGGCAAAAAGAAACCTGTGTCAGTGACATTTACAAGGTTTCAAGCATATGAAGAATTATTCACAAGGGAAGGTAACCAGATGCTCTCCATTTCTCTGAAGGAAGATAAAGAAAACGTTATGGACTTCAGTTGCAGCACAAGAAATTTAAGTTAAAATACAATTCAAGTTTGCTGACACACAGTGTTGTTAAACACTAAACTGAGTTGCTTAAGAGTTTGTAGAACTCTCTCCTCTAAGTATCTGCTTCAAAAACTAGAGGAGATTATAAACTTTTTTTATTTCCAGATAAATGATTACCATCTATTGCATTAGTGGACCAACATTTAGAAAACATGAAAAATATGTTGTTACATTATAGACCTCTTAAAATTATATAAAATTTAACATATCTGAGGTACAGTAACTGTCTTAAATATGAGTGCTAAAATAAGAATACTTATTCAAAAATGAAACATTCATATTGAAAGTATTTCTTTAAATTATAATAATGCACATTATAAGCTGACTATACTTCAATAAAAAATATATTAAAAAAATAAATAAATTATAGTAACAGTGTTCCTTAATAGTTCAAACGTGAAGCACATATAAAATTCTTGGTTGACAAAATTTACATGTATTTTCAAATAAAAAGAAGAAATAGAATATAAATGAATAAGAGGTAAAAGACTAACTAGTTGATATCTAAAAATTATATCCATGTATTTTAAAAAAATCACTGAAAAAAATCCATAACGTGAATATATACGTGTGTTAATGCAAAATGACAGCAATGACCAAATACGTGGCTTTGCCAAATTGCTCCTAACATTCTGTCACAATCTTATACTTTTCTATTAATAACTTCATTAAATAAATATGGTAACAGGTAACTAAAGTAAAAAGGTACAAAAAAGTCCATGTCCTGAGCTCTGATAATATCTGTTAAGTCTCACTTGTAAAGTAAGCGTGTCATAGACATATTTCCTGAACCAAAGTTTTTTTAAATGTTGAAAAGTCACCAAAAGATTTGTTTTAATTATTTTCCATGTGTATAGGAAGTCAATATGATAACTCTGTGACTTGTTCACCTGCAAAATATTTTGAAGTTATAGTCTTGACAAAAAATAATTCCAGTAATTTAGATGTTCATATTTATTGTACTCAGCATAATTTAGGAAGTTAACATTTTTCTTTACCTTTTCTACCTTTCCACCATTGATGTCACTGGGGAGGAATTTCTTGCCAATTGTTCTCAAGTCTGTCTAAAATAAAAATATTATTATTAAAACAAAATTATAGAAAAAAGTGAATGTAAATCTAATCTCATTCACAAATAAAAGATAAAACTATTTAAGGTCTGTGGAACAAAATTTAAATAAATCTTTCAACTGATTATGAGATATATATATATAAAATCAATCTTTTGAAATTAACAGAATCCCATACATATGCTGTTTAAAGTATGCCAGTAAACTGAACAGTAATATATAAGGCCTTATTTACACCTGGTCATATTTCTTTAGGTAACTTTTTAACTTATTAAGTCTTCCTTATTAAAATTAAAATTTGATTTTATGTAAACTACAGTATTACTAAAAAATTAATGCCACAATCCAAAACCAAATGACTACTTTGAACACACAGAGTATATTTTTGACAACAAAATCCTACATAATCTTGATAGCAGAGACATGAAAACACATTACAGGCTGTGACATCTATAACATAACAAAGCTGCATAATACACAAATATCCCAGAGAACAGCACCACTACAACAGCAAGAAGTCACAGTAAGAGTGTCCTGTAGTAAAAACTTACTTCATTTGCTTATTAAACAAACTACAGGAATAGAAGGTGAACAAATGATTAACTGCATGAAAACGCAGAAGTACACATTACTCGGGAAACCAAAGGAAAATAAAGACTAAGATAAACATTTCCGACATAAAAACAAAACTTCAGCTACACAGTCTACATAAAAAAGAATGTTTAAGGGTTTTGTCCTCTTTAAGAGGAAGTAAAAACTGAAGGAATGGTAAGAAACCTGTTCAGAGGAAAACTAATCCTCATGAAAAAGACCTAATTATTTAAGCTAAGAAATTATCTTAACTCTTGAGATAGTGAGATCAGATTAATAACTGTATTTGTTATTCCTTAAATACAGTAAACAAATTCTTCACTGCCTGAAGCGCAAAAGAAAACAATGCATTTAATCACAAAAAATTTTAAGGGAGAAATTCATGTTAGACTTAAGGAAAAAACACTAGATGATTAAAATTACCGTAACATAAAGAGATTACATATAGAAAAGTAGGATAGTCTTCTCCAAATACCTACAGTAACAGAATATCCTTTTATTTGAAATATCCATGTATGGTCAGCTTAAGAAACAAGCATACATGTTATACAACTCTCACAGACCCTTTCCTGTCTTTTATTACCACTATTCACAATTTATTTCTCAACATAATACAAGGATCACTCATAAACTAAAACTCACTGAATGCAACTGCCAGGCAAGCTAAGCCCCAAAGCCAAATACTTGTGTAACAATGTTTTAAGTTTACCGGTTTTGCAGCCTCCACCCAATAACAGAGCGAAAGAAGCATAAACCACACCTCAAGTTGTATGCCTTTTCACTTTGAAAATACCAAGCAACATATAGGGGGAACAATACTTTCTTATACTAGTCTTTCCTATATTAGGATTGTTTTGAAGATTAAATGTTAACACATGTAAAGCATTCAGCATAATGAGTAAGCATTTAATGAATGTTTGCTATCATGTTTATTTTAGTGAATATAAAACATGCATATTTTGTTATCACCTGAACATGTATAACAAGTCAATAATACAACTAACAGTTCATAAAAACATAGACATTATTTTGAAGTCACTCAAAGGCTAAAATATTTAAATACGCATGAGAAACAGTGTCTGTACGTGTAACAGTGTAACAAATTTTATGATATATCATGGTCCTTCATTTTCGGTTTTTCATCAATAAATTGTAAAATATAACTTAAACTAAAATGAGGCATTAATATAAAGCAGAATGAGCACAAGACTAAAATCCTAAACTGATTTACTGCATTCTGTAGTTAACTAATATGACCTGGAATACTGTTAGAAATTCTCTAAATCCAGTTAATTTATTCCTCTGTAAAATGGGAAATATATCACCAAGTTTATCTTCCAAAATTGTTGTCAGGCTAAAAAGAGACAAAATATTGCAAGTTTGCATAGCTTTTAAACTGCCATACACACATATAAGGAATGTTATTTCATTGTTCTTTCAGCAAGATGAAAATGACCTACCAAATCTTTAAACATTCTAAATTCAAAGTCAATTTTTCAGTTCTGCAGTGGCAAAATTTATTATTCAGATGCCATTATATCAGGATCACTAGAATAACTAGGTCCAAAAAAACATTTATAGTTAATAAGAAATTATGCAGAAGTATTTAATCTGTAACACATGTATGCACACACAAAAAAAATTCCTGACTCTTTCTTCAAGCAAGTTCAGCAGCATATCTATTTGGTAAATCATTTTATAGTATATAGAATCTTAAAAGAAACTTTTTAATTATCTTTTTATATTTTTTACTATTACATAGTATTTAGTAATTTAAGACTGGGCAATCATTTAATTTTTTTCTGAAATAATTCAAGAATTTGAACACCAAACCACATGCTGGGTTTCAATGTTACCTCTTAATATTCTTACTTCTCATTCTACAGAGTAAAAAATTAAGAACCCTCCTTTCAACAAAAAAATTTATGCAGAAGAGAGTTACACAGCAGCTCTGAGACTTCTGTCTTTAGAAGGACCTACTTACAATGTTGTTCCTAAGCTGGCATCTGGATACTTGGGACTTGAACCATTTCCTAACTGATAATGTAATTCACTGCTTAAATTATTTGTATTAACATTGTGCCTTATGATAAACACCTGATTTTTGAGGGAGGAGTCTAGAATTCTGTTTCATGCTAGGCAGAGAGTACCTTCCTAGGCAACCCAATAAAAGCTAATAAATAAAAAATAATAGACTTCTCTAGGCAGAAAAACTGTATACACACTATCGCTTTGTTCACTGCTAGATAAAGGAACAAATTCAGTGTGTTTCCCCACAGGAGGAAGAGAGTATACGAAAGCTTGTACCTGGATTATTCTCCCAATATGTAGCAAGTTATATATAAGAATCATTAATGCAAGTCTTTCTCAATTAGTGATTAATATCCCATAATCACTCAAAAGTTAAAAAAAATTCAACAGAAATACTATAAATGCCTGATTTTATTTAAAGGTTATAAACTTGAAAAGGAGATTATTTGTCTGGTGTAGACTGCATCCTGATTTAAAGTATTTTTTTAATCCTATTATATGGGCATGATAGCTTTGAATTGGAGTAGTCAACCATGTATTTTAGAGAAAATTATAAAGATAAATTAATTCACTAAGACAATGATCATCATGTACCTCTTATGTGCATAAGACAAATACTTCATCTTGATTTATTGTATTTAGTTCCATATCCAATTATAGATAGCTCAATGCTATTTACCTAGGTATATAAATAAGAGAAATAAGGGGTATATAAGGTATATAAATAAGAAAAATAAAGAACAGAAGATTGTCACAAAGCCTCTTTCCTATCACCTTTAGGACTTTTTTTTTTAATTGACAAAGAAATAAACTAGGGCTCTTTGTAACACTTTCTTAAAAATAAATTTCACTAATTTGGGTGCAAGTCAAAGAAAGTTAAAATATCTAGCAAATATTCCTATTTGTAGTCATAAATAACATGTATAATTTCTAACTAGTGCTTACTTTAAAATTTTTATAGTCTTTTGTTTATTAAAAACCTAAATACTTAGCTGAGAAGCAAAAAAAAATGAACTTGTTAGTCTTATTGAATAAAATTTCAAAACAGCTAAAAAAATGACATTTCAAAATATAAATTTTATCTGTTTAAACCCAAGTTTAATTATATAAATTTAAGTAATTTGAAAAGAAAGCTATATAGTTATATACTTATATTTTACATGTTATCAGAAGCCACTATTTCTGCTTTATGCTATACCTATTTTGATGTGATATAATAGATTTGTCACACAGTAACTCTCTTGTGAATTTCACTGATTATGTATCATAATATATAAATTTGATTAATTATACATTGTGATTGTAAAGGTGATATGAAAAGAACTCTCACTGGGGTAACTGCAAGATTGAAAAAAGAATATTCATTTACTTACATCTATACATCAAACAATTTTCATAATTCTTCATAAAAATCCAAAAGCCAATCTCAATTATGGAAAAGATACAGCTATACAGATGAGAAGAGGGAAAGAGCTTGGAAAGCAACATACACTAAAACATTAACAGTAATTGTAAGTAACTTTGGTTTTCTTGTTTTACTTTTCTGTATTTTCTGAAGTATTTGTATTCTACAATATATACTACATTTATCAACAGGAAAAGTTACTTTGAAATAACAAATACAACTGTCAAGAAGCTATAAGCTAGCTAGAGTTTCTATGTAAATTAAATGGCAATTTGTTTTAATAAATATGATCAGTTTTTACTGCTATTATACAGCTATTGTAAATGTAATGAAATTCTATTGATCACTAGGTGAAAAAAAGTTTTTAATTGCAATTTTTTCCTTTTTCACTGGATTCTGTATAATAGATGTTAAAGAAATACATATTTCTAATAATTGGCTGCTGTGAGATTACCAAATTCAATAAATATCACTGCAACTTAAAATGGACAATAAAAATGAAAGATGTTCTCCACTTTACTCATCATAAAATCCAGTTTACTCTATTAGATGTTTTTAATGAATATAGCTTCCAGGTTAAACATGTTTATAAGTTAATAAATAAAACCTACATTGAGAGCAATCAGGATGATGTCATTTATATTGACTTTGTCAGGAGAACTTGTGCAAGCTTCAATGCCTTCATCTGAAAGATACCTGTTAAAATAAAATAAAGGGCTTAATATTTTCTAAAATCAAAGTTAACCAAAATTATCTTCAGTCTACACACAGTTTTGTTCTCTACTATAAAATGCTTCTACTACAAATACAAGGGAAAGAGTCCTGGATACTCCCTGTTTATTTACTATCTCTGAGAGAGCTGGATGGACAATGCATATTTTTCCTCTTTCACATCTTTAAAGGGATATTGTGTTAAAAAAAAAAAAGTAGCCATATGCTTTCTGAGAAAAGCTATTTAAACATCAATATACTTCTTAAGGAATGAATGAGCTACACTTTACTATTATACAAATACAATATCCAACTTAATTATTTGGTAATACAGTAAACTTTTACTTAGAAAATGAGATGTGCTGAAAGATAGAGCTGAAAACAACATAGTTTTAAATTTAGTCCAACAAAACTTTCCTCTGGGCTAGTTTCTCACATTATCTTCTCAAGCCCCCTCTCGCTAAGATAATGTTCCGAAGAATCCTTCAGTAAATACTATTGGCCCCAAGTGGTACAAAGACAGGCAACTTTTTCCTTATATCATTTAATTTTCCTGCCTCTTTTCAGTTTTTTTACTCATTGTCTTATTGCCTTTTGCTGTTTTATTGAGTCCAAACCAACCGTACATCTGTAGCAGACAATAATTAATTCAAGAGTAAAAAGATTATTGAACCCAAAGGGGGGAAAATGTCATCTCTACCAATTCATCCATGCCAGTAAGAATGAATGGATGGGAGGCCGGAATAAACACTCCATAGTGACCGTGGAATACAAATGTCTGCCGTCAGCACAGATGGTTAAAACACTGCTTTAATTCAAAATGACTACGTTAATTTACTTATTACCCTGAAAACTTTTCACCATTCATAGCCACTGACTGTATCTGGCATTAATTATCTTACAAATTCAGTCTACAAATACTAACTAATTAACCCCCTATTTATGTGAAAAGCATTATGTGAAATCAGTAATAAGATTAGTAAAATGATGAAAAATAAATATCTTCCTTCAAGGAGTTTACAGTCTCACATAAAGAATAACACAATAAGTAAACAGCTATCACACAAGGCCAAAATAACTATAAACAGTATATTATCGGGGCTCAAAGTGGCTGGGGAATGGAAATGAGTACATAGAAAGGGAATAGTATGAGCAAAAAGACTTTTTAGAGGTAATAACCTGGAATATTCTAATTGGAAAATGGGGAAGGAATGGGAGGTCAGAATAGGTTGAGGCCAATTTTAGGAAGCAACAGTACGCAGAAGCAGTTAAACGCTGATTAACTACAAAAACAAAACTTTCAAAATTCCTACACAGTAGGGAAATAATATGCAACAACTAATAAAATACTTTGTTTTCTAGAAAGGTAACTCTTTAAAATTAAAAGATTATAGGGTGTCAGATGAACTGAAAATGAACTTTAAAAATAATCAAAGTTTACCCTTCAATTTTGCAAAAGAAAAGAGTGCCCAAAGATGTTAACCCAAATTTGCTCCAACCTGCAAACTTAAGCTATGCAAAGGTAAAACAAAAATGCCTCCTGATTCCCAGTTCTGCAGTCTTTTCTTTACAACATACTATTTTTATTTATCAACAACTAATGCTAATATCAGGAATATTATTTTCTTCTCATAAACAACAGCCAACATCTATACAAGTCAATTTCTTAATCAACTAGACACTTTTACCAAAACACACAAAAAAGCACAACCTGACAAATTCAATCAGTGAGCTCCAAAATATATCCAACAAGAATAGGTCTCGTTTTAAAGTAAAAGATCAGGGAACTATACTAACAAATTCAAAAATTGTTACAACAATAAATAAATACAAAATATAAAAAGGGTACATCTAACCTAACAAAAATTCTAAAGGCAGAAGATGTAAGGGGTGCCAATTTGACTTTATCCACGTATAAATCAAATACCATGTGATTTCTTCCAAACAATGCCTATAAAAGGCCTCCCAAATATAAGAAATTATAAAATGTGGCTCAGTATCAATTTCAAGTTTTACAAGTCTCCCTTCCTCACCCTTCATATTTAAAAAAAATAAAAGGACTTGAGCCTCACAGCTTTACCCTGTAATTGTTAAGAAACAGGAGGCCTCCCCAGTAGCATCTTGGTGATTCTTCCATCAATACTGGACCATTTTCACAGAACTGAATCTAAATTAACCATTACTTGGGAATGACAAATTAATCCTTTTGTTTTTGTAAACATTTAAGGCTCTAATATCATCAATGAATAAAACAAGTGATAAAAGTAAGGTATAATGCTCAAATTGGCTTCAGGATGCACCACGGTAATACAGTAACTGAAAGAACAAAACAACATTAAATTTACCAGCCTTAATGTGATCAATGGGAAAGAAAGGAACTGAAAATTGGAGCGGCATGCCAGATCTGATCCCTGTGCACATCCGCACGATGGACCTCAAGGGAAGAGAATTATCATCAGTTCCCATGTGCCATCTTTGAGCATGTAACTCCAAGGGCACTGACCCTAAAGGAAAAAACCAACCCCAGAAAGGTCTTATTTACTAAAACAGCCCCAAAAGCACACATTTTTTTTTTCTCCTCTAGCGGAGATTTTAAAACAGTAACATTATAAAACCATTACTATTCTGAACTAAAAATACATCTGAATACATTCTATTGACAAGCAAGTCACTAAAGGGGTACATTTCTGCATGACACGCATAGAATAGACTTACATTTCTCCCTAACTTTACCTTCAAATAATGCCATTTTAAAATCACAATTTAATAAATACTCATTTTTTAAAAAGATTTTAGGAAATATTTCCTCTTTTCATAAATAGAAGATATTAAAATTCTGTCTTCTCAGAGTCATTGAATTTGTAATCCTGAGCAACTCTTACCTCAGAAATAAAAGCTTTAAAATTAATTATTATCCACCAATCTGGGGGAGAGGTGGTTTCCTATCACACATAATGAATACATATTTAATAAGAAGGGTCTCACTAACAGAATCGTCTTCACCTCCTGTTCTCAAGTTCCTGGGGCATATAAAACAGACATGCCCAAACCACAGTTCAAGAATCTCAAGTAACAGAAAACTGTGCTAAAACAAGTACTACTGTTTCAATTATCACTTGCTAGATCCAAACAGTTGACTGCCATTACCAGTACGTGGATCCCTATCTGTAAGAGAAAAAAGTGCCAATTTTCCTTTGATCTATTCCTCCGAAAGTAAAAGCCTTGAGTCTAACAATTACTGAATGTGATGCTCTGATGTACAACGAGGAGGGCCAAGACAAACTGAACAGTACGTGCCCATCTAAAGGGGGCAGCTCCTGTGACTGACTGCATGAGAACAGGTACAGTAGCTATTGTCAGATCCTCTCGTTTTTAGCTTTTAGTTTTTCGTAAAGCAATGTACAAGCCAAACGAAACAGGCGTCAGTCTGCATGTGACACACCCATTTTGTACTTACTAATCTATTAGTTTATTTCAGATACCGGCTTGTTTGCTCCTATACATTTTCAAGTTGTCTTTGACATGCTGGCTTGTGCCATAAGTGTCTCTCAAATGATATAATATCCGTGGCTGACATCCTTTCCAAGCAAAAGAGGAAAACAACTATGTCTTTTAGGTCACTTTATATGACTCTTGGAGAGCAACAAACATAACTATGTACATAAATAATGTTCTTACCAGAGTTGTCTACACCAAACTAAAAAGCGTCAAATCATTTACTTTGGCCTAATTATTTCACAAACTGCACATATGCCGAACTCATCCTTACCTCAGATTTTCTGACCATATATATTTTTTAGGGGCAGAAATGCTCTAACTGGCCAGAAGTACTAAAAAACTGCACTATTCATCCCCTCCACCTACCTCCACCTGTCCATGCAATGAATGCCCATTCTAGTCTAAACTGAAACCTGAATTCCTTAGATAACCTAAGACTGAACCTATTCCTGTACATACCAATTAGGCTGATGACACATGAAAAGTCTTTAAAATGCCAATGAGAAAACCAAGAGTGAAAACATTCTTCCTAAATGGACAGGGACTCAATCAAAAAATAAAGGACATATCTGGACAATGACTGGTACATGGTGGTCTTAAGTGTCTCCAAATAAAACTCAAATCAGATGGCCTCGTGGTTTTTCAGGTCCCTGATCTACATGTGATTATTTGCTACCACATAAAGATTACTAGCCCACATATGTTATCCAATACCAACATAGGAATTTGATAAATGAATCCCTGCTTAGCTACAAAGAAAATAATGATAACTAACTCTCAATTACTCAAGCTGACATCAAAATAAATAAAATGTAACAGAAAATTTCTAAAATCACTTAATTAAAAGACATCTTTCATCTTAGCAAATATGGAAGTTGGCAACCAGGTGCAAATTCCCAAGATATTAAAAAATAATTTTTGAAGACTATCCAAATAAAGATCTCTCTACTCATTCTGCCTTTCCTGTTTCCATCCCCACAGTGTAAGTGAACTGTAACATGCCTGCCGAAAAGCTGGTTTTCACTATTATTCTTATAGGCTATACCCAGTCAGAGCTAATCGTCTCCTCTAGGGCAAAAGAAAACTGCTTATAAATTCCTATGTATGAATGTAATTTGGGAAAATAAGTATTTAACCACACTGAGCAATAAGATTAGTTAAGGTAACAAGCTAATAAGAATGTGGGCACAAAATCTGCTTCAAGTAACTAGTACAGACAAAATCAATATACTCAACATGATTTATAAACACATTGGGGGAGGGGGAGGCAGAGTCACCAACCAGAATATAAACTGGTGCACTACAGTAAGCTGAAATGAATCTGTGGGATTCCATACCTAAATCTTTTTTAAGCATAGCAAGCGGGAGGATCAGATTTCTACTAGAAGTAATTCAAATGAGGGAGTCCTATGACAGCAAATGGCGGAAAATAAAAAAAAGAAGTCTTTTATTTCATTTTCCTAAAAAAAACAAGTACCACTTCTATTACTACCATTTTCTTTCCTTCTTTAGGTAAACTGGCCACCTTAGGCCAAAATGAATACCATAATCCTTATCCCAACAAGTACAATAAGGACTTGAATCAACACTAGCTTAAAATTTAATTTTCTCTATGATTTATTTATAAGTGGATCAGACAAAAATATGTATTATTTAAAGTACCTCTAAGTAACAAGCAATTAGTGTTGATCTTAATCCATATAGCAAACTATTTTCAATACAAGATTTATTTTATTCAAATATAAACTATCTCTAAAAATGCATCACTTTTCCAGTTTTTAGTTTTTAGGATTTCTTTGCATGCACAAACATATATTACTTCCACCATGTACCTAACCTATGATATTAAATTTTTTCCATACACCAGAAAATCTATCTTAATTTCTTCTACACTAACTATTCAAATTTTTACATCACAAAAATAAAAACACCAAAATCAAAGAAATCATCACTAAAACCTTAACATTTTAGTGCAAATGCTTCATAAAATTAACCTGCACAAAAACTGAAAGGATGAATATGCAATAAGTTTAAAAACATCTAGTTAGCACTCTAGAAGGATCTTTTTTCCTAAACAAATAACTTCTATAGGTATGATGTGATGTGCCTTGATATATACGTCATGATTAACCACCGTACTACTCAAACTTCAACATTTCAGTGGCCAGACAGAAATTTGGGGCCCAATATTAGACATAAAAATATGGAAATCAGAAAAAGGTAGAGGGATAATCCCTTATAAAGCATATATAATGTAAAGTATTTTAAAGTGTTTAAATTCTGAAAAATTGAAAGCTAGGCTTGTTAGGCATTTCCTTTAAACTGAAGATGTATTAGAGCTAATTCTGAGGTGTACTACTTGAAAACACCACTAGATGACAACATTGCTTCACAAGTACAATGTTATCATCCTATTATTGGAAGCAAAGACTCCAAAGATATACTTAAACTGGCTTTAAAATAAAGGTTTCTAGCATTTTTTTCTTTTTTTGGTAGAGACCAGATGCATCAAAAATAAAATAAACTTATAATTCTAGAATTTGTGTTTGCTATAAAGATCACTCAGGATTTAAAAAAAAAAACTCATTTAGGAGGCATTCAAGAGCTATCTCCTCGTATGAAAAAAAAATCGAAGTATATCAGAAGATAATTTTCTCTCCTATTCTCTCCTATGTTCATCCTTTGGAAATAAAGACTTATTAAAAGTATGCATAAATTATTAGAGATTAATGCTTTTTTTTTGCTGTGGAATAGTTTAAATGAGTATTTTCAACATTAATTCAACAGTTGCTTTTCTCTGACATCAAAATAAATAAGCATGACAATTTTAATAACTATAAGAAGACAGATGACAATAAATTACAAGCTTCTATTTTTTATTATCCATTTTCAGATATTTAAGATACTTTTCCCATACATAAACCAACTGATGAAGACATTAGCCCTGGAATGCTTATTTGGTATTAAATAACTATTATAACAGCTATGAAAGTAAAAATTTATAAGTAATTGTTCTGAAATTCTATAACTGATATACTACAAAGAATAGTGGCAGTGCAAGAATGTTATTACTCATTTTTGTAAACCAAGCCTTCACATAACTTTTAAAGTATAAAATGAACACCTGGATATTTTTACTTTCATTGGAGGTTACAATTTATGTCCTTCCTCTAATTCAACATTTTCATACTTGAATTCTGAAAGAGAGCTGAAGTTATTTTTAAAAACTCATACTTTAAATATTGAGTTATCTGATATTTCTGTCATCTTTTCTTCAGCACAAAGGTGATAGCTATAAAACCATACATCAGCTAGAAAGACTCACTTCAGTCAGGACTGATGCCTTGTGCATGGACTACTGCAATACAGCAGCATGACTATTTGCCATGCCAAAAGCCTCCCAGGATTAACCCCAGGAGACCTCATACTTAGTTAAGTTCGCATGAGAAATGTTATTTTAAAATGTAAGCTATATGATAACAAAAATAAGAAGGCATTTTATGAATAGCTTAGAAAGACTGTCATCTCATCTGTACTTTTTAGTGAGACAGAACTAGATGTAAGTCTCAGCCTCTCTCTTTAATACACGTGGGATCCAAAGCAATGTATTCAATCTTTCTATGCTTCACTTTCCTCCCCTATTAAAATAAAAGAAAGAAAAAAAAAAAAAGGTCTATTTGGTTGTTCTATGGAAATACTGATCTATAGAGTTGATCTAGGAATAAATGAAACACCTAGCATATGCATGGTACAAAGTAGATGCTAAATAAATACTAGTTTTCTTTCTTCTTAAACACTGTACATTTTGTGTTTATTATGGAAAATATTTTCAAAACATAATGATCCTTAAAAATGTCTTCTTCTGAAACTAACACAATATTGTAAATTACGTATAGTTCAAATTTTTTATAAAGTCTTCTAGGTCATTAGAAGACAGGAAAAGAATGGTATTTGTCAATCAATAAAGGGAATTTCCTCAAAGGCTACAACTAATAGTCAAAGGTGTGCATATTTCTTTATTAGAAAGCCTACATTACATTATTTCCAACATGCTACTCATATGGAGCTCACTGAGAACAGAAGGAAGGTGCTAGCAAGATGAAAAGATTTTTATTATTTATTGAAATCTTCCAATTTTGCATATATGGATGACTATACAGTTTTTAACAATGTTATTCCATGAGATTGTGCAACTATTTCTGCCTCAAACAGAATTTTCAATGCAAAATGCACTGCCATCACTTTTGCCCAATCTGTCATTTATGTTAAAATTTAAAACAATGTCAATATACAGTCAGTAAGTAATAAGTTTAAAATTCTATAGCACAAGAAATTACAATTGTAGTATCTATTTTAAAATTAGACATTTTATAATTTACTCATAATTTATTTAAACTAATACCATTTATCCAAAACTTTGAAAATGAAAATCTACTACTTCAATTATCATAGGCAATTATGGCAAATACCTATTTGTATCCAGTATATGTAGCCATATATCTTACCACTTAACAGCATAATTCTCCAAAAATTAAAATGAAATGAAAATGGAAGAGGCCTAAAACCAAAAGCAGCAATCACTTAAATATGCTAAGTTAAGTAAGCAAATATAAATGAACTTTTTGCCAGGTGAAACAGCCACATATGTATATATCTTAGTTAATAAATATCAATTAATATTTCTAATTTTCATTTTTTAATGCATCTTAAATATAAAAAGCTTGGTGCTGCTTAAATTTTTGAAACTGAAATGCTGAAAATAAATTTAAAAGTTTAATTTTTTCAGCTTGGAAGACAATTTAAATGTATTCCCATATCTCTTGGCTGAATGGTGGTATCCCAAAAGATATGTTCATGTCAATCTCTGGGACCAGTGAATGTTACTCTATTTGGAAAAAATGGTCTTATAATTAAGTCACACATAATTAAATTAAAGATCTTGAAATGATTATCCATGTGGACCCTAAATCCAATGACATGTGTTCATATAAGAGAAAGGCAGAGGGAGTTTTGAGACAGACACACTAAGGAAAGAGACACATTTGGACGCACAAACTGGAGTGATGAGGTCAAGCCAAGGAATGACAGCAACCACCAGAAAGCTAGAATAGGCAAGTTAATTGATTCTCCCCCAGACCCTCAGCACACACCTTGATTCCAGGCTTCTAACAGTGTTAGGTATATCCCTGTAGTACACAAACACATAAATTGTGGTGGAATTCAGAAGGAAACACTTATTTGATAAAAACAGACTCATATATATAAAAGTTTCTGCAAATCTTTTCATTTAAGAATCAATCATGGCCAACTTATATTTCAAAAGATAGATTTCCCTACTTTATTCTCTTCAGTAGTCACTGTCCCTCAGTATCTGAGGGGGATTGATTCTAGGACATCTGCAGAAACCAAAACCCACAGATGCTCAAGTCCCTTATATAAAATGGCATCTAGAAATAGAACTTTCAGGATATACTCATGATTTTATATTTATATATCAGTTTATTCATTCTCATGTATCCATGTGTGTGGACTACCCAGAAACAACACATGACGCATGTAATAGTTATATCTTCATTAATCTAATCATAAAGAAGCCTTGATATGACTTTTAATTTTAAAAGAGCAATAAAACATTGTTTAATATCTGGCATACTTAAATTAGAAACTGTTATAGAATAATAAAATCTCAATTTTAAAAAACTGCAGTAACACTGATTTATAACATTACATGTTTCATGCATACATTATATTCCTACTTCTGTATACCCTACAGCATGCCCACTGCCAAAAATTTAGCTTCCATCTGCCACTGTAAGTTGATCCCACCTGTTCCTTCCTCTCTGGTAACTACGAATCTGTCCTCTACATCTACATGTTTGTTTTTTTGGGGGTTTGGTTTGTTCATTTATTTGGGGAGGGGAAGTGTTTGTTTATTTTATATTCCACATAGGAATTAAATCTATACACTATTTACCTTTCTCCATCTGATTTATTTCACCTACCGTAGCACCCTCAAGGTCCACCCATATTGTCAGAAATGGCAAGATTTCATTCTTTTGCATGGCTGAGTAGTATGTCATTGTATATACATACCACATCTTGTCTACTCATTCATCCATTGATGGGCACTTAGGCTGTTTCCATGTCTTGGATATGGTGAATGATGCCATGATGAACCAAGGGGTACAATATCTTTTCAAATTACTGTTTTTGTAGTCTTTGGATAACCCAGAAGTGGAAAAACTGGATTAGTAATGTTGAGCACCTTTCCATGTGTCTGTTAGCCATCCATATGTCTTTGGAAAAGATATCTATTCAGCTCCCTGCCCAGTTTTCACTAAGGTTTTTTTTTTTTTTTTTCTTAATTGAGTTGTA
This sequence comes from Camelus ferus, assembly GCF_009834535.1. Lineage (NCBI taxonomy): Eukaryota > Metazoa > Chordata > Mammalia > Artiodactyla > Camelidae > Camelus > Camelus ferus. Next base: position 65,058,651 of record NC_045709.1, read on the forward strand.
TGAGTTCTTTATATTTCTTTTTCACTGAAGTATATTTCACCTACAACACTATGTTAGTTCCATGAGCACAACACACTGGTCCAGTATTTCTATATGCTACAAAATAATCAAGATAAGTCAAGTTACCATCTTTCACCAGTTACCACAATATTTTTGACTATATTCCCCAAGCTATGTATTTCATCCCCATCACTCATTTATTTTCTAACTGGAAGTCTGTACTTATCAATCCATTTCACTTTTTTTGCCCAAACCCTCACATGCCCCTCCTCCAGCAACCACCAGTTTCTTCTCTGTATCTATGAGTCTGTTTCTTTCTTGTATTGTCTGTTTAATTTTCTAGGTATTTATCTTTCCCTGTCTGACTGATTTCAGTTATCATAATACCAACGAAGTCCACCCATATTGTCACAAATGACAAGGCTTCATTCTCTTTTATGGTTGAGTAATATTCTATTGATTCTGTAAATCACATCTTTATCCACTCATCTACTGATGAACATTTATAATCCTTCCATATCCCAGATACTGTAAATAATGCTGGAATGAACGTAAGAGTGTACATATCTTTTCAAATTAGTGTTTTTTATTCTTCAGAAAAATACCTAGAAGTGGAATTGCTGGATTGTATGGTAATTCTATTTTTAATTTTTTGAGGAATCTCCATATTTTTTTCCATAGTAGTTATACCAACTTACATTCCCAACAACAGTGCATGAGAGTATAAGAGTATCCTTTTCTCCATATTCTCAGCAACACTTAATTGTTGTCTTTTTGATAACAGTCATTCTGACAGATGTGAGGTGATATTTCATCACAATTTTGATTTGCAATTTCCTGATAATTAGTGATGTTGAGCATATTTTCATGTGTCTGTTGGCCATCTGGATGTCTTCCTTGGAAAAAATGTCTATTCAGATCCTCTGCTTATATTTTATTCAGGATGTTTTTTTGATGTTGAGTTGTATGAATTCTTTGTATGTTTTGTATATGATGTTTGCAAATACATTCTTCCATTTGTAGGCTAGCTTTGCGTTTTGTTGACAGCTTCCTTCACTGTGCAAAAGCTATTTAGTTTGATGCAGTCCCATCTATTTATCTCTGCTTTTGCTTCTCTTGCCTGAGGAGACTAGTCTGAAAAAAATTTGCTAAGACCAACATCAAAGAGCATGCCTATGTTTTCTTCTAGGAGTTTTATGGTTTCAGGCCTTATGTGTAAGTCTTTAATCTATTTGAGTATATTTTTGCATGTCATATGAGAAACTAGTCCAGTTTGATTCTTCTGTATATGGCAGTTCAGTATTCCCAAAACCATTTATTGAAGAGGCTGTCTTTTCTCCAGTTTATATTCTTGCCTCCTTTGTAAAAAATTAATTGACTATGTAAGTGTGAGTTCATTTCTGGGCTTCTCTATTCTGTTCCATTGATCTGTATGTCTTGTTTTGTTCCAGTACCACACTGTTTTGATGACTGTAGCTTTGAAGCATAATTTGAATTCAGGGAGTGTGATATCTCCAGCTTTGTTCTTCATTTTTAAGATTGTTTTGGCTATTTGAGGTCTTTTCCATTTCCATACATATTTTAGAATTATTTGCTCTACTTCTATAAAAAATGTCATTGGTATTTTGATAGGGAATGCACTGAATCTGAACTGCTCTGGAGAATATGATCATTTTAAGAATATTAATTATTCAATCCATGAGCACAGTACATCTTTCCATTTGTGTCTTCTTCAATTTCTTTCATCAATGTCTTATAATTTTCTAAGTACAGATCTTTATCTTCTTGGTTAGATTTACTACGTTTCATTCTTTTTGATGCAATTGTAAATGTGATTTTTTTTTAATTTCTCTGGTAGTTTGTTGTTGGTGTATAAACACAACAGATTTCTGTATATTAATTTTGTAAACTGGAGCTTTACTAAGTTCATTGATAAGTTCTAATAGATTTTTGGTGGCATCTTTACAATTTGCAAGACAGTATCATGTCATCTGCAAACTATGATAATTTTATTTCTTCCTTTTCAATATAGACTCTTTTTATTTCCTTTTCTTGTCTGATTGCTGTGGCGAGAATTTCCAATACTATGTTGAATAAAAGTGGTGAGGGTTAGCATCCTTGTCTTTTTGTCTTTTCTAAGATCATTTCCTGATCTTAGAAAAAAAAAAATGCTTTCAGCTTTTCACTGTTGAGTGTGATGTTAGCTGTGGCTTGTCACATATGGCTTTTATTATGTTGAGGTATGTTCCCTCTGTACCCACTTTGTTGAGAGTTTTTAAAATTAACAGAAGTTGAATTTTGTCAAAAGGTTTTTTTATGCACCTATGTAAATGATCATGTAATTTTTATTGTTCAATTTGTTACTATTGGATATATTACTTGATTTGCAGATAACTGAACCATCTTTGCATTCCTGTGATAAATCCCACTCAATCATGGTATATAAGCCTTTTACTGTGTTGTTGAATTTGATTTAATATTTTCTTGAAGATTTTTACATCTATGTTCATCAGTGATATAGGCCTGTAATTTGTGTGTGTGTGTGTGTGTGTGGTATCTCTCAGTGGTTATGGAATCAAGGTAATGGTGGCCTCATAGAATGAGTTCAAAAGTGTTCCTTCCTCTACAATTTTATGCAATAGTTTGAGAAGGGTAGGTGTTAATTCTTCTTTAAATGTTTGGTAGACTTCATCTGTGAAGGCAACTGGTCATGGGCTTCTGTTTGTTGGTAGAGTTTTCTGATTATTAATTCAATTTCACTACAGGTCTCTTTATTCTTCCTGATTCAGTCCTGGAAGATAAGACACTTCTAGAAATTTACCCAGTGCTTCTAGACTGTCCATTTTATTGTTGTTATCACTGTTCATAGTAATTTCTTTTGATCCATTGTATTCCTGTGGTATCAGCTATAACTTCTTTTTCATTTCTGATTTTGTTTACTTGGGCCCTCTCCTTTTTAACTTGATGAGTCTTGCTAAAGGTTTATCAATTTTGTTTATCTTTTCAAAACCAGCTCTTAGTTTCCTTGATCTTTTCTATTGTTTTTCAGTCTTGATTTCATTTATTTCTGTTCTGATCTTTAGGATTTCTTTCCTTCTACTAACTTTGGGTCTTGTTTGTTGTTCTTTTTCTAGTTCCTTGAGATGTAAGTTTGTTTGAGATTAGATTTTTTTTCCTGTTTCCTGAGGTAGTCTTGTATCATTATAAAATTCCTTCTTAGAACTGCTTTTGGGGTGTCCCATAGATTTTGAATTGTTGTGTTTCCATTTCATTTGTCTCGAGGCAATTTTTAATTTCCCCTTTGATTTCTTCAGTGACCCAGTGGTTGTTTAGTAGCATACTGTTTATCTTCCATATGTTTGTGTTTTTTGCAGGCTTTTTTTCTTGCAGTTGATTTATAGTCTCATACCACTGGTTGGAAAAAACGCTTCATATAATTCTTAAAATTTATTGAGGCTTGTTTTGTGGCTTAACATGTGATATATCCTGGAGAATGTTCCATGTGCACTGAAAGTAATGTTTATTCTGCTGCTTTTGGGTCGAATGATTTATATATAGGTAGGTAGGTAGGTCGGTAGACAGATAATATACTAACATAGATATAGATATATACCTCTGTTTCTATATCTATATATCTATATCTGTATCTCTATCTATATCTATATATAGATATATATATATCCCACCTGGTCTACTGTGTTATTTAAGGCCAATGTTTCTTTATTAATTTTGTCTGGATGATCTGTCCATTGATGTAAGTGGCGGTGTTAAAAGTCCCCTACTATTATTGTTACTGTCAATTTCTCCCTTTATTTTGCTAATATTTGCTTTATCAATTTAGGTGCATCTATATTGGTTACACAATTTGTAACTGTGCTATGTTCTTGTTGGACTGATCCATTTATCCTTATGTAATGTCCTTTTTGTCTCTTGTCAGTCTTTGTTTTAAAATCTATTTTGACTAATGTGAGTATTGCTACCACAGCTTTGTTTTCATTTCCATTTCCATGAAATACCTTTGTCCATACCCATACTTTCAGTGTGTCTTTACATCTTAAATGAGTCTCTTGTTGGCAGCATATATATGGGTCTCATTTTTTAGTTTTTGTGGTTTTTTTTAAAATCCATTCACCCACTCTATGTCTTTTGATTGGAGTATTTAGTCCATTTACATTTAAAGTAATTATTGGTAAGTATATCTTATTGCCATTTTGTTAATTATTTGGGTTTTTTTGTTGTTGTTGTTGCTGTTGTTTTCTTCTTCATTTGCTGTCTTCCCTTGTGATTTGATGACTATCTTTAGGATTAAGTTTGGGATTCCCTCCCTTTTTCACATGTATTTATTATAAATTTTTGGTTTGTGGTTACCATAAGGGTTTTCTATAACAAACTATGTATATATACATGATTATTTTAAGCTGATGATCTCTTAAGTTCAAACTCATTCTAACAACCCTGCATTTTTATTCCCCTCACCATGTTTAATGTTATGACATCATATTTTAAATTTTTTAGTTTCATGTACCCCTTAACTACTTATTGTGGATATAGATGGTTTTCCTACTTTTGTCTTTTAACCTTCCTACTAACTTTATGAGTGGTTGATATACTACCTTTATTGCATATTTGCCTTTACCAATGAGATTTTTTTCCTTTCATAATTTTCATATTTCTAGTGTGATCTTTTCTTTTCACTAATAAAGATCCTTTAACATTTTCTGTTAATGCCTGGTTAATGGTGTTGAACTCTTTTAGCTGTTACTTATCTATAAAACTCTTTATTGTTCCTCCAGATCTGAATGATAGCTCTGCCAGGTACATTATTCTTGGTTGTAGGTTTTTCCCTTTCATTATTCTAAATATATCATGCTACACCCTTCTGGTCTGTAAAGTTTCCACTGAAAAATCAGTTGATAGCTTTATGGGAGTTCCCTTTAACGTAAGTAGTTGCTTTTCCCTTGCTGCATTTAGGAGTCTCTCTTTATTCTTAACTTTTGCCACTTTAATTACAATGTGTCTTGTAGTCCTCTTTGAGTTGATCCTGTTTGACATTTTGTGCTTCCTGGACCTGAATACTGTTTCTTTTCTCAGGTTACGGAAGTTTTCAGCTATTATTTACTGAAATAAGTTCTCTGCCCCTTTCTCTCACTTTTCTCCTTCCAGGGTCCCTATAATGTTATTAGATGTTGATGTTGACCAAGAATTCTCTTAAACTATCCTCAGTTTTGTTTCTGTTTTAATTCTTTTTACCGTTTTTCTGCTCAGTTTGAATGATTTCCACTACTCCGTCTTCCAGTTTACTGATCTGTTCTTCTCTCTTACTTAATCTACTCTATTCTTCTTAGTGTGATTTTTTGTTTGTTTGTTTATCTCAGTTATTGTACTCTTCAGCTCTGGTTCTTTAAATTTTCTAACTCTGTTAAACTTTTCACTGTGTTATCCATTGTTCTCCTGCACATATTTATAATCATTACCTTGAACTCTTTATCAGGTAGATTGTTTAGCTTCCCTTGGCTTAGTTCTTCTTCTGGGGTTTTATCATGTTCCTTCACTTGGAACATTTTCCTCTGTCATCTCATTCTGCCTAATTCTCTGTTTTTATTTCTATGAATTCTGTAGGTCAGTTACATTTCCTAATCTTGGAGAAGTGGCCTTATGTAGAAGACATCTTATGGGGCTCAGCCATACACTCCCCTCTGGTCATCAGAGTTGTATGTTCTAGGGGTTTCCCCTGCATGACTTGTGTGGGCTCTTCTGTAGCATGGGGCCAACTACTGTGGATGTACTAATAGGTGGGGCTGACCACAAGCCTGATTGACTGCTTGGCCTTGCCTCTTGCAGATGCTGCCCACCTGCTGGTAGGCAAGACAAGGTCCCAGCACAGCTGGCAGTAGGGCCCAAGTAGTCTTGTGGCTGGTGCCAGAATACTGGATGGCCAAACCAAGTTCTGGTACAGTTGGCTGTAGGATTCAGGGGGCCTGGGGCTGGTGATGGCCTGCTGTTGGGTGGGGCTGGGTCCTGGGACAGCTGGTGCAGTCAGGGTTGATGCTGGCCCAGTAGGGACTGGGTTCCTGCACAGCTGGCTGTTCAGCTTGGGGCAGAGGGGGTCTCAGGACTAACTCTCAACATTCATAAGCACAAAGTTATCACCATTTTCCAATGAAAACATTTTTCTTACTTTAAAGTTGTACAATGATGATATTTAATTAAATAATATAAATAACTAAATATGTGTATTTCTATTTTAAGAAATGGTAGTAACAATCCTAAAATGAATAAAAGTCAGACTGGCAAGAGGTCAGGTTGTTTGGGAAAGTATTATTCTAAAAGCATGCATTCACATAAACTGTATGTGGACAAAACTACTTTGTGAATCCACTTTTTAAACTTTTATAATTCAGAAAAATCTGAAACCCATATTTTTGTAGTATATTCATCATGTAAGTGCAGGTAATTTTAAATAAAGACTCGAACTTTGTTATTTTATCTGTTTAAAAAATCTGATATTTCATTGACAATAGATATAGATGCAAATATATTTCTAGTGTGTATAATGGTGCTCATATGTCAATTAGGTCACAAGAATTTGGTCTTTTACATGGCCAAAAACTTTAACAAAGGATTTTTTTTTTTTTTTTTTTTTGGTCTCCTTAAAGCTAATTCAGTCTCACGAATTCTTTTCTTCCTTCAGCAAATTTTTATTGGGACTTACTTGGCACCATAAGCAATTCAAATTAAAAGATCAGACTCACCTTCAAGAAGTCTACAGTACAGTGAACTGGTACACATGAAAACAAGAAGCTATAATAAAAAGAAGCAAAAATGTTCTAAGGTAACCTGTATGAATAAGATGAACTGGGCAGTTAAGTCTTCATGGAAAGATCAGAGTAGGCTCTAAGAAGGAAGTAGTATAATGGGTTGAGATTAAAAAGAACACAACCCTGCAACTAGGACACCAAATAAGTAATTCTCAGTTTTCCTTCTCATTGGCAACAAAACTATCAGTCATTTCTAAGAACGATAAACCTTGTATGACTGAAAAAAGCTCAGGGCTGTGAGATAGCTAAACAAATCGTAGTAGTCAAAAGTATATTCTATGTCCAAATTGTAGCATCAGAAATATATCTGTAACTGCAATGTTAAACTGGTGTATTGCATCATAAAGTCCGCAATAACTAAGAAAGGTATCAGCTGTGAATGTTACACCTTTCTCAACCGACAGCTTCCTTATTTGACAAATACGTAATTTCTTATACTCTCTGCCTTATTCAAGGAAGATCTTACTTATAATGGAGGCATATTAATACAACTTTAAGGCAGTTGATTATTATTCTACAAAATCCAGTGGTTAACCATTTGCTAAAATAACTATTCTCAAAATCAAATTAAGTTTGGCTACAAATTTTATTGATCTTTAAGAAAACCACAAGATAGGCTAATATAACATATTAAATGCTCTGAGGAGTCCTGAAATAAACAACCTGTTTTCTTTCTATTTTTTTTAATGCATAGTTAACTAGATAAGGGAACCTCACTTCCCATTTAGCATCCTCAGAACATGTTTTGTATTGGCATATTAGTATTTGAGGATTTAACACTATTTGTAATTCTAAAAGATTCAAAATAGTAATGTGTAATTTTGCTAAAACACAAATTTGAAGCACATCTGATGGATGGCTGCTTTGTGGAAATGAGTCAAAGAGCTTAGCCAGCCACCAGGTATCCACGTCTCAGTGCAGCTTTTCACAGCATTCTGCAGTGGTATTCACGGAGGATTTGGGCCACATCCTTCACTAATATCAACACCTACAGTAATCCCTTTAAACTGTATTGTAAGCACATGGCTATTTCTCTGTATTTCAAAATGAAAGTATTAAGTAACATAATATATAAATTAGGCCATATACATAATTAAACTCACGATGCCTTGGAGTGATAACAACAGCAGCTGACACTGCTTACTCTGTGCTCAGACTGGTCAAAGTGTACATTACTTAGTACATTACACTGGTCTAAATGCGTATTAACTTAGTTAATCCTAACAACTTTATGAGGTAGGTACTGTTATTATTAATTTTACAGATGAGGAACCTCAGGCACAGAGAACTTACTTAAGTTGCTCATGTACACACAGCTTACAAATGACAGAGCTGGCATGCTGACCCTAGGAGTCTGGCTCCAATCTATACTCTTGGTAATGACACTTGAACCCAGAGTTTTAAGACTCTGAAACCTGGATTCTGCACTAACTTACAGTGACCTGAGATAAGGAATCCACACTACTGTGCTTCAGGTTAGTCATATGTAAAATAAGAGAGCTGGAAGAGATCATCTTTAATGTCCCATATGGTCTGATTAAAGATTTCTGAAGTCATAATACATCTTATGTAGCTTCTAACAGCTACAGGTTCACCTTCCAGACCTGCTGATCCTTTTCCTCTGTTTCTTCAACTATTTCCTTGAAAGCACTTCATCATGCTACTATAACACTTGAATTTTAAGATTCAGGATAATACTGAGAGAAACTTTTCGTTTGAAAAATAATCCTTTCCTCAGACCTCTTTCTTTTTTTAACTACCACGTGGAATGTTTTTGGCTGCACACAACAGAAACTGGCCTGGGGGGAAGCAACACTGGAGGCTGACACCAATTGGAAAGCTACTGCATCAATCCAAATCAAAGATGATGATGGACTGGAATAGGGCAGTGACAAGGAGGGTATAGATTAGCAAAGGCAAGAGGCATTTAGAGACAAAAATCTGTAGTCCTTGTGATTCAGGGGAAATGAGGGGCAGTGAGAATGGATGGTGAGAATGATCGGTGAGAAGCAGTTTTGGGAGAAGGATGATGAGTTCAGTTTGGGGCAGGTTTGATTTGATTTGTCTGCGAGTCAGCCAAGTGAAAATGTCCTGCAGGTGGCTGATGTTCAGGAGAGTAGTCTCAGCTGGAGATAAACAATGGAGAGTTATCAGCATGGAAACAGAGATTACGGCAATAAAATACTATGCAGCCCAGAGCAAGTATGTAAGTGAGAAGAGGCGAGGCTCTAGAACAGAAACTTCTGGCATGTACTACCATCTGCAATACCTATGCAATGTGTGAATAAGGGACGACAAGCAAAGGAAGGAGAACCAGTCAAGGCACCTACGAGGCACATAAGAAGGTGACTACACAAAAGTTAGCCCCCGTCATCCATTCCAGCCTCATGCCCAGACATGTGAACACCTTGCCCTCACACAAACAAGTTACTCTGGACTACACTAAGTTACCACCTACTTCAAAACCATGTCATTCACCTTTACACTTTATTACTTTATTTTCCCCTTTCCCTTTACCTGAATTAAACACTTTCCTCACCCCATGTCCAACAAGTTTCTAGTCATTCCTCAAGATGCAGTTCGTAAGTCTCCTCCTCTCTTGACCTTTCTTAATCAGAATCAGACATCAACTGAACATTTTTCTCAGTCATTGCTCTATCACATTTTGTCAGTATGTTTTGTAACTTGTATAGAAGACTAGTCCTCTCCACTTTAGAGTTCCTCAAGATAAGGTATACTTAGCAACACGCTTGCCTCATTAGAAGTAGTTTTTTAAAAACCTGATAATTTGAACACATCTTGTGAAAGAGTATATGTAATGAAATAAATTTTAAATGAACTAGGTGATTTCTCTGAGCCTCCCTCTGTTTATTATCTGTAAAATAAAGGTAACAGTACCTTCTACAATGGGTTAAGGTTGAAGAATAAATGTCATAACATGTGGCAAGTTCTTACTCCAGTGCCTGGCTCATAGAAGAATTTAATAAATGAACCTTGAAAAATAAATACACAAAATCAAGCCTGAGAAAGTCTGGCATCAAATTATACCATCTCTATGTAGCTGTCATTCAGTTTGCCTTTTCCCAGATGAATTCCAAAATGCTGAGGCCCGCCCTACTACAGAACTCTGTAAGGTATCCCATTATTAATTTCTTTATTCAGGGTGGAAGCTAGACACCTTTGTTGTGTTTCACTCACTTGACAGTCTCCCTGTCTCATGACATTTCAATTTGGGCCTTTAACCATCACTGGCGTGAAACTTGTTGAAATTTTTAAATGTCAATTATTTAGTAGAGTAGAATATGGGTAGAGGATGGGTTTATATGTGAAACAAAAGAGGAGTGAGGAGAGGAGAGGCATGAGAGAAGGGGAAACAAGGTGGAGGAGGAAAATGGTCAACATTCTCTTGCCCTCCATCACTCAAAAGCAGACACTCAAACTCTGGCAACCAAATGTTTGCCCACATAAAACAGAAACAAAAACCAAAAAAAAGGAAAGAAACACGCACATACTGTTTTGTTGTTGTTTTAAGAAACTGAATGGTCTCTCTAGGAAGAGATAAGGTAGCAAGTATGAGTACCAGGTACCACAGAACAAATAAGCCCACCCCATTCTAGCATCACAGATCCTAAAGTGAGTTATTAAGTAATCCACTTAGTCAGAGCAAAGCCTGTCAGTCTAAAAGCCCCTCCCAGTGATACAGTTTTTCTCCTGGTTCATTGTAAAATGTTAACTAATAATCAAATACCATAGATAATTGGGGAAAGCCCATAACATGAAACAGAGACCAAGAATAACTAACAGGGGAAAAAATGGCACTAGAGGAAATAGAAATAATTCAGAAAGGAAGAGGATCTATGATTACTTCCCTCAGACAGAGTCAAGAATGAGAGCAAATAGAAGTAGACAATCATGAAAATTATTATAGCATCTATAAAAGAACAGGATATTATCCTATACATTAAAAATATTTACCAAGATCAAAAATCCAGTAGTAAGTTTGGAAAAAGCCAAAGAAATCTCTCAGGAAATAAAACAAAGAGAGGTTTCAATGCAAACCCTACCAAAATACCAATGGCATTTTTCACAGAACTAGAACAAATAATTTTAAAATTTGTATGTAAACAGAAAAGGCACCAAATAGCCAAAATAATCTTGAGAAAGAAGAACAGACCTGGAGGAATCATGCTCCCTGACTTCAGACTACACTACAAAGCCACAGTAATCAAAACAGTATGATCCTGGCACAAAAACAGACACATAGATCAATGGAACAGGATAGAGAGCCCAGAAATAAACCTACGCACTCATGGCCAATTAATCTACAACAAACAATGCAAGAATATACAATGGAGAAAAGACAGTCTCTTCAAAAAGTAGTGCTGGGAAAACTGGACAGCTACATGTAAAAGAATGAAATTAGAACATTTTTTAACACCGTATACAAAAATGAACTCAAAATGGATTAAAGATCTAAATGTAAGACCAGATACTATAAAACTCCTAGAGGAAAGCATAAGCAGAACAGTCTTTGACATAGAGAAACTGCAGCAATATTTTTTTGGATCTGTCTACCAAAGGAAATAAAAGCAAAAATAAACAAATGGGACCTAATTAAACTTAAAAGCTTTTGCACAGCAAAGGAAACCACCTACAAAACAAAAAGACCTACTGAATGAGAGAAAATATCTGCAAATGATATAACTGACAGTGGTCATAATGAGGTCAATCTCACTATTATGAACAGCTAGAACATAATGATCTTTCCCTATGGGTAAAATAAAGACTACATGACCATACTGTTTCCTATTCAGAACCTCCATGTCATGATTATCAAGAGATACATTCAAATGAATTTTACTTTGCTCAGTGATATTCCAGGGCAATGAGCCAGCTTTTGTTATTTCAAATTAAGAGGAGACCAAATCAATATTCTGCTTCAAGTGTACAAAACTTGTAATATTTAAGGAACTGTAAGAACAATTTTAAAAATTAAGTGGATGATCCATCAGTTATTAATTCCATGTTTTTTTTACTATTAAGAGAGAAAGTTCTAAAAAATTAGAAATATAGAAAAACACTGTGTTCCACAAAGCAGCATAAGACTATCTATCACTCTGAACCAAACACAACAATCTGGATAAACTACAAAATCACAGGTTTTTAAACCCATTTGAGAGCAGAGGCCACAGAGAGATTTATATGAACTAAACTCTAGAAAGTGGCAAGTCCTTCATAGGAGAAAAGAGACCCACAATTGTTCTATCTCTTCTAAAGAAAGAGGAATTTACCACACTTGGAGTAAAGAGAAATCAGCCAGACTTTCAACAAACATTTTACAGCCACATACAGTCTGGCTTCACAGGTTAAAATCCCAAGGATTTACAGCCACAAGCAAGTCTGTAATTAATAGCCAACTCCCACCCAGGTCTTCACCAAGTGTTCAAGCATTGTATGCCAAAAGTTAGGGTCCAGGTAGGGTGTGGAGGGGAGAAAGAAGAGAGAGAGAGAGAGAAGTTCATCAGAGGCACTCTAGGCTTTTAGCTACAGAAGGCTGAATCCAGATCAGGGCAACTGAGAAGTACCCTCTGAACACTTCAGGCTTTCAGATGCAAAAGACTATAAGCAGGACAGAGAAAGAACTTCGCATCTTCCCCAACCTTCCTCATTCCTGCATCTCTAGGCACTCCAAGCTTTCAACTACAAGGAGTGAGACAAGAGCTGAAAGAAACGACTATAAGGCTCTCCAGGCTTTAACAGAGGACACGGGCAACAGGGCTTACAGGAGGCATAGAAAGTAGAACATGAATCATGAATCTGAGAGTTGGGCAACAAAGCAGAGAAAAATAGATTCCCCACATTTTTATAGCTGGTAGCTTAGCTGTGAAGCAAGAGCAAATCTCTGGAAGCTAACAGTGCTCAGTTACCAGGTCCTGTTGAAAAGAAAATTGTGATCCCATCCTCAAAGCACCTGAAACCAGTGATGACCTGACTCAAACTAAAACTGAATTTAAAAAAAACCGACAGTAATCACCAATTTCATTACCTCAGGCTTCCCCACCACACCCACCCCCCAATCTAGAAGAAGGGCATGGAAACGTATATTATTTATTTCATTTTCTACAGTTCTTTTACACAAAAAGTCTAGCATGTAATCAAAAATTATATAGTATATCACAAAGCAAAAATATATATAACAATCAAGAGATAAAGTAGGCAATAGAAACGGACCACAGATGAATCAAATGTCAAAACTGGCAGGCATTATAATATAAATAGAAAGATCACATGGAAAAAACTGAACAGTAAGCAGGAAGAGATGAGGAATTTCAGAGGATATGTAAACTATAAAAAAAAGAAATAATAAAAATTAAAAATATAAGATTAGAAATAAAGAATTTCTAGATAGGTTTTACAGCAGATGTGACACAAAGGAAAGGATTAGTGAACTTGAATATAGTAAAAAAGGAAGTAGCTAATTAAAAAAAAGAAAAAGGTAGAAAGTTAATATAATAGAAAATCCAAGATTACAGAGTTTAACATGGAGTGTCAGTAGGGTCCTAGAAAGAAATATAAGTGACAATGAGGCAGAAGAAACATATTAAAAGATAACACCTGTATAATTTCCAAAGTTGATGAAAGATAACAAACCAAAAGATGCAAAAGTTCAACAAACCCCACAGTGAACAAACACAAAGAAAACTACAGCAAGGCACATCACAGTTAAATTTCAGGGGCAGTGGGGGATGGGGTGGATAATAATAAAGAATAAATCTTAATAGCAATGAGAGAATAAAGACACACTACATACTGAGAAAAAATAAAAGAAATTCTACTCACTTCTCATCAGAAACAATTCATTCTGGAGAAAATAAAACTATATTTTTAAAGCACTAACAGAGGAAACAGTCAGCCTACAAATCTATATCCAGAGAAAATATCTTTCAAAAGGGAAAGTGAAATGAAGAGATCCCTAGATAAAGGCTGAGAGAATTTCCCACTAACAGACACACAATACAAGAAATGCTAAAAGAAGTTATTAGGTCTTAAACAAAATGATACAAGATAAAACCACAGGAAAGAATTAAACCCGTCTGAAATGGTAAACATGTAGGTAAAAATAGAAAATCTTTTTAAACTACATTTACATACATATGCAAATTTCTTTGAGACTACAGATTGTTTAACGTCAAAAAATAAAAATACTGTGAAGGATATACACACACACAGGGATAGAACAAGACAACAGGCACACAGGGCTAATAAAAATTACACTGTTGTAAAATTTTTACATTGGTCATGAGGTACAATTATTTGAAGGTAGACTATGATTAACTTAAAAATTCATGTTGTAATATCTCAAAGAGCAGCTATTTTTTAAAAAATGACACTGAGAGGTATAGATGAAAATCAACACAGAGGACAAAATAGTATACTAAAGAATACATGCTACAACAAAAAGAAGGTAGAATAGGAGGCACGAAGAACTGGGATAAGATAAATAGAAAATTAAAAATGAAACTTGAGTGATTAAAATCAGCCAAAGTAATCATTATATGAAAGACCAAAATCAGCCATACCATTAATTATGTTAAATAATTAATTAAAACACTCCAGGCTTTCAACTACTAAAAGGCAAAAGAATTGAGAGAAGTCCCCTGAAATGCTCATGCCATTCAGCTACCAAAGGCAAGACTTTCAGAGAAAGAGAAGAAAGCATTCCAAGCCATTCCAGATCTTCAATGCAAAGTGAGGAGGGGGGCAGGAGGGCCAGAGTAGTAATTTGCATTCACACTTATGAGAGTGTCTATTCTATCACAACATTGCCAACAGAAAGTGTTGTCTTATGTTTTTTAAATTTTTTTTGCTACTGTTACAGGTGAAAACGGGTATCTCAATGTCATTTTAATTTCCATTTCTCTAATTACGTGTGAACAATTTTTCATGTGTTTGAGGGCCTTTTTTTTTTCTTTTTTTGCATGTCTTTTCACCATTTTTCTATCAGACTATTGGTCTGTTTTTGCTTAATTTTGAAGAGTTCTTCAAATATTAAAAATTGTGGCTCTGTGTCTGTTTTATATATTGTATCTTCCAGTTTATCAGTGTTTTGTTTAGTTTATGGTATTTTTCATCATGCAAAATTTTTTATTTTTATGCAGCAAATTTATTAATATATATATTTTTTCCCTTCAGATTTGAGTCAGAGTTAGAAAGCCTTTCCCTACACTAAGGTTGAAGAAGTCACCCATGTTTTCTTCTACTATGTGTATGATTTCAAGTAGATAGTAATCCATTTAGAGTTTATGTGTGGATGGTTTAAGACACGAATGTAATTTTACCTTTCTCCAAATGGCTACCGAGTTGTCCCAGTACTGTTACTTTTAGAAGCACATCTTCTTCGCAGTGCTTTGAGATGTTGCCTGTGCCAGTTATCCGTTTACTGTCTTTCAGCTCCAAGTTTACTTTTTGATGCCGGAAACCGTGGAAGTAAATCTGAGCCCTTTTAATATTTTTTCTTTGCCAACTGGCACTGTATTAAACTTTGCCAGTAGAGGGCACTGGGGACTACCAGATGAAAGAATTTTGCTTCCAGGTTCCAGTGCATTCGCTCAAGAGGCTCCATCAGGGAACAGTGGCCAGTAACATTACCCAGCACCGACCGTCCCTCAGGTGGTTGCATAGCGGAGGGACTCCAGTAAAACTTTTTCCAATGAACAGCTTTCCCTGACACTTTAGAAGGTAGATTTCCAAAAAGTTCCAAAGGAATGATTTCCAGCAAGTTCCGTCAGTGCAGGACCACAGTGACTTCTCTCCCATTCAGTACCCTCTTCAATGAGGAATGAATCTCAAACCTGAGGACATGGGAAGTTCTTCCTCCCTGGGAGCAGAAGCTGCTCCTTTTATCTGTTATCCTATGAAATTCTCTTTGCCTCTCACTAAATAAGTCCTCCTTATGCCAGTCTCCTGTTAGAGTTCATGAATCTTATAATAAATTTTCTGTTTAACTTGAGTTACTGTATTGGTTTCTCTCTCTTTATTGAAACCAGACTGATACATTACCTTTGTCATATTACTAAATTTCCATTGTTTGGGGGTCTAATTCTGGACTTTCTGTTCTATTTCCCCTTTCATGCAGCAGTTGTTTAAACAATTTTTTAATTTACAGGTGGAAGAGGCTGTTTTTGCTCTTGTTAGTAAAACCTAGTTTTATTGCATTGTAATCAGTGTTGTTTGTAATACTTCTACTTTATGGAAGTTACTGTTTTCTTTGTGACCTAATATGTAATCAATTTTTTCAATGTGTCATATTTTCTACTTTCAAGATATAGCATTCAGTATGTACCCAATAAGATCAACCTTATTGACTCTGTTGTTTAGATCTTCTTGCTCATTTTTTTTTTTTGGTCCACTTCATCTATCTAGTCATGAAAGAGGTATATTAAACTCTCCTATTATTGGTATGTTTCCATACGTCTCTGCATCTCCTGTGGGCTCTGTTTCCTAAAGGTAGTTGATATGCATAAATATTCATAAATGTAACATCCTAATTATAAGGTGTGGGTTTTAGCATAAACCTTCTCTATCACATTTAATGTTCTTGGACTTGAATTCTACTGTATCTGATATCAAAATCACTATCCTTGCTCTCATATTGTTTCCATTTGTCTGGTATACTTTTGCCCATCCTTTTATTTTTCAGCTATTATGAATCACATTAAGTATGTGTCTTATAAATACCATATAGTTGGGTTTTGTTACATGAACTAATTTTTTTCTTTAATCTTTGAGTAAAGCTCATTCATTTTGATCATTATGATTGTTATGTTTGGCCTCAATTTTATCATCATATTCTATAAACTGTGTATTTTGTTTTTTTAGCATGTTTTCCATTAGTTAATTAATGGGAAACTAATCCACAGCAATTAACTCTAAGATATATCTTAGTAAAACTATTATACTTCAAAGATAGTAATTAAATCCTTAAGGCTTCATGCAAAAACCCTAATAACTTAGAAAGACAAAAGAATTATACAGCTGACTTTGAACAATGTGGGGGTTAGGGGTGCCAACTCTCCGTGCAATTGAAAATCCACATTTAACTCATAGTCAGCCCTCTATATTTGCAGTTCTGCATCTGCAGATGGTGTAGTATCACTGTAATATTTATTGAAAAACAATCTGTATATAAGTGGACCCATGTATAAGTAAACAACAACCAATGTTGTTCAAGGATCAATTGTATAAGCTATAGTAACCTTACAACTGTGGATTAATTTTTCAAGGTACTAGGTATACTTTCAGTGTGTGGATTCAGGTCTTTTCTATATGGAATGTTTTCTTGTAGTTTTAGATATGAGATCTTTTCTATTGTTTTGAAAAGCTCTTCAGAGATTCCAATAAAACAAATATTATTCCTTCCTTGACTAAGTCTTCCATTTCTACTACTTTTTCTCTGACATTTATTACTTCCTTATGTCATTTAAATTCTGATGGTTATTTTCCTGCTTTTATTGATTTTATTAAATTTTCATGATGGGTGTCTTGTAATATATTCTTCATTTCTGAGGTAATTTTGACATTTTTTTCTCTTTCTTTTCTGAACTCCATCAATTCATTTTCATAATTTCTCCCTCTTTACTGTCCATTTCTGTTTTCAGTTTTTGAATTTCTGATTCAAGTGATTTTTCATATTCTCAAATGCTTGCTAGAATAAATTTAATTCTGTTTGGAGTATCAATTTATAGTTTTTTTTTTAATACTTCATCATTGTTTGAGGAGAATTTTCCTTGATTAATTTGTGTACAAACTTATTTCCTGATTCAGAAACTATTTTTTTTCATTTTTGTGTTGTTGACCTATTTTTACAGTATTTCTAGCCCAATGTTACCCTTTTCTATCAAAGCCAGATACTTTAATGGGGTGCTTGGTTGGTTTGTTTCCTTAAGGGGGGAGTGTGTATGTGGCGAAAGTAGTTTTTGTGAATCCTCCAATTTGTGATTCTACCATCTTGTAAGATTCTAACTTTTCTTTTTTCCCCCTCTTTACTATCCAGTTGCTAAAGGAAACCACTTCCTACCTTTTGTTTTTTTTCTCTCCCAGAATTTATGTATTTGGAAGATTATGCCTTTAAATAATGCTTACTCTTTGAATTAGTCTTTTAAATCTTTTAAATGGAGTCTATCCCTTTAAATCACATACCTGTTCCTTTATAACCATCTGTCTCTTTAAGTTGCACGCCTGGCCCATTGTACAACAACTATCTCTTTAAATCTCCCACTAAGGCCCTTTATTTGGACCTGTCCCTCTAAGATGCACATAATTTGAAATAACTTCCTGAAATGTCAAGTTATTTCAGTATTTTCAGTTTCAGGGTAGATTTCATCTTTCTGTTTTTATCCTCAAGCCACTTACATCTCTCCTCTGTTTTTTCTATAGCCCTGAATCATCAAGCCCCACAGTGGGACAAGTTTGAGGTGGGAGTGTGTAGAACCATGGTGCTGGCATTTGTTAACTTTTTTTTTAATCCTCATCAGCTATTTGATAATTTCAGCATTCTCTGTCTTCACATAATGTTGAGAGTATGCTTTTACACAGAGTTTTCATAAGTATAGTTTGAAGGGGAGATTTTGGAGGTTGTTTACTACACTACCATCATCTTATAACTATCAGATGTTCCAGTATGCTTTGTTCAATAAATGGATAAGCTGATTCTAAAATTCATCTGGAAATGCAAAGGATCAAGAACAGGCAAATTATACTGGAAGGAAAAATGAGAGCTGACACTTGTTGCTATCGGGACTACTATAAAGCTTCAGTAATTAAGACAGGGTGATACTGGTATGAGAAGAGTCAGATAGAATAGAATCATTTAGATGCACAGAATATGGTCCACAGATCTTCAACCAAAATGCCAAGTCAATCCAACAGGGAAGGAAAATCTTTTTAACAAATGTTACTGAAAAAACTGAGTATCTGTATAAAAAATAAATAAATAAAACTCAGCCTCTTTCCCGCTTCACATACCAAAATTAATTTGGTCATATACCTAAATATAGCCCTAAAGCTTCTGGAAGCAAACATAACAGTATTTTTACAAACTTGAAGTAGGTAACAATTCTTGGACAGGACATAAAATGCAATAATCACAAAAGAAAAAACTGTTAAAACTGATCTTCACCAAAATAAGTAATTCTAATATCAACAAATACCATTAGTAAAATAAACTGAAAAAACATAAATGGAAAAAATATTCACAGCATGTGTATCTGTCAAAAGATCTGTACCTAGAACACATAAACAACTCCTAAAAATCAACATTAAAAATCTAACAATCTAATTTTTTATAAGATAGGCAAAGACTCAAATAGAGACTTCAAAAAAGAATATATACAAATGGCCAATAAGCACATGAAGGAGTGCTCAACATCTTTAGTCATCAAGAAAATGCACATTAAAACCACACTTCTATATATAAAACAGATAAACAACAAGGACCTACTGTATAGCACAGGAAACTATATTCGATATTTTGTAATAACCTACAATGGAAAAGAATCTGAAAAAGAATACATACATATACATGTATAACTGAATCACTTTGCTATACACATGAAACATTGTAAATCAACTATAATTCAGTAAAAAATAATTTTTTTAATAAAACAAACTTAATTAAATACAAAAAAAAAAAAAAACCCTCACAATGCAATACCATTTCACACCAGCATGAAAGACTGAAATTAAAAGGACTGAAAATACTGACTATTAGTGGGGAAATAAGAGAAACCAGGTCTCTCACACATTGTTGGTTAGAGTGTAAAATGTCACAGCCACTTTGGAAATAAAAGTTTAGCTATTTCTTGCAAAGGTAAACATAAATCTGCCCTATGGCCCACTAATTCCACTCTTAGAAATTTTATCCA
Organism: Camelus ferus; assembly: GCF_009834535.1. Classification (NCBI taxonomy): domain Eukaryota; kingdom Metazoa; phylum Chordata; class Mammalia; order Artiodactyla; family Camelidae; genus Camelus; species Camelus ferus. Next base: position 65,078,392 of record NC_045709.1, read on the forward strand.
AGAGAAATGAAAACATATGCCCACAAAAGAACACTTGTACAAGAATGGGTCACAGTCTTATTCCTAATAACCAGAAACTAGAAACAACCCAAAGTCTCCATCAACAGGAAAATGACTAAAAAATTATGCTATATTCAGATATGTAGTACTACTCAACAATAAAAAATAATAAACTACTGGTAAAGGCAAGAACATGAATGAATCTCAAAAACATGTTAAGTTATCAAACAAAAATTCCATTTTTATGATGTCCAATTACAGGAAAAATTAATTCAGGATGACAGATGTCAAAAAAATGATCAGGGGCAACAAGCCAATGGAAGGAAAAGAGCATGAGAAAGCTCTTTGGGGTGATGGAAATGTTTTGTCTCTTGTTTGGGATGGTGGTTGCACAAGTACATACAGCTATCAAAACCTACTGCACTAAACACTTGAAAGCTGTACATTTTAATGTATGTTAATTATACTGCAATTTAAAAAGAAAAGTCCAATCATTTTATTTATTCAGTAAACATTTGTTGAGTCCCTACTCTGTGACAGACATTGTGCTAGTCCTGGGAATTTAAAGATGAAAAGAACATGGTCACTGACCTCAAATAAGTTCAGTTCCAGTGATATTTAGCTGACTTAACGAGACAGACAAATAAATAATTATAACATATTGAGCTAGAGCTAGACTGTTACAGGAGCTCAGAGGAAGGACTTCCCATCAGAAAAGATTCCAGTAACAGGTGATGGCTTAAATGATAGGCAAGAATGAACTTAAATGGAGAAAAGCATTATGAGAAACGGTACAATGGCAGGATACAACATACCATGTACACGAGACAGCCACAAGCAGGTTGATGTTGTTAGCAAACATTATAGGAAGAGAGGAGCAAGAAAGGAGGCCAGAGAGAAACAAGAAGCCATACACAGCTGTGTGAACACTCTTCATCCTGTGGGTAGCAAGAGCTCAGGTTAGACAACCATGTTAGATAACTCATTCCAACGAGCATAGAAAAGATGGATTTAAGAGAGGAAACAAGAATACCAGAGAGGAGGCTACTAACATGCTCCCAAGAATGGGCCGGAAGTGGAAAAACATTTAGAAGGTAAAACTAATGGGATCAATACCTAATTTAAATATAAGAGAATGGTAAGAGTCAAAAATGACTAATATGATTGGAAAGATGGGTGTGCCACAGAGTAAAACAAAGTATAAATAGAAGAACTGGGAAAGAGGGCACAGCTAGGGGTATGGGGAGTTTGAGGTGCCTCTGTGACACTAGTTCAAATTGTGCAGCAAGTGTTTCATAAACAAGGCTGCGTTTTCAAATACAAGCCTAGGCAGATTTAGGAATCATCAGCATTATAAAAATTAGTTTAAATATAAAATCAAATGAGATTGATCAGTTAAAATAAGAAGAATAAGAAAGTGGAACAAAGACATAATTTTGGTAGTATCAACAGGAAAGGTAAGAAAAGGCAGAGAAGGGTGGAACAAAAATACTATAAAAAGACAGCAAATAAATAATCAGAAAGAGATGAAGACAACAAGAATTCTGCAGTCTTAGGGGATACAAGGAATAGTGAATTTCAAGAAGTAGGTTGGCCAATACCATTGAGGCAGCAAAGGTGAGTAAGGAGAGGCCTAAACTGTACCTCACTGGGAGGTCACTGGTAACTTCAGCAAAAGCATTTCAATAGTGTGGAAGAAGCACAAGCCAGACTACAGCAGAAAACAGTAGGTATAGGTAAAGAGGTGGAAAGTAATATGAAGACTGGAGCAGAGAAATCTAATATGAACACAATCATACATGTGCTCATTATTAAAACAGCAACTTTCAAACCAAAGAAAAATACCAGAAAAGGCATTTACAAAATAATTTCTTAAAAAGGGAATTCAGATCTTAGAAAAAAATGCCTTGCTTAATAACTATTTATTAAATGAATGTTTTTAAGTATAGCCTCACTCACATATTGACTTAGAAATAGCACTATAACAAGAATGGACTTAGTGGTTGATCAGTTAATTAAAACAATGTCACTACTACTCTTCTGAAATCTAGAATCTAAAAACCATGTTATGAGGACTTTATCTTCCTTTAAAAAATCTTTACACTTAGAGAGATACCTTATTTATTGAAGGGATCAGTTGAAATAAAGCAGGTCATTTTTGCTATTGTATCAATCACACCATGTTAAATCTTAAATTTATCGACTTACAAAGCACAATTTCTGAGGCATCCAACAAACTTATGAACTCTTAAATAAAGGACACCAAGAAACAACAACCAGCACTAATACTAATAAATAGTATTAACTGATTTTACTTTTAAACTGGGGCACAGTGGGGGTGAGGAGACAAGTCAGGAACACTGACAGCCAGAGTTCTCCATTTCTTCAACTCTTAAGGGAATTAAGAAAAACATCACCGATGACATTTACCTCTAAAGAATATTTTTCTTTAAACTGTTCCTGCCTGAGTATTGCTCTCCTAACCCATCCTTGAAATAAAAGCCAGAGTGATCTTTTTAAATCCAGCAAAACTGATCTTTCATGGCCCTGATTTAAAACTTTCAGTGGATCTCTGGACCAGTGTGGTTCCCAGGAGATCCATTAGGTCATCCATTTGAAGTCTGGCCATTTGAGAAAAGGAAGCAATTTATTTGCATACATCTCATCTCACAATTTGGTATGTAAAATTAATCATGATTTTTGCAGAAAAGTTAATGTATTCTTCAAAATTATTATATTATTTAAGTTTGTGGATAAGCTATAAAGATTGCATTGGTCTCTTTAATTTTGCTAAAATGCAAGGCCTGGTTTCCTCAGCAATGGCATTTGCCTATTATTGGTTACGTTTGTTAAATGGCACACTTGCTTGTAATCACTGTATTAGTTATAGCTCCAGTACGCTGAAGTAGTTAGCTGAAATGTGAAAGTTAATGAAACAGTAATGTGATTTTTATAATCAGAGTAATGTCAAAAATGGAAACTGTGCACTGGATCCCACTGAGTATGAACCTCTATGTGGTGAGACTGGATTCTACAAATCTGAGGACACATTTCCAAAATGAAAAAATATGAATGAGGATGGCAACAGATACTGAAAAACTGTATTTTATTGGACCCTTTCACATCTAGTCCCTTAAACAACGTCACAAAACTTCATCGATTTTGTCAAATCAAGGCATGAAGTTATTTTTTCCATAAATTCAATTAATGTAAATCTAAAATAATCAGACTGTTACAGATAAATTGGGCTAATTTAAATATGAATGACTATCAAATATATTCTGTTATTTAAAGGCAAACTTCTATATTTACTCAGGATTGATATGTTTCAAGAGGTTTTTCAACCTCACATCCATTCTGTTTTCTTCCCTTAAGCAGTACTGATTTGATTAAAAATTATCTGTGGTCTAGGTTTTCTATAAAATTCAAAAGTTGTCCAGATGTGATAGAAGTTCTCAATTGAAACCAATGAAGGATTTCTATCTGTCCTAGGACATAATGGGAAAGTTCTGTTAAAATCATTAGACCATTTCAAAAACACCTGACAATTCTGTATTTGATAGAAAGCCCCGCTTCAAGTACTGGCACATTCCTATAAAATAGTTAGGATTTATTAATCTGTGAGTCACACCAGTCATTACAAGTGAGGATAAAAATAAGAACTGTAGTTGTTTTGAATAGTTATTTTTGACAAATACTGGACAAGTAACATGTACTACTTGTTCAAACTTCAGAGTTTTCTAAGCAGTGGCATACTAATAAATCTATTTTACTAATTACTTAGGGCAGAAATCAGCCCTAATGAACGTTCAGATGGCAGAATGTAGGTTTTTCAGGTCTTAGGATCTCTATCACAACTACTTATTAGCTCTGGCACAAAAGCGTGGTTTGATTGTTGAGTTCCAATAAAAGTTTACAGAAACAAGCAGCGGGCCAAATTTGGCCCACAGGCCCTAGTTTGCCAATCCCTTAATTAGGGTAAAAAAAGCTTTATAATCTTTCTTTCTTCAAAAATTGGACTCAGACTATACTTCTCTCAAAAATGTATTTAATCTTTAAAAAATTATATTGCCCCATAAATTTACATATTACATAACTGGCTCCAAATTTCTGAGGAGGAGATCCCATTACTCCTCAAGTAAAATTCTTATTTACAAAACTAAAAGGCAAACACTTAACAACAATGCAACACTTCAACAAGATGTGAAATTACCTGCTTTCAGCTCCTAAGACTTACTAAATTGATATCCATAATAAGAGACTGAATATTGATAGTTTCCTCTGTCAAACGTCTACTCTTCCTTTACAAGTGCAATAATTAATATTATGTGAAATGAATATTCTATCTATCTGTACCATTTTATCTTTAACTTGAAACACTAAGATTTATAAGATTACCAAATGGTAAGATATACTTTATTATGAGATTTAAAATCCATAAGATATAAAGACTTTTGTCTTTATCAAAGGAACCCTTTTAGAGACTATGCAACATATTCTAAAAGACAACAACTTTTTCCAGAAGTGACACAACATCAGAAATCCATATATGTGCTAATCACATGAATTTTCACTGGCAACAACAAGTCCAGGGTTAACATATAACAGGAAGAACCGCAAGTACTTACTGGGCACTCAGCATACGACAAGCCATGTTCTAAGTACTTTGCATGTATTAACTCACTGACACTCAGAATTATACTATGGGGTAGGTGTTATAATTGGCACCATTTAACAAGTGAGAAAACTGAGGCAACAAGCAGTTAATTACTATGATCAAGGTTATAGCTACTCCGTGGCAGAACCAAGACAGACCCTGGCTCAAGAGAGCTGGACTTAAGAGCCCATGCTTTTAACCACCGACCACACTGCTTCTCAAGAAGCAGGTATAAATTTAACTGAAGATCAAGGGTACATAGTGGTTTTTCTGTAACTATTTTTTTCTCATAATTCCTCATGATAATCCAGATTTGTGATATAATTCTAATTATTTAATTCTAATTAACTAATAATTCTAACAAATTTTTAACTGTCCAAAACCAAGTAATTTATTAATCTCAGTTTCAAACACAAATCGATTCAAGCTTGCAAACCTGTTCCTAGCTAACACCTCACCTTCACAACACGGACTTCTGGCTAACCGAAAAGTTCATATACATTGGGTACTTAGGAGAAAAAAAACAAAAATTGGTGCTGCAAGGCAATACTAGGCAGACCAAAAGAGCAACAAGCATACTGAATACAACAAAAACATTAAATCAAACATTAGGCTATTTTCCAATTTAACAATATGTGTCTTCAATACATACAAATCTATAACATGTTTTTAATATATACTTTTGCCTAAAGCATTAAAGCACTACCAATAACTATAAACAATTCAATTTACACATGAAAGTTATTGTGATAAGGTAAAACATTTTAAAAGACCACCAACAGTCCAATTCAATTTTATTTTCCACAAAAACATGTTGAGGGAGGAATAACTGAAATCACGTCAAGCTATGTCAACCAATATGATAAAGGCACAGATAAGTCTCTTAACACCGACTGTAAACTATTAGTTCATAACTAAAAGTATATAAAGTTACAAAATACATTAGAAAGGTATCTCAAACAAGAACATCCTTTAATGTGCCATATGAAGTATGAGCAACATGATTAAACCAAGAAGGCGCACAACCACCTTTTGAAGCAACTATAATATATATATACTACTAATTATTATGGAATGACATCTAATTAGGGAAAGAGGGACTTGCAAGCTGAAAAGTCCTTTACAAACATGATTATCATTAAAAATAACACAATTTTTGAAGTAGAAGATGAGTAAATTAAATCAAAAAGTATGAAAGGCCAAAAAATAGTGCCTCATTCATTCATACCAATTCATGCAACTTTACCATAATTTGAACAGTATCACTGAGTGAAAAATTCAAAATGTGTCCAGGTAGAACACATGGCCCACGTGTCCATACACCAGTGCAGTGCCAATTCTCAAACTCTTTGTTAGTGCTCCAGGATGGGATAAGCACAGAAACTGAGGTAAGCATTTAGAAACTTTTAGAGCAATCTGACACTGCTGACAGATTGTTTAGTTTACAAAAGCACTGATCTGTGAAAAAACAGGTATTTTAAAAACTAGCAGATAATCTGAGAATCACTGAACACGTTTCTGAGACTCCCTTTCGGGCAGATGTGAGCCTAAGCTCCTGGAAGCCAAGGACACAGTGTGTGCCACCATTCCCCCAAGAGAACGGACTCTAAGGCTCCCTGCTGTCACTCCTTTTCCTGTCAGCTAAAACCCAGACATGGTAGAGCTGCCATGGCCAGGAAGACAATGACAGTGCCCTGGAGCAGTGCTTCTCAAACTTTAATGCGCAGAAGAATCACTGGGAGAATTCTGTTAAAATGCAGGCGCTGATTTACTAAATTTGTAATGGAGACCGAGATTCTACGTTACAAATCAACTACCAGGTAATGCCAATGCCGCTGGTGTGAGGCCCTCACTTTAAGTAGCAGGGGTGAGTGGACAAAGCAGCAGTAAGATAGAGGGAACCTGGGTCCCTAAATGACAGCACAAAGCAGAAATCCCCACCACTCAGGGTTGTTTTGTGACAGAGGAAAATGAGCTTACCTTCTTTAGCCCTCTGTGATGTGGCGTCTCTCTCATACCAGCCTAGCCTTCAATCTGACTAATACAGAGCAGTTTTTTAAATACTACAAGGATGTATCTTTGGCCAATTTTTCCATTTTAATTAAAATAATATCAGAGTAAATGCTTATTTACATAAGCATAAACTGGCAAAAACTTCAAGGCCCTATTGCTCTTTCCAGAGAATCAGACTTCAGCATGAACAAGATGATTTCTGTCATGTATCACTCAAATATTAATTCCTTTCTCATTACCCTGTACCCATTAAAGTCTACACCACTACACTAGATTATCTATTTCATGATGTCAAATCAAAATCTCAATTTGTTAAACTCTCTATTTGTTAATAAACTACATCTAATTATATGAAGATATCTCTCACAATTAGAATTGTGAACTATCACTGCAAAGGAAATCTTTGTAACTGGCAGAAATTTTAATGAGTATAATGGTAGCTGTCTTTGGGTAGCAAAGAACAGCTAGATATATACACCAACAAAGTTACATGTTATTTTGAGCAATCACTCTGCAAAAACAAGGATGTAAACACAGACACACAAAAGAGCACTGAAATTTCATTGTATTGGTATAGCAATTAATTAGGTATACAAAACACTTTTATTATTTATCAATTTTAATTATCAAAGAAACACCTAAGTAATATATGCTTTTAAGAACTTCTGATGAATGCGTAACTAATTAAATGAACAAGAGAAAAAATAGCAAAAACAAAGAAAATAAGCACAACCAGAAAAAGCAGTCAAAAAATTTATCAGCAGCACCGAAATAAGGAAGAAGTACATCCTGATCCCATAAAACCTCAAAATATAGCAAGCAAAGAAAACTCAGATGGAGCATAAGTGCTAACTGAGGAAAAAAGTCAAATACACACAATCCTGGGGAAATCTCACTATTACTCATAATTTAGAGTGAAGCAGACTAAGGAATCAGCAGGCAGCCTGGACAAAATATCATGGTGAAACTCTAGGATTAGAAGCCCCTACATACCAACTTAGGCCCTCAGCTCAGGCGGAAAAGGCCACTAGTGAGTGTCTGCCATTCCGAGTATGGTGAACTGAAAAAGGATACTGAGAAGGAGCCTATTTCACACGCTTTGTGTCCTCACTAGTAACATAAACAAGATCCATTTTGGTGTTCATAATTTAAACAACAAAAGGGCAATGTGTGCTTGGCAGTGTCTTCACGTGGACTGGAACCCTATGCCAGTTTACTAGACTACAAAGTGCCTTAACGCCCACTTTCTTGCCTCATCAAAGGCCCCGGAATGAATTACAATCTATCATCCTAACACATTTCTAATCAGGGTTCCCTGGCTAACAAGTAATTCTAAAATATCAAAAAGACAAGTAAAAATTAGTACCATATTTCATAAATATCAAATGTATAAAGAAATAATTAGGATCTAGGACAAACATAGGTGTATAAGCTTCTGAAAACAGTTTCTATTAACATTGCTTTGAAAGAGAACATTTCAAAGCCCCTACAAAACAGTTGGTTGTCCCAAGCAAAGAAATTTTATCAACATATTTCAAAATCTACATCTAACTGAACACAAATACATACCTGTAAGTATATGTTTTTATATTCAGTTAGAAATGTTATCAATAGAGAAATGTTTGTGTATAGGCATTTCTGTAGAGATTACATTTTTATAAAACTTTTTTTTTTCATTTCACAACATTCATTTCAGAAATAACAATTTTCTACTCCATAAGAAGCTTGAAGAAGTTTCGTATTCCTGGACAACACAAAAACAGTATAATGAAAGATACCAAGACTAATTAAATGACACTAACATTCACTCTACAAGCATTTAAGTGTCTACTGTATACCTCACACTCTGCTAAATGCTAGGAATACTAAAGTAATATGAAAAGACTTGTAAGCTCCTTGCCTTACAGGAGCTTACAAAATAATAGGCATCAATCAAACTATTTTAACTAATAAGAAAAGCCAAATATTCATTTATTTCTTTAAATATAGAATCAGAATATATTTAGAGCAACAGGAAGAATTATTTCATTAACTCTATCATGATTATCTATTAACTCTCCGGACACTTAAACTTACACACGTCACTATTTCTCTCTCAAAACAATACTTAAACGGAATAAATTCAAAATTCATTATAAAATGTTGGCTTAATTTACTTAGCAATTTTTTCATCAATATTTATGTTTAATGTTTCATAGTAGGTATTTTTCAAACTTAATGTCCTGCCCACAAACTTAGCAAAATAAGAATGTTTTTCTTAACATCTTCACTTAATATCCACAACAGATTGTCTTCTGAAAAGCTGCAAATGAGTTTTATTTGCATTTTATATTTAGAGGAGTTTTGGGGAGAATTTTTTTTAAAAAGACCTCCAGATACCTAAATTTATAAGGAATATTTTTAAAACTGCTCTCAGTCTCTAATACCAGCAAGTCAATAAATTAACACTGACCTAATCAAATAATCTTGCCATAGAACTCTTAGATATATGTCCTTTTTCTCTTCTTAGAAAGGTCAGTGAGGAAAAGGGTATATATAGCTCAGTGGTAGAGTGCATGCTTAGCATGCATGAGGTCCTGGGTTCAATCCCCAGTATATTCATTTAAATAAATAAACAAATTTAATTACCTCTCCCCCAAAAATAAAAGAAAATAAAAAATTAAATTAAAAAAAAAGACTTAAGTATAAGACAAGACATTATAAACCTCCTAGGAGAGAATATAGACAAAACACTCTCTGACACAAAGGTCAGTGACTTCATAACTACATTCCAATGCTTTCTCCCCCTCTCTGGCAGCTCCTAGGAAGCTAATAAAAATGTTGAAATTCCTCAGTGCTTGAATCTAGCCTCTTCCTATTCAAAGCTAGTGTTTAGATCATAGATCACTGCTGTCTAACAGACATATAATGCAAGCCACTTAATGTAATTTTAAATTTTCTAGTAATCACATTTTAAAAAGTAAAGAGGAACAGGTGAAATTCACTTAATTATGTATTTTAATACAATATATTAAAAATATTATTTCAATATATAAACAATATAACAATTAATGTGATATTTACATTTATTTTTTGTACTAAGTCTTCCAAACTCTGTGTATTTTACATTTACAGCACATCTGAATTTAGACTAGACCTATTTCAAGTGTTCAGTAGCCACTTATAGCTAATGTCTATTATACTGGACAGTGCAGCCTTAGATGATCTCATCCACACACTGCTTCAATCAACTACACTCAAATGACCACAAATTTGTATCTTTAACTCTGTCTTCTGAGTGCAAGATTAGTATTTCCTAACACCCAATTGGCATCTTATTTTAGATGACTCAGAGGCACCTCACACTCAAATAATGTCCAACTTTGATTCAAGATCCACCCATCAGAAATGTAGTCCACTCCCGATAGTCCCTAAATAACTGTACTGTAATCAATTCGAGTATATAAGCCAGAAACCAAGAAGTCAACCCTGACACTTCCTTCTTTCTCACTCCCATATCCAATCCATCAAAAAATTCTGTTTCACCGCCTAAATATCTCTCAAATCAATCTATTGCTCTCCATCTCAATTATCATCAACATTCCATCCATTTACTCCTGCCTAGCTCCAATCCATTTTCTTCAATGCAAGGACACCTCAAAATTTAATTAAGATGTTCCTACTTTAACCATCCTCTAATAAAACTTTTCAACTGATTTCTGTTGCCTAAAATAAAACTTCCCATGACCTGCAAGGCCCACGTTACATGATCTAGTCCCTGGGTATCCCCCAGCCCCATCTCACTACACCACCTCTCCGTCTTGCCCTGCGCTAATACTAGTACTTCAGTCCTCTGTACTCACCATGCTCCCTACTGCCATATGATCTCTGCATATGCTGCTTTCCCCTAATTTAATCTAATTCCCACTTATCCTCCAAATCTCAAGGAAGCATTCTTGACCATGAAGACACCAAATTTCACTTTTATAAACTCTTACAGAGCCACGTCCTTTTTCCTTTCTAGTATATTTTACAAATGCAATATGTTAGAATATGTAATAAATGGCTTTCTCTTTCACTATCTGATCATACTAAAAGAAAGTGTCTGCTACAAGAAGTTCAATTATTACTTGTTGAATGACTGTTTGTGTTCCTAGACAAAGACTAAACACAATATTAAGATGGCATAAACAACATAGCCTGCTTATACATCATTAGTTCTGGAAAGCCTTCCAGGCTTCCCAAGTCTGGGTAACTGCTCTCAACAACACTCTGGAAGCAAAACACCAGTATATAATAGGTTTAAATTCTGCCTGTCTTATACATCATCCCAACAACAAACAATGTACCTTGTAGATAAGAGGCATAAATACTTAGAATATGTATTTCAGTATACACATTATAAGGTCATATATTTCTCTCATTATTGCAAAGACAGATTTACTGTTATAAAGATACACCTTCAGTAGCACTACACTGAGATGAGGGTAGCTATTTGTCTCTATGTTAAAGGTTGTAAAACTGTAAAATGTGTGAGAAGCATTCATGTGTGCACACAGACACACCCATCAAGCAGGGGTGTGACACCTGCAGGGGTTACAGTACTAAAGCATGCGTGAGCTCTGTCCAGCCCCAGAGCACAACCTGGGTCTTTCCTTTCTCTACATCACTAATGTGCTTCTCTGTTACCATTAGCTTTGACACCTTGTTATTACTTTATCACCACCCGTTTCTTGCCCTCTCTTCTCTGCTTTTCTTTGTCATTCTATGACTTCACAAATGTTTCTCAACTTTTACACGAAAAATTTTCCATTGCTGGGCGTGCCGTCTGCTTCTCCTAAAAATTATCCAGAGGTAAAATGTTTGTTCTACAGCTACTTCCAGATCCTACACCTTACAAAAAGCCAGAATTTCTAGATAGATGAGGCTTAACCGTAACATTATGTCAAAATGCCAATATTTCCCTTTTGTCAAAAGGAGAAAGCAAAAGCCAAAAAAAAAAAAAGATACAGTTACATTTTTATGGCTCTTGAAATGTTACTGTGCAATTTTTACTTGATTTAGCAAATGCTGCTGTGTGAGGGGAGAAAATTATCTTCAACTTGCTGAGGTAGCAAGTTTTTTATACCCCCTTTATGCTTTACTGCTTAGCCAAGTCTACAAGCAGTTGAAACTAGATTTATAGGTTATCCACCAAAAAAAGAAAAAAAAAATCACTGCAAACAGCAGCTTCAAACCTGAAAACTTGCTTAATTTAACAGAGTATCCAGTCGTTTTTGGCAGTTTACAATATCAACAGAAGCAACCAGGTAACATGTAACATGCTTTGAGACAGGTCGATGACACTTATTACGTTTGAACATTATAATTGCATAGTATAAACCAAAGAGATAGTTATAAATGCTCATTAAAGAAACAGGAAATATTTCAAAATGGAAAAATGTCTCCAGTAAGCTATCCTGAAAACCAAATATAAAGTAACTGGTTTCCTCTAGAGTTCTTCAGCATGATCTATTACTCTGTTTCATCTAAGAAGTGTTTTAACGGTTCTAATTCTCTCCAAGAGAGTGCCAAGAATACATGTATATCAAAGTGTAATGATAAAGTATTTTATAATTCTAGAAAATAAAAAAATCCTGCACTTAACACACAACCTTATAAAGAACTACCAAAATTCTTTACAAGTATACCTATGCCTAAGAGTTATGCTGGAATAACATGAGGGAGCAAAACCTCTGATACCCTTTGTATAAACTCTTATGCACAACTACTATCAACAGTATATTATATGAAAGTGTAGTTATATTTATGATGTTACAAAAGCTGTTCCTCACTTAAAGGCTGAGCTCATTCACCAGCAGTCTCCTGGGGGAAAGGTGTGCCTCTCAGAAAACAAACAAGAAAAGCACAGGGACAGGCTACAGAACAGGAATCTGACTTTCTTCGTCTTGATCATTAATGTGTTTGGGAGGAAGTTTTTAGGTAATGGAATGTGAAAAGAAGCTCTCCATCTGTGGACAGGTCAAGAGTTAAGAATTAAAAATTCCAGTAAAAGGTCCTGACGTTGCTCCACCTCTCTGGAGCAGCTCTGAAGGCAACATGTGGAATGACAGGGCAGGTTGCTCAAGACAACAGAGCCATTCATTAGCAATACTTAATTACATATATACATATATATTCTTAATTATATATACTTAATTAATAATAATTAATACTGCCATTGTGCTTCTTTTTTTCTCTATTTTTCCAATAAATACTCTTCTCTAGTACTGTGTTGATAAAGATTTCTACACCTGTAGCCTTTCTTAGTTGTTCAAAGGTGAAACAAAGGGAATGGAGTTTGGTACACACTTGGTCCAAACATATCAGTATCAAAGAGAGATAAACCCAAAAGGGAAGGTGAAATTCAGGCGGGACAAGATAAGAAGGGGACCCTTGTGTTCATCCTCTCTTTCCCCTCCATCTCTGCTCTACCCACAAAACAAATAAACAAACAAAATCCTCAAAGCACAACCAGGTTAATCTTGGATATTATAAACCTAGGGCTTCTAAGAAAATATGTTCTTTCAGAGTAAAATGTAAATACACTATTTCTAATACTACCTTACAGTATCATCAACTCAGAACTGCTATATAAGGCAAAAATAAACAACATAGTGCCTTACTTCTTCTGATAATCTTCGACTTCAAAAAACAGAATTAACCAGGTTTTCAGAAAAGCCTAATCAGCAATTAGGTGAAATGGTAAAAGTTTCTTTGATTCCAATATCATCACTCTTCAGAATAAGCACCTTATCTTTCCCGAAGAAGAGAGTAAATTTACGTATCGCAAAGTGCTTTAATCCAATTTCAAACTGTAAAATGTGTTATACTTGACCAACAATTTAAATTAGAAGTTATCACCAGGGCTTGTGGAAATAAGTACTGGATCTTTATTCCAGACACTGGGGCTCTATTCTTGGTTCTGCCACTTACAACTCTGAGCAAATTGTTGATACCAGTGTTTAAGTTTCCTTATCTGCACACTGAGGGAGTTAAGCTATACATTCACTAATTCTATGGAAAATGCCTTTTCAAAAATAAACAGATGATTATGTTCCCATAACATGCTTTTTATTTTAAAAAAAAATTTTTGAAAAGCTGGTATTTCTTTTTTTAAAAAAATCCAAAAGGTTAGTAGAAATATACAATTCCCCCTTGAGGAAATTTTCTCCAAAGAGAAAAAAACAAAAGGCAAAGAGTTACATAAATCTGTTATCCAGACAAATGTAGAGTCAAGTATCTTTGCTCAGTTGCTATTCCATGTATATAAGGAAGCATTACAAAGGACCAATATACCATTTCATGTAATATTTAAACACAGTTACTGTATTTCCCATACTGCAGAAGAATCTGAAACTTTTAAGTTCAAATCAAGAAAACCTAACACTTTCTGTGCTACTGACCACTAAGGAAAAAAAATTACTGTAAAGGCTATCAGAGTGGCTACTGTTAGGAGTTATACTTTAAAATACTGATTTTTGTGGGAGTTCTAATAAAGATTAAAGACATAAAAGAAAAAAATGCTCAAAGAAAAACATAAACTGTAATAATAGATCAATCAATATAAATTACCTGAACCCCGTGAAGATCACATTTCAGCACTAAATATTTCCCTAACCTACTAGGTGAAGCTGACTGAATATATAATAATTGTTTAGGTGTTTTAACATCTATTTCTTTTGAAGTCCTACAAGTAATTAAGTGAATAGACCAAGTTACTAAGAACAATGATTTTGTTGGTAACAACAGAGAATCCCAAAAGTCAGAGGAAACTCAGGATGTCAGAATTAGAATGAGTTGGTCAAAGCTGTTCTATGTTGAGAAATTCTCCTTCCAGTGCTCTTCTCTGCATGTTAATATAAAAAAAATCTCTACTTAAAGATAAGTCTAATAAGCCACCTGTAAGACTAAGACATCTTGTCTTCTTCAGCACCAATCTAGCCTGTTCAATACCCATCAGGAATTTCGTGAAATTCCCAAATTTCTAGAAAGACAGTGTTATGAGCCCCACAGACTACTCCTACCTTTGGGAGTCCCTGCTGTACAAAAGCAACAGTCTCATGAAAGAAACATGTAAATGTGTAATTTGCAACACAAAGTGGCAAATGTTACAATATAACATTGAGGGGAATTTATAAAAAAGTAACAAAGACAGAAGGAACTTGGGGAGAGACCCTGTTTAGGGAATTCTTATTGGCAGGGGTATTTGCATCCAAGGTCAACCATATCAGACTTTAATAAGAACCTACAATGTAGTGAGCTCCCTGGTGGTACAGAAAAACAAAAGATGCAGTTTCCCACCCTTAAGGATTTTAGAGTCCAAGGAAGAACAATTTAGTATGAGTCTGGAACCAAAATAACAAGATTAGCCTTTCTAATGGGGGGGTAGGAGTCAGGGGAATCATGTTGGAAAGCAGTAAAAGAATAAGCTTGTAAATGAACTCATACAACTAGTTTGAAGAACTAAGGCTCAACCTAAAGAAGAATGGGGAAAAACTCAAATAGAAGAGTGATCCAAGATTATTCAAGACAACCCTGTGAGGTAAAGAAACTGTATGTAGAAATTCCAGTTAAAAGAACAAAAATAAAACTGAAAAAGGTGACAGGCAAATATATACAAAACGTTATGGTAGCTCACAGAGAAAAAAATGTGACAATGAGTGTGTATATGTCCATGTATGACTGAAAAATTGTGCTGAACACTGGAATTCGACACAACATTGTAAAATGATTATAAATCAATAAAAAATGTTCAAAAAAAACTGAAAAAGGTGAGCTTTTAACTCTAGTTTGTCATGTTGTGTTCTATGCAAAAAAACTGTTAAGAAAAATAACATTTAAAAGCACTAGATGTGGAACCAGACCTCTGGCTCACCATTCAGCTCCATCACTTTCCAGCTGTGTCATTTTTTAAGTTACTTTAACAGTTCTATGCCTCTATCTCTTTGCCAGTAAAATGGGGTGCCTGTAGAGCCAGAAGCAGTCTTCAACGCACAGGTGCTATAACAGCACTTTAATCAAAAACTTTATTCACAAAGTCCAATCCATCCTTTAGATACTTGCAGTCCATAATCTGGCCCCAAACTTTTAAGGTCTTAATTCTCACTGGACACCGTTCCACATCCAGGAACCACAGGGATCTAATGTCAGCGCTGCAAACCAATAAGCCCTTTCCTACTTCTGTGCCTCATGTCCAGGGGCTCTGTATTTAGAAACTGTCTTTTCCTCATCATCTTTGAAAACCCACTTCTCTAGGAAACTAACTCTCCTTCCTCTTCAATTCCACATTTGCCTGCTCCTTTGTACAATTTGCCACTGTCTCCCCTGTTTGTGTAATTGTTGTTTTAAGGCCTCCCTCTCTCCTCTTTTCACTAAGATAGTGAACTTTCAGAGAGCAGAGGCAAATCTTCAACCTTCTTCCCACTTCTCAGCCCAGCCTGTGCCTATGCAGGCCTGGAAAAGCGTTACTGAATTAAACTGGATGTTTTCAACCCAAATGGCCAAAGTTCCAGAAACAGCTTAATGCTGCATAATTTTTTTTATTGTTTTCAGATCCTAAAATCATGACACGAAACGTCTTTAAAAATCAGAACACGGCTATCCTTTCGAGAAAAGTTCTCCGGAGCACCCACAGGAGTTGACAATGCGGTCATTCTGAGCTTCAGAAGTTGTGTGTGTGCCGCGGAGGGCAGCTGGAGGGCAGCTTCCCCCTGCTCCGTGCTGCACTTTGGAATAAGGAGAAGGGAGAGGCGGCCCAGCGGCAGCACGGGCTGAGCTCCGCTCCGCTCTGCCCTCGACTTCCCGCGGGCCCGCGGGCTCCGGCCGCGCTCGTCCCTCTCCGCTGCACCTGGTTCTCTCGCCCTCGCGTCCCCTCGTCCCGCCGCAGCAGTACCTCCCAGGGGCGGCGCGACCGCGCTACTAATTCCCCGGGGCGGCGCGGCTCGGGCCTGGGCCGCTGCCCGGCCCGCGGCCCCCGGCCTCTCCTCAGCCCGCCGCCCGCACCCACGGCCCAGGCCGCGCCGCCGCCGCCGGGAGGGGAGCTGGGGGACTCGCTCGGCTCCGCGTGGCGCCGGGGGCGGAGCCGGCCCGGAGGGCCCAGGGAGAGGCCGGGGGCGGGCGGCGGCCTCCGCCTACCCCGACACGCACCCCACCGCCCCCAACCCCCAACCCTCCTCCGGGCCCCGGCCCGCGCCCGCGGCCGGCGGGACTCGCCACTTACCAACCCGCCTGGGACAACGCCGCTCTGGAGACCTCGGCCATGGTAGCTGCTTAAGCCGGGGGTGGTGGGGGGCTCGGGTGGGGGTGGGGGGAGGCCTGCTACTTGAGACCCCCAAAAAAAGAAAAAGAAAAAAGAAAGAAAAGAAAAGAAAAAAACTCCTCTGGTCGGCTCTACAACTGGGCATGCTCAGTGCGCCCGGCGCTTCCGCGTGCAGGTTCCGCTCGCCGCGTTTTCCGAGCGGCCGCAGGGGCCGGCCTGGCGTGGGGCTGCGAGGCTGCAGCGCGCCGGAGGCGGCGATCCGCCGGGGTCGGCCGGGGCCTGCAGGTCTGGGCCAGACCGTCGGCAAGGACCCCGAGTCGCCCTCTCCGCCCAAGGCCGGTTACGTTTTGTTTGGGGTCACTTCTCCGAGTTGCACACCTCGGAAACTAGTGGGGCGGTTCTTTGTAGAGCATAAAGTAAGTCCGCGTTTCCAGCGCCGACAGGCGGTCACCTCAGAGAGGGCAGCACAGAGCTAGAGCCGATGCGGACGGGAGGCGGCGGGAAAGCGCTTCCAGCTCGGCGCTAAGGCCCTCTTTCCTACCGGGAAACTCAGAGGAAGGGTGTTCCCAGCCCACTCTACAAAGGAGGGAAGTTTACTTTCTTAGAAAGACTCGCTCCACTCACTCCCCGTTTCGATCTGCCCGGATGCAAAGGGGAAAAAAATGCATAACCAGGTTTCCTCGACTCCCCACTGCCAAATCTGACTGTCCAGGTCCCACGCCACAATGCAAGTAAATGAGTCAACCCGAGAAAAGCTGCGCTTAAGGGCCATGGGAAAATCGGGCAGTTGTGTCGGTGCTTGTTTCTCCTGTCGCTCTCCCACTGGGCCCGTCCAGGTCCCGGCGCGGCCCTCTGATGCTGCCACGGGCACTACGAGGCCTAGCACCCACTGGCCGCCTGCAGGCGCCCTTCTGGCTGTCTGGAGGACTGAGGCGTAGAGACAGGTCCCGAATGGGCATGCGCGGCGGCGGCATCGCCGAGCGGCGCGAGGGACGCTCCAATGCGATTGGGCGGTCAACACCTACACCAGCCAATCGGAGGAGCCAGATGAAGGGGCGGTGGGCTGAGGAGACACTCCCTGAAAGTTTGCTCCACCCTCGATGGTTTTTCATTTCTGTGGCTGCCGGCGGAGAAGGACGCTTCTGAGTGGCTCTGGTGCCAGCTGCCGACTCCAGCGGAGAGACTGTTAAAACTTTAAACCCCGTCACCGCGACTGCCTCATCTGTTTCATCATCATAAACGGGGACTTGGAGCCGAGACTGTGGAATTGGGCAGAGCCGCTCCTGGGCTGGGGAGGAAATTGACAGTTACAGAAGGAAGGGGATAATTACCCTGGGTGGAGCTAAAATTCCTTAATACAAATGTTTTCTCATTTTAACTGGGGCATTCCGTTAGGGCTTCCCAAATGTCATAATTTTAAAATCATGATGCTTTGCTTAGCTGTGATGCTGTTGAAATGTATGTCCAAGCACGTTGCTTAGATACTGATTTTAATTAACCTTGTGTCCAGGCACTTTTAGAACCAGAAATAACTACATCCTTGTCCATACATTTTGCAGTAATATACAATATTTAGGCCATACAAATGCTACAAGTGTATTTCCATAAGTCAGGAAAAGATTTGCCTTCTGAAGGTAAATAGATTACTCAGAATCAAATTGTTTAAATTTTTTATTGGTTGTTTACTAGAATCTTGTGTTACCACTTACATTTTGTAATCAATGTAACTTGTTAACTATGAAAATAATATGCTGTCCTAATCATCAGACTTCTTCACTGGTTAAATGTGAAGCCTTCATACATTTGGTCTCATTTGCAGTGTATAAAAGAAGAATTTGCCATGGCATGGTGCTTACAATAAACTTAATAAAGTGTTCCCCAAAACACCAAATCCCCTCACTTTAAGAAATGCTTCAAAGAATGGCTTGAAGATTCCCACTGGAGGAATTTGGGATAATATGAGCATCAAAAAGAATAATTAACAATAGTAATTTAAAAATTGAATAAAGAAAACAAATTCAGAGTGCCAGTAAAAATAAATAAAAGGAGGGAGGATGAAAACTTTTCTCTCAAAGGAATACCAGAGAATAAATGTAGAACAAATAATAGAATTAGAAAATCACCATTTCCAAATTAATCACAGTTGATTCAGGCAAAGTCCATCAGGATGTTGAAAGCCACTGAGTGACAGATTCTAGGAGTACAGGATCTTCACAAGGTCTCGAAGTATCAAACCATAATATACTTACTACAGAAGGGAAAAACACACCTTTGCCCTAAAAGAATCACTGCCTTAAATAATGATCAAAGCTAGAATCACTAATGGGAAAATCTGTTATTGTGTGCTTCCTGATGTAATGCAATTAGAAATACAAATCATCTAAGAAATATTCTCGCCAAAGTTACTTAACCTGAATTTAATCAAGCTTCTAGACAGTAGTTCCCAATCAGGGGTAGATCCCTACCCTACCCTCCACCCCAACCACTGGGCACATTTGACATGTATGAAGATATTTTGGTTGTTACAACCTGATAGGGATGGGGATACTATTAAAAATCATGTAATACACAAGATAGCCACATGATCCAAGATGTTAATAGTGCCAAGACTGAGATATGTAGGAGATACTGGAACAAGTGACTCATAAGGAAACAAGCAGATAAATCCAGAATGTGGCATCTTCTATAAGAAATCTGGCGTACTGTTCAAATGAGCCAATGTAATTTTTTTTTTTTTAAGGAGAATCCCTTCAGATTAAAGAGAGTCAAGAGACATGACAACAGCATGCAATCCTGGATTTTAAAAAGAGTAACAGAAAGGAAAAGGAAGAGAGATTTTTGTGGCCAAATGTACAAATTTAAATATGAGCTAGATATTGGATAGTATAATGGAATTATAATTTTCTAAGATATAATAATATTGTCCTTAATCTTAGAAATTTTATGTCAGACATTTATGGCTGAAGAGTTGTGGTATCTACAATTTATTTTCTATGAATATACACATATCTACCTATATATACATATATGTGAAAAAAGGAGAGAAAGTAAATATGGCAAAATGTTTAAAATAGGTGAATCTAATTGGAGGTTTGGGTGCTCATTATATAAATTTAAATTTTTTATCTAGAGTTGAAGCTTTTCAATATAAAAAGAAGGAAAAAATATGGCTTATACTAATTTCTTTCACATCAAAAATTTTAAATTGGAATTACATTATATATAGATAAGTTAGTGCCATGGGAAATGGTAGCAGCTGACCAGACCAAAAAGAAAAAAGATTTCCATTGTTAATAAGATAAATAATTGATTTGCAGAAAATATAAAGGCTAAAATGAGCTGAAAAGTTAGGGGTGAGCCTAAGGATGACAGAAGAACTTTGCTAGATACAAGAGGACAGAAAAGGAGAGTTAAATTTATTTGGAGTCAATGGTATAAATTAAGAGAGATTGAGAATCCATTCAACAATGTTTTGCCCCTATCATTTCAATGAAGGGAAAGATTCTCAGACTGAAAATGAGAGAAGACTGTGGATCAGTAGGAATAGAAATTACAATAATAAGTGAGATTATAAGAATACCTGACCCTTCTGAGGTACATTAAATTTTCTGACCTTAAACCACGTACATCCCAGAGAATACTGGTATAACCTGAGAATGACTCATATGTGCCAATGCCAGGCACACAAAGAATTGCTGAGCTTATCAGGAAATGTGCTAAAAGTGTGGAAATAAGCAAAAATATTTTGTTTTAAGAAGGAGGAAAGAGGAACAAAGAAAAAAGTTGTGTTGGGACAATAGTAGGGTAACCACATGCAAAAGTATAAAGTTGGATCCCTTTTTCACATCATATACAAAAAATAACTTGAACTTGATTATAGATATAAATGCAAGGCCTAAAAATTTTTAAATGTTCATAAAAGAAAATGTAGATGCAAATCTTCATGACCGTGGGTTAGGCAATAAAAATGACATCCAAAGCACAATCAGAAAAGGAAATATTTGTGCTTCAAAGGAGATCATCAAGACAATGAGAAGACAATTTACAGAATGAGAGAAAATAGGGGTTTGTATCAAGAATATATAAAGAACTCTTACAACTGAATAATAAAAGAAAACTCAGTTAAAAATGAGCAAAGCATTTTAACTGATATTTCTCCAAAGATATACAAATGGCCAATAAGTAAATGAAAAGCTGCTCAACATCATTAGCCATTAGGAAAATACAAATCCAAAACACGTGGATATTTCACACCCACTAGAATGGCTGTGGTTAAAAAGATGGAAAATAACAAGTGTTGATGAAGATGTGGAGAAATTGAAACCTTCATATATTGCCAGTGGGAATCATGCAACAGTTTGGAAAACAGTTGGCAGTTCCTCAAAAAGTTAAACATAGATTTTTCATATGACTCATAAATTCTACTCCTAGGAATATATACCCAAGAGAAATGGAAACATATATCCACACAAAAACTTGTACGTGGATGTTCATAGCAGCATTATTCATGATAGCCAGTAAATGGAAACAGTCCAAACTGATGAAACTGTTCAACTGATGAAAAGGTAACTAAAAAGAGTTCCACAAACTATAGACCAGGGAATTTGCTGTTAACCCATTAGTCATGATTCTAGAATTCATAATTTAGGAAATGACTTAGTAGGAAGAGGAAATGAAATAGCTGACCTCTAAAAATTGTTTGACTCCCAGAATTCTATGATTCTAAATCATGTCAAATGAATCACATTTTCTTAAAAAAAAATTTTTAAAAGTTTGTTAACTACTAAGTTCAAGAAATTGATAGTCATCAGGAGAGACTAGGTTATGCCATGACAATAAACAAACACAAAAAATTTGTGACTTGAAATCAAAACATATTTATTTTTCTTTCATGTTTTATGTCCAATGTGGATGCCTGGAGGGTGGAGAGACAGGCCTTGATCACAGAGCTCATTCTCACCCTAGCACCCTGACAGAGCTCTAACTACCTGGAACATTGCTGATTGCAGCGGTAGAAGGAAAGAAGACTCTGCAGGACCTCACACTGGAAATTAAGTGCTCTGCCAAGACTAGAGATATGATAACATAGGAGCCAGGAGTGGAGCCAGAAATGTTCAATGAGCAGAATTAATGGCTGTGGTAGTCAAATGGTGCCAATATTATTTGTAGTAGTAAAATCCTGAAGATAAAGTGTCTATCAATAGGGGAATATTTAAATAAGTTATAATGGGTACCATGTAGACATTACCAAGAGAAGGAAAGGAAGGAAGGAAGGGAGGAAAGAGGAAGGAATGGAAGGAAGAAGGAAGGGAATGAAGAAGAAGGAAGAAAAGAAAGAAAGTAAAGAAAGAAGAAGAAGAAAGAAAAAGAAAGAGAAGAAGAAAAAAGAATAAAAGAGAAGAAAGGAAGGAAGGAAGAAAGAAGGAAAAGCTAAAGACAGCAAATCCCCACGCAAGACCGAAATCCCTAACTAAGAAAGAAAGAACGAACGAAGAAAGAAATAAAAGAAAAAAGACGAAAGAAGAAGAAAGAAAGAAGAAAATCACTATGTACTAAGATATACTAGTCAGATATATCTGTGGAATAAAAGAATTAAAGTAAGTTTTAATGTGTTGAATTACTATAAATCATTAAGAAAAAGGCACAATTCCTATAGAGAAGTTGGCAAGGTATATGAATAGCCAATATACAAAAATAAAATCTATGTGTTCAATAAATATGGGAAAACTTTAACCACATCAATAAACACAGAAATTAAAATTAAAACAATAGGATATCAGTTAAATTTCATTTTCACCTAACTCAATGGCAAAAATTAGTGGATAATAATCAGTGTTGGCAAGGATATGGGGAAATTCTTTACTGCACTGTTCATAGAAATGAAGTCGACACACTTGGGAGAGTATTTTGGCAATATCTAGCAAAACTAAAAGATGCATACCTTATGACTGAGCGTTTTCATTTTTAGATATATATTCCAGTGAAGAATGTTCATTGATGCATTATTTAAAACAGAAGAATGAAAACAACTTCAATGTCCAATGTGGGGGAAATGGGTTTTTTTTAAGTGGTATATATATATATTTTTTTCTATCAAAAAATAGAATGATCTATGTCAGTTTAAAGGAATACACTAGACCTTTCTACATATCAGCATGGGTGGATCTCAACAACATGATACCAAGTTTAACAACAACAAAAAGCAGCTTGATAAACATACAGAGAGTACTGCATTATATGGAATTTTAAAAGCACATACTAAAATATATGTATATACTATAACAGAGTTCTCTGCAATGATGGAAATGTTCTATATCTGCACTGTCCAATATAGTAGTCACTAGTCACATGTAGCTACTAAGCACTTGGAATATGGTGAGTAAAGTAGAAAAACTGATTTTTTTTAATGTATTTTAACTTACTTAAATAACCACACTGGCTGGTGGCTACATGCTAGACAGCACAGATATATTTATGCCTGGATGTACTGATGCCTACATATGGATGTGGAAGTATGAAAACAGATTTGAGGACTGCACAACAAACTCAGAACACTGACTGAAGTGGGGAAGAGAGGGTATTTTCATAGAGGAAGTTTTGCTTTGTTGATAAAGTTTATTTCTTTAGAAGGAATGGGAGCAATTATGACAATATATTAGTTACTGTTGCTTAAGTAGTAAGACTATGGTTGTTTTAAGGGGGACGGTATAGCTCAGTGGTCGATTGCATGCTTAGCATGCTCAAGGTCCTGGGTCACATGCACAAGGTCCTGGGTTCAATCCCCAGTACCTCCATTAAAATATAAATAAATAAACCTAATTACCTCCCCCCTTTAAAAAAAAACAAAATAAATTTGCTAATTAAGTTTTTAAATTTTTAAAAAAATTTTTAAAGAATATGGATGTTTTTATATGATTTATATTTTTGGTTACATTTTAAATATCTCAAGCAAGTTTTAACACTGTTGTATTACATGATACTTTATAAT
Source organism: Camelus ferus (assembly GCF_009834535.1). NCBI lineage: Eukaryota > Metazoa > Chordata > Mammalia > Artiodactyla > Camelidae > Camelus > Camelus ferus. The sequence goes on from NC_045709.1 coordinate 65,102,329, forward strand.
AATAATATACTTTTATTTTCTACAGTTTATTGTTCTATGTTGTTAATATAATGAACATATAATCAGTATGAAAAGAAAAAAAAGAAAAGAAAAGAGAAAGGAGGACAATGGAAAGGGCTGTAATAGTGAACTTAGAAATTTAAAATGTGGGAGAAAATTTAGACTTGATCCTGTCTATCCCAGAAAATAGTCCTAAGGACTAAAAAGAAGATACCAGCTTAATTTAGTACAGAATCTTAACCTAGAGATAGTCTAACAGGGAAACAGGCAGTCTCAGAACAGAGTGAGTTCCCCAGCATTAGATGATTCTAGCCTCTGTTAGATGATTAATTGATGCAAATGTTATAGAAAGGAATTCAAGCAGTTAGACTGATTCTGTGGTTCACAAAGGATTTTCTAAGGAGCCCTGGTGGCTCCACTGGGTCTCTGAAGACTCACAGTAGGTGGCAAGGAGAAGGGACAGCAAGCTGGAATCTAGGTCCCCAAGCCTACTCAAAGCAGAACTTTTAATTTGAATAAAGGCTTCAACAAATAAAAACAAGGTTTAGGACTCATGAGGCTAGAGGAATAAGCCATTCAACAAGGATTTACTGAGCCTACACTGTGAGCCAACCATTGTGCCTGGCACTGCAGGTGAGGTCAGCAGTCACGCGCCCTGCCATAGAGTCATATAGTCTATCTGGAGATAAAGACATTAAATGACTTAAACAGTTAATTAGTTGCAGCTGTGGTGCTATGACGACATCCAACCAAACCTGAGATTCTTCTGTATGATACTATGAATCCATGTTTTTTTAAAATGACTAATTTGTAACTAACTTGATTTTGTGCTATGTATTTTATGTGTCCTTGAACGTGACTGTTGGTTGTCTATTTATGCAAATAGTCTTTAAAAAAATGCATTTACTTAGGGACTAGTCATGGAGAGAAAGCAATGATTAAGACCAATGGAATCTCTGTCCTCAGAGTTTTCATCCTAATTGTCTAGCAGACAAAAGTATGAGTTTTATCTAGTAAATTAAAATGTTAGAAGGGGAAGTTATAGCTCCATGGTATAAGACACATGCTTAGCCTGCACAAGGTCCTGGGTTCAATCCCTAGTACTGCCATTAAATAAATAAATAAATAAACCTAATTACCATGCCCCTCCCCCCCAAAAGCTTTAAATGTTATAGGTGATCACTGTGGTTTTTGTCAATTATTATAAAATAATACAATAATATGAGCATTGTTGAACAAAGACAACAAAATGAGTTATAAACGAAGAAGAAGATTGAGAGGACATAAGCATAAGTGTTACTAGTGTCGCTCTCTGGGTAGTCATAGGAGGATGATTTTTTATGTCCTTCTTTAAATACATGTGTATTTTCCAAGATTAGCATTGTAGTATCACTCTTATAAAAACTTATTAAGAACTGGTAAGAATATGACAGAGTGAATATGTATGGCATCTTTCACACTATGAAGTCTTTGAGTTTCACATGTATATGCAATACGGTTGATAACTGTATCAATTTGAAGATTCTTCTACCCTTGTTAAGGATTTTATGGTCTAATATATTGCATCATTTCTTATGATATATATTTTATATTTCTCTTTATGTTATTTCTCTTTGTGATTTGTTATGGGTCTCATGAATTATATTTATATATTTGTAATATTATTTTTCTAGTTTAATACTTTACTCTCCCTAAGTTTTCTATATATTCTTTTTACTTAATCATTTCCTATATATAAATCACTAAGTACTTCAAATATCTTATGGTCTCTAAACATTTCCATATCTATGTTAATGTAGTTTTTAAATTTTTATTTATTTTATTATTTTTGGTGGGGGGAGATAATTAGGTTTGTTTATTTATTTATTTTTAGAGGAGGTACTGGGGTTTGAACCCAGGACCTCGTACATGATAACCATGTGCTCTACCACTTGAGCTCTACCCTCCCCACCAATGTAGTTTTGATATACCACTGAAAGTGCAGAAGATGCAGTAGAAATTGTCTTAGGAACTCCTGGTTTCAATAACACCTAAGGGAAAGTAGAATGTATGTATACAGATACAAGGGATTCTGTGGAACTCAAGAGCAGAGCAGTAGTGGAGTTTAAGAAGGACTGAAAGCAATGGCTGAAAGCCACTGGACTATCAGGCAAAGTTCTGTGTCTACATCTCTGCTGCTCCTTGTACATCTTCTTTCTTTTTCTTTACTTCCTAAATCACATGACAGTATACGTCCTTAACTCCTGAGTTGACATGTTATAGTTCCAGGCCCCACAGAAACTAACTCTCACTCTTGACCCCAAAGGGAAATTTCATGGAAGGCACTCTGGCATGACATGGACTGGCATGAGTAAGTTGCCCACCATGACTTCAGTCAACATGGTCAGAGGATGGGGTCACATTTTACACAGAGCCTGTTAGAGGACCACCATTTGAGAGAAGTGGGCAGTCAAGGGAATATTTACCCAAGCAGACTCTCCAAAAGGTATCTACCACAGTTGTATTCCTTCTAACTGTATATAAATCAATATTTTGTCATGTATTTTATTTTAAATTACCCAAAGAAGCTTCAATTTAAAAGAATGTTAGGTGTACCCACTTATAAAATAAATCATCACAATTTTAATGTATCTTCTGGATAACATTCAATTTTCTAATAATCACTCTTATTTAAATAAAAAATCATTGGCAGTCACTTTCCAACAACTCTAGAACATGAACAACTTTCATAAGTATGTCCAAGAGGAATTAGCCTGTTTTGCTTTCACATCACAAAATTAGGCTGCACATATTTTAGTTATTTCATTTAATGCACTTCAAGTACTAAATTTTGCCATATTCCTTAGAGCCATTTAACTTACTTTTTAAACTATTTAGGATAGAGACCATATGTGTTTTATGTTCACAATATGATCTGATACAGTGCACAGGATGATATGTTTTTAAAGAGAAGTGAAAATTGTCCTAAAAAGTCTTCGTAAACTTTTGGTGTCTGATGTTAGACATTTAGAATGGTCAGTTCAGTAATGAAATTCGATGTTGAAAAGTATTTTAGTTACATGTCTTTATAGGCTATTTCTTCCAGCATTAACTTTTCTTGAAGTATTGGGAAGTTTTGATCAATTTATATACATACATACATATTTCGTGGGATCTTGGTAATAAGTAATCTTCAGTTAAATTAATAAATGGTAGAGCCAAGATTTCAGAGTATTCTGACTCCAAAGCACATGCATTTAGCCCTCACACTCATAAGAAGTTGGGAAGTGGTGGGATCCTTGGCAAGGAGAAGAGGATAAAATGGATGTGCTGACTTTAGTCATGTCAAATCTAAAGTGACGAAATATGCCAAATATCAATTAGTAATTTCAGCTGTAAACAGGTGAAAGACAGATTTAGAGATACTGATTTTTGGAGTCATCCTCTTACAAGAGATTGTTAAAGCTTTTAAATGAACAGTCTTCTGAGGAATAATGTAAAAGCTGAGAAGAGGCTCAAAGATTGAACCTAAGGGAAAACCACAGTAAACAGTAGGAGAAAGAGGAACCAGCAAAGGAATTGAGAAGCTATAGTCAGATTGCTAGAAGGACTATGACTCTTGAAAGACAAATAATATGGATGGACTCTTAAATAAACTAAAGTCAGAATGTGTTTAACAACCAATCTGTAGGCAATGCCTTAATAAAACAATAAAAATATTAGTCCCCTTCCTTAGCACATTCCTGTACATGTCTACATTATGATTAGCTTTATTATCATTATAACAACATTTATTGAATGTGCCAAATATTTTCGTAAATACAAATGAGGACACAGTATCATAATAGTAGAATTAACTTTCCATGATAGCTGTGCTACTAAATGACAAAGCTGGGATTTAAAACTATGTCTGTCCAGTACTCAGACCATCCTGTTAACCAACACACCATTCCCCAAATATGGGACAAGAGGAGATGGAGAACATCTCTAGATTTCTATCATGAAATTTCTGTTATTTCTGTCATAAACATTCCTATCATGTTAGAGGACATGATATTAAGTAACATTAACTTAATAAATATTTATTGAATCAGAGTGGGAAGTTATTCCCCTTTCCAATTTTCTTTCACTTTTGTCTCATGGCCTTTGAGAGGAGGTATCAGTTTGGAGCAAATGTTTCTAAAAACCCTCCTTGTCAACCTCCGTTTTAACAAAAAAGAGCAGACCTTAAAGTCCAAATATTCTGTAGACAACAATATCTAACTGTAAATTAATAACTTTGTTTAGTTTTCATCGTATTTATTTTTTATAGTTACTTTCTATTTATTTTGGTTTTCCATTTACAGTAGTGGATAAAGTTTCCTGTCTAAATACATGTAAGGTTTTCTTTTAAAGTGGCTCTATTCAAAGATATTAAGCAATGATACTGAAAGTATGTGGATATGGCAGAATTGTGAGGGTGGCTTGCAAATGACTAAAATCAGGAAAAACTGCATTGTGTTAAACATCCTTCCCCCTACCCTCCACTGTGAAATCATTAATCTTTGACACCAGGGATCAGTTACTTCCTTTCCTCCCTCCATTCCTGTCACTCTTTCTCTAGCAGTGATCCAAGCAATGCCTTCCATGTGATTATCCTGTTCATGTGGTAGTCTTTTTTTTTCTTTTTACTTTTCTTTTACTTTTTTCCCCCTAATCCTTGCTCACTAGCTATAGAAGTGCTAACTGGAATATGGCACTTCAGCAGAATGTTAGTGGGCCAAAAAAGTTGAGTTGGGCTGTGAAACTTTGCTCTCACAGTCCAAATCTCTTCATTGGCTCTCCAGGGCTAAAAAAAGTGAGAGCTTTGAATTACCAGCCAAGAGTCACCTCTGATAATTTTTCTATAAAGGATTTGGAAGTGGAATAAAGGGGAAATAAAGCTAATTCACATTAACCTTTAGCCTAAAATGTCTCAGTTATAAATAAGAAGTTGGTTATTACTTTTCAAAGCTTTGTTACCTCTCTGCTCTTTTAAAATTATCCAATTAACGTCTGTGCTCCACTTCTTCAGAAAGACCTTTAGACACAGGTTGGCTTATGCAGAAGAGGGTCATGTGAGCTGGGGTTAAGGGGGGTGTTGGGCAGACAGGTACCATCCAGTTAGTGCTTTAAAAAAAAAAAAAAACTTCGTTCATAATTCCCTATGGCTTAGGTAATGGGAGTTTTTACAATGTGCTTATGCACCTTTTTATGTATTATCTCATTTAATCTTTACAACAAAGCTATTAGGGCTAGAGTGTGTGTGTGTGTGTGTGTGTGTGTAAAATCCCCATTTTGCAGATGAGAAAACTAAGGCCCAAATTTACATATTTGGTCAATGGCAGAGCTGGGATTTGAACCTAAATTTGTGATAACACATTACCCATCTTCTACTACCTGCTCAACCCCAACCCACTTACACACGCTACTCCAACTGCATTTTTGTGATTTTTGTAAACTCCCAAATTTACCTTGGATTTGGGATGACATGAGAAAACCTGGAAGTGAGGAAAGAGAGGTTAGGTTCTGGAAACAGTGAAGAATAAAACAATAAACAGGGCAACCAGATTGAAAAGGTGTTCAATGTCTGAATTTCAACAACAAAGAAACCTATAATGATATTTTTAGGTAGATGCTTCAGTGAATGTTTTTGAAAGGGATAATAAATGGAATAATTTAAAATGTTTCTGAGGGATGGTATAGCTCTAGTGGTAAAGTGCATGCCTACCATGTGGGAGGTCCTGGGTTCAATCCCCAGCACCTCCACCAAAAAATAAACAAACAAACCTCCCCATAAAGCTTCTGCTTGACTCCAAATGAAGGGAAGAGAAGAATGGTTCACTTTTTTTTTAGACATAAATTATCCAAATTATTCCTCCAAATATCCTTCAAAATTCTAAGAAGTCAAATAAAATTAACATTATAATTAAGTATTAATTACAGATATTTTATTAGAGTGATCCAAATTTTAAGGATCTTATCTTTCAGTGGGGTCAAATTAGACTACATTAGCATTTCTACACCAATATTGTTACTGAACTCAGGTTTGGCTGCTCACTGCTTGAAAGCCAATACTTAAGAAGCAAGTGTTGGTTGGAAAGGAAAAATTGCTTTATTCAGGAGGCCAGCAACCTGGGGAGAAGGAGGACTCGTGTCCAAAAACCAACTCCAATGATTCTGCTGTACCATGAAAGTTTTTAAAGGGAGAATTATTTGAGAAAGGAATCCGAGACTTTGTTATCTTACACTGTATGCAGACTTTCTTCTGATTGGTTGGTGGTGAGGGAACAGGGCAGTGTTCCAGGAATCTTGTGCTCAGCCTGAAGTTACCATCCTCCACCTGGGTGGGGGCCTTAGTTCCTGCAGAAGAACTCAAAGGTATTGTTGTATATGTTCCTTGAGGAAGAACCAAAACCCTGCTTTCTTGCTGCACTATTGTTTCTTGCCTGCCCCTCCTTGTTTCTGCATTCCCTCAGTATTCTGAGTATCTACTGTTTGAATCTGCCTTTCAGAACTCAGGGAAGATTTAGGAGGCTGAATGAAGCCTATTTCCTACAAACAAGAAATGAGGGACACAGAAAGGATTTGTACCCAGGAGGTTCCCACAAGGTCCTGCTCCATTTCAATTTTACTGTCACCCTTTACAACATAACTACAGGACTCAAGCATTACTTGAATTTCCCCTCCCCTACCTCTGCAATAACCAGTCCTAGCTGGGAAACATCCTTCTCCAATATTAGTTTCAATAATCCGGATTTCTTATATATAAGAATTGTATTTTTTTGTACAGATGGATAGTTTTAAATACATTAAGCCCATTTGCTAGTCAATAGAGAAACCTAGACATGTTTTATGGGATATTTATATGGTAAACTATTATAGAACTTAGATTCAGCAATCATGGGTTTAACTCCTAACACTTGAATAACCAGTTGAATGGCCTCACTCAGATCATTTACTTCTCTGGGATTCTGTCTTTCCTTTAGAGGGTTTGATTTTGAATAACTGGATTATAAAGTCCTCTAGAGCCTCCTAGCTTCTATGATTTCAAGTGTAATTATATTATTTCAAATTATTGATAGGTTGTAAAATTATTTTTTCAAAGATGTCTGCACCAGTATATACCCATCCCATATGTTCTTCTTAAAGTGTGACATTCACATGCCTCCACTGACAGGTGGAGTTGATATTTCCCCCTTTTGGATCACTGTAACTTCCTCGACCATTCCAATGTGGCAAAAGTAAGGCTCCTTGATTTCTGAGACTAAACCATAAAAAGCAAAATAAATTCAGTGTAGTCTCCCTCTCAGTCTCTCCCTATCTATCTTACATGCCCTTACACCCCAACCCAACCACCACATTGTGAAGAAGCTCAGGCCACACAGAGAGGCCATGTGTAGGTGTTCTGGCCAACAGCCTTACTTAGACCTTCAACCGGTAATCCCCAGCAATCACCAGACATATGCATGAATGAGCATTCACGTGATTCAGCCTTAAGCCTTTGGCTCTTCCAGCTGAGCCTCAGACATCCTGGAGCAGAGCACAGCTGAGCCTGCGGTGCCATGTCTGGTTTCTGCTTCCTGACGCACAGGAACTATAACAAAGAATAAGTGATTATTATTATTTTAAGCCATTAAATTTTGGAGTAATCTGTGATGCAGCCAAAGTACAGATATGAGACACTAACACATGTGGACAGCCTACTCTGTGCCAGGCACTGTGCTCAGCCCCTGATTTCCATCATTTCCTTTAGCCTGCCCTCTGTCTCAATATTTGCTTTTATACTATTTTATTGGACATATCTGTGATTTAAGTTTTTGTCAATAACGCAACTCCCAGATATAACATTGGACCTTGGGAAAAATAACACTTTAAAATGTTCCATTTCCTAGTGCTCTTCCCAGAAATGTCCTGTGCTGCCTGATTTGTACAAAAGAAAAACTACTGTGAGGTAATGAAAACCCATTCCAGAGTTGATACTCAGAGAGAAATGTTTTGATGTTCGTAGTTTTGAAAAAAATGTTTTTAAAATGATTAAAATTGAACTCAAAACTGCCTTCCCTCTCTAAGGTTTAATTCTATAAAATTGTCAATATATTTATTTTGGGGGTGCCATTTAAAAAGAGGAATTTTAGTTATTATTAGAAAACATTTCTTCTGTCACTTTTTTCATAACTAATTTCTGTTTTTCTTCAGTTTTGCTGAAGCTAAGACATATAAGGGGAAAAGTCATCAAATGAGATAGAAATATTCTTATTTATAATTTTTAAAAAATGTTTTACAACAAACATTGATTGTTTTACAGAAATGTAGCTGGGCTTATAGCTAGTGTCTGAGGAAGTTACCTATTTCCCTTAATCTCTATTATGCAAAAATAAAAATAGTAAGTATAGCAATAGAGTAAAATTATATATCTAAACATGGATATTGATATATATTATTTAATTTTATGCATTCATAATTATTGGTGCTAATTAGTATCAGACACTATTATTATTATTTATTATAAGTATTTTAAATATTTATTACAAATATTATCATTATTATTATTGTAATATTTAGGGCAGAAATTCAACCCATATGGAGTTCAAAGCAGCAATGAAACTGCTTTGTTTTATCGGTCATCAACAAATGGAACAGATGCAGTGTTTTGTTGACAGATAATATTCAGTGGTATATTGGATCTTGCACTAGAAACACTGTGAATATTAAAGTCATAAATAATTCAATCCTTTGTAGCGTCAGTGTATGACCTCAAAATAACCCTGTTCAATCTGAAGCTACTGGTAATGGCCCAAGGTTCGGTAAGGCCAAATCATACCCTGCCATATATAGTAACATACTGTAATATAGAGTTTCAACAAAGAAAATACAGTTAGCATAATAATGAGGCATTAGCTGAAATGCACACAAAGTTGTTGACCTGAAACAAAAAATCTACAGAAAGGATGTGCTCTGAAGGATGCTGACAAAGTAATTAAAGTAACTAGAGAAACAGACCGAGCTTAAAACTGAGCAAGTCATAAGTCCTGTCTTAGTCACTTAACCTTTAACTTATGCTCCCTGATCCTTACAGACTATTTTAACATTCAGTTATTCAATAGAGTAAATTCAGAGCATTGCTGTATTTAATTCCAATGCTCCTGCCACAAGCACCTCTACCCCAATACCAGACTTTGCATGATTTCCATAATGTGCTAACATCTTTTCCTCTTAAAGTTGCCCTTTACTTACTGTGCTCTTATCCCTGAATACCCATCTTTTCCTTTGTGCCTCAGATTTCACTTCTGTGGACCCTCACCTGATTTACCCATACACAACTGCTGCCTCCCGCCTCTATGCTCACATGCCATTTTGTATATCCATTTTCTACAGTTCTCACTGTACCACACTGGTATCATTCATGTATATATCCACCAATTTCTCCATTCATGTTGTGAGGTGCTTAAAGGCGGGGACCCTGTTTCAACTTTTCCTACCCAGCCTGGTCACAGAGTTTGGTGGGCGACAGTATGGACTTGGAAGGTAGACATCCAGGTTTGAATTCCAGCTCCACCTTTTCTTAGCAGTGTGATACGGGAAGAGCTCCTTAGCTTCAGACCCTCATTATCTCCTAATTGCCCATGCTAACAGGATTGCTTGGAAGATTAAATGAGATAAAATACACATTTTACACCTGTTACACAGAGTACTCAATAAACATTGGTTATTGAATGTAATAAATGTCTGCTGTCATCCGACTGACTTGAAATGTTTACTCTAGGTTACATCAGACTGATAAATAGACCAAAATTAGTGTACAAGTACCATTTGTCCTTTCGGGATTAAAAGAACTTTACACAGTTATGAATGTTACCCCGCAAATCTCCAACACATCATAGGCAATAATGAAAAGGATTCATAGAGACCTCATTTGACTCAATACCTTCACCTCCTCCAAACACCCTCAAAACCACAAAATGACGATCATCATCATCATAGTTATCAACTTATACCAAATTCACTCCCCACAATCCTTCTCTACTAATATGGGGCTACATTTAAATTAATTTGTTAAAATTTAAATATGAAAATTAATATATTTTTACTATTATAGAAAATATTATATGGGAAATATTTAAAATACATCAACAGTTTAATATCTTTAGAAATAGTGACTAGTTGTAAAGAAGTCGGAATCATGAAGGAACAGTTTTCTATTGTGTTTTCTTATATAATAGCATTGGCATTAGGCTTAGGCTATACTAAAAAAGGTGAAAGTCAATATTCCAAAATATGCATCTGCAGGCACATGTGAAACATGATCACACAGCAAAGGCCACAATCAAGTTTGTGACCTGTTCAGTGCAAAAGAGCAAGTGAACTCCACCTGGAATCTGAAGGGCCAGGAGCTTGAAACATTTTGCATTTTTCAGTATCAAACTCATCCTAGGATGAATTTAATCTGGATAACTGATGGGATGGAAGTTAACATTATTCTTGGCCCTGGACAGTAATGACAGTGTGCTGTCAACTGCTCAAGCCATAATCCTGAATACGGGAGAGTGGCTGAATGAAGTGGAAATGTCTGTGTAGAGCAGAGAAATCAAAAGTCTTTTTCAGGGGAACTGGAGAGTGTTACAAGATGGGCCAAAAATGAACCTTGTCTCTCCCATCCATGCCAGCCTCTTTGTTGTGTAAGATCTGAAGACACTTTCCGTCCCTCCAAGAGAAAATGCAAAGTAACATCAAGGACAGATCCTACTACTTAAAACCAGCACGGAGGAGGCAGGAGGTAAGAACTAAGCTGAATAATAATTCTGCTCAGCATTTCCCTCCATTGTCACTGCTCTTCACTTCTTCTTGTACTTAAGCTCTTTTCAGAAATGTCAAGCAAATAACCAGTATGGTATTACTTCGAGATGTGTGCTTTATCTGTAGATAGTGGAGGGGTTTGATCCTTATTTATATATGAAGTGTAAGGCTTTTAAAATTCAAGTCTCTTAGAAAAGCCTAAGTAAATTAATTCATTCTCAAATTTAGACCTTCCAGCAGGTGACAGCTTAAAAATGACTATTCTGGCTTTAACAAAGTAAAATGAGATTTTATAGTAAGTATTAGTAAGCAGAATTAAATGTAATGAATAAAAATGTAAACATATTAGTAATGCTTTGAACTGATATCATTTTTGTTAATTACACTTGAAACTATTAAGTATATTTTTGTTCTGGTTGCAGCATTTGGTAAGTAATCTTTGAATCTTCATTTTAGTAATGAAAAGATTTCATACATATAGATGTGTGTGGGTAAATATTATATATGTAGGAAGCTAGGCAACTGTCTCTTGGTAATTTTGATGGTAAATGAGTTAAATGGAGAACTCAGGGACCCTGAGAAATTCAAGTCAATAAGTACATTAGCTATCACAAATTCTTAACCAATAACCCTAGCTAAGAACCTTGTTATATGTTGACTAACTGAAAAAAAGTAGATTAAAAAAAAATCCATCCTTGTAATATCTACAGGAGTCATCAGTGGGTAATAAGTTAGGACTCACTAGAGTTGTTACAGGAATGCAACAGTCCCATGCGTTTCTCACTGAAGAAAATACATTCAGGGACACGCAGTCCGAAACTTCACAGGGGTAGAAATAATCATCAAAGCTTTTCCTTCACAGCAACACCCTGACAGAGACTTACTTTCTCCAGTTCCTCTCATCTCATTCTCACTTAAAGCCACTCCATTTTGCCCCCATTAGTCCATTAAAATTGCTCTTGTCAAGGTTATCACAGACCTCCATATTGCCAAATCCAGTGCTCAATCTTCTTTCCTCACTCTTTCTGACCTATCAGCATTGACATTCAGCACACTGATTTATCAGCCTTGACACTGAACACAGTTGAGCACCAATTCCTCCCTGATGCACATTCTTCACACGGCTTGCAGGATACTCGGCTCTTGACTTTTCTCCTTCAAGAAAGACAAAAAATACTTCATAGAAATTGAACCATTTGAAAGACTTTTTAAAAAATGTATCTATGCTCAGAGAGGCAGCCTTTGCCAGTGTCCTATAATCTAAAATGCCTGAGGGTCTAGTGATCTGAAGGTTTGCGATATTATTAAAACAAAATTCTCGGCACCAAACTAGAGAAATGCAAACAAAGCAGGAGGTGGAAAACGTAGCAGGAGATGAAATTGGCACTTAAAAAGGTCTGATGTTCAGGTTCCTATCTGGCATCTCTTGTTATGAATTCTCTTCTTGCAAAAGGAAATAATTCTAACTGCAAATATTCAGTGGGCTTGCAGCTTGAGGGAGAAAAGCTGCTTGGTTATTGCCTATTCACTTGCAGACCATATGTTCACTGTGCTGTGAGACAAAGGACAAGATGAAGGTCCTGACACTGAGATCTGGGCAAACAAAGAAGAAACTGAACGTGGTTGCAAAGAAGTACAAATCCCTGCCCAGATTCTCCTTTGAAAGACTCTAATTGAACAAGATAAACAGATTTGGTGATTAACCCATGGAACTGCAGACTCGAGTCAACTAAATTCTTAGAATGCATTGCTAGAGAAGTCTGAAATTGAGTAAACAACAGTTGCTGATTGCTCAAGCCCTTAGTCCTAAGTAATCCTTAGACTTTCTCTCAATGATGTCCTGATACATGATAACACTGGCGGCAGGGAGGGGGACCTTGAATCACAGTATTTGCAGATTTCTGTGATATAATTACCCCCCTTCATGGCCATTTCAACCTGCCAATGTATGTCACTGAATACAGAGTTCACAAGAAATACGTACAATTGGCTCTCACACCCCTGCCTTCTTTGCACCAACAGGATATGGGCCATTATAGATATGTATTCACCAGAAGGGGCTTGTCCTTAACACTCATTATCTATGGCGGATACTAGACTAGGGACATCTGTCCAGAGAGAGGACCAGAGGCATCCAGGTTGTAAATGGCCAAGGATTTTTCCTTTACTTCCCAGGCAAATTCCATATTATTCCTCATCTGCAGGATATGATATATACTATCGAATCAGTGACCACCCTCAGTTGTTTCCTGTGCCATCCCCTTCTCTATGTGAATTCTAAATTGCAGTTAGCCTATTTTAATCTACAATTGCATTTTGAGTTAATTGGAAGTGATTAGGTTTTAATTTCATCCTCAAGTTCTGAGACCATGAGAATCATATCCAAACCTACCTGAAAACACTCATCATCCAGGCATCTTAAATTGAGAATGCAATGCAGTAACTGGACCAAACTCTCAGTTGTCTCCCTTTGAGAAGGGCAAGAGTGCACAAGGAAGTGTGTGTCGTTATGTGCCAAGCTAAGGCATGTTTGGAAGTTTATATATGTGGAAAAAGATACGTATTGCAGCTGAGTTATCTAAGGACAGATTCCAGTTGATTTTCTCCATTTAGCAGTCATTCTCCCTCTTTTGCTAACAGTGTTGGATTTGTATTTCTTTTGGGTGCCCATTTCTCTCCCATTCTCCTCCATGCAATTTTATCTTTTGTTCCAGGGAAAAGTGTGTGATCAGGCCCTTCCCATCAGACCTCTGCTTTCCTCTAGAGAATAATTTGATCTAGAATGGGAATGTGATTCCGGTCAGTCCAGTAAGAATGATATCTAGGACTTTTGCTGAGTTACTAGCAAGAGATATTTTCTCTTTTCCCCTGGACTTGAATCTTGGAAGATAAAAGCCTAGAGATCCAGAAGCTACCATTCAGAGCTTTAAAATCATACCCCACAATAGATGGCATGGTTGAAAGAGGTATATTGATTTATTTTAGCCCCTAGATCAAGCCAAACTTGAAGAAATTAAGTTATATGGACCAATAAGTTATTTAACCAGTTTGGATTGAATTTTCTACCTCTTAAAACCATTTCAGATACATATTTCTCTTAGCTTATTTCAAATTAAAGAGAAAAACTCACACTAAATTATAGAAGTTTTATCTTTTAATACTTAGGCTTCCTTAGATTTCCCTAGCCACAATCAACCTCTTTAATTAAATGGAATACTACCATTAAAAAAAATCAAATCACATTTAGGAAAGACAGAATCCTGATTACTTTATTCCCTATCTGCTACCTTTTCAAAAACTCCAGAAAATTAATGCATAAAAAACACTTCCATATTTATGTTTACCAAATTAAATTGAAAAATTGAGATTTCCACAGCAGCCAGTTTCTGTGACATCGCCCCAGCCCTGTCGTCTATGATCAAAATTCTGTTGCCACCAAGAACTTGTCTCTGCCATGTTGCATTCAATTTTGTTGACCCTCAGATCTGTCAGATTTCTTGTCTCTACAGAAATCAAGATAATAAATAGCTTAAATAATTTAAGAATTTATCTTATTGTAATAGGAGAAGAACATGCTCTAGTAAAAGATCCCTTTTTGCCATGGCATATAGAGATGTTTTGAAGCAAGTTGACCTTTTGGTGTCCTTCAAATCGAAATTGTTTTGGAAAATTCCGCTTTGCCAAATTATTGCAACAATCCTAGCAACTTCTTTTTTACAGCATTAGTTAAACTAAATGTGTCTTGAAAGAACATGGAATTTCAATTATGAAAAAGTTTTACTTGCATAAGTTAACTGAGCATCAGCTGGTACAGGTAAATTTTAATCTATACATAAATTTATGTATCTATTTCTTACAGTTAATGATCTATAATATAAAAGAATGTATTTGATCGTTCATTGAACAAAGATGTTACATTTTCTTTTTCTTAAACAAGGTGTTTCTTTAACATTTCATCTTCTAGTTCTCATATTCATAAGGAATGCTTTGTTCTTTCTACTATGTGAGGGTCAGATAAATTCCCAGGTTGTTTCTTGAACTCTCAGGACTCAGTTGGTAGTCTCAGAAAGGCACTGAATGTGGTATAGAAATCCAGGGAACATTTGTTCTTAATCTGCTGTGATAGGGCTAGACCAATACTTCTCCAGAGCTCAGAGTGTATTTCTCAGAGAATAGATAAAATTAAGTAAAATGCTACATCTAGTCCCCTGGCTTCAGATCCCCTCTCCTTGAGATAGAAGTGGATTTATCACACCTGTTTTGTAAAATTTTCCAAAGAAGAACAGTTTAATCAGAATCAGTTAAAACCACTCTCTTTCTATTCTGCACTGGAATTCTACTCTACAGGCACTTTGGAGATTTGCCTAAGGGGAACTGAGTTGGGAGTACATTTAGTTTAGGATTGGTGACATGTATTTATGTAGTCTATAGGCACTTCCCTGGAGAGCTGTTTTTGCTAACTGTCCCAGTGTGGGAATGACTTCCAGGAATCCTCCTTCATCCCACTGTGCAGACTCACCCAGCATCATGATGTAAGTACATCAATGACAAATTGGTTAATGAGTGCTATCAGATCAGTCACTGCCTAAGAGATCCTGAAGTGTCCTGAAACCCAATAGCTCATGGATGAAAGAAATTTGATAGATGTTTTCCCAAATTTAGCAACAATATTAACATTGTATATGGGCTTTATCAACAAGGAGTTGTGAAAAGCTGAAACTTCTAAACTTTTAATAAGAATAAACAAGTTTAAGTTAACTATGCTAGAGGAAAGGTTGACTTATTCTTTCTATTCTCTGGATAAAAAACTATATTCTGAAGCTACTGTCATATGAAGAGACAATGAGTATGCAGCTAAAAGTCTAGGGGAAAAAAGTATTATAGAGATGTCTCAATTAAAAGAATTTTGTTAATTTTCTGGATTTTGTGATTTTTTGTGGTATTTTCAGCTTTTGAAATTTATTTGTTGCAATTTCTGCTATCTTTCTAAATAAATATTCACTTTATTATCAAATTTTATATTCACCACTTTGTAGGCTTTTTCTTAAAGAAATCCCTTCCCCAAATTGTATAAGCTTTAAGACACACAACACCTGGATTCACACACACCTTCAAAATAATTATTAATACCATTGTATCTATTTGAAAGCAAAGTAAAAAATTCTGTTATCCAGGAGTTTCCATATATCTGGACGATTTGCTGAACTTCTTAAAAATCTCTCATCAAAATGACTATCTCCTCAGATAGTCGTAATCAATAAATGACGTTTCAGGAACACACACATTAGAATCTGATTGGCAGCCTTTGCTGAGTCTCCAAGCAATGAAATAGCATTTCTTTGAGGGTTCAACTCCACTAAAAATTAAAGAAAATTTTAAATTACTCTGGTTATAATGGAAAATCATGTTCTGGCTCTTTGCCTCCTTATCATATGGTCCTTCTCATCTAAACACAGCAAGTTCTTCCTTTACATTTTTATTCAATATCTTTTGACTGAGCATAAAAAAGTCACTATCAATTTCTCACCAGTTCCTGAACATCCCTAAATTGAAATTATTTTAGAATAGTTATTCATGGGGCTTGCAAGTTGAAATGAAAAAGCACTGAAAATCAATTTCATTATAAGGTTTGAAGTAAAGGGATGTTGCATCAAAAAACTTGACTGGTTAGTAGGTGGTATTTACTTATTTGATTCCGGAATGCTATAGCACAGCAGTTTTTAAACCACTGAAAAACCCAGCTGGTGATTTTCTGAAATACATTCCCTGTACATAATCAGGGAAGTCTCAGCTTGACTGGGTGTTTGCACAGAATTCACGGAAAAGAATACATCTGTATTATTTCATGGCAGTGACTTCATTTATAACATTATGTACTTCCCTTCTTATAGTGGATGCTTCAGTTAACGATCCTTCTGTAGCAGGTTGGATATTTTCCCTGGTGGATTCAAAACAGTGAGACTAACAAATGGTTCTCAAAACCCTAAGGACAGTTCAAAAATCAAAGTTTGCAGTACTTAATGGGCCAGAACCCTAAGGTTTTAAAGCCATGCATACACAAGCAATGTGAAGTAGAGCACAGTAATTGACACGTGGAAATTTTAATAGCCCCAAGTGTTACTAACTTCTATGGGAAACCAGAGCTCCTCCCTAACCGCATTCACGCCAACCACTGAAAAGTGTCAAGGGCAAAACGGAGCCCCAAGTACACACAATTTAGGTCTTGATATCAGGAGAGGACAATTTAGTAGAAATTGCAAAGATATAGTCAATGGAATTCAAATGAGACCATCATCCTCCCTTCCTAAGCCACTGGGCTGGCTTTCTTCATTCTCTTCCCCTCACTGTAACAAGTCAAGGAAGAGTCTGAGGGTATTTCCTGTGGGAATCCTCCCCAACCCTCAATTTAAACAGTGTAGTCCTTTATGAGTACTGGGATATCTGAGAGCAAACAGAGGGCTGTTAACCAGTGGAATCTTTATTGAGGATGCCTTCACTTTGGAAGGTCTAGTGAATGGCAGGGTGGGGCCAGGGATAGGAAACAGGCAAGCTCCTCTCCAGTCCTTAAAGACAGGGCTCTCATTTTCTGTGTCACGCCTCCCAGGGGAAATTTCAGGTGGCTAGAGTCAGTTGCTTAAGCCAAACAAAAAGACCAAGGTGTAGGACTGCAACCTGCTTCCGGTGTAATCTGAAGGAAATCTCATGTCCAACTACTGCACCAAGCAGATGGTCAGACAGGGGTTTTGACCAAAGTTCAGGCATCAGGCTTGCATATTACAGTGACTGTGGGCATCAGGCAGGTAACACAACTGAGCCAGGCATGCCAGACCTAGGGAAGACAAACAGCATGAGTGCCAAGATACACGAATGATCAGTGCTGCCCCACCTTCAAGGTTGGGGGACCAGCTTTAAGAGGTGGAGCTGTGGAAACTAGAGAGCCTGCCCTGTTGGAAGTCCACAGCTGCCCCTCTACTCCAGCGGATGGCTGCCAGGCATCCTAATTTTTCCAGAGAAATTGGAAGTCTGGTTCTTTATGTGAAATCTCCTGATTTTTAAAGTTTTGTCAATTTTCATCAATTAATTGAAACTTTTTACCAGGCAGGTCAAGCAAAAAATAGCTGCAAGCTGGATGTGGTTTATGGGCCACTGATTTGTAGCCTCTGCCAGGTGTTGACCATATGTTATGGGATCTTGACATCCCTGTGACTCTGTGTGGCAGTAAGCTGCTTTTTGAAGAATCAGGAGACCTCGGGTTCCTATCTCTTTGTATGAGATGGTAGAAATAATATTGTCCTACTGGTAACAATAGATTCTAAAAACAAAATGGACAGATTAAAATTCCAAGTAATATGACTATATTGCATTGAATCGGAATTAAAGGTGATAATTTTGTTTTCATTTTCATCTCAAAAGCTGAGTAGAAAGAGAAAAACCAATGGAGTGCTATAAAACACTTAGGTTGACAATACTTTAGTGTGGATGAGATTTTGAGGATAAGTATTTTTGTAAGATAAGTTACTCAATACTCTGATTTTTAGAATAGTTAATGCTAGAACCCAGAAAAAAATTATATTAGATATGGAGGTAAAAATAGGAAGTTCTAGCTATAGAAAATCTAAAAATGTACCACTATTATATGAGTTATCATAATATGATTCAACTCAGGGGAAACCCCAGAAAACAATAGCACCTTTACTTCATTTTACAAATATAATTAAAAAATAAGGACATTTATTAGGGTAAAATATGGATTAATTTAAAGGAAATAAGCCACAGGCTCTCTACAGATAATTTAAAAATAACTCACTGGAAGCTCAAGAAAATATGTGATATGAATTAAAAAGACCAGATTTCTGGAAGAAAAAAAAAATTCTTCATGGTTGATGGCAATGTCTAAAATAATGCAATGTCAAAGCCTCTATTACAGAAAGGGATAGAGCATTTCTTTAAAAATATAAAGATTGCTCTAGGCTAGGAAGATCAGATGAGAATAAAATTATGTGAGAAAAAAACAGCCAAGGCTAACCTTGTATTAATATCTCAACGATGTATAGAAACACACAAACATACACACATACCACACTAGTACCAATGAAATGGGAAATCTGAATAAATTGATGGATTGGTCAATGTTAACATGTTAATATCCTGGTTGTGATATACTATTGTTTTGCAAGACGTTACCATTGAGGAAACTGGGTAAAGGATACCTGGAATCCCCGTATATTATTTCTGACACCTGTATATGAATCTACAACTATCTAAAAATAATTTTTTAATTTAAAAACACTAATAAAAACATAAAGCAATCAATGGTACGTTTCTTCTGCCCTGTGAATTGATTTCCCTGGCATAGTGGTGGATCCAGGCATGAGCACGCAGCCTAAGTTTGGCTATTTATGCCACCTTATGCCAGAAGATGGACAAGTGACTGAAGATGAACCCGTCAAAATTTCCCCAGGATCTGAGATTTCCTTCTTCAATGATGATGAAATTGAGAGGAAGTCGACTTCAGCTTCTACTTCCTCCACTGCCCTGAAATTGCCCTCCCAAAAGCTCCAATAACTTCATGCTGTCAGAGCTAATTGTCACTTTCCTCTTCTCTTACTTGACCTCCCAGAAGCTTCAAAGCAGTTGAACACCTGTCTACCAGTTAACAATTTTGTCCTCATTGTAAATTTTCTCTTCGCTTCTAGGATACCACGCTCTAGATTTGTCCCTCCTACACTGGCCACTTATTCTAAGGCTTCTTGTCTGCTCTGAATTTGAGTACTCTAATTACTTCCCTGGCACCTTTTTTTCCCTATCTACACTCTTGCCGTAGAGGTTCTTACCTAGACCCTTGAGTTAAATACCACCTATATGATAACAGAACCCAAATCTCTGTGTTCAAGTCTATCCTCTCATTTTTGCCTATTTGATACTCCTTTTAGATGTCTTTGGAATCTCAGACCTACCACGATGGAGCATAATTTGTGATTCTCACATTGTACCCATCCCCCAACCTAAACTATCTGCTTCCCTTTCAGTTCCTTCCACCTGAAGAAATACCACCATTAACCCAGACCTAGTTGATAGCATCGAAAATATAAGCATTATCCCTAATGCCTCTTATTCCCTCAGCTTCCAAATCAGTAAGACTTGTCGATCTACCTCCAAAACATACTCCAAGTCCACTCCCTTCTGTCTCCATTATTACCACCCTAGTCCAAGACACCAGCATCTCTTATCAAGGCCACTGCAGTACCTTCCCAACTGGTCTCTCCTTTTCTGCTTTCTATGTACAATCATTTCTTGCCACAGCATCATCTGACTGCTTGTCATTCAGATTCAGTTTAAATTTTACCTCCTCGGAGGAATTTTCCATGACCAGTCAACACATCCAGTTTTAATTTTTGGCATAGTTTTTCTCTCTCCCTCTCTCTGTCTGTCTCCTTGTCTGTCTCTCTCTCTCCTTAATTTAGTGACCCTGTGCTCCATGTCTTGCTCACCACTGTACCTGTAGCACCCAGTACAGAGTACAGACTTGGTAAAAGTCTATTTAATGATGAATTCAAGAGGTAACTGTGCTCCCTGGAGCTTCTCTAGGCTTAAATCTCCTGCCAACCCATAACTCTATGTATTTCACAACTACTCTATATTTCCATCAAGTCATTAACCTTGCCCCCATCATAACTGAACTATTTCTAAGAAGCATCCAAGTTTACAACACTGAGGTCTTTATTGTTTACTTGTTGATTTGAAAGGCTCTTTATATATTAAGATATTATCTTTTATCAGTCAAATGGCAATTTTTTTCCTATTTTGTTATTGATATTTTAAATTTGTTAATGAGTTTCACTGTTTTTCATTTGTTTATTACTGTATAGAAGTGTAAGTTTTATGTTACTGTCCTTAGTGTCATGCTTAGAAATATTTGTCCTTCCCAAAGATTGTATGAATATTGATTTATTGTTCTCTGGTATACTTTTTGTAAATTGTTGCATTTAAATTCCCATGGAACTTGTTTCACTCTCAGTTGGGAGGTAAAGATTCAACTTTTTTCTTTTCCAAATGATAAACCAGTTGTCCCAACACCAGTTATTCATAAGTCCGTCCTTTTGCCAGCAATGATGGCAAAACTTGAGGCAGTATGTGTGGTGGTGAAAAGGATGGCCTTGAGTTCAGACAGCTTGGATTAAAACCAGGCTGGTCCTCATTTTTACATATTGTCTGATGTTTCTAAAGCTCAATTCCTTCATCTGCAAAAATGGAATAATAGTAATATCTACCTCAAAGAGTCGTGGCAGAAATAAAATGGGAATATTGTGAAATACTCAACATGATTCATGGAACATGGTACACTTCATCACTCTTTTTGTTAATATTAGTATTAGTATTAATATTCTTATTTTTATCTACTTAATATCTGGTAGGGTAACTCCTCATGACCATTGTTTCCCCAAAACTTCTGTATTTCTTAATCTAGCCTTTCAACTTCAAATGGAGTTATGGTTGAAATTGTACTGAATTTATAAATTATATTGTAGAATAGCCACTTTTATAATATAGTCTTCCCATTCAGGGGCGTGGAAAATCTCTCATTTTTCATGTCTATTTTAAAAAGCCATGCTTTCTTTTTTTCCTTTCTTACTCATCTTATTCCTAGGTAATTTATATGTATTTTGCTGTTATTTTGAATGGGATCTCTTTTCTCATTGTGTTGTCTATTTCATTAGTTGCATCTAGGATTCTATCACTATTTAAAGATTGTTCTCAACCACAATGAGATACCACTACACAGTTAGTAGAATGTCTAAAATTTAAATGAACAAACGATCAAATCATGTTGTTGACATGGATGCTGAGCAACTGGAATTTTCTGATCCATTGCTGGTGGGAATATAACTGATAGAACTGCTTTAGAAAACAGTTGGGCAGTTTCACTAAAAGTTAAATATACACCTACTGTGTGGCCCAGCCACTTCACTCCTAAATGTTAACCCAAGAAAAATGAAAAACTATGTCCACTCAACAACTTGCACATGAATGTTCATAACAGCTTTATCTGTAAAAATCAAAACCTGGAAACAATTCAACTGTCTATCAATAAGTAAATAAATTGTGATCTGTTAATACAATGAGATACCACTTGGCAATCAAAAGAAATGAGCTACTGATGCACTCAACATGGATGCATCTCAAAATAAATATACTGAGTGGAAAAAGCCAGAACATCTCCCCTCAAAAGCACACATAATACATGACTACGTTTATTTAAAATTTTAGAAAAGGCAAACTGATCTCTAATGACAGAGAGCAAATCAGTGGTTGCCTGGGGGTCGAGAGGAAACTGGGATGGCAGTTAATATGTTCATTGTCTTGACTGCGGTGATGACTTCATAGATGTGTACATTCAAATATGCTTATCAAATTGTGCATTGTCAACAAGTGCTATCATTTTATGTCAATTATACCTCAATAAAGATGGTTGAAATAGAAAAATAAATAAATAAATAAAGATTGTTCTCTGAATATGGGGCCATTGCCCTTCTTTACTGATGATGTATATTTCTCTTTTCTCTCTTTTTTCATCAGTCAGACCTGAATGATGTTTATCTTAGTGGCCTTTTAAAGATTTTTCATATCAATTCTATTTGTTTTGTCTATTTTATTGTTCCTGTTTTATTTTTCTTATTAATTTATTATTTAATTCTTCTTGATTTCTTTTTGCATTTTTTTCGTTTGTTTTTTTTTCCCCAACTTTTTAGTTGTAAGCATTATTTATTTAAAATATAGCTTTGGCTATATCACATACAATTTGCCCCCTGGGATATTCTCATTGTTAATTTCTAATTTGTCAGGGACTTTCGTTTCTGACAAATCTAGGCTAGAAAATTCAACATCCTCATAGAAAATAACTTCAAAACAGCCTCCTTAAAATGTTATTGATTAGATTACTGGCATCCACATATGCTCATATCCTGCCCTGCTTAATAGTTTCAGTTCTTCTGCATTTAATTCTCTCATCCTCCTGGAATTTAGGATTTTAGGTGTGTATTTGTTGTCTCTTGCTGTGTAGTAAACTACCACAACTCAGTGGCTTGATACAACATACATTTATTATTTCAGTTTCCATGGGTCAGGAGGCCAGGCTTAGTTGGTCCCTTACTCAGGGTCTTTCAAGGCTGAAATTAGGTGTCAGCTGGGCTATGATTCCTTCTGGAGTTTAGGATTCCCTTCCAAGCTTACTTGGCTGTTAGTAGAATTCATTTCCTTGTAGTTGTAGGACTGTGGACTATCTTTCTTCCTGGGTGTCAGTCAAAGGTCACTCTCAACTCTGAGGCCCCTGAAGTTCCCTGCTGTGTGGCCTCCTTACAGAATCTCTAACAACAGGGAGGTTTGCTCCTTTCAAGGCCAGCAGAAGACTCTGATTTGACAAACCCTCTATTAAAGGGCTTGACTGATTAGGTCAGACCCACTAAGGACAATCTCCTTTTGGTTAATTTCAAATTTGATTAGAGACTTTAATCACATCTACAAAATCTATTGTCCATCTAATCTAATCACAGCAGTGACACCCATCATACTCATGGTCTTGTCCATAGTCAAGTGTAGGAGATTAAGCAGGGAGTGTACACTGAAGGGCAAGAATCTTGGGGGTCATCTTAGAATTCTGCCTAATTCTGCTTGATATTAAGTGAAGTATCTCACTTTTTTTTCCAGAAACACTCCATTCTTTTTCAACAACACTGATTGAATAATTCTTTTTTTCAACAGGTTTCAGATGCCACATTAATCATATACTAGTTTACAGTATGCATTTTAGTATGTATTTGGCTCTATTTCAGGAATTTTGATTCTGATTAATTGGGTCTGAAGGCCCTGTAATATTTTAACATCTGGTAGGGCTAGTTCTGCCTCACTAGTTTTTCTTTTTTTTTTTTAGAATTTTAGTGATTTATTTTTGCCTTTTAATTTTCTATGTAAAATGCAGGAACAACTTGTCTAGGAAAAAAATTAATTTGTTATGTTTTTATTGGGACCACATTAAATTAGCAAATTAACTTAGAGGAAACAAATTTGAATCTTAATCAAGCATATGATATATTGTTCCACTAATTCAAGTGTTCTATACATGTCTTTTCTTTGCATTTAGATGTTTTATTCATATACTTCCTGTAAACTTATGAAAAGTATAGGTTTGGGGTTTTAACTTCTTCCATTCTTGGAACAGTTCCAATAGCATTAGAGTTATCTTCTCTTTTTAAGGTTTTATGAAATTCCTGTAAAATTGTCTGGGTCTGGTAATGTTTTTAGAAGATCACGCTTTGACAACTGCTATTTCTTTTTGAAAATTGGTCTGTTTATATATTCATTCTTTTATGGTAATTTATTCATTTCATCCAGATTTTTCAATTTGTTTGCATAAAGTTAAGCAGAGTAATCTCAGAATTCTTGAATGTCCTCCTTTCTGTGGTTACTTTGCTACTATCATTTATCAATCTATGTAGTTACACTTTGTATTTTTCCTTAAGTTAGTTCATTTATGTACTCTGCTATTTTCCTCAAAGACAGGTTTTGGATTTGTTTATCATTTTAATTTTGTATTTTTTAAATTCATTAATTCTGCTTTTATCTTTACTAATACTTCTATTTTTTCTTAAGTTTATTTTGTTTTTCCTTTTCAAACTTTTTAAAGTTAATAGCTCAATGAATTTATTTTCATTTCTTCTTTTTAAAGTAATGTAAATATTTAGAGCTTTTTCTCTAATCTGTTCTTAGAAACAATGATTGGTACACATATGTAAACTAAAAAAATGTGAAATATATTGTATATGTGTATTTACATGAAATATAATGTATATGTGCAGTCAAAAAAAACGAAAACAAATTGTGTATTCTTTCACACTGCCCTCCCCCAACCAATATAATATTACACTATAATATGAAATAAACTTTAAAATTACACTTGTCAAAAAAAGATATTTAGAGATTTTTTTGAGCACTGGTATGTAGTTTTCATAATCATTATCACTGCAGTTTAGAAATTATGCAGCTTCAGTTTATAGCTCTTATTTGATGCATGACTCAGGTTATTTAAACATTTTTTAATTATCAGATGAAAGGACTCTTACTTTTTTATTTATTTCTAGTTTTATTTTATTGTGATCAAATACATTGAGAAATACTCTATGGATTAATTATAAACAATATTCACAACTGTTCCATAGGCATTTGAAAACAAGGTGTAGTTTACATTTTCATAAACAGTTCAACATGTATGAATTGGAATTTTTAAAATAATGTTGTTCAGGTCTTTTATGAGCTTAATTTCCTATATTAGTGTATTTTTGTCCATTTCTTTTTGTAATTTCTATCATTTGTGCCTTTTGAATCTTACTGCTATTTTGATTGGTGCATAGATTTTTCATAGCTTGTATATTTTTATTGTCAGTTGTCCTCTATGGCATTGAAAAGGATATTTGCTATATAATGCCTTTTATCGTGAATTTCATTTTATTTAATATTGACATCTCAAGACCTACTTTAATTTCAACTCTTTTGTAAGTTTTATATGAGTACTTTGCATACAGAAGAAAGTTAAGTTTTGCTTTCATCTCTTATCTGAAAATATTTTTTCTTTTAATATTTGAATTAAACTCATACATATATTCATATAATAGATTTGCTTTCAATTATATTGTTCTATGTCATGTTATCTGATGACAGTTGTTCTCAAATCTTTTCAATGTAATTTGTTCACTTTGGTGTGTATGTAAGTTTTGGTTTTATTTTTTTGATATTTAAGACTTATTTTTTATTTCTCTATTTCCCTTTTTCAAAAAGACACTGGTAGTTCCCCATGAGGATCAATGATAATATTAGAATATTTTCTCATCACCTCATTTCCCTTTGTCCCTTTGTCCCCTACTGTAAGTCAATAAAATTATATCTCTTAATGTTAAATTTTCTTCTACTTCCCGTATTTGACGGTCAACTTGAAATAGTATCCTTTGACTTAGAGATATTATGGATGGGGATATCTTCCTCTTTCTCACCCTGACTCTCCCAATTTGTTTAGCTACTTAATTTCTAAATTGTGAGGACCTACAAGGTTTACTTTCTGTTATGCTAGTCTCCTTATTTGTTTCAGTCTTAGTTCCATAGTTAAATATATTTAATTCTTACTGCAAATTCTTATCCTGGTGTTTCCCAAGTCATTCTTTTTTATTATTATTGAGTTATAGTCAGTTTACAATGTTGTGTCAATTTCCAGTGTAGAGCACAATTTTTCAGTTATATATGAACATACATATATTCATTGTTGCATTCTTTTTCACTGAGAGCTACCACAGGGTCTTGTATATATTTCCCTGTTTTATACAGTATAATCTTGTTTACCTATTCTACATATACCTGTGAGAACCTACAAATTTCGAACTCCCAGTCTGTCCCTTCGCACCCACCTCCCCCCAGCAACCACAAGTTTGCATTCTATGTCTATGAATCTGTTTCTCTTTTGTATTTATGTTCATTTGTCTCTTTTTTCTTTTCTTTTTAGATTCCACATATGAGCAATCTCATATGGTATTTTTATTTCTCTTTCTGGCTTACTTCACTTAGAATGACATTCTCCAGGAGCATCCATGTTGCTGCAAATGGCTTTATGTTGTTGGTTTTATAGCTGAATAGTATTCCATTGTAGAAATATACCACCTCTTCTTTATCCAGTCATGTGTTGATGGACATTTAGGCTGTTTCCATGTCTTGGCTATTGTAAATAGTGCTGCTATGAACGTTGGAGTGCAGGTGCCTTTTTGAAGTAGGGTTCCTTCTGGATATATGCCCAGGAGTGGGATTCCTGGGTCATATGTTAGGTCTATTTCTAGTCTTTTGAGGAATCTCCATACTGTTTTCCATAGTGGCTGCACCAAACTGCATTCGCACCAGCAGTGTAGGAGTGTTCCCTCTTTTCGCAGACTCTCCAGCATTTATCATTTGTGGACTTTTGAATGACGGCCATTCTGACTGATGTTAGATGATACCTCATTGTAGTTTTGATTTGCATTTCTCTGATAATTAGTGGTATTGAGTATTTTTTCATGTGCCTATTGATCATTTGTATGTCTTCCTTGGAGAATTTCTTGTTTAGATCTTTTGCCCATTTTTGGATTGGGTTCTTTGTTTTTTTCTTATTATGTCATATGAGCTGCTTATATATTCTGGAGATCAAGCCTTTGTCAGTTTCATCTTTTGCAAAAATTTTTTCCCATTACGTAAGTTGTCATTTTGTTTTACTTATGGTTTCCTTTGCTGTGCAGAAGCTTGTAAGTTTCATTAGGTCCTATTTGTTTACTCTTGCTTTTATTTCTATTGCTTAGGTAGACTGCCCTTGGAGAACATTGCTGAGATGTATGTGAGATAATGTTTTGCCTATGTTTTCTTCTAGGAGGTTTATTGTATCTTGTCTTATTTTTAAGCCTTTGGTCCATTTTGAGTTTATTTTTGTGTATGGTGTAAGGGAGTGTTCTAGCTTCATTGATTTACATGCTGCTGTCCAGTTTTCCCAACACCATTTGCTGAAGAGACTGTCTTTATTCTATTGTATGTTCTTGCCTCCTTTGTCAAAGATGAATTGATTCAAAGTTTGTGGGTTCATTTCTGGGCTCTCTATTCTGTTCCATTGGTCCATATGTCAGTCTTTGTACCAATACCAAGCTGTTTTGATTACTGTAGCTCTGCAGTATTCTCTGAAGACTGGGAGGGTTATTCCTCCAGCCTCTTTCTTTTTCTTCAGTAATGCTTTGGCAATTCTAGGTCTTGTGTGATTCCTTATAAATTGTAATATGATTTGTTCTAGTTCTGTGAAATATGTCCTGGGTAATTGGATAGGGATTGCATTAAATCTGTAGATTTCCTTGGGCAGTATGACCATTTTAACAGTATTGATTCTTCCAATTCAGGAGCATGGGATATCTTTCCATTTTTTTAAGTCTTCTTTAATTTCCTTCATCAATGGTTTATAGTTCTCCATGTATAAGTCTTTGACCTCCTTGGTTAGATTTATTCCTAGGTATTTTATTACATTTGGTGCTATTTTAAAGGGGATTGTTTCTTTACTTTCTTTTTCTGTTGATTCATCATTCGTGTAAATAAATGCAACTGATTTTTTGGTACATTAATCTTGTAACCTGCTAACTTGCTGAATACTTTTATTAGTTCTAGTAATTTTTGTGTGGAACTTTTGGGATTTTCTATATATATATATATATACTATATATATATATAGTATCATGTCATCTACATATAGTGACAATTTTACCTCTTCTTTTCCAATTCAGATCCCTTTTATTTCTCTCTCTTGCCTGATTGCTGTGGCTAGGACTTCCAAGACTATGTGGAAAAGGAGTGGTGAGAGTGGACATCCTTGTCTTGTCCCAGATTTTAGTGGGAAGCTTTTGAGTTTTTCACCATTGAGTACTATGCTGGCTGTAGGTTTGTCATACATAGCTCTCATTATGTTGAAATATCTTCCCTCTACACCCACTTTGGTGAGAGTTTTTATCATAAATGGGTGTTGAATTTGATCAAATGCTTTTACTGCTTCTATTGAGATGATCATGTGGTTTTTGTCCTTTCTCTCATTGATGTGATGTATTACATTGATTGATTTGCATATGTTGAACCACCTTTGTGTCTCTGGGGTGAACCCCACTAGATCATGGTGTATGATCTTTTTTATGTGCTGTTGGATTCTACTTGCTAATATTTTGGTAAGGATTTTTGCATCTATGTTCATCAGTGATATTGGCCTATAATTCTCTTTTTTGGTTGTGTCTTTTCCTGGTTTTGGTATCAGGGTGATGGTGGCTTCATAGAATGAATTTGGGAGTATTCCCTCCTTTTCAATCTTCTGGAAGGGTTTAAGGATTGGTATGAGTTCTTCTTTGTATGTTTGGTAGAATTCCCTGTTGAAGTGTCCGGTCCTGGACTTTTATTTGTAGGGAGGTTTTTTTATTGCTTATTCAATTTCATTTCTAGTGATCAGTTAGTTCAAGTGGTCAGTTTCTTCTTGATTCAATCTTGGTGGACTGTATGTTTCCAGAAACTTGTCCATCTCCTCCAGGTTATCCATTTTGGTTCCATATAGTTGTTCATAATATTCTCATGTGATATTCTGTATTTCTGTGTTATTTGTTGTAATTTCTCCATTTTCCTTTCTTATTTTGCTTATTGGTGCTCTGTCTTTTCTCTTCTTTGTGAGCTTGCCCGAGGTTTGTCAATTTCACTTACTCTTTCAAAAAAAAAAAACAGCTCTTGGTTAGATTGATTTTTTTCTTTTGTTTTTTAATCTCTACTTCTTATATTTCCTCCCTGATCTTTATTATTTCCTTCCTTCTGCTGACTTTAGTGGTTTATTGCTCTGCTTTTTCTAATTCTTTTAGCTGGTAGGTTAGATTGTTTATTTGAGATTGTTTTTTTTTTTTTTTAAGGAAGAACACTATAAACTTCCCTCTTAGCACTGCCTTTGCTGCATCCCATAAATTTTCAGTGGTTGTTCTTTCATTTTCATTTGTCTCAAAGTATTTTTGAATTCCAACTTTGATTTCATCTTTGACCCATTGTTTTTTTAGTAGCATATTGTTTAATCTCCATGCTGTCATTTCTTTCTCCTTTGTTTTTCTTTAGTTGA
This sequence comes from Camelus ferus, assembly GCF_009834535.1. Classification (NCBI taxonomy): domain Eukaryota; kingdom Metazoa; phylum Chordata; class Mammalia; order Artiodactyla; family Camelidae; genus Camelus; species Camelus ferus. The sequence goes on from NC_045709.1 coordinate 65,131,799, forward strand.
TTTCTAGTTTCCTGGCATTGTGGTCAGAAAAGATGATTGAGATAATTTCTATCTTCTTATAATTGTTGAGGCTTCTTTTGTGCCCAAGTACATGATCAATCCTAGAAAATATTCCATATGCACTTGAAAAGAATGTATATGCTATTTTTCAGGGGTGTAATGTTCTGAGAACATCCACCAAGTCTAATTTTTCTATTGTATCATTTAATTTCTCTGTTGCCCTATTTATTTTCTGTCTGGAAGATCTGTCTAGTGATGTTAATGCAGTGTTAAAGTCTCCAACAATGATTGTATTCCCATCAGTATCCCGCTTTATCTCTGTTAGTATTTGATTTCTGTACTTAGGTGCTCCTATATTGGGTGCATATATATTAAAGAGTGTAATAGCCTCATCTTGTATTACTCCTTTAATCATTATAAAATGTCCTTCTTTACCTGTTTTTAATGGCCTTTGTTTTAAAATCTATTTTGTCTGAAATCAGTACTGCTACACCTGCTTTTTTGGCTTTTCAATTTGCATGGAATATCCTTTTCCATCCTTTCACTCTCAATCTATATGTGTCCTTCTCCCTAAAGTGGGTCTGGAATCCCTATTATATGTAAATTGGCATGCTTTATATTATCCCATAGGTCCATTATATTGTTTTCATTGGTTTTTATTTGTTTTTCTCTCAGCTGTTCTGATTGGGTGGATTCTGTTGTCCTGTCCTCTAGGTCACTTATTCGTTCCTCTGCATTGTCTAGCCTGCTTTGTACAGACTTTTTAGATCAGCTCTCATCTCAGCAAATGAGTTTACCAATTTTACTTGGCTTTTCTTTATAGCTTCAATTTCATTTTTGACATAGTGTATATCTCTAAACACAATCTCTTAGTTCCTTCAGTACTTTGATCACTCCTTTTTTGAAATCTTGATCTAGTAAGATATCAATGTCTATTTCATTGATTGTTCTTTCAGGGGATATATCTTATTCTTTTAATTGGGAGTGGTTCCTCTTCATCTTTCTTATATCTCTTTGGCACTGTGGCTTATGGAGTATCAGTTATCTACTGTCGTCCTTAAGGAGTTTATTTATTTATCTATCTAAATCATATGCAGAAATAAAACTTTAAAAAAGAGAATTTTAAAAGAAGAGAACAAAAAGGTTTGAAAACAGAGTATATTCAATAACAGAAGAACAAGTTGGAGCAAAATAAAAATCAAATTGAGACATATTTAAAAATCTTAAAAGAGGAAAAAAGAAGAAATATTTGAAAAGTGAATATAATCAATAACAAGAGAACAAAACCAAGAGAAATTAAGGCAAATTTTTTAAAAATAATAATAAAAATATTTTAAAAGATAAATTTTAAAGGGATTAAAAATAGAGACATATACAGTTGTTCAAAAAGTAAAAAATTAAAAAAGTAAAAGAAAATAGAACAGAGATAAAAAGAAGGAAAGAAAAAAGTGAATGTGTTCCTGTGGAAACTGTGCACTCTTAATGATTTTTGTCAAGAGGTCTTTCTTAAGTATGGGTGGTTGTCAAGTCTTATTCCACTTTGGTTATGGGTGTGGCTGTTGACCTGATCGTCAGAGCCCACCCTTGTTACTGAATGGGGCCTCCTTTTTGTTTTGTGGTTCTTGCTGCTCCTGTCCTTGACCTGCTGCGTGAACTCAGCTCACTGCTTCCAGGGGCCTTCTGTTTGCACCCCTGCTCTATGCAGCTCCCAATGCCAGTTGGCAAGCAGATCGTGCCCCCTCCCAACCCTGCGATCAAGTGCTGTGCTCCTGCACAGTAGGTGGGTGGGTCACGCCCTTTCCCAGCACTGGTCACTCCCCTGCTCTGTGCAGCTTCCAGCTCCTCCTTGGGTCTGAGCTCCATAAGTGGGCTCGAGGAAGACACACTCACTCCGCTCTGTGCCAGAACTCAGCTCCTTGTTTGTTTGTTTTGGAGGCAAGTGTTCTCAGAGGCACCAGGGCAGAAGGAACCTATCTGCCTCAGGCTTTAAACAAGTCTCCATCTCACCTATAAGGCTGCTAAGCCCCTAGGTACTGATTCAGGTTTTGACCCCACCCCTGCCTGGGTGCTAAGCACTGTAGGATATGGTGGCTGTGGTTGAGCCCTGCCTCTCTTCTCCCAAGAACTGGTTTGGTGTGTTTTCGGAGATAGGGGCTATGGCACCCTTCCCTCAGGACACACAGCCATGTTGCTTTTTTTTCCCCATATTTTATGGAGGACCTAGGTTGTTCTGTTCTGTATTCCCTCCCAGCTACAGTATGCAGCACCCTGCAGTCCCCTGAGGTTGCCTCTGTACAGCCTGCCCTAGTCCTCCACCCGGCTCAGGCAGCCTGTCCCATCCCCCACCTGCCACTTTGCCTCTAGGGATGGGGGTTGTGGAGATACACTGTGCCCGTTTATCTTGGTTCTGTCGATCAAGGGCTATTCTGTACAGATCCAAGCCTCAGAGGTTCCCCCTCTGTCCTGCTGAGCTCTCCATTGGAGAGGGGGAGACCCAGTGAATGAGTGCTATTCCTCCTTTTTCGCTCCCTCCCCGTGGGACTGGCACTCTTTTCCTTTTTCTTCTTTCTTTTTTCCTTTTCTCCTACCAGATTCATGGCTTCTTTGTCTTTTGAAGAAAATGATGTTCTTTCAAAATTCCACTGGTGCTCTGGTTGGCTGCGTGTGTCCGCGGATGTGAGTCTTGGTATATTTGTGGGAGAGGGTGAGCTATGAGCTTCCTTCTACTCCGCCATATTGGCTGATCCATCTCTCCCAAGTCATTCTTAATTGATGAAATTTATCCTCAGTAAGGGTCCATGGACATTCTTATTGCCTGAGTTCTTATGTGTTCAAAATGTTTTCCAAGAGCTTGTGGGACAATTTGAGTGAATATAAAATTGTTAGCTTAGTAATTTTAGTAGAATATGTCTTGGTATCAACTATTTTAGGTCAATTTTCCATGAACCAGTGTATAGCCTTTCAAAAAACTGATCCAATTTTTTTTTAACCTTGGGAATTTTTTGTATTATTTTCCACAGATCTGGTCTTCTTTAGGACTCTACGCATATTTGGATCTTCTTTCCTGATTTCTCTGTTGTTTTGTGATTCTTTTCAATTCTTTAAAATTTTGAACTTTTCCAATTTCGATTCCATCTATCCCTTATATCCCTATGAATTTTCCACAGTGTCTATTATCTTTTGTTCTCTTACAGTTTATCTTTATTACTATAATGGTGTTACCTTTTTATTTTTTTGAGTTCTGCCACCCCATCTTGCATTTTTTGTTACTTCATAATACTAATATATAGTGCTTTTTTTCTGTCTTTTTAATTGAAGTGTTGTTGATTCACAATATTATATTAGTTTTAATTGTACAATGTAGTGATTCAAAACTTTTATAGATATACTCCATTTAAAGTCATTATAAAATATTGGCTATATTCCCTGTGCTGTGCAATATATCCTTGTAGCTTATTTATTTTATACATAGAAGTCTGTACCTCTTAATTCCTCCTTCTCTCATCTTGCCCCTCTCCCTTTCCTATCCCCAATGGTAACCACTATTTTGTTCTTTATATCTGTAAGTCTGTTTCTATTTTGTCATACTAATTCCTTTATTTTATTTTTTAGATTCCACATATAAGTGCTAACATACAGTATTTGTCCTTCTCTGGCTGAATTATCTCACTAAGCATAATATCCTACAGGTCTATCCCTGTTGTCAGATGTGGAGCCAGGTCCTGGACCCTCTGGTGGACAGCACCATCTCCTGGGGCACCTGTGGGCTTAGGAGGTCTTAAGGCTGGTGGGCAGCACTGTGTCCCTGCCTCACTAGTTGCTTGGCCTGAGGCATTCTAGTACTGATGCCAACAAGCTGGGTGGGCAGAGTGAGGTCCCAGGGATAAAAAGCTAGAAGGAGGATCCCAAAATGGCTCCTGTCATCATGCATGCCCACATGGTTGAACAAGCTCCTGAAATGGCTGACACCAGTGTCTACATCCCCAGGCTGAGCTCCAGTTGCCTCCTGCCTCTCTTGGAGGCTTTGTAAGAATCAGCAGCTGGGTCTGGATCTGGCTTCTTTCATAATACTGCTTCTACCTTGACTCCCAGCCTATTTGAGATTTTTTGTGCACCCTTTAAGAATGGAGTCTCTATTTCCCACACCCTATGACCCTCCTAAAATTATGCCCTGCTGGCCTTCAAAGCCAAACTTTCTGGGGGTTCATCTTCCTGGTGCAGGACCCCTCAGGCTGAGGACCCCAATGTAGGGCTCAGACCCATTGCTCCTTTGGGAGACTCTCTGCTGTTGTAATTATCCTCTTGTTTGTGGATTGCCCACCTGGGAATATAGGTCTTGACTATACCGTGGTTCCACCCTTCCTACCTGTCTCATTGTGGTTCCTACATTTTTAGTTGTAGATCTTTTCTGCTGGATTCCAGTCTTTCTCATCAATAGTTGTTCTGTGAATAGTTGTAATTTGGATGTGCTCATGGGAGGTGGTGAGCTCAGGGTCTTCATACTCACCATCTTGGCCAAGCTCACTTCTTTGTGGTTTCTTTTCACAGAAAAAATTATTTATTTTACCATTTAAAAAATATTCATTATGAAGTGCTTAATACCAAATATCAACTATTCCATGGCATCATTTTTGGAAAGCATTCTGCCCTGATATTGCTACTCACTTATACTTTTTTTATACAGTATCTTTTTATTAATGCTGTGTCAGTTTCTTTGTCTGATCAATGGTTTTTACTGAGTAAGATTTCCCTCTACTGGCTATTTGCAGTTGTTTCCTATAGAAGGGTTCAGAACATTGCTATTAAAACCACCACAACTGCCAAGAATACCATACTTTAACACCATGCAGTTAGCAAAGCATTTTGACAAGTGCTCTTATTTTTATTTTCATACTATCAAAACTATGTAAACTAGATAGGATAATTATTATACCCATTTTTCTAATGAGGAGATTTGAGATCAAACAGACTGTAAAACTTTCCCAAGTAGTAAGTGATTAGAACTTGATCTGCAATTCTACACTTCACTACCAAATATATGGAAACTAATACCTCTCTTTGTACTTAGCATAGGTATCTTTCTTTTAGGTGCTTTTAGCCCATCTTAAAATTGGCAATAAGATATATGTTTTGTTATTGTTGAGAAATGACTAGATAAAATTTATTTATTGTTCATTTCCTTCTTATTTGAAACTTACTCCTTATTTAGATAGAATAGTTCCTTAAGTAGAGAGAATTTGGAATGACCTAAAAGGAAATACTTCCTTAATTTACATTAAAAGTTATCTATTTCTTGTTCAATGGGTAATTAGCTGGCTATACAACTTCTTGGATCTCAGTTTCTTCACCTTTATAGTGCCTAGGCTTAAACCCAAATATCTAAAACTAATATTCAAAGAGACTAACTTTCAATTTGTACTGAACTGAGATAAGACCATAACCTCTTGAATCAAATACAAGATTAAATCACCAGATGAGACTCTCATAACCCCACCTTTCTGCAGGTATAACAGGACTTCCTATGGATTCCCCTAAGGTGTCATTCTCAGCCTTAGTTCTCCTCCCTGCACAGCAGTTCAGTCTTACCTAGCATTTCAAGGTAAGGCAAACTGACATGAATGTCCAAGGTAATTCCATGGGACAGAGGATTGGAGCTCCTCTTCTTGCTTTCTGTTTTCTATGTGTTGTTCTCATCTCTATGTCTCTCCTCTCAATGCCTTTTTTTGATGTAACATTGACTGCTCTTTGACTCAACAAACATGTGGTTTGTGCCTGCCACGTGCCAGCACGGCATTAAGCACTGGGGTTTGTGATGGAGAAATTACTCTCATTGAAAGTTACAAAGCTTTGATCTGTTCCGGGGAAAAATCTATGGGAATATAATCAACAAAGTAGGGAGACTGCTGCACTGTACCTTATTATCTCCAATCTGGAAACGCAGCAACAAACATACTTTGTGGTATGTGTGGTTTTTATTTATTACATATCATTTTCTCCTTCAGCCAGATTTGTGGCTTATAAAAATAACCAAATATTTGCTTACAAATTGTTATAATGAAAATCTGTAGCCTGCTGCCGTAAGATTCATGGTCACAATAACTTTGAAAGCATTTGTTTGCATTTGGAGTGTGGGGGAATCATTTAAATTTTAAATTTTTGCATAAATTATTTATATGTTGAGTCCAAGATGCAGTGCAATTACGACAACATTTTTTAAAAGTGAGGCAGAAGTTTAAAATTTATAAATACCTCTTTACATTTTGGTGGCATTAGATATAGTTTTCTAGGAAGCTACATTTTTTGGTTGTTTGAATAGCAGTTAGCTGTTTTCACTCTCTCTAACAGATGGAACCAAAGCATTGTGAACATTTTTATTAAAACAGCAAATGAAGCTATGAAAGAAGTGTCACATTGCCAAGTATTCATCTCGCAAATTAAATTCTACAACTTAGCAGGTGTTTTAAGTTCCCCTTAGAAATTTAAAATCAGCTTATTTCATTTATCTGTGGTTTAACAGAGACACGGGTTCACTGCTGTATTCACTTACACAGAATCTGTTTGCATGTTTCTTAGAATTGACAGTTGGAAAAATATTTGCCAACTCTCACTCAAAATAGCTCACAAATGCCACATTCAGATGGTTGAGTCTTTGATTTCCTTCACTGTTAGAGTCTACTATTTGTCTCTGGAATCTGTTGCAAGGCCCTGATGGGTCCAAAAATTTAAAGCCCACATTCAGTGTGTTTTTTGATCACTTCAATATACATTATCATTCAGATACTGGCACTGTACTATTCAATACAGAAAATTCCAATATCAGTAATTGCTACAGACTGAATGTTTGTGTCCCTACAAAATTCATATGTTGAGTCCTAGTCCCCAGTGTGATGGTGTTTGGAGTTGGGTCCTTTGGGAAGTGATTAGGTCATGAGGATGGAGCCCAGATGAATGGGATTAGTGCCCTTATAAGCGAGACTCCAGAGAGCCTTCTCTCTCCTCTGCCATGTGAGGGCACAGTGACAAGGCATCATCCGTAAGCCAGGATCTGAACTCTCGCCAGACACTGAATCTTCCGAGCCCAGCCTCTGGAACTGTTTATTAGCTAACCAATTTATGGTATTGTATTATAGTAGCCTGAACTGCTTCTAGCTTAGAGAACAACAGTGAAGTATTGGCACTTCCAAGTCTCTGCAGGGCTGTACTGATGAACTACAGTAAATTAGATACATGGAAGAGCTACTTTTTGCAGTCATTTCAGAGGTGATGGAATAGACCTGCCTTTACTGCTTCTAAAGTCAGCACCATAAGATTAATTTCACAAAAGCATCATTTCTCCTCCAAAATAGTTTTCCATGTCTTCCCACTACCCACAGAATAAAGCTTAGATTCATCATCCACAGATTCTTCAGTTTTGCCCCAAATTCTTTCTACAGCTACTTCTCAAAACATCTTCCTGTTGCAGGTAAACTAATCTGTTTACTCATTGTCTCCCAAGCCACTTGGTGTTACTTTGCCAACCCCTCTGCTCACCTCTTTGATTGTCCAAATCCTTCTTCTCCCTGCAGGCACAACTTAAATCACGGCAAAGTGAAACCCTCCTTAACCACCGTAGATCACCCTCTTTCTTCTTTAGACCTCTCTACCATCACTTATTACATGGTAGCTTGTGTGGTTCTCTATTTTCCATACGTACATTCTATCTCCCCAGTTAGAAAGTAAGATCCTGAGGGTAGAGATGCCATTTTACACACTGAATTCCCAGCAACCCGTACCCAGGACAAAGTAATCAGTGATATGTATTGACGTTGGTAATGTAACTAAGATTTCCCCGGGCTACATCAAAAATATAAAACACTCTTACTGCAAGCTCACAGCCCTTGGAGTTTAAAATTATAACTAGAGTTTTGCTTGCCCAACATGCCTTCTCATGTCCTTTCTTCTGGTTTTGGGGGGGACTCCACCCTCACTCTGTGTTGAATTTTTCAGATCAGGCTAGCAAATGACCATAGAATATTAGTAAATTCAAACAAAAGTTGGATCCTCACTCACACTGTGTCTGGAGTGCTCTGGTTCAGAGCTTTTCTCCACATCATCCTCACTCTGGAACCCAAGCTAAGATCCTAGCCCCTATCTGGAAGATTGCCAATGAAGAAGCAGAGGGAAAAAATGTGGCAAATTGTGCACTAGCTCTTAAAACTTGCCCACAGAAGTGACACACATGAATTGGCAGAAGGCTAAACATCAATAAAATAGAATTGAGAACCCAGAATTAAATCTTTACATGTGTGGTCAATTGATTTTTGACAAGGATGCAGAGAAAATTCAATGGGGGAAATATAGTCCTTCTAACAGACGGTGCTGGAACCATGAGACATCCACATAAAAAAGAATGAAGTTGACCCACTACCTCACACCATATAAAAAAAATTCAAAATGGATTATAGACCTAAATATAAAAGCTAACTGTAAAATATGAAATAAAATGTAAATGCAAAATGTAAAGTTAAATGTAAAAGCTAAATTAAACTCTTAAAATAGGACTAAATCTTCATGACCTCAGACTTCTTATATATGACATAAACAAAAATGTTTTCTTACATATGACACAAACAACAAAAGAAAAAATAGATAAATTGGGCTTTCATTAAAATGAAAATTTTTGAGCTTCAGAGAACTCTATCAAGAAAGTGAAAAAACAATCCAAGGGATGGGGGAACATATTTGCAAACCATATCTGACAAGGGACCTGTACCAAAATATATATAAAGAACTCTTACAACCCAATGATAAAGAGACAATCCGGTTAAAAATGGGCAAAAGATTTGAATAGACATTTTCCATAGAAGATGTACAAATGACGAATAAGCACATGAAAAGATACTCAACATCATTAGTCATTATAGAAATGCAAAAATCAACTAAATAAAATAAAATTTAAAAAAAAGAAATGCAAAAATCACAACAAAGTACCCACAAGGATAGTTGCACTTTAAAGACAGAAAACAGGAAGTCATGGTAGAGATATTGAAGCCCTTATACATTGCTGGTGGGAAATGTAAAATAGTTCAGCTGCTTTATAAAACAGTGAAGCAGTTCCTCAAAAAGATAGAGTTACCACATGACTTAGCAATCTCACTCCTAAGTATATATGCAAAAGAAATGAAAGAAACAAAAACCTGTAAACAAATGTTTGTAGCAGTGTTACTTATAATAGACTAAAGGTGGAGACAACCAAAATGTCTATCAGTGGAAGAATGGATAAATGAAATGTAGTAAATCTACACAATGAAATATTACTCGGCCATAAAAAGGAATGAAATACTGATTCATGCTACAACTTGGATGAACCTTGAACACATTGTGCTAAAGGAAAGAAGCTCATCACAAAATGCCACACACTGTATGAAACATTCAGAATAGGAAAATCTGTAGAGACAGAAAGTAGATTAGGAGATGGTGAGGGATGAAAATGGGGAGTAACTGCTAAAGGATATGAGGTTTCATTTTGGAGTGATAAAAACTTCCTAGAGTTAGAGAGAGATAATAGGTGCACAACTCTGAATATACTGAAAACCACTGGATTGTACAATTGAAGAGGATGGATTTCATGGGTTATTGTATTTCAACAAGGCTGATTTTTTTCAAGTTACATCCATCACTTCTGCTTACTTTCATTGGTCAAATAAAGTCACATGGCCATAAGTTACCCCAAGGAGACAGGAAAGTACAATCCTACCACGTGCTTGGAACAAAAGTGGAAATATTTGGTGAATAGTATTAATGACCACAAAAGATACCCTTAAAGAATTTGAAAACCGTACCTCTTGGGGAGTGATGGAAATGTTAGCTATCTTGGTTGTGGTAGTGGTTTCATTGGTATATACATCTATCAAAATTCATAAAATTGTACATTTTAAATATGTGTAGTTTACTGTATAGGAATCATACCACAGTAAAGTGTTAAAAAAAAAAATCCAACATGAACCTTTAGGGATGTTTCTTTGAGACACTAGTCCACCATTCCACCGTCTTCTCAGTCTCCTGACTTTCCAAATAAAGACACTATTTCTTACCCCCTTCCCCCCTCAAAAACAAACAGACAAACAAACAAACAAACAAAAAATGCCCTTAGCTTTTAGTTATACAGGTAAGCATGAGTCTCAAAGTAGGCCAATCATGATATTACACCCTCCTGGATTGGTCCAGTAGAGAGCATGTAACAGTCAGTCCTTTTATGACGTGAATATATGTTACAGACAGAGAAATTTGGGGATTACTAAACAGGAGGATGGGAGTCGGGGACTATCAGAAGCCAGGTATAAGATATCAGCTTTGTGGAGAGAGCCTGCATCCTGTGACTTTTCAACTCCAGGATTTTCAAGGTGCAGAAAAATTCTGATGAATTAGTCATTAACATTAAAATGGGATTCTAATCTTGTAATTCTTTGCCCAACAGATGTCTCACGAATTTCCTGAGAAATCTTGGCAGTGTTTCTTTTTGCTCCTTTCTGGGAGCTGCTCTCTTCCTCTCATTGTTTCCAATGCCTGAAGGGAAAGATTCTCCTACCCAGTCTCTCAGGCTCCCCATTTTCAACAACCTCAGAGTCTACCTTGATGTTGCCCCAGACTGAAAGATTTTTAATGGGGCTTATTCTTTCTGTGTTTTTCTGCCTGTGCCAAACAGCTTCTAAAATGACTCCTAGTGATCCCAAACTCTTCGCAGATGTGTGTATGTGAGAGAGTGGGCTGGACACTTGAGAGTAGCCTGGATGTAGTGACCTGATGCTAGCAAACAGAACACAGTACAAGTGGTATAATGTCACTTCCAAAACTAGATTATAAAAAGACTCTAATTTCTGATTTGCTTGCTCTCTCTTATTTACTCTCTCACTTGCTCACTCTGAGAGATACCAGACACCATGTTGTCAATTTCCCTACGGAGAGGCCCACATTGCAAGGAACTGAGGGCTGCCTCTAGCCAACAATCCATAAGAAACTAAATCCTGTCAACATCACTTGAGTGAGTACGGAGGTGGATATCCCCTAGTTGAGCCCTCAGATTTCTGCAGCCCAGCTGATACCTGTGAGAGACCTTGAAACAGAGGACCCAACTCAGCCACATCCAAGTTTCCAACACATATAAACTTTGAGGTAATAAATATTGTTTTAATCACTAAGTTCTGGGGTGATTTTTTGTGTAGCAATAGATAATCAAAATCTTGACACAAGCTCTCTTTAGGTCAAGGGTGAGAGTCATTATGTATAACTTTGTTCTAAACTCTCAAAAATTATCCATTCTTACTGACTCCTTATTCAAGGCCCTGAACCAAGCAGATTTACCCTGCTTCTCTTCCTTTGAGTGAACTGCTTCTCCACCTCAGTATACTGCCTGGGTAGGTTAAAATGGGGTTCATGCCTCCTTGTTTGCTTGGTGGTCCTAACCCCAAATTTCAGCCCAATGTGTCCAATGGTTTCTTTTTCTAAATGCTACAGTACTGCTTTCACACTGTTGGAGACTTATTCCTCCTGGACACTCTCCAAAATGCTCCAATTTGCAGTAAGCATGTAGTTAGTTAATAATCCACTGTAGGACTCTTATTATAATAAGTTCAGGGACTGGATGAGAATCAGGATGGTAGTAAAATACAGAAGAGGCTTAAGTAGGCTTTTTTATATTAGCAAGTGTTGGTTCTACAGTAAACATCTGATTATGTCACTGCTAATGCCAGTCCTCTGGTGGCCCATCAATCTCTACAGAGTGATGTCCCAGCTACTTAGCATTCTCCCTGTCATGCGGTCCCCCATCATACTTCCTCTCATCCTGCCGTCTAACCATGCTGTGTTCCTTGGCAATCCTGAGACTTGGTAGGACCTCTCAGGTCTGGTGTCTTTGGCATATGGTTTCCTCTACCAGAAGTACTCATTTGTAGATTAACCTATCTTTCAAAATTTAGCTTATGTGGCACTCTCAGACTCTCCAGGGAGGTCAGAGCTCCTCTCCACCCTGCCCCTCCTCCACAAACTCTCCCCCAAGGTACAGAAATATTGTGAAGATCGGTCATTTTAAAGGCATTTTACTGATCATCATGAAAGGAAAGGAGTTCTTCCTTGGGCTGAGCAAAGATGTCAAAAGCTGAATCCATGTAAGGCAGTCTTGTGGTCTCTTGGTGTGCTGTGAGGAGGTGCAGAGAGCTCAGGACCTGCTCTTGCAGCCTCAGCCTGTGCTGGCCTGAGGCAGGCAGGAGCCAGGGTGAAGGACATGACAGAAGGGGACAAAGAAGGACTTTGAGAACACTTTTGTTCTAGACAGCTTGGTTTGAATAATCCTCATGGTCTGTCCTATCTCATTTCAACTGATTTAGGGCCAAAGCTGATCATCAGTTTTTGTGCATGCATTTCTCTGTGGAACTTTGAAACTACTAGTTTAAAAAAAAAAAAGATGGATAATCCAGGACCCTGACCCAGCCATCTGTATCTCCAATATAAACGTCCATCCATATATTGACATCCCACCTGATGTGACTTTCTTCCTCTGGGAGACTGTCCACGTCTCCCGGGCTGAGTTAGGTTTGTCCACCAGGATCCTCTAAGACTTTGTGTTTACATCTGATTCAAGCACATTAGACTTTGATTATCTTTAACTCTTGTGTTTCTCCACCAGATGGGGAGCTTCTTGAGAGGAGTGATCATGTCATTCAACTTTGTGTCCTCAGTAGCGTTCTTGTCCCATGGTATTTTCTTAACACTAAAATATTTACTATGTGAAATGTATGTATTATACATACATAAATTTGAAATATACAAGTATAAATATATGTGAAGATATTTAATATATGAATCAATGCTATATGATGCCTTAGTTCTTATCCCATCCGTGTCACACGATAGCAATTGATCATTATAGTATCTTGACTTGTTCAGTAATAAGTTAGCACTTACAAGTCTCATCCCTGCATTCAGAAATCAAACTCTGTCCATTTCCATACTGATGTCAGCTCCTGTCCCTGTCTTAGCCCCTTTCCAGATGGTCTTAATGGCTTCTCACATCTGCAGTCTCCTCTGTGCTGCTTCAAAATTAAATGAAACAGTGTGGAATCTGCATATCAATTTTTTCATCCAAGGAATCAATGGAGTGTGAAATATTCAAGCCTGAGACAGAGTTGGTACATAAGCCTATGAGTCCACCTAGGAGAACCCTGTGAGTAGCTAGGCTGTCTAACTGGCTGCTTCTGCTTGGGTTTCTGGGATTCTTCTGTCCTGAGCAACACCTACCACACACAGCTATGCATTCACACACTCAACGTAGCCACACTGGTCAGAGCCCTGGGGACCCGTGGAAGCTTAGCCAGTGTCTCCTGCCAGCAGCTGGGATCCGCCCACTGCCTTGCGCCTGCTAGACCTACTCCCAGGGCATGGGGTGGGCAACCTGCCCTCTCTTGATTTGGTGACACTGGTGACATAAAAGATCTGGCCAGTGTCTCAAGTATAGTTGACAGTCATCGTTTCCCTTCCGTCATGTAACCAAGTTCTCACCTGGGGCTCCCTTTGCCCTCAGATGGTAGAGGTTCCTGTCCACAGGCCAGGAACTTGCCTGTGATTTCCCACAACCTCCTTCCCTCAACTCCTCTCACAGTGCTGAACATCCTTCTCTACCTTTAGACCAGTTTCTCCAAGAAAGCCAACCAAACGAAATACATTGTGATTTTCTGTGGATTTTTACCAAAGTGGGGGGGCTCTAGGAGGAGGGGGGCCTCTGACCAGCCTCTGCTGTCTGGATCTGTCTGCCTGTTTCACCCCGCGGCATCCTCCCAGTGACAGAATGTGCAGGGTACCGCCCCAGGGACATGGGTCTGGCACTCTTACTCACAGCAGTTGCCTCCACCAGGAGTTTTGGTTTAAGAAGATTCCTCCTTCTCATTATACTTGTTTGGCATGCAATTTCTTTTTTTTTTTTTTAACATTTTTTATTGATTTATAATCATTTTACAATGTTGTGTCAAATTCCAGTGTTCAGCACAATTTTTCAGTCATTCATGGACATATACACACTCATTGTCACATTTTTTTCTCTGTGAGTTATCATAACATTTTGTGTATATTTCCCTGTGCTATACAGTGTAATCTTGTTTATCTATTCTACAATTTTGAAATCCCAGTCTAACCCTTCCCACCCTCCACCACCCTGGTAACCACAAGTCTGTGTTCTCTGTCTGTGAGTCTATTTCTGTCCTTTACTTATGCTTTGTTTTTGTTTGTTTGTTTGTTTTTGTTTTTGTTTTTGTTTTTTAGATTCCACCTATGAGCGATCTCATATGGTATTTTTCTTTCTCTTTCTGGCTTACTTCACTTAGAATGACATTCTCCAGGAGCATCCATGTTGCTGCAAATGGCATTATGTTGTCAGTTTTTATGGCTGAGTAGTATTCCATTGTATAAATATACCACCTCTTCTTTATCCAGTCACCTGTTGATGGACATTTAGGCTGTTTCCATGTTTTGGCTACTGTAAATAGTGCTGCTATGAACATTGGGGTGCAGGTGTCATCCTGAAGTAGGGTTCCTTCTGGATACAAGCCCAGGAGTGGGATTCCTGGGTCATATGGTAAGTCTATTCCTAGTCTTTTGAGGAATCTCCACACTGTTTTCCATAGTGGCTGCACCAAACTGCATTCCCACCAGCAGTGTAGGAGGGTTCCCCTTTCTCCACAGCCTCTCCAGCATTTGTCATTTGTGGATTTTTGAATGACGGCCATTCTGACTGGTGTGAGGTGATACCTCATTGTAGTTTTGATTTGCATTTCTCTGATAATTAGTGATATTGAGCATTTTTTCATGTGCTTTTTGATCATTTGTATGTCTTCCTTGGAGAATTGCTTGTTTAGGTCTTCTGCCCATTTTTGGATTGGGTTGTTTATTTTTTTCTTATTGAGTCGTATGAGCTGCTTATATATTCTGGAGATCAAGCCTTTGTCGGTTTCACTTGCAAAAATTTTCTCCCATTCCGTAGGTTTTCTTCTTGTTTTACTTCTGGTTTCCTTTGCTGTGCAGAAGCTTGTAAGTTTCATTAGGTCCCATTTATTTATTCTTGCTTTTATTTCTTCTAGGAGAAAATTTTTGACATGTATGTCAGATAATGTTTTGCCTATGTTTTCCTCTAGGAGGTTTATTGTATCTTGTCTTATGTTTAAGTCTTTAATCCATTTTGAGTTGATTTTTGTCTATGGTGTAAGGGAGTGTTCTAGCTTCATTGTTTTACATGCTGCTGTCCAGTTTTCCCAACACCATTTGCTGAAGAGACTGTCTTTATTCCAATGTATATTCTTGCCTCCTTTGTCAAAGATGAGTTGACCAAAAGTTTGTGGGTTCATTTCTGAGCTCTCTATTCTGTTCCATTGGTCTATATGTCTGTTTTGGTACCAATACCATGCTGTCTTGATGACTGTAGCTCTATATTATTGTCTGAAGTCTGGGAGTTATTCCTCCAGCCTCTTTCTTTCTCTTCAGTAATGCTTTGGCAATTCTAGGTCTTTGATGGTTCCATATAAATTTTATTATGATTTGTTCCAGTTATGTGAAATATGTCCTGGGTAATTGGATAGGGATTGCATTCAATCTGTAGATTGCCTTGGGCAGTGTGACCATTTTAACAATATTGATTCTTCCAATCCAAGAGCATGGAATATCTTTCCATTTTTTAAAGTCTTCTTTAATTTCCTTCATCAATGGTTTATAGTTTTCTGTGTATAATACTTTCACCTCCTTGGTTAGATTTATTCCCAGATATTTTATTACTTTGGGTGCTATTTTAAAGGGGATTGTTTCTTTACTTTCTTTTTCTGTTGATTTATCGTTAGTGTAAAGAAATGCAACTGATTTTTGAACGTTAATTTTGTAACCTGCTACCTTGCTGAATTCTTCAATCAGCTCTAGTAGCTTTTGTGTGGACTTTTTAGGGTTTTCTATATATAGTAACATGTCATCAGCATATAATGACACTTTTACCTCTTCTTTTCCAATTTGGATCCCTTTTATTTCTTTCTCTTGCCTGACTGCTGTGGCTAGGACTTCCAGGACTATGTTGAATAGGAGTGGTGATAGTGGGCATCCTTGTCTTGTCCCAGATTTTAGTGGGAAGCTTTTGAGTTTTTCACCGTTGAGTACTATGCTGGCTGTAGGTTTGTCATATATAGCTTTTATTATGTTGAGATATGTTCCCTCTATACCCACTTTGGCGAGAGTTTTTATCATAAATGGGTGTTGAATTTTATCAAATGCTTTTTCTGCATCGATTGAGATGATCATGTGGTTTTTGTCCTTTCTCTTGTTGATGTGATGTATTACACTGATTGATTTGCGTATGTTGAACCAGCCTTGTGTCCCTGGGATGAACCCCACTTGGTCATGATGTGTAATCTTTTTTATGTGTTGTTGGATTCTATTTGCTAAAATTTTGGTGAGGATTTTGGCGTCTATGTTCATCAGTGATATTGGCCTATAATTCTCTTTTCTTGTAGTGTCTTTGCCTGGTTTTGGTATCAGGGTGATGGTGGCTTCATAGAATGAGTTTGGGAGTATTCCCTCCTTTTTAATCATCTGGAAGAGTTTGAGAAAGATTGGTATGAGTTCTTCTTTGTATGTTTGGTAGAATTCCCCGGTGAAGCCATCCGGTCCTGGACTTTTATTTGTAGGGAGGTTTTTAATTGCTATTTCAATTTCCTTTCTAGTGATCGGATTGTTCAAGTGTTCAGATTCTTCTTGATTCAGTCTTGGTGGACAGTATGTTTCCAGAAACTTGTCCATCTCCTCTAGGTTATCCAGTTTGGTTCCATATAGTTTTTCATAATATTCTCGTATGATATCCTGTATTTCTTTTTTGTTTGTTGTGATTTCTCCATTTTCCTTTCTTATTTTGCTAATTTGTGCTCTCTTTTTTCTTCTTTGTGAGTTCGGCCAGAGGTTTGTCGATTTTATTTACTTTTTCAAAAAACCAGCTTTTGGTTTGGTTGATTTTTTCTATGGTCTTGTTAATCTCTATTGTATTTAATTCCTCTCTGATCTTTATTATTTCCTTCCTTCTGATGCTTTTTGGGGCTTTTTGTTCTTCTTTTTCTAATTCATTCAGGTGGTGGGTTAAATTGTTTATTTGAGATTGTTCTTCTTTTTTGAGGAAGGCCTGTATCGCTATAAACTTCCCTCTTAGCACTGCCTTTGCTGTGTCCCATAGGTTTTGAGTGGTTGTGCTTTCATTATCATTTGTCTCAAGGTATTTTTTAATTTCAGCTTTGATTTCCTCATTGATCCATTGTTTTTTGAATAACATATTGTTTAATCGCCATGTGTTCCTGTTTTTCTCCTTTGTTTCTCTGTTGTTGATTTCCAGTTTCATGGCATTGTGGTCAGTAAAGATGCTTGAGATAATTTCTATCTTCTTAAAATTGTTGAGGTTTCTTTTGTGCCCAAGTACATGATCGATCCTGGAAAATGTTCCATGTGCACTTGAAAAGAATGTATATCCTATTTTTGGGGGGTGTAATGCTCTGAAAATATCCACCAGATCTAGTTTTTCTATTGTAGTATTTAATTTCTCTGTTGCCTTGTTTATTTTCTGTCTGGAAGATCTGTCTAATGCAGTGTAGTAGTAATTCTTGTATGTACTTAGGTGCTCCTATATTGGGTGCATATATATTAACAAGTGTAATATCCTCATCTTGTATCACTCCTTTAATCATTATAAAATGTCCTTCTTTATCTTTCTTTATGGCCTTTGTTTTAAAGTCTATTTTGTCTGAAATCAGTACTGCAACACCTGCTTTTTTGGCTTTTCCATTTGCATGGAATATCCTTTTCCATCCTTTCACTCTCAATCTATATGTGTCCTTCTCCCTAAAGTGGGTCTCTTGTATGCAGCATATTGAAGGTTCTTGCTTTATTATCCAGTCTGCCACTCTGTGTCTTTTGACTGGAGCATTTAGTCCATTAACATTTACAGTAATTAATGATAGATGTGTGTTTATTGCCATTTTGAACTTATCTTTGCAGTTGAATTGGTATATCCTCCTTGTTCCTTTCTTCTTCCTTTTGTGCTTTGGTAATTTTCCTTTGTATTATCATGGATTTTATTTAATTTTTGTGACTCCTTTGTAAATTTTTGGCTTGTGGTTACCCTTTTTTGTAAATCTATTAACCTATTACTATAACTGTTTTTCTTAAACTGATAGTAATATGATCTCAAACCCATCTTACTGTTAAAAAAATTTTAAAAAGAAAGAAAAAAATATTCTATATTTCCCTGCCTCCCTCTCCCACTCTCAGTGACTTGTATGTTTTCTTTTATAATTTCGTGTTTACTTTATCTGTAATTCATGAGTTATCACCTTTCCAGTTGTGAGTTTCTCATTTCTATAGCATCCTGCTGCTTTTCTATTTAGAATAGCCCTTTCAATATTTCTTTTAGCATGGGTTTAGTGTTGCTAAACTCCTGCAGCTTTTTTTTTATCTGTGAAACTCTTTATTTCTCCTTCTATCCTAAAGGATAGCCTTGCTGGATAAAGTATCCTAGGCTGCATCTTTTTTTCATTCAGGGCTTTGAATATATCTTGCCACTCCCTTCTGGCCTGTAGTGTTTGTGTAGAGAAATCAGCTGAGAGCCTTATGGGGGTTCCCTTGTAACTTACTCTTTGCTTTTCCCTTGCTGCCTTTAGAATCATTTCTTTATCCTTGACATTGGCCATCATGATTATGATATGTCTTGGTGTGGGTCTATTTGGTTTTTTCCTGTTTGGGACCCTCTGAGCTTCCTGTACTTGGATAGCTGATTCCTTCTTTAAGTTTGGGAAGTTTTCAGTCATGATTTCTTCAAAAACCTTTTCAATCCCCTTTGATCTTTCTTCCCCTTCTGGGACCCCTATTATGCGAAGATTGGGACGCTTTATATTATCCCATAGGTCCCTTATGCTATTTTCATTATTTTTTATTTGCTTATCTTGTAGTTCTTCTGAATGGGTGCTTTCTATTGCCCTGTCTTCTAGATCACTAATTCATTCCTCTGCATTATCTAGTCGGCTTTGCACAGCTATTAGATCATTCCTCATCTCTGTCAATGAGTTTACCCATTCTACTTGGCTCTTCTTTATAGCTTCAATTTCATTTTTGACATATTTTATATCTCTAAACACTATCTCTTTTAATTCCTTCAGCAATTTGATCACTCCTTTTTTGAAATCTTGATCTAGTAGGCTATCGATATCTATTTCATTGATCTTTCTTTCAGGGGATTTCTCTTGTTCTTTTAATTGGGAAAGGTTTTTCTGCTTCTTCATCTTGCTCATACCTCTCTGGTACTGTGGTTTATGGAGTATCAGTTGTTTATTTTGGTCCTTAAGGATTTTATCTATCTAATGCCTATTTAGGAATAGAACTTAGGAAAAAAAGAAAAAAAAATGAGAGAGAGAGAGAGAGAATTTTAAAAGAATGGAGAAAGATGGTTTGAAAACAATGTATAATGAATAATAGAAGAGCGAGTTGAAGCAGAGTATTAATCGGGTTGAGACGTCCTTTTAAAACCTTTAAAAAAAATGGGGGGAGATGAATAGATGTATTTGAAACCTGTGCCTAAATAACAGGACATCAAAACCCAAGAGAAATAGAAATGAATTAAGAAGTAAAAATTAAGAGAGTAATAGAAAATAGAACAGGTAAAAACAGATATAAAAAAAAAGGGGGGGGGGTGGTCGGTGTTCTCCTGGAGTCTGTGTGCTTTTAATGTGAAGTCTTTCTGTCTTCGTCCTGTGTTGGAAGCTCAGCTTGTTGTTTCCAGAGGCTCTCCGTTGGCGCCCTCATCTGTGCTGCTCCCAGTGCCTGTCAGCAAGCAGATCACACCCCCACCCCAACACTGGGTCAGGTGCAGCTCTCCTCTGCTGTGGGCGGGTGGGTCACTGCCCCTCCGGATGCCGCAGTCAGATGTTGCAGACTGGCCAGGTAGGAGGGCGGGTAGTGCCCCCTCCCAGCACCTCGGTCGGGGCTGTGTTCCTGCCCGAAAGGCGGGGGGGGGGGGGGCGCTCTCCTTCTACCTGCGCCGCCGGTAGTTCCGCTCTTTGTGCAGCTTCGCGCTCCGCCCTGGTCGGCGCTCCGCGGGCGGGCTCGGGGAAGACCGAGGGACAGCCTTGTCCCTGCTCCGAGCCAGAACCCAGCTCCTTGTTTGTCTTTGTGGAGCAAGTTCTCTGAGGGACCAGGATGGAAGGATCCTATCTGCCCCGAGCTGCAGGCCAGTCTCAGTCTGGCCTTTGAGGCTGCTAAGCCCTTCGGTGCGGATGCAGGTTTCGCCCCCGCCCCCGCCTGGGTGCTCAGCGCGGAGGATATGGCGGCTGTGCCTGAGCCCCGCCTCTCTTTCCCCAAAAACTTTCCGCGGTTTTTTAGAGATGGGGGTGTGCACCCTTCCCCCGAGAGCACATCAACCTTGCTGTTTTATGGAGGGCCCAGGTTGTTCTGCCCTGTGCACCCACAGCCACGGCGCGCAGCCCCTTGCGTTCCACCCGGGCTGCCTCCGTGCAGCTGCCCCCGTCCTCGGCCCGGCTTTTGCAGCCTGGCCCTGCCCGCCACTGCTGGCCAGCATCTCAGGCTGGGTGTCGGGGGGACGCTCTGTGCCCGTTTAACTTAATTCTGTCAGTCAAGGGCTGCTCTGTACAGATCCAAGCCTCGGAGGCTCCCCCTCCATCCCGCTGGCCTCTCAGTTGCAGAAGGGAGACCCAGTGAGTGAGCGCCAGTCCTCATTTGCCGCTCCCTCCCCGCGGGACCTGTCCCGCGCTGCTTTGCCTTTTGTTCTTTCTTTTTTCCTTTTCTCTTACCAGATTTTTGGCGTCTTTATCTTTTGAAGAGGGTTATGTTCTGTCGGAGTTCCGCAGGTGCTCTGGTTGGCTGAGTGGGTCTGTAGATGTGGGTCTTGGTGTATTTGTGGGAGAGGGTGACCTGCGAGCGTACTTCTACTCCGCCATCTTCTCCGTCTCCTGGCATACAATTTCTAGTATTAACTGGCACTGTGTTGGATAATGGTTTCTTTTCTATAAATACCTCCACTTCCTACCTATTCAACCACTCTCCCCGCAAAAGCAGAGCACCCCCCTTTTTCCTGTTGCTGGTTCTAGAACTAGGCTGCATTTGCCATGCCTTGGATGTGTTGGCCTATCCCCAGAGATCTGGTCTCCCTTCCCTCCCCCCAACCGCTGATCCTGCATTGTTTACCACTAAGCCTCTGCTTTGGGAAAACTCTAGCAATTGACTGGGACAGCAAAGCTTTTTCCATTTCATAGATGTGTGTGCTGAGCCAGAGGTGGCATTTTCTCCTGGATCTGCACGCAGAGAAATAGATTAATCAAAAAGATCTTAAGCAGGCACTGTTTGTTTTGCATGAACAAACAGCAATTGCTCTTTGTTCAAATTTAATAGTTAAAAATGAACAGTTCTGGTGATAATTACCACACATTTATATTAGTAATTTACTTTTTAAGTTCCAGAAGAACAGCGTTTTAACTTGATTGAATCATATTTATCAAGCCAAAGGTTAAGTACTGCTGCCTTTTACAATTAGGGAAGACAGAGAATTTACTAAGAAATTGCCCCAAATTAGTGGTCATGCATAATGTGCATGTCTTTTTTGTGGAGGAAGGGAGTGAAATGAGAGCTAAGAGGAATTAACAGTAGATCAAAGGAAATAAGTACAACCTCTGTCTATTAATATTGGGGAACATACATGGGAAATCATCATTGTTGCTCACATCTGTGAAGGACTGACTTTGGTCACTGGTGAATGAAGCACGTTTGTCATAGAAGACACTGAAGTACAGACCAAACACTAAACTCTTCACAGCACAAAAATAGTCCTGCTAGCAAGTATCACACTGTAAGTGAGAATGTTGATGGTGGCATTTTTCATAAGAATAATCACATGATTTATGAAATACATTGCTGGTTCAAGAATCATGCCTAATTTTAATCCTATTTCTAGCCACCAAAAAGAGGAAATTTTCTTTTTTCATTGTGACAGTTTATTTGTACCTTTCTTTAAAATATGTCTTTCCAGTGCATGGTATACAGGTATTTTAATTAAACTCATCCATATGGAAGCTCCCTACCTGCTCCTAGTAAAATGATTCAAAATAGAAAAATTTGCAAGAGACTAAGTTATGAATCGAAACAATGACCAATCTGGAATTTGAAAAAGTGTAGATTACATGGAACATGTTTATAAAAAAGGTTACTTTAGTTATTTTTACTTTAGAGATTTAAGATAACAATTTAAATTAAAGAATGATAGAAGTGGGGGAACTTTATGGTTTACCCAAGATCACCCTCTCCTCACTCTTCTAGATAAGGTAATGAGAGGTTAATTACATACCTGAAACTACACATCTGGTGAGACTAACACAAAAAAACTGATGTCTAGATTAACATTCTTTCTACAACCTCAGTGTTCCAGTAGCAAATAAAATTTATTTGAACTATTAAGCTTCATTGTATTTTAATAGATCAATTTTCTAAATGAAATTAAGATATCGATATTTCAACCAGTCAAACTGTTGACTGTGGTGTGGATCTATTTTCTTGTTTATAGTATTTTGCATATTTTAAAATTCAAGATATTCTTTTCATAGACCTAATTTTCAGTCCTTATAGTTACTCAAGGTCGAGGGAAGGATAAGACGTAGACTTTCAATATTTCCATCTATTATGCCAAATGAGAGTTCAAAAAATTAGTTCCAGTGAGGTTTCAATATTAAAATATGACTTGAATTGTAGAAGAATACATTAATAGGAAATATATATTCATTCTAAGGTAAGTGAAATGCTTAATCCATTATTTCTAAGCTGATTTTTTTGTTGTTTTATAAGATTAGGTTACTCCTTCCATTTTATTAGAAAAGTGCTTTACAACACTCATTGAACAATACTTCATGCAAATAATCCTTCTTGAAAGTTTGTAATAAATCAGTGAGTCTCTGACAATTAAAAATAGAAATAGCCTTCATATATCACTGTATCAGATAAGCTGCTTCCAGCCACAAGCAACAGAAACCCTAAATTCAACTGACGAAACAGGGAAATGTATTAGCTCACCAAACAAAGTTTTCTTTGGTTGATTCAGCAGCTCAGCTCAGCCGTGTCATCCAGGGCTTTAGTTCCTTTAATCTCTTTGCATGAGTGTCCAAAGTGCCAGCTTCACCCTCTGTGAGGTAGGTCCTAGCATTATCCCCATTTTACAAATGAGGAAATTTATGTCCTTAAGATGATGCCACCGTGGTCCTCTGTGGTCATGATAGGACCACTAGTAACAACCAGGGCTATGTTACTTCCATCTGACGGGAGACAGCATCCAATGTTGTCCTCTATCAAAGGAAAGGAAGGATTTTCACACAAGTCACTGGGACACTTCTTCTTGGGTCTTTGTGGCCAGAATTGGGCCTCATATTCATTCTTGTACCAAACATTGGCAGTGGGGACAGAGGGATTCATTTAACTCAGATCCATGCTTGAGTGAGGGTCAATTCTCCAACAAGGCACTGCCGCTCCTCAGTGGGGAGGGGAGAGATTCTGCACTGAGCAGAGGGAGCCCAGCTTCCCCTCTGAAACACTCTACCCTCTTAACTTCCACGACATCACACTCATAGCATGCCTTCTAGCTCTCCCATCCTCAAGTCTCAGGCTCTTTTCCCCTTCCCTTTCTCTCAATGCTTCAACCCTCGGTCTTCTCCTTCTCTTTCTGACTCTCTCCCTGGGTTGTCTCACTCATTCCTGTGGCTTTGAATATCACCCTAAGTTGGTCATCTCCCACCCAAAACTCTCTCCTCAGCTCTGGATTCACAAATCCAGCTTTATTCCATGTGGACCTTCAGGTCCTTGGTGTTTCTTCGTCTTTCTCCAGAACAGCAGTTTTCAAACTTGAGTGTGCATCAGAATCACTTGGAGGGCTTATCAGAACACAGATTGCTTGCGCCCACCCTCAGAGTTTCTGATTCACTGATTCAGGAGGCCTCTGCTGGGGCTAGGATGTGTGCACTTCTAACACGTTTCTAAGCAATGCTGATGCTGGAACAACACTTTGCAAACAAGTGTCCTAGAGTGTTGTCCTCATATGAATGTCCATACCTGAGTCCCTGTCACAAGGAGGGAGGGTGCACAGACAGTGGGAAGGGAGGAAAAGAGAGGAAAAGGGAGGCACATCCATTGTCTAAGGCATTGGCTCTGAAAGATTCTCCATCACTCCTACTTATGTTCTGCTGGCCCCACCTAAGTGAAAGGGCCCTGGGAAAGGCAGTGCAGCTGGCAGTCATTTACCCAGTGACATCCTAGTGCCGTAAAAGAAGAGGAGAATGCATCCTGGTGGACAGCTGTAAGTCTTCACCCTCTCCAGTCTTATAATACCAGTAGTCAATAGCCACACTTGCTTTTTTCATTTTCTCCAGGGTTCATCAAGTGGCTTCCACACTGAGCTGTGCACAGGTATTAATTTATGAAGGTGACTGAGTGACAACATGGTGGAGTTAATGTTATTGAAGGAAGATTTTTATTACTTACATTTCCCAAGAGAAAGGGGCAAACACATCACGGCACTCAGGGCAAAGGGGAAGATGTGAACCAGGGAAAAGCCTAGACCACAGACTTTATTGAGGTTTCTCCAGGAAAGACGAGGCAAGGCAGGGTAAACAGCTGAGGACTCATTAGTTTGAATCATTCTGGCAGGCTTTGGACTAGAAGGGTCGTCTCCAGTTGCCTGGCACCTGACCCTGGGATGATTTAGGGTAGGGGAAATATTGGGTTGTTGTGTGAGAACTAGATAAAGGGGTGTTTGGGAGTGTAGAAGCAAGTTGGTTGGCTGGTTTGCATATGAATGTCTTGCTCCCAGCCAGTCCTTTGCTGTCTCTAAGAATTGGCTAGCCTTGGGAGGGGCAGTGTTTCTCTATGTCTGTAAGGCCCCCAGAATGTTACAACCTCCTAAGATGCAGAAAATACAAAACATGATTAATAGACACACACATCCCTCTGTGCTCTGCAAATGGCTGATTCATTCTCATCTTTGGTCACAGTCTAAATGTCACCTCCATAGTGGGGATCTTTCCAGAAACACTTTGTTTTAAATAGACATCATCTACTTCACAAATCCCTGTTTATTTCCTTCTCATCACTCAGAACAATGTATAATTTTATTTATTTTTTTAAATTCACTCTCTGCCTCCCTTGCCAGGAGACAGCTTCAACAGGACAGGAACTCTGCCCCTTTTACTCATCTCTGTAGTCTTCATTTGGGGAAACAATTTTTGGTGGTGACTGAAAATCATTTCCTTTCCCTCCTTTCTAATAGCAGAATCCCAGCTCTGCTCAGAGATCAGGAGATTCTTGATCTCAAGGAAGATGGGACTAGTGGTCTAGGAGAAGGCATGTAATCCAATTCTAACCATTGAGATACAACAAGAAATTTGGAAAATCTTCTGCAAGTTGTGTGAGGATGTGATATCTGGAGTTGCAACAGCCAGGGAGGGAACTAGCAACTTGCAGATACCAATCCTGAAACCCAACATCATTAAGCTTCTACACACACTCAGCAAACACCCGAGAAATATGGGCTTAGTTAATATGGGTATTTGTTGTTGTTGAATTAATAAAAGACTACATAGCTAAGGCAAAAGGAGAAAGGTCAGGGCAGATATCCAGATAATTTAATCTATGTTAAAAAAAAAACACTTTGTTTCTTAAGGTTAAATTTAGGGAGAGGAGAAGCAGATGCAAGGTACGTATCACACAGACTGACTACCTTTATTGACCAACTTACACAAATATTCTTACATTCATTTAAACACAAATGTAATGAGGACTTAACGACTTTGAAAAGCGTTCCATCAAGGAGGCACATGGCTTACTGTTTGAAAATACAGGCCACTTAACACTTAAATACAGCCACCTAAAATCTGATGATCTCGAGATAAGTCACTAAATCTCACTGAACTTCAGTTCACTCCTCTTTGAAAAGGAAATAGTCACATTTTTAAAAGGTTAGTGAGACTAGCCCATGGAGAAAATGGAAAGGCTACATCTCAGGGAGGAGTCTCCAGACCTAACCAGGAAGGCTAGAGCTTTGCTGGCAGGCAGTGAGGTGCCATTGAAAGCTTTTAAAGCAGCGCAAGAAAGTAACACGATTAAAGTATGGCAGACACTGTTATTGCCTCCCCGCAGCCATCCTTCCTTTTGGTTGGCCCAGCTCGAATGTATGAAGACCACCAGCTGGGACAATGTAACCCAACTCTGAGCAGTGAGTCATAAAGGAAATCTACTGAGTGCTTCTGGAAAACAAAACTTTTTGCAGAGAAAGATACACAAGGGGAAAACCATTTTGCCCTCTCCTTCCCCCTCTGGTTCCCCTTGCTGGACTCATCCCTGTGAATTCTGTGGTGTGCAGATACAGTGCATAGAGCGTCCGCAGCAATCTTGGGTTCGTGAAGAAAGAGACCTCTCACACACTGAGGATGGTTAAGTGGAAAGATTCAAACAGCCGGGGTCTTTGATGACATTATTGAACTGTTGAATCCACTCCGACACTGCTTACTCCCAGATAACGACATACATAAGCCATGCATCATGGTTGAAGCCTCTGTTGGTCAGGTTTGTTATCTGTGGTCTCACCCTTCTAAGCAATGCTGACAGGAGTATTTTAGGAAGATTCATAAGGGATCAATGGGGATGAATTGATGCAGTGATGAAAATAAGGACAGACGGTAGAAAAGCAATTATTGAGCACATCATGTGTGAATTTTTTAAATTAAGAAACATGTATATAGTACTTACAAGGCCTCAGACACTAACAAGCACTTTGTTCATTTAATCTCATTAAACTTCTATGAGGTAAATAATATCATTATCCCCATTCTTCAAATGGAAAAACTGAGTCACATGACTCAGTTGGACAATTTGCCCAAGGACACAGAGCTAGCAGGAAGCAGAGCATTTATCCCAGGGGTCCAGCCCCAGAATCTGTGTGTGCTCCTGCCTAACCGCTAGGGTACATTTAGTTTACGCACAAGCACCATCCTACTTCTATGTGACAATTCTATGAGGAAAATGCCACCATTACCACCATTTTTCAAATGAGGAAAATGAAGCAGAGAGGTTAAGTAATTTAATGTCATGCATAGAACAAGGAGTGAAGCAGAAAGTCAAGTCCAGCTCCACTGATTCCCGAGATACAAACTTGGTGCCAAATTTCCAGCAAGGAGACTGTCCAGACTTCTGAATCAGAAGAGTGGCTTTAGAAACACTAAGGGAAAAACGTATGCAAGACAGAGGTTAGACAAGAATTACAGGTAGATTTTATGTAAGGGGAGAGGATGAAAGCTGATTCTGTTTTTTCAAAGCTAAGTTAAAACATGGGGATACTATTTTCAAAAAGGAAGTCTGAAAAGTGAGTATTTCAAATGTATATTTTGAGGGAACACTTCAAAATCCTTGTCAACACATCCAATGAGTTAGGGTCAATTCCAAAAGCAGATAGTAAGATGAACTATTACTTGTTTAAATGGCAGTTTCTATATGTATCTAAAAATGTGGTCAGGAGGAAGGGAGAGGATAGAGCTCAGTGGTAAAGTGCATGCTTAGCATGCATGATGTCCTGGGTTCAATTCCCAGTATCTACACTTCAAAAAATACACATACATGGTCCAGGAGGAATGGGTAGGGGCCTCTTCCACTTAATCATTTTTCAATTTAAGCTCCTTCCTTGAGGCAATTCTCTAAACAAAGCTCGAAAAAACCCTCCTCCTCTGGAAGTTCTGTGGATTGCCTGCCCACGCCCCCTACTCAGGCCTCTGTCACTGCCACACATGTTTTCCTTCAGTGTGGACCACAAGGAATCATTTGTGTTAAGAACACAGTACACACATTGCTGTGGAAGGAGTCTCATGATGGCAACTGTATTCACAGGGTCTCTGTAGGCTATTTCCTGGGCCTCCTTCCCAGGGCCCACCTGCACACTGGCTCCAACACTCTTTTTCCTCTTACAGAACCTTATTTCTACCCCTCGGACAAGGCAGGTGATTTTTCTTAGTTTCTGTAGTCACTGCAGAAGTTTATCTTTGGTTTGGGATTAAAATAACTTTTTTCATCTCCACCTGAAGCTCTATATGGTGGCCTCCAGGAATTCAACTTAATTCATTCAATAAACTTCCCTTAAGCATTGACTAAGTGCCAAGCATCACGCAAGAAACTTAAAGTCTAGGAAAGCGGTGTTTCTCAAATGCTGACTGCGCAGGAAACACCCGGGCATTTATTAAGACTGCAGATGTGACAGCTGAGGGGTGGGTTGAGAGTCTGCATTTCTAAAAGGCTCCCAGGGGAGATGGATTTTGAATAGCCAGAGAGGAAGATGGGAATATAAACAACAGTAAAGATTTAATAGATGCTGTAATAACCATGATTATATGGAACTCCTTTGTTCCACTTAAACCTTTGCAGAATTCCCTCATTCTGGTTTCAAATTTCTCATCCATGGTTATCCGTTACCCCTCAGGAAATTCAATTTTCCAGACATACAGTGCCAGATTCTACGATCTCATCCTTATGAATATAGTCATGTATAAACATGTAACATTTATATATTGATTCTTTATATATAATCATAATAATAGCTAACATGGATGGAGAGCTTAAAATATGCCAAGCACTGTGACAACTCGTAAAAGCCTATGAGATAGGTACTCATATGATCCCATTTTTGTGGATTGAATAGACCTGAGACAGAGAGATTAAAGTCACATTGCCATTAACTGGTGGAACCAGTAATTTGTGTATTAATTATATCAGCAGTTAAGTCTTCAGAGAATGGTGCTGTATGAAGTGAAATTAGTTCCAGGTAAATCTACTCATTATTGTGGTAAGTTTGGGGATGTGTGTTAGCCATTCCTGCGGCATGGGAAATCTCCTCCCTGATATGGAAGGAATTGGACGTTTTCTCCTCTGCCTATGAGTGGAAGGGAATCTGGTATCTAACAAATGTACCTTCAAAACTGGTTACCTGTGTTGTGGCAACTTATGGCTCTAGATGAGTCGATTAAACTCTTAATTCAGCTCTGCCTTATATAGATGAGCGACTCACTTTTATTTGATGCTTTAGGTTCAGATCAAGCCTTTCAGTTAAGTGTCTCAAAATGCAAATACAAATCTTGGTTTTATAAAAACCATTTAGGTTTAGCAGAAAATCTAATATCACTAGAGAATTGTGTCATGTTGGGTTCCTTTTATGATATCTCTATAATTGAATTGCCTTTTCTCCAAAAGGATTATTTTGAACTCATGGAAAACTTCTTAAAAAAAAATAAATGACAAAAGAAAGCCCAAAGGACATTCAATATGAAACCAAATTATTATAGCATTAAAGGATCTAAGTTAAATCCATGAAGGCAAGAAAATTCAAAGCAAGGTTTCAAGAATAAAATTCCTTCGGTTTCATGCCTCACTGCATGTGTAAGACGACTTCCTTAAACATATAGTGGGGAGTAGACGCAGTGAAATTATTTAGCTGACAACTCCCATGGACATTTAAATCAGTGAAGGAATTCAAAATATTGGTAATAGGAGCAGGATCAGAAGGGAATGATCCAATTTCTTTTTTTTTTTTTTCCCATATGAAGCCTGTCATTTTTATTCTTCCCTCATCTTTTCTTTGCCCTTGGTGTTTTCTACTGCATATTTCTCAGAAGCTATCTTTTGGCCATGAAAACAATACCACAAACCATGAGATTCCATTTCAAGTGCTATTACCACCCCTTCCCCTGACCATCACTGCTTCCCAGATTCTGTCTCCTCATCTTCATTTTCTTCCTCTCTATTGGCCCGTCCTAACAAGAACAATCTTTCCTGCTCTTTCCATTTGGCCCCCTATTGAACCTCAAGTTCAAATCCTTCACCAGCTCTCTGCACCATCCTGAGGGCCAAGTCCAGCTGTTTCAAGATGTGTGCATGTGGGCTCTCTGATGCAAGCAGGCAAGGACAGTGCTCCGGAATCAGCAGGCAAGTGGCAGCTTTTGTCTGTTGCATCAAATCATTCAAAGGGCCTGGAACTCAGCTATAATGTGCTTCATACTGAGCCTAAGACCAAATATTTCCTGGCTCTTCCCATAACAAAGTGAAGTAAATATTCTGGAGTCACTTTCATTCCTACAGGATAACTCTTTTCTGTAAGTTACAGTAACCTCTGTCAGCTACCTCGATTCTTCTTCTCTGACAACTAAAGGATGTCGTTGCCTTCTATAAGCTCTGGTGAGTGCACAGTGCAGGTGTCTATTCAGTGTTGGGAACAATTCTCTCTCCTCTCAATTGTGTTCAGCAGCATCTTTGGTTCAATCACATACACAGCTCTGCACTTCAGAGCATCAGGCAGAATTTAGTTCTATTCTTCTTTCTCCCTTGTACACCAGAAGTTGACACACTGTAACTGATTATATTTCAATAAAAATAAATAAATAAATAAGTGCAGGGTGAAAAAAAAGTTCTAAGATTTAGTAATTCCTCTTGTGTGGTTTCAATTCAGTATGCTAACCTTTCATTTTTGGCTGTTATCCATGCTGCAGAAAAATCTGGGAGGATGGGAAACCCACCCAGATTCTATTTTTATTAACACTAAGTCTAGCTAAGTTAACAGAAATGTGTTGATTAAACTTTACTGTACTCTTTAGCTCTGTAGCCCTTTCTCTGCCTACTGTTCATTTGAATTTATTCAAAGGTAACACGGTGCAGTTCTGCATGTTTTTCACTAGATGGCACTATAACTTTCTGTATTATCAACCAGGAAAATACAACAGAATTCTAAAATTTAGAGTTTAAATTACATAAATTGTAGTTGAATATTAAAGAGAATAAAATAGCACAGAACTATATGATGATCTAATTTTCTTTAAGATATTTTAACTCCCTTTAAAAAAGTAATCAGTGAAAATCAGAACAAACTCCAGGAAAAAATTTTTAAAATTTCTCACTTGTTTTTAATGTCTATTAAATCAGGAAAGCTTTTTTTCTTTTTGAATAACACGATATGGTATTTCCATTGGTGCAGAGGTGCTAGACCACTAGTTTCTACTTTCTTGATTCAATTTTCCTAATAATATAATAAATTCTTACCTGGAGTTCCATTGTCATTAATACATTAAAATGTCAGAATTAGGCTGGGGGGAAATCAGAAGTATGAATTCACATAGGGATCTTACTGGAGGTGGGTATAGCTGAATGGTAGCGTGCACACTTAGCATGCATGAGTTCCTGGGTTCAACCCCCAGTGCCTCCATTAAAACAATAAATAAATAAACCTAATTACCTCCCCCCCAAATTTTTTTCAAAAGATTGAGATCTTATTAGCATCAATGAACACCACTCTATAAAAAGTAGACAATTTTCAAAAGAAGATATGGATAATAGAATTGATAGGGGAAATAAAAGAAAAAGAAAAGAATGCATAATTATTTAAATTCTTCTATGTCGTTACCTTGAGGTGTGCATTTCATGTAACTCTATGGAATAATAATAGTGAACATTTATTGAGCCCTTATTCTGTGCTAAACACTGTGCTGGATTCTTTACCTGGATGAGCTCACTTAATTCTCAAAGCCCTATGAGGTAGTTATTATTATTATCCATATTTCACTTGGGAGAAACTGATACTCAGATCATGCCTTCATTCACTTCTTCTCTCAACAAGAGATAATTGAGTGCCTACTATGTGACTTGAACATTTGAACATGGCACAGTTAGAATCTACTGAGACCAAAAACCCAAGACTCCTTCATTTAATTACAGAACTACAAAGAATCAATTTCTCAGATAAGCCCTAACAGGCAACTAAGTGGTGGACGAGAGAAAGGAAATTCCACTATAAAATGAGTAAGTAAATTGACAGCACCAAAAGCAGCATTGGATATTTGCTCTATGTGTTTTTCATAATGTTGACTTGAAGTCCCTTTATACAAGGTTTAAACTGGCTAGAATATGGTGTATACTTTAATTATAGAACAATTCAACAACCATTTCTTGCATACGTAATCTCTATCAGGCTAAAAAACACTTTTGGGGTAAAAACACCTCCAGATTTCTTTATAACATCTAAAAGAACCATAAGTTTTTTGTTTAATGGAATTACTGAGGATTGAACCAAGGACCTCAGGCATGCTAAGCATGCACAGAGCTATACCCACCCCCACTACAGTTTTCTTTTAAATAGAAAACTTTCCCAAAGTGGAGATAACTGACAAGTACAGTAAAGCCACGTGGCTAAAGGACTGTGTAACAATCAAATACAGGAAAGTGTTTGCTCTTTTATCGTCTGTCCTGCTAAAAGAAGTTGTTAATTGCCTTCCTAAGAAAACCCCTGTTACGTGAGGTTACAAAAAAAATAATTAAAAAAAAAAAAAGAAAGAAAACCTTTTGTTTCAGAGAAAAAGGGTTAGAGGGCCATAGACTTTGACTTTAAAATGTCAGCAATAAAGGTTTTCTCTGACGAATTTTGTGTATGGCTACAAACCCAATGCATTGCGTTTTCTCCAGCTGTCATGTCTATCCTTGGGGCAGGAGTAGGATGGGGAAATGTAACTTGTGTCATTTTAAATTTGAAACAAACCAATTCTTCTTTGTGTAGGTCTGTGCTGTGCATTGCAGGGAGATTAGCATCCTTGGTCTCCAGCCACTAACTGTCAGGAAATCTCTCACACCAAGCCAGTTGTTTTGACAATCAAAATTTCCCCCATATTTTTGCAGACTCTATATTTTTCCACTTCACCACAGGATTAATTGCTTTTCTTTTCCAGTCATCACCAGAGTTTCCATCAGAACAGTGCTTATCTAAAGATAAACTCTCATCGCCTTCATTATCCAATGTCTTATCACCTAGGCACCTAAATAGTGCTGGCTGAAGCCAGAGCAGCAGTTTTGTTCTGATGGATGCTAATTCCCAATCTCAGCCCAATTATAGCCAGTGCAATCTATAAATATAAATAAGGTCCCCTAAGTAATCAACCATACTGAAGTCAAGTCAAGGTATGAAAACTCATGTTGTAGCTGAGAGGTTTGCACCCTGGTCACCTCTGCACTGTTTCTGTTCCCCTGTCCATTGACATCAGATCTTATAGCTTGCCTTAGTTCTGAGCCCTGAGTATAAAGCCCCTCAACCTCTTACACCTTGTTTGCAACTAGAAATTCAGCCTCAGATTCATATTGTGTAGAATATATTAGATCAGAAGTCTGGGGAGATCAGTGTTTAAGCCACCTGAAAGTCAGTGAGAACGTCTGGGAAGAGTAGCATTACTTTCCTCCCAGAGTCAGAGCATTTTCAAAACCATAAATAAATAACAGGCAGAAAGGAATAAAACACTTCCTGCTGACCCACCCCTCATTCCAGGCATCACTGAGCCAGGCAAGTAAGAATGTGGTAAAGATCTTCAGATGGAAAACCAGTCTATCCCTTTATAACAGAATTTTTCTGGTGAGATGAGCATTCTCTCCCATTAAAGAATAGAGTGAGAAAAACGCCGTTGGTGAAAGCAGTCAGGCACAAAGTGATGGGGCTGGCTGACTTCAGCAGACAGGGTCTTTTCGAGGGCTGTGGAGATTGCACTGCCCAGGTATCGGAGGCAGGCAACACAGGGATCCTATGTAAATACAGGGAGAGGAAACACAGCGAGGTGTCGGGCTGAGCCCTGAGCGGAGCACAGGAGGGAGCCCGAATGGGGATGAAGGCAGATAAACAGCCACCACGAGAAGCAGCAGCCCCTCAGTTCCGTGCTGTGCAAGTAAGGCGAGGATCCAGGAAAGAACATGCAGAAGAAAAAACTACTGAAGGAAAAAGACGGGGAAAGAAAATTGTGCCTACATCCGGGACGTTTACACCTAGGACATCAAGGACTGAGTAATAGCCAATGATTCATTCTTTCACCCAACCATACACGTATTCCTTCAAAAAGTTTATTTTTAATTTTTTAAATAGAAGTATAGTCAGTTACAAAGCATCAATTTCTGGTGTACAGCATAATGTTTCAGTCATGCATATACACACATATATTCATTTTCCTACTCTTTTTCTTCATCGGTTACTATAAGATATTGAATATAGTTCCCTGGGCTATACAGAAGAAAACTGTTGTATATTTTATGTATAGTAGTTAGTATCTGCAAATCTCAAACTCCGAATTTATCCCTTCCCACCCTTTTTTCCCTCCTGGTAACCATAAGTTTGTTTTCTATGCCTTCAACAAGTTTTGACAGAGGTATTATTACACGCCTGGCACTGAGCAGGTGCTGCACAAAGATGAGCAAAGTAAAATCCCTGTCCTTCAGGGGTTAGTGACAAATAAACAGGCAGCATAAAACACCATGATGAAGTGCTCTGGCAGAAGTCAGGATGCTGTGGGAATTTAGAGGAGAGAGTGACTCTTTCCTGGGGTCATAAGGAAAGCTGGAAAATACTTCAAGACTGTCTTTAAAGGGTGGATAGAAAAGCTAAACACAATGCTGAGGTGCATCGTAGGAAATGCAGTTGGTACATGATGACCAGAACCCAAATTGCCTGTGAAACAAAGTAGGGGGTGAAGCTAGATAGGTGGGCAGAGGACTGTTCATGAAAGACCTGTGTCGTGATAAGGAATCTAGACTTTATGTTGTAGGAAATCCAGAGAAAGTAAAGGATTTCAAACATGGAAAGTAAGGCCAACACTTAGTAATGCATAGCAAGTCCCATGTCTTCTCTAGAAGCTGAAAGAGACTATATACCCATTTCCCTGGTCTCCCTTGCAGCTTACATGGCCATAAGACCCCATTCTGGTCAACATGACCTAAACGGGGGTCTCATGAATAGGCTTCTAGGAGACATTTTTCCTCCCTGACCGAATCAGACAGGCATGTGTGAGAAGCTCTCATCACCATGATCACACCTTTGCTTCTTAATTCTGAGGTCTGGTCCTGCAGACAAGACCTAGAAAATCATCAAAACATCAACCAAATGCCCTAAAATTTGAAGCTGCTGATTTAATCCCCAAACCACACACATTGGGTTTTTATTACATAAATGATATTCTTATGCTTAAGTCACTCTCAGCTGGAGTTTTCTGCAACCTGCAGCCCAAAGCATTTCTGTTACACAGAGTTAGTTATCAAGAATTGCTGAAATGTAGTAGTCATAGGCTAAATTACACTTATTCTAGAGTTCAGAGGACTCTAAATCAGCATCCTCCTGGCTCTTAAAAAACTTTGCAAATTGTTTACTACTTCCTTGTTGGAGATACTTGAAATTTCTCCTACTTTATGGAAGCACCCTTTATTAGCACTGTACCAACAGTGTGATGTTAGGTTGGTAACAGTTCTCATTCACTACTGTTTTTACTCTTTAATTACAAGCATACCTCAAGGATATTGCAGGTTGGGTTCCAGATCACCCAATGAAGTTAATATCTCAATAAAGTGAGTCACATGAATTTTCTGCTTTCCCAGTACATATAAACTTTATGTTTACATTCTGCTTTAATCTATTAAGTGAGCAATAGCATTATTCCAAAACAGTATACATACCATAGTTAAAAAATACTTCATTGCCAAAATATGCTAACCATAATCTAAGCTCTCAGCAAGTCATTTTTTGCTGGTGGAGGGTCTTGACTATTGATGTTGATGGCTGCTAACTGACCAGGGTGATGGCTACTGAAGTTTGGAATGGCTGTGGTAATTTCTTGAAATAGACAGCAGTGAAGTTGGCTTCAGCAATTGACTCTTCCTTTCATGAATGATTTCTCTGTAGCATGCAGTGCTGTTTGATAGAGCTTAACCCACAGGAGAACTTCTTTCCAAATTAGAGTCCTCTCAAACCCTGTCACTGCTTTATCAACTAAGTTTTTATAATATTCTAAATCATTGCTGTCATTTCAACAGTCTTTACAGCATCTTTACCAGCAGTAGATTCCAACTCAAGAAACTGCTTTCTTTGCTCATCCATAAGCAGCTACCCCTCATCTGTTAATCATGAGGTTTCGGCAATTCAGTCACACCTTCAAACTCCACTTCTGACTCTAATTCTCTTAATATTTCCACCACATCTTCAGTTACTTGGTCCACTAAAGTCTTAAAACCCTCAAATTCATCCATGAGGGTTGGAATCAGCTTCTTCCAAACTCCTATTAATCTTGATGTTTTGACCTCTTCCCATGAATCATGACTGTTCTTAATGCCATCTTAAAGGTGAATCCTTTCCAGAAAGTTTTCAATTAACTTTGTCCAGATTCATCAAAGTAATTACTACATTAAATAATAAGACTTGAAAGTCAAAATAATTCCTTGATCTATGTGCTGCAGAATGGATGTTGTAACAGCCGGCATGAAGACAACATTAATTTTGTCTATCTCCATCACTGCTCTTGGATGACCAGGTGACTTGTCAATGAGCAGTAATATTTTGAAAGGAATCTTTTATTCCTGCGCAGTAGGTCTCATCAGTGGGCTCAAAATATTCAGTAAACCATGTTGTAAACATATGTACTGTCATCCAGGCTTTCTTGTTCCATTTAGAGAGCATAGGCAGAGTGGATTTAGCATAATTCTTAAGGGCCCTAGGATTTTTAGAATAGTAAATGAACACTGGCTTCTACTTAAAGTCATCAGCTGCATTAGCCCCTAACAAGAGTGAGCCTTTCCTAAAAAAACACCTGCACCCCAATGTTCATAGCAGCACTATTTACAAAAGCCAAGACATGGAAACAGCCTAAATGTCCATCAACAGATGACTGGATAAAGAAGATGTGGTATATTTATACAATGAAACACTATTCAGCCATAAAAACCGACAACATGAAGCCATTTGCAGCAACATGGATGTCCCCGGAGAATGTCATTCTAAGTGAAGTAAGCCAGAAAGAGAAAGAAAAATACCATATGAGATCGCTCATATGTGGAATCTAAAAAAAAACAAAAACAAAAACATAAATACAAAACAGAAACACTTATAGAATACAAAGTTGTGGTTGCCAAGGGGGTGGGGGGTGGGAAGAGATAGACTGGGATTTCAAAATTTGTAGATACTGATAGGCATATGTAGAATAGATAAACAAGATTATACTATATAGCACAGGGAAGTATATACAAGATCTTGTAGTAGCTCACAGCGAAAAAAAATATGACAATGAATATATGTATGTTCATGTATAATTGAAAAATTGTGCTCTACATTGGAATTTGACACAACATTGTAAAATGACTATAACTCAATAAAAAAAAGTTAAAAAAAATAAAAAGAGTGAACCTTTCCTTTGAAACTTTGAAGCCAGACTTTTCCTCCCTAGCAATGAAAGTCCTAGATGGGATCTTATTCTAATGTAAAGCCATTTTATCTACATTGTACATCAGTTGTGCAGTATAGCCAGCTTCATTAATGATCTGAGCTAGATCTTCTGGATAACTCGCTCCAGCTTCTATATCAGCACTTGCTGCTTCACCTTGCACTTAAATGTTATGGAGATGATTCTGTACTTCAACCTCCTAAATCACCTTTACTTGCTTCAAACTTTTTTTTTTTTTTTTTTTGCAGCTTCCTCACCTTTATCAGCTTTCAAGAGAGTTAGGGCCTTGCTCTGGATTAAGGGAATGTTGCTGCAAGTTTGATCTTCTATCCAGATCACTAAAACTTTCTCCATATCAGCAAGAAGGCTGTTTCACTTTCTTATCATTCATGTGTTCACTGGAGTAGCACTCTTAATTTCCTTTAAGATTTATTTTCCTTGGCATTCACAGCTTGGTTAACTGTTTGGTGCAAGAGGCTTAAATTTCAGCCTATTTCAGTTTTCAACATGCCTTCTTCACTAAGCTTAATCATTTCTAACTTTGGACTTAGAGTGAGAAATGTGTGACTCTTCCTTTCACTTGAACAGTCACTTAGAGGCTATTGTGGAGTTATTATTTAGCCTGATTTCAATATTGCTGTATCTCAGGAATAGGGAGGCCCCAGGAGATGGAGAGAGATGGGGGATCTGCTGGTTGGTGGAGCAGTCAGATTCCACATGACATTTATCAGTTAAGTTCACCATCTTATAGGGACATGGTTCATGGTACCCCAAAACAATTACAATAGTAATATCAAAAATCACTGATCACAGATCACTGTAACAAATATAATGATAATTTAAAAGTTTGAAATATTTCAAGAATTACCAACATGTGACACAGAGGCATGAAGTGAGCAAATGCTGTTGGAAAAATGACACCAATAGTCGTGCTCTACACAGGGTTGCCACAAACCTTCAATTTGTTTTTAAAAAAAAATCAGTATCTACAAAGTACAATAAAATGAGGTATGCCTATCAGAACTAATGGCTTCATCGTTACCAATTTAGTTTGTTTTTCATTCTTTGGTTATGCTTACAGTGTGGGCTTACTTGACCTATAATTTGCCAAACACTAGACTTTAGTTCAAGTGTGCATTGTGGTTCAAATAGAACCCAACCATGTTGCTACTGAAAAGCAGTGACTCTGACCAAGAAGTTGTTCATATAAGGGCACTTTATTGGTCATGAGCTACTACTGGGGCTTGTGATTTTTAAAAATTTGCAAATATTGCCAGGGTGTCATAAAATTACATACAATTACATAAGCTTAAATATGAAATCATACTTGTATTCTTCTAAAGTATAAGAAATTCATATAAGTTGTGAAAGACAAATATTTGGGCTTACATTTCTCTAGATAGCTTCTCTAAGATTGCTCCCACTGGGACTGCCCAACAGCACTGCTAATCATTACATGGAACTCTGACCCATGGTCCACTCAATAGGCTGATACCATCTTCCCTGAGGCCATCATGTTATTTTGGTCTTACCAGACAAGTACATCACACTGTACAAGTATTTGCAAATTTCTCTACTGGGAAACTAGCAGGGAAAGAATAAATTTCTAGCTAACATAAAACTTTTAATTTTGGTACCAAAAGGAAGGGCATCAGGAAATTTGACCTACACAGGGAAGTCTATCTTCCTCCATAGCCTGCCTCTTCTGCTACAGGATATGTCGTGCCCCCTTCTTCAGTTCTCTCCACCTGAAACTCCACTCTCTTCTCCTAAGAACACACCCCATCTCTGCATAATAAGAGACCCCATATCCTGGAGCTTTCCCTCTTCCCATCATGCAATATTCCAGATGTTCACTTCAGTCAGAAGATATGGGTTAGACTCCATTTCCACGGATGAGAGTATTATATAGTCTTTCTATTCTGAGTAACTGTTTACTTTTCTGATGGTTTCTTCACCTGTAACTAGTATCCATCTCACAGAGTGGCTGGGAGGATTAAGTGGTATCTTACAGCTCATAATAGTGACTAGCACATAGCAATTGCTACCGAGGAGTTTGTTTTAAAAACATAATGTGTGAGCTCCTTTGAGCAGCGTGTGTATCTAATTAAGATAGGTATCTCTTCCAATGAGAAATACTAACTTTTTTTCCGAAATAGAATGGTCAAGTCCTGAGGTACAGCTACTACTTTGCTTAAAGAAATGAATAAATAAGTACTAAGGTTCTAACAGTACTATTCCAAACAATAGAAATGCAGGGGGAAAATTTGGGACTGGAAAGAGTCACTGGATTATTTTTAAAAACAACATAAAAAGAAAATAATGAAATTAAAAGTGAAACAACAGAATGGGAAAAATAGTAAGAAAACATTATGGAAGAACAAAGAGAAAAGGAGAAGAAAATCAAGTTGTTTGTTTCACTAAGTGAGCCTCAGAGTTAATGAATCTAGTTTCCTGTGGATTATGGCCAGGAGGAAATGAACAGTTCAGGTAACAGCCAATCCTCACTGGATGCAGAGGTCCAGAAAATTACCAAGGCAATAGCAGCTATTTATGACACTCTGAGAAGAAAGGATATTGAGAATTTCTGTTTATTAAGCAGATGCCATTGCAAGATACCATCAAATGGTAGAGGTGAAGGAACAGAGCATGTCCAAAACTCAGCAGAAATGCAGTCAACAGCAATACAAATGTGAAGAATGCTGTGTTTCTTGACTTAAATTGAGTTAAACAATAAAAGAGATGTAAGAACAGTGCAAAGAAACATAGAAACCAAAGGAGAAACAGAAGAAGTTCTGTGCTTTACAACCTCTCTAAAGATGAGATATGGCTTTTGGTGCCAAAATAACACTTGAACTTGACTTTGAATCCTGACCGTGTCACTGGGCAAATTACTTAAATTTACTCTGAACCTCAGTCTCCTCACCTGCAAAAAGAAAATAATATTAAAGGATTGTTACAAATTTGAGTGAAATAATGTTACATTGTCCCTGTCTGTTTTACAGTAAGTGCTGTCTAAATTATAGAACTCTCCTCCTAAGTAAGAAATCAAAAAAGATTTGGAAAATAATGGAAAATGAGACTACTAAAAATTAGAAAGCATGAAACTGAAAAAAAAAAAGTCTTTAATGGTATTGGTTTGTGTTTGGACTGCAATTAAAAGTGGAAAACAACTGAAAGTGGTCTGAGATTTATTTCAGCTCCTTAAAAAGTCAAGTCAAAGAATTAAATTACCAAGTTTAATCCTCCATGCTGTATATATTGGTACAGTTAGGCTAATCTCTGACTACGGTTGGTTCTGTACTTATTATATCTAACTTCAGACTTATATGTCTTCGCTCCCAAATTACAGCTTTGCTTGAATATCTCATAGGAATCTCCAACTTTGCATGTTCAAAACCAATCCCCTGAGTCTCTCAACACACAGATCTCCCTAGGGATTTCTCAGAAGGCTGCATGACATCATGTTCCCTTGATTCAGACACCAAACTCAAGAGGTTTCCTTGAGTCATCCTTTCCTCAGTCCCCACATCCAACTCTCCTTCAAGCCGTATTCATCTTACCTCCAAAATCTGTCCATTATTCCTCACATCTGTTGCCACGTCTCTGCTCCTAGCCAGTACCATCTCTAACCAGGAAGCCTGCAATAAGCTTCTACTCAGCTGTTGACATCCAGTCCTGCTTGCTTACAGTCTATCCTTCACACAGCCATGAGAGTGATCTTCTGAAACCATAGATCAGATCGTGTCACTTGGACCCTAAAAGCTTTCAGTGGCTTCCCTTTGAACTTAGAGTAAGATTCTTCTCCTTTCCAGCTCCTGCAAAGCCCTAAATGATCTTGCCCATGACTACCCACCAAGCTCACAGACCTTTAACGGTTTCTAGAACATTCCACACTTCCTTATTTCTGGGTTTTTGTATTTGCTGTTCCCTTTGTCTAGCAAGCTCTCCCCTGACTCCCAACATGATTGACCCCACCCTTCCTTCAATTCTCAGACAAGCCTTTTCTGAACATCCAATGTTAACAATTCCTCCTTTGTACTTTCAATCACTTTCACAATCTCTCATAATTATTTATTGATTTATTGCTTTAGCTTTTACTTATCTGTCTCTCCCATGAGAATTTAGGCTTCATCAGTGCAGAGACTGTTTGTCTTATTCTGAAGTGTATCTCTTACATTCAGAACTTGCCTGGCAAATACTAGATGTAACTAATAGTAACTATTTGTGAAATGAATCAATTTTTAGTATATGTCCTAAATTTCTCTTTCTCTTAATGTGTATATGTGGATACATACATTTACACATATACTCACTGCTTAAAAAAAAAAAAAGTAAGCCTCCGTGAGAATGCATCCAAAAGTTTTTCTTCATTAATTTTCCCAGCATTTAAAAAATATTTGCCTTTTGTTGTTGCTGTGGTTATTCAAGCCAAACATGAAGATTACTTTCTCCCACAGTAATTAGCTCCTTCTGGGAAAAATTTTTAGAAAGATTCTTTGTGGTCTCGCCCAATTTGAGCACTGGTCTTATGTTAATTTTTTTATTTTGCCCCTTATATTTCTTCTCAACTAGCACAAATGCTGATTGACAGCTTAAAATCCGTGTCCCTCTCTTGAAGAAGAATCGATACAGGGATTACAAAACCCCTGCACAGCGTAGGAAATCCACTGGCTGCTACAAATTTAAAGTCCAACAGAACAACCAGGCCAGATGGTTTAAACGTGCCTCTTTACTAATAACTTAGTACAAAGAAGAAAATAACTCCCTAGCTAGACAGCATGTTTCAAATGGTTTTAGAGATGGGAATTAAGGTAATGAAAACCAGGTGAATAAACCAACTTTTTGTTGTTGTTAAAAATGCAGGTGGTAATTTCAAGTGCAGCTGCTATGATTTATGGGAAGCTAACAGTAACATATTTTGCTAATTTTACTATTTTGAAACTTGATTTTTCTTTGGGAAAGAAATACTGGAATGTTATACAAATGCAAGATGTTATGATAGTTTTTTGTGTTATTAACAGTGACATTATCATTTGTATTAGTTATCAATTGCTGTGTGACAAATTACTTCCAAAACTTGGTAGCTTAAAACAACAATATTTATGATCACATAGTCTCTGTAGGGCAGGAATCTGGGCACAGCTTAACTAGTTCTTCTGCTCAGTCTCTCACAGGCTACAATCAAGGGATCAACTGGTTTGCAGGAATCTCAAGGCTCACATGGGGAAGGATCACTTCCTTGCTCACTCATGTAGTTGTTGGTGGGATTCAGCTCCATGTGAGCTTGTGGTTGAAGGCCACCTTCATTTCCCTGCATCGTGGCGCTTCCCATAGCAGAGCTCACAACACAACACGGCAGCTTGCTCCATCAGAGCAAGTGAGCGAAGGTGTAGGAAAGAGTGCCGGCAAGCAAGAGTGCTATTAAGACTGAAGTCACAGTCTGTCATAATCTAATGTCACAGTGGCATCCCATCACTTTTGCCATATCTTATTTGTTAGAAGCAAGTTGCTAGGTTCATCCTACACACAAGGAGAGGGTGTCACATACAGGAGTGAGCACCAGGTGGCAGGGAATGTTGGGGCTGTTTTAGAAGCAGTCTACCTATCTTTATTGCTTCAAGTATGCTGAGACAATGTCATATTCCACGTAAGAGTAAAATGGAGCCGGATTTGTGGGGACCTCCTAGATACAAATTCTCTGTGTCCTCCATTTCTTGTTTATTGGAAATAGGCTTCATTCAGCTTCCTTGGCCTTCCCTGAGTTCCAAAGGGAAGATTCAAACATTTGCTAATCAAGGAAGGGAGGGAATGCAAAAATAAAGGAGGAGCAGTTAAGAAACTATAGTGCAGCCTTGGGGCAGGGTCTTGGTTCCTCTTCAAGGAATATAGACAACAAAATACCTTTGACTCCTTCTGTAAGAACTAAAGCCCCCACCCAGGTGGAGGACGGTGACTTCAAGCTGAGCATATGATTCCTGGAACACCACCCTGTTACCCCACCACCAAGCAATCAGAAGAAAGTCTGCATGCACTGGAGGATAATGAAGACTCTGACCCTCTCCTCAAATGATTCTCCCTTTAAAAACTTTCATGGTCTAGCAGAATCTTCAGAGTTGGTTTTTGGACATGAGATGACCTTCTCCCCAGGTTGCTGCTCTCCTGAGTAAAGTAACCTTTCCTTTCTAACCAACACTTGTCTCTTGAGTATTGGCTTTCAAGCAGCAAACAACTGAACCTGAATTCAGAAAAAGAGCACAGCATTTGAAGTTGGAGAGAAGAAATTATGTTCTAGATCTGTTATTTATCAGCCATGTGACTCGACATGTCACATGACCTCTATAAATTTTCATTTCCTAATCTCTAAAAATCATACCTACTTCATGAGAGGATTAAATGAAACATCAAATTAGAGCACTTAGCACATTATTTGGCACATGGTGGGTGCTCAATTAAGTTAGAAATTATAATTATTGGTATAATATTAGACCATACAAGTGACAAGACCGTCAACACTTAGAAAGGATTTATGGGTGAAAAACCCAAGAGCTGGGATGATATTGATGGTCTCAATAGAGCTATGTTGGCAGTTGGATCCACAGCCCATCATTAGGTCCTGTGGACTCTACTCCCAAAAATATACCTTTATCTATTGGTTTTCTCCTCTCTTCTCAGACACTTTCTCTTGCCTGGATGACAGTGATATCCTCCGAATTGGTCTCCCCTATTCCTCTCTTTAAAGTCCTTCCTGAAGCTTCCATACAGCAATGAAGGTGGTCTTTAAAATACTTTAAAAAATGAAATCACTCTCCAGCTTTAACACATTCTGATGGCTTCTCCTTTTACGTGAAGTTCATGTATTTTAGTATGACCTACCAGGCTCTGCCTGACCCTAATCCTAACCCTAACCGTCTATCTTTCCAACCTCATCTTCTCCCACTTCATTTTGTCCTTTATACTCAGCTTGAGTCCTTGAATTTCTCGAGTTCTTGTATGCCTCAGGGGCTTTGCACATACTGTTTTCTCTTCCTCAAACATGTCATCTCACTGCCTCTGGTCACACTTCAGGTCACAGCACATGTTACTTTCTCACTATGCACTTCTGTCACCTTCCTTTTCCAATTCAAATGGGGCTCTTCCACTATTATTTCTTATAGCATCCTGCTCTTTTTTTCCTTTGCAGTTTCTTATTTAGGAGGAGTACGTGTTTAATGTGTCTCTTCTAAGAGGATTGAGACTATGTTTTATGTTCAAGCCTAACACAGTACCTGACTCATAGTAGGTGGTTGGGCTTTTTTTTTTTTTTTTTTTTTTTGGACATTAGTTCTATTTATTTTGAGAGACACTTAAGTACACAAGTAAGTGTACAATGTTAAACAATGATGGTGTCTTGTCAAATGGAGAATCCAATGTCCTTTTGGGAAACTGAAGATATTCAAAAATCACTTCCAATTTTTATAAACAACCCTCTAAAAATGAACCTCTCCATGTAAATACACAAATTTAAAAGAAAGATGTAGTTCAGAAAAGCCTACCATTTTCAGATTGCTTATGTGCCATGGAATATACAGC
This sequence comes from Camelus ferus, assembly GCF_009834535.1. NCBI lineage: Eukaryota > Metazoa > Chordata > Mammalia > Artiodactyla > Camelidae > Camelus > Camelus ferus. Next base: position 65,176,708 of record NC_045709.1, read on the forward strand.
TAATTAAAAATAGCAGAGATGTGGGCCAATGGTTCTCTGGACCTATAGAGCAAACATAAATATTGCTTCAATAGGTAGCAATTTGTGGAGAACGTGGGTAGCATCCTTGGAAACCAGTAGCACTGAAAGATGGCAGATCCCAAATCCGGTGCTGATAAGATGCATAGTAAGGCTCATTTTCCCCAGCTTGCTATTCAAGCACAAAAGGACAAAATCTCAATACTTGAATTGCAAGTGTCTATCCTAATACTAAACTTCTCCCTTTATCCGTAACACCTCACCCTACCTTTGGCATTCTATCCCCTATGAAAGGAGGTGCCTAGATTTTCTTTGTTTCAGGAATATCTATATGCATTACAGAATAGCTTTCTCCCATTTCATTCCACTTTATAGTATAATATTTGATATTTTTGAAAAGTACTTAAAGAATCAGAATAGCTTCATTTTTATTGTATTTTATATTTTATTTTTTAGCTGAAATAAAAACACTGAAAATTCTTTTTAATAGAGTCAGATCTCTTACAGGTGTATACAATAGTTACAGATCAAGTGATATAATGTCTGGGAATTGCTTCAAGTGATTTACGGCATTGGTGGCGGCTGCAAGCTGACATGAAACAAGACTGACAGTTTTTGAAGGTGGGTGATGACAAGTGGATGTTCATTATGCCACTCTCTTTATTTTTATTCATTTGAAGTATTTAATAATAAAAATTATTAAAAATAATTCTTACAAAATATCATTAAAAGCTCCTAGATTCTAGATGCCTGCTTTCCTTTTTTCAGCCCCTTCTTAGGTCACAACACTCATCAGACTGGACTTAAAACCCCAGTGATAGAGAGTATGATCTGGTCCAGTACATACTTACTAGTATGCTAAAGAGGCAGCATACTCTTTCTGTGACTCAGTTTCCTTTTCTGTAAAGTGAGGAGAAAAATACCAATTTAAAATTATTTTGAATATACAATATAATAACCAATGTTAAATGCAGAGTTTGGCATGTAATAGTGTTATTCAGCTAATAACAATCATGTACAAATTAATTCAATGGGTTATTTATTGAGTACTTACTCTATGTGGGGCACTGTTCTAAAAAGGTAGATGTTACTATTCTCAGACTTAGCTGTCAGCTATAAATAGACAGGAGCACTGAAGGAGAGGAGAAATTTACAGAAACTCTAGAGTTGGACTGAAAAAGGAAGGGCAACAAAGAATCAGAAGAAGGGAAAAGAAAATAAAATCATGGGTGCTGGTTTGACTGTATTTTCCTCCTTTATCCCTATCTTTTTATACAATGAAGGAAAGATAAGAGGACAGCTTTGGTTTTGAAGGACATGACTCCATGGGCAGAAGATGTCCTTTGAGGGTCCTCTTTATAATGGATAGGAACACAATTGCCTGGTTTTAAAAAAAAAAAAAGAAGAAGAAGAAGAAGAAGAAAAACTATTCACTGGGCTCCCTTAACCATTCTGTAAGAACAAACCCGGGAGAATTTTTATCTCAAATTCAAAACCTTAGGAAAGAAGATTCCTGAGAATTTGATACGCATTTCTTTTCAGACTGCACCTGAGGTAGAAGTCCCTCACCTCAGTCACATGTCTGTGTTGCTTATTTACCTCAGAGCCACCAGGGCTTGGGAAAGACCTAGCAGCAGAGCAGGCAGGAAGTGTTTTCCAAGGATAAAGCTACACTGATGTGGCGAGTGTCTCTCGTCTCCATCTGCAGCTGCCCAGTCCTGTCCCTGCCCAGTAATTCTCCCCAACTTCCCCGTCTGGTAGGGACCTCAGATCCCCTGGTGTGGGTCCTCCTGTCCTAGTCTTCTGCTGCCTGCCTGTCCCCTTGCCCGCCCACTCAGCCCCGTAGCCCTCCTGGCCTGGCGCTGTCCACCTCTCTGCTCTTTGGGTCAGCAGCTGTGTGCACCTGCCGCCACCTCAGGCCTTGGTGCTGTCAAGAGAGAGCAATAGCAAGAATCATGACCTTGGAAACAAAGACTGTTAGCAGTAGCAGAATTATTGGGAACTGTGTTACAGACAAGTACAAAAGGTAAACCTTTTTTTCCTTAACAGCATATCAGTTTCTTAAAATGTAGCAATTTGTTTAGGAAAAGAATTCTAAGGAGTTCTTTTAGAATTATTTCAGAGTGTATTTGAAAGAATGCACTCTCAGAAAAAACAAAAACTTTTACATCAGCCTCGATTACGTTACCTAATTCAGGGTGAACGCAGGGTGTCTTTGCTTCTCACAGGGAGTCAGGCTTCCTCTCACCTCACCATGCGCTATCTGACCACCCCATTCCTTCAAAAGTCACTTTCTCTTTTTTTTTTGATATGTGTTAAGATCTGAATTAAAGGCTTTCGATTTCTTTCAATTTCTTCTTTTCTTTCTTTGATTTCTTAAATCAGTGATTAGGGGGAAACAGAGACTCATCCTATAGTATCAACCAGTGACATTTGTCAGCAATTACAGGGGAGAACTTGAAACTCAGTTTGGCTAATGTGATCTTTCAAATATTGCTAGGAATTTTCTAGACTAAGTGATGCTCTCAATGACGTTTTTCCTGATTTGTGTGCAAATGAATTGTGGAAGTTGGCAGAATGCCCACTTTGAGACTCCAAGGGGGATCTGGTGGAATTCAGTTACCTATGGGCTCAGTGTTGGTCAGCAAGTATCCATCCTTGTTGATTTCCTGTCAATCTCACCATTGCAGCCACTGTGGACATTAACCACTCTTCTTAACACTCCCAAGCCCTCCTACTCTCTTCACTCTCTGCTGCTAATATCATCTCTTTTTCTTGAGACAATCGGGTCTCTAGAAAGTGAGCTTTCTCAACTTTCCTCCTTTCCTCTGTGATTCTCAATATCTGTATTGTCTCAATGAAGATTAAAATGTATGCGTGCTGGGGGAGGCAGGCAAGAATTCTCTAATGGGGAAATTATAAGGGATTGCTACTTGCTTCTTAAAATTTCCATCCTTTGCAAATTGTCAAGAAAAACAGTAATAATTTAGCTGGGGAAAAACTGTTTTGCAAATGACCTAAAGAAATATTTTTTCTCTTCTCTTCTGTATTTCTCCCCTTTTACCTCTTCTCTCAAAAGAGAGCCAACATCAATTTCAGAGCAATGAGGGAGGGGGACATTTAGTTTGGAGACCTCAGAAGAAACAGTCCTTTCCCTTCAGCTCAGGATTCACAGTTCCCAGGGGCCCAAATTCCATCTGCAGTCACGAGACTATCTGCCCCCACTTTTGTCCCTCATTCCCTGGTCTTGTTCTTGGTCCATTTTCCAGACTCCCTCCCTCAAATGGTGCTGATCATACCCACACCCTCACCCTCTCCTGTTCTCTCCAGCCCTCCCCGTGCCTTGCAGAATTCTTGATCCATGCTCAGCAAACTCCCTTCTGCCTCTGACTTCTTGATTGTACCTCGAACCTGTGGTCTAATGGAGACCTGGCTGTTCCCTGAGGACAGCCCTTCTGGCCAACTTCATGCTCCTTTTATCGCAGGGCTGGAAGTAAAGCGTAAAATGGTCCTCGTTTCCACACCCAAGCCTTCCAAACCCAGATCCTTCAGTTCTCCTGCCTTCCTGTTTACCACATGGTCTTCCCCCGTTTGGCTGTCATCACATGACCCCCTTCCCAGGTGCCTCTCTTTGGAGATTCTTGCTTGCTGTCTTCTCCATCCCTGCAGTTGTCACCATTCTCAATGACACTTGACATTCACAAGGATGACACATCCTGGCCTTTCTGGCCATAGCACCCCCAACTCCAGTAAGTGTTTCCTTTAACCCACCTCAGAGACCCTCACCCAAGGTCATAGTCTAGTCCTTGTCATCACAGTAATGGCACCCCTCTGAAATCACACTTGAATATGCTACTTTTTAAATAACACCTCTTATCTTTCCAGCTCTCTGTCCCATCCCATACACTGTAATAATACTTTGACCTCCTTAACATATTTTTGTTTTTGTTTTTTGTGCAGGGGAGGGAATTAGGTTTATTTATTTATTTTTTAATGGAGGTACTGGGGATTGAACCCAGGACCTTGTGCATATTGAGCTATACACTCCCCCGCCTTAACATATTTAAGTGACCACTGTTTACTATTCATCCTTCCTCTTCTGTTTCCATGTCCCTGCTTCCCAAATTAGATTTCATGGTCCATCACTCCCAGCAATAACCCTACACAAGCTTGCCCATCTCTCTTTCCATCACATTCACCTGTCAAAACCCCCAATATGCTTAAATACATGTTAGAACCACAGTTGCTAATCATTGCTAAGAAAATGATGCAGAGGACTTATGCAGTGACTGGCTGCATCTAAATCATGATTACAAACCCCTGGTGAAAGACTTTCTAGGCCCAAGATGGAGCAGCTTCTGCCTGGCATGTTACATCAGCAAACCAAAACTTAGATAACTTTCGTATCCCTGGAAATGCTCCCCCTGGTCAGAAACACAGTATGTTCAGTCAGCAATGTCCAGACACGAAGCCAACTCTCACTACAGAGCTGACTACATGGCCCCAGTCAATCAGACACTTGTTTGTCTCTTCCTTGTTCTTTATTCTGTACAAACTTCCTGCCTTCCATCCTACTTTGCAGTTCTCCAAAGGAAGCTGTACAAATCATGAAGTGTTAAATAGTTGGTTTGCATCATCTAAATTGTCTTTTTAAATCATTTTTAACACCCTAAATGAGCATCTAACTCTACCCAACAATCCCACTACGTTTCCCCAGTGAGTTTGCTGTCCAGGTATCTGAAACCTCTTTTTTGACATCTTACCTTCTCTGCCCACACTTTCTTACGCCCTCACTCCAGCTGATGACATTGCCTCATTCTTCATGGATAAAACAGAACTCTCTCTTCTTCCTTCTACCAAGTAGAAAACCTCACATAATTCTCACGTTCCCTGCCTTCCTATGTTGCCTCTTCCTCTTACGACCTTCCTCTTGTGGCTCAGTTACCATCCCTCTTTCTCCAGGACTTCATTCCTCTGGTGATTTCCTCTCCCTGCAGTACTGTCAGGCTCTCCCTTTTTTCTGGCTTATTCCCCTCAGCACAGTAGACACGCTCCAGTGCAGCCTGTGTAAAACGACCAGCTTCCTTTTCCCATCATTTCCCTCCAGATTTCTCCTTATTTGTCTTTTGCTTTTCACTGCAAAATACCCCCAAACAGGTTCTACACTTACTGCTTTCACTTCTTCATCCCCATTTTCTCTTCAAATGATTTCAGTCCAGCTTTTGCCTCCACCGTTCCTTCTACTTCAATGTCTAGTGTGCATCCAAAAGTTGGCTTATTCAAAGCATTCCCCACCCCTTGAAATCGTCTGCCTCCCAGTCTTCCACAGTTCAGAAAATGGAACCACCCTCTGCCCAGATGCTCAAGCCAAAGGGACATTTTGCTTCATCTTGTTTCTTCCTCCTTGGTCCAATCCATTAGCCAATCCCGTCATTTCTTCCTCAAAATACATCTAGAATCTGTCCAGTTTTCTTCCTACTCACTATTGCCACCACCTTCCAGGGCAATGCTTCCTTCAGTGGGTTCATGCGTGCACCCCTCCCCTTCTTCAATCCATTTTGCACAAAGCAGCCAGGAAGAGTGATCTGTTTAAATGCAAATTGGATCTTTTAGCACATCCTTTAATGGCACACATTACACATACAATACACTCCAAATCACCTTACCTCTCACTCTTCCCTTAAGGCATAGCCCAGATGTCACTTCCTCCAGATCTGTGTTCTTTCACTCCCCTGCCCCCACCCCCTGCCAAATCTGAATAGTTAGCCCTCCTAGAGCCTCAGAGCAGTCTTCTCTCCCCCAGCCGCTCCTCTCCAACTCTGCCCCACTCATTTTCCTTCTTTTCTGCCTCTCGTTGTGTTGCCAAAGATCTGGTCTCTGTACCCCAACAGCCAAAATGAGAGTCGGAGGCAGAGTTTTGGGAGGACAGGAAAGAACAGCTTTATTGCTTTGCCAGGCAGAAGGAGTCACAGCAGGCTCACGCCTTTAGGACTGTGAGCCCATCTTGGGGTTGAGGTCTTGAGGTTTTATAGAAAAGGTGACAACAATCAGGGCATTTTACAACAGGCTACATTCCTCTTAACCTCAGTGAATCTTCAGGAGGAACTCCAGAGGGTCTGTCCATTCTTCAGAGATTATCAGCCTATTATCTCCTTCCTGTAGCACAGCCTCAGGGTTAAAGTTATCCTCAGCAAAGAATGAATCAGCAGATTTTGCATGGGGAAGTCAGTTTGTTAGTTTGCTCTGTACTCCTTCAGTTATGCTGCAAATTCCCTCACAGTGGATTATGCTTACTGTGCTCATGATTATACCCAAAGCTTCCAGCACAGTGTCTCGCAGATAGGATGTCCTTGGTGAATAGTTCTAATAGGAATAGATAAATGTCCCACCCTACTATGTGTGTCTCTCCCCTGCAGTCACCATAGTTCACCCATAACATCACTCTGGTGGGCCTTTCTCCCCATGTTGTCCAACCCAATGATGAAATAAAATTTGTATGTTATGGAAAAACAAGAAAAATTTAAACATAAAATTTTCCTCTGTCCATTCAAGCCTCCTCCCTCCCCTTTAGTGTGTGTTGTGTGTTGGAGGACACTGGTGTCATTGGCTATAAAAGGATTTACTAGAGATGAAATATGGGAACAGAAAGGAGTGCATTAGGGTCCGCTGTCACAGACAACAGGTGCCTGTGCGAGCACTGAAGGCCAGTAGTTGGGGTCTTTTATAAGGTCGGTCACAAGGTGCCTGATTGGCTTCTGCACAAGTCTGATTGGTTGTAGGTGAAGTAAGAGGTTTAGAGTCTGTGAAGGGTGATGGGGTTTATGATTCTGGTAAGGTGGGCTGAAACAAGCCAGCCTGAACTATTGTGAGATTAGGCATTATGTAGGGCTATTAGTTTGTTAGGGTAGACATGCCCAGTCAAGAGTGTACTTTATCTGTTGAGGGATCACAGGCAGACATCTGACAGCCCAGGAGTGGGGATGCTGGACTTTGAAGGACACCAGTTGGCCCCACATGGTGCGTCTGCACTGGCAAGACCTCCTTAGGAGATAACCCTCCTTCTTAATCTTGTAAGGGCCCACAGAGACCCATAACCCAGTTCTACTTGCTTTGTACATGTAGACTTGGATTGTGTACACTGTGAGTAATATGCCATGTAATGTACAGCCCTCTGGCTCAAAAATGTATATAACTGTGCTTTGACCTCCAATGGGCAAGCAGTTCTCAGAGCTTCCTGAGAGGCTGTTCCTGGGTTACAATCTTCAGTGTGGTACAACTAAAATTTTCCATTTCTCCCTTAGATTGACTGATTCTTTTTGTTGATACCAAGTCCATGTGCCCAACACACTGTAAGACTAAACAAACTGAAATGTCAGATTTTGGAACAGAAAAAGGTTTATTACAGGGTCAAGCAAAGAGAACAGGTAGCTTGTGCTCAAGAAAGCCCCAGACCCCTCAGTGGTTTTCAGGGAAGAGTTTTTAAACGCAGCATTTGTGGGGAGGGCTGTAGAGTGCATGACTGTCTTCTGATTGGTTGGTGGTGAGGTAAGAGTGTGGTGTTCCAGGAATCTCAACCATCAGCCTTCTGGTTCCAACCGGTCTGAGGACTCAGCATGCAGTCCCGATCTTGCACATGGGTGGAGGCCTTAGTGTCTGCAGGAAATGCAAAGAAATGTACCAGGTTGTTGTATACATGCATCCCTTTAGGAGGAACTAGGACTTTTTTATCACTGAACTGTTTTTCATTCACTGTTTTTCCTTCATTTCTGCATTCCCTTACTTCCCTAATTAGTAACTGCTTGAATCTGCTCTTTGGAACCAAGAGAAGGCCTAGGAGACTAAAGCCTTTTACTACAAACAAGAAATGGGGGGCACAGAAAGGCTTTTGTACCTGGGAGGGTCCTGTAAGGTCCTACTTGGTTTCACCCACATGTAATTGGTAAAGAATTCTGTTACTGACTTAAGTGAAGTTTTAGTAAATACAGATTTATTGGCTTTTATTTGTTGAACATAAGGCAAATAACAGAAGCAAGCAATTGTTGCAGGCTGCATAAGACTTGGAGATATGAAGGGTTCTGTGTGGGAATTTCCTCCTGTAGGGCCAGCCACCATCATTACATATGGAATGGTGATAAATATTTGGGACAAATCACATGAAGATCTATCCCAAGGGCCTACATCCAGGAAAAAGAATCAGTGAAAAAAATTAAAATTATAGTCACAACTATAAGTAGAAACATTCAGCTTGATAGATTTTTCTTTTAGGTGTTGAAAAGAAAACCACAGTCCCAAAATGGCATCACTTGTGCTGAAAGCCCATGATACCAAACCTCGATTTAATACCTAACGTAACTGCAGTTTCAGCGTCTCCCAGAAACGTAATCTTAAACAATCAGTCTGGAATTTTCTGGTTAAGCACCAGTAAGGTAATCAGTCATGTGGGCCCTCTCCATCCCCTAGAGGGAAAAAAGGCAATCTGTTTGATAAAACTCTTGCCATTCCCTTCCCTCTATCCCCCCCAAAAAAAGTCCTGGCCTAAAAATAATCATCTTTTCTTTTGCTAAAATCTCCCTTAGGTTCACCCTTCTTCCTATTAAGCCTTCCATTTTGTACAGCCCCTTGGATTGCCCTTCCAGTTGCTCATTGGGATGCTCTGGATTCATGAGTCACTGAATAAACCAATTAGATCATTAAATTTACTGGGCTTAATTTTGTTTTTTTAACACAGGTATAGCTTAAAATTAATCCAAACCTCAATAAAAAGTATATTTCATTTGAGTTCTTTTAACTGTTATTTTTTCAAAACACTTACTATATATTAAAGAAGATAAAATTTGTTCTGTTTTTGTTTATTTATTCGTATATTCAGTAAATATTTACTGAGAGTTTCCATGTGTCAGGCATTAGGCCAAGTACCAGAAATACAATAGAGAGAAAGACCCAAAGGTATCTGCCCTCAAGGAGTTTATTTCAAATAGAAAGATAGGTGATAAACAACTAATTATGTAATCCATCATTTAGCTATAATTGTGACAAGTGCTATAAACAAGAAATCAAGAGACTATGAGCACGCATGGGGGTGGACAACGTCTCTTCACCCTCCGCGAACATCATCTTCCTGTTACCAAGGCTATTGCCCCAGAATCATGCCCCTGCCCCTCCCTTGAATAGAAACCAATTACTCTTATCTAAGTTTCAGGAGGAAGCTGCAAAGAGAAAAAAAAAAAAAAAAAAAGAACTGGTTAGAATCAACTAGGCTCAAGATGGCGGAAGACTTGACTTCCAGAAGAGCTTGAACCCCATTATATGCTCATTATAATGCATTAACATGCTAAATGACACACCCACCAGTGCCATGACAGTTGACAATTGCCATGACAACCACCACAAAAGCACACTGAAGAGGAGAGTGCCTCAGTTCCAGGTCCAAACCACAACTCTATTCTCAAATAATGAATATTCCTTCCAATCTTTCCAAATCCTCCCCTTTAATTTGACCCTCCTGCATATTTGGTGTCTCTGCCTAAATAGGACTGAGAAGCAGATTTACAAACTAGGTTCCTCCTTCTCCATTCTTTAGCCATTGAATAAAGCTTGCGCTGTTCCAGTCTCAGCATCAGGTCCAGTAGCACCTTGGGACTGGCATGGGTCCAGTTGACCAGTTGGGTAACATCCCTCCTCCGCTCTGCTGTGGCCTGGAGGCTGACCTCTTTGAGTTACACCCATGTTTCCTTGCTCTCTGGCTTCCCTTTGGGTTCAGCAGGAGATGGGAGAGCAGAAGGGCATCAGGGTCAGGGTAACTACCTCCCCTGCCCCCTCCCAGCCTAACCCCAGTGTGGCAGTAGTTGTACTGCTCTCTTCCGATCCTGCAATCGCTTCCATCCTTTGTCGTCCAGACCTAAGTGTCACAGCTCCCATGTTCCACGGCATTCCCCACTATCCCCTAACCCCACGTGTGCCTTGTGAATCACTCTCTTGTTAAACTCATCAGTTGTTCAGTGTGCCACTTATTTCCTGTTAGGCTCCTGACTAACAGAGCAGATACCTGGGGAATCTGACCTAATTTAGACGGAAGGGGTGAGAACAAAGAAGGCTTCCTTGAGGAAGTGATACTTAAGCTGCAAGCTAAAGGGTGTTGCTCTCCTAGTTTGTCCTTCTAATACCTCCTCTCTTCTCTCTGCATCAACGTAGAAACATTCACATGTTCAGAGAAGAATAATGGCACACATCATCCATTGCTCTTTATTGTATCCCTTTTATTCCACTGCCCTTCCCTAACCCTAGCAGTAGACACATTCCTTTTCTGTTTTCATTAGACTGGCCCCTCTGGGGTAGGTCACCATGTTCTCTGAGATCTGTCCCTTCTCCCTACTCATCTTCCTTTATCCTCCATCTTTCTTGTCCTGTCAATAGCCCTAAAATATGTGTCCCCTCATGTGACCCACGCTGTGACTCATGTATGGCTTCTCTCTCTCTGCTCCTGTGTATTCAGCCACACTAGAGCATTTTCTGTTCAACGCCTTTGTTCAGTTTTACTTCTGGATCACCCTAACCTCATCTGTCCCTTCTGTTCAAATCCGATCCAGTTTAAATACCACCACTCTGCAAAGCCTTCCTAAAGGTCTCAGCAGGAAGTATTCACTTGCATTATTTTTTGTTCCCATAAAGATGTTTTTTTAAAAAAAGTCTTTCTTGTACTTCCCACATGATTTACAGTTTTGATATTTGTGAAAAATGTCTTATTTCTCTCCCATGATTATCAGGTCTGAGAAGGCAGGAACTAGTCTGTTTATGGGACATCTGCAACACTACATCTAATACATTACCCAGCACTTAGTAGGAGCACTCTGGCTTTTAGTATCCATTGATACATATTTTATCTCCTATGCTATAGAAAATCATCCTGAAATTATTCTCTTACGCAACAAAATAAATGAAAAGGTTAGTGCATGTGGTCCTTGGCATGGTTAATTTCATAGTGTGCCTTTTATTGCCATGTAATGAAACTGTACAGTCAAAGCAGACATAACTTTGGGAAATAGAGCTAAGAATATTTCCTCCAGTTACAGCTTGGAAGGCCTGACTTTATCCCACCATTTTCAGTCTCTTAACATCCGAGACTCATTCATGCCAAAGTATTTATCATCTCAGAAAAAGTAAAATAAAAATCTTTTAAAGGCCTCCAGATACCATATAGCTGTGTAGAGGTGAAGAAATAGGAATGGGGCATAGGCTGAGTAATTGAGGGGGAAATAAAAATAGGTTTCCCCTAGCTTCATGCTTTACACTCAAATGGAGATTTCTAAAAGTTCTCCAAGAGGTTTCTGTTATGTCTCTTGTTTGGTTTGATAATGTTGGAAAATGAGGAACTTGGGAATTTTCACTCCAAAAAGACATTTCAATTCTGTGTATTCTGTGAAATTGAACTTGGTTTTAAATGGTAGTTTCTTCACTTTAAAAATATATTTAGAATATCAAATACAGTAATAATACTAACTACCATTTATTAATCATCCAATAACCCTTTTCACCTTAAAACCAGCTCCAATGCAGATACTATTGTTTCCATTTCAGAGATGAGGAAATAGAGCCACAGGATGTTCCCTGCCCTGTTCCAGGGCACGGTTTTCAGGTGACAGCTCTTTCTTGGTCCAGGGCTCTCACTCTTAGTCACTACTGCAGACCTCATCCTGGCAGCATCCTTGGGGCACGTGCACATTTGCTTGGCCATCCTCTATGACAGTGCAAGTGCTCTACAACCCTCTGAAACTTGTGTGGTTTCAGACTCTTCTGTAGGGAGCAGAGCTGCACGGAGAGCTAAAGAAGAGATAGCCTGGCAGAAATGTGGCAGGAAAATGGATCAGACAAGATGCACCCGGAGTGGACCAGCCATATTCTCAGTCCTGCTGGGGCTTCTTCCTTGGTCTTCTAAACCAATAACAGCTAGGAAATGAGTCTCTAAGTATGCTCATAGAGTATACATCATCTTCTGTTTTAAAAATCACTCCTGAGTAAGTGTGTTTTAAAGTGGTAGGGTGGTAGATTTTTTCACATTGCTCTATATGCTGTATTTAAATACATTTTTCCTCCAGTTATTAACTTAAGTTGTTTAAACATCAAAAGCCTCAAAGACATAGAGACCCCAGAAAAACCTTTTTTTATTGAATTGAAGCTATATTTTTTAAATCGAGAAAACAGTCATCTAAGTGGTTTTTCCTATTTTCTATCTCACGTATAACAAAACACCTCAAGAGTAACATGAGAGACAGTATTCAGAAAGCAATTCCAAACACATTAAAAGAGCTGCTTTGGAAAAATGAGTTAAGTGAGTTTTTTTCCCCTCTCAAGGCCACAAAAGAGAAACACCCTTCTCACAGGGCAATAGGTTGAAAAGGGGCTAAGAGGGGGAACACAATATCTCATCTAAAATCTCGCAGGCGAGAATGTTTATTACTGCAAGAAGCAGGAGGTGAGCCTAGCTTATAAATGAGGTCCCGCAGACAAGGGAGATGGATCTTGCTGAAGTATTACTGTACAGACGAACCTTAAGAGCTTGGACTCTGAAGGCATAAACCATTGTCAAATAAATCTAAGCTGATGCATTCATTTTTAGTAAAAGAACGTGTGACATAGCATGGCCACAATAATGTGCCATTTCATCCTTGCATTTCAGTTCTCAAGGGTTATTTAAGTTTCCTTAAAACGTTACGGAAAATGCAAGGAGTTAAATATACTCTCACCTAGAATGTTATCAATTTCAGCCATATTTTCCTTGCCACTGAGAAACAACAGTAGAATACTCAGATATGAAAGCTCATCTATGGTTTGTCTATACAATCATTTTAAATACCCAAATTTACACATAAATAGTTAAGAGAAGGGATGGCTAATTTTTTTCTTTTAAAATTATTTAAGGGCCTTTTATTTGGATATTTAAATGCTCCATAAAAAAAAGTAACTCCCACAGGAAAGACATCAATATTAATTGTGAAAAATAAAGAGAACTGAACAGACATAGGACTGTTCTACTAAAAATGGTTCTCATAGGAATGGTCCAGAGGGTTAGTTGCAGCCTGAAAAAAACAGCTGCCAAGCTGTTTTTAAAAAAACGTTTTCCATCACATGACATTGGATTTTTGACCTCATATTTTTTTCTCTCTCCTTTTTTCTCCTCCCTGCTTTCCTTCTCGCATTCCTGCTCTGCTATTTTCAAAGTAGGATTTAAGTGAGTTATACTAAAAACATATAAACAAGAAAATAAATGAAATAGAAATAAAAGTCGCATGAAACTAATGACTTTGCAACAATCTTCCAGAAGACTGTAGAATCACTCTGTGTTACAGACAACTCAGCTGAATGAATTTTATGGTGACCTAAGCAAATGTAAGGCACTCTTTTTTTCTTTAATTGAGGTTGATGTGAAATATAAGTATCAAGTGTACAGCCATCACAATTTTTAAATTTATAGTTATTACAAAATGTTGGCTATATTCTCTGTGCTGTACAATATATTCTCATTTATTTTATACATAGTAGTTTGTAGCTTAATCCCCTACCCCTACCGTGCCCCTCCCCCTTCCCTTTCCCCACTGGTAACCACTAGTTTGTTCTCTGTATCTGTGAGTCTGTTTCTTTTTTATTATTTTCAGTAGTTTGTTTTATTTTTTGGATTCCACATATAAGTGATATCATACAGTATTTGTCTTTATCTATTTTACTATGTATAATACCCTCCAAATCCATCCATGTTGTTGCAAATGGCAGATTCTCATCCTTTTTATGGCTGAGTAATATTCCATTGTATATATACACCACGTCTTCTTGATCCATTTATCTGTTGATGAACACTGAGATTGCTTCCATTTCTTGGCTATTGTAAATAATGCTGCTATGAACACTGCGGTTCATGTGTCTTTTTGAATAAATGTTTTTTTTTTTTTCAGACATATACCCAGGAGTGGAATTGCTGGGTCATATGGTAATTTTATTTTTAGTTTTTTGAGAAGCCTCTATACTGTTTTCCACAGTGGCTGTACCAACTTACATTCCCACTAAGGGTGTAAGAGGGTTCCCTTTTCTCCACATCCTTGCCAACATTTTGTTATTTGTGTTTTTTTGATGATAGCCCTTTTGACAGGTAAGAGGTGATATGTCATTGTGGTTTTAATCTGCATTTAGGCATTCCTTTTCAATGACCAGAGTCATCAGTTACTTCCTCTTCATCAATGCCCAAAATACCAGAGAAAATTCTAACTTCTATTATATCCATAATGTAAGGATGTCTTTCTTGAAGCTTATATCATTCAAAGGAGCAGATTTAATTAATCAAATAATGAGTTTGATTCCAAAAATCTGGATGCAATCAAGGAATACTGACTTTCATGGATATAGTGTCTAAAACTTTAGTTTTCATGTTGAATAGAACCTTAAAAAATTAAAGAGAGAAACAGTTTTGCAGCTTCTCAAAAAGCTAGACATAGAATTACCATATCACATGGGAATTCCACTCCTCAGAACATATTCAAAAGAATTGAAAACAAGTACTCCAGCAGATACACGTACATGCATGTGCATATCAGCACTGTTCCTAATTGCCAAAAGGGGGAAACAGCCCAAATGTTTTTCAACAGATGAATGGATAAATAAATTGTGGAATATAAATACAATGGAATATCATCCAGCCATAAAAAGGGATAAAGTACCGATATATGCTAAGGCATGGACAAACCTTGCAAGCATTATACTAAGAGAAAGAAGCCAGAAGCAGAAGGTCATATGTTGTATGATTCCACTTCTATGAAATACCCAGAAAAGGTAAATTCATAAAGACAGATGCAGACTGATGGTTGCCAGGGGCTGGGACTGGGGAGCAACTGCTTAATGGGTATAATGTGATACAAATGTTTTAGAACCAGATAGAGATGGTAGTTTCACAACATTGTGAATGTTCTAAATGCCACTGAAATGCTCACTTTAAACTAGTTAATGTTATGTTGTATGAATGATATCTCCAAAAAGAAGAAAGAAAGAAAGAAAATCTTCCAGAAAAATAAGTTAAGGAATGAAAACTCAAAGCCACTTAAATTATGGCTCAGAAAAATATGGGCAGGAGGCATTGAACAGTCAGAATTTGATGTAAACAAACATGTGATAAGACCAGGAAATAGACAAGAAAAGTGAGCCCAGTAGGAAGTATATTATGAACAAAAAAGTTTCATAGAAAGACATGTTCAAACAAAAGCAAATCCTCTCTAAAGCCAACTTAGGAGAAGCTCTTTTTTAAATGAATGAAACAGAAATAGTAGATATGTTTTTAAAATTTGTAGTTTGTTAAGTTACATAATTATTATTAAATGTATGGTGTAATTCAAAGAGTTTAAATATGAGTTTTCTTGATTTTATTTACAGCGGAGTTTTGCTTCAAATGGCTCATTTCCAGAGAAGAACGCAAAGGAAAATTTCAGCCTGTCCTTGGTTTGTTGTCAGAAAAAAAAAAAAAAATCTGACTAAGTTAGGTTTAAATATTTGTAGCACACAAAACAAAGAACTGTATCAGAATAAGGGATGTGGAGCAATTCTTCGGTACAAAAAGAGGACTATAAAAGCCCACATGATGGGTCTGTGTTATAGAGATGGTGTGATATTGTTATTTCAAATAATTTTAATGATTAGGGTAAGTTAATCTGAAAAGAGGAGAAAAGCAATTTGAAAAACTGGAGCCCATGTTGAGCACAATACAGAAGGATAAGAGAGCAAATGGGGAAAGGAAATGGAAGTGTTCAGGAAGCAATTACTTGCTATCCCAGGGTTCTGTGAATGATCTAACAGTAGGTGCCTGGGAGTGGAAAGGGGCCACTGCCAGTGAATAGGACCGGAGGGAAGTAATCAGAGATAAGAATAACGAGGATCAGAGGCACCAGATACCGAGGAGAGAGAGGATGACAAAGTTTACAGCCTGAACTTCAAAGACATTGCACAATGAGAAAGAAAGCGAAAGCTGAGAATTGAATGAAGGGTCTGCCCGCAAATATTATGAAAACTGAAGATGATGGAATACAGGCTCATCGGAGGAGGCAGTAAGTAAGGGCGAGAGCCAGGGATGAGGGAGCCAGGGATGAGGTACAAAAAGCAGTAATGTTATCAGAAGCATAAATGAATTTTTAGGCTCCATGTTCAAACGTGTAGATAGGAAAGGTGAATAGGGGCTGTGGTTCGGAATATAATTCTCAGGAGAAACTGTTTTGGAAAACCACAGTCTCATTTTAACTGGAAAATAGAAAATTAGTCACTGGCAATCAGGGCTATACTGGGGGCAGAGTTTCTCTTCTAGAAATTTAACGGAGATGTAGTCAACAGAAGCTGAAACAGGAAAACATAGAGCCTTTCCCAAACACTGACTGTGTCTTTGGGGAAATACCAACAAACCGCACGAACTAAATATTGGGAAGAAAATAACTAATAGAAACTATATGAGGCACCCTTTATTATCATACAGCACATTATAAACAAATGTGATAATTGAGAAGCATATTTAACTATTATACCAGACACAGTTCTGCCATCTCACAATCCCTTCAAAAACATTTATTTATCTTTCTGTATAAATATTGGCATCCAATATTTATCTATAATTACTGCTCTAAATGTCAGATGACATAGTCTTGCACCCAACTTTGTCCCTTTCCAGCTGTCATTAATATTCCTATGTCTCGGTTTCCTTATCTGTGGAGAGCAACTAATGACACCTGAATAAATGCCACTTTTGTCTTCGAAAGAACAGCACGAGACAACATCGGAGTGCACTCTGAAATTTAGGAACACTACATCCACATTGATTTTGTTGTCACTGATAATATTGCTTGTCACTAACAGTCATATTGCCAGTATGCCTCAGTCAAGTAACATAGAAATAACATAGATATGGTCAAAAATAATGTAAGTTTTGCAGCTTCTGTAACTCTCTGGGTAACTGCCTCTACAGACACAAAAATCCTCTTCTCCTGTCTGCCTCAAAGGGGCAGGGGCTTTTTAAGTCTCTGGCTTGTTCAAGCCTTGTTATGGTGAATATATCATCTCTTGAATCAACCAGGCCAATCTTTGTGGGGGAGGTGGGTTCATATTTTTAAATATGTTAAAAATTAACTTTTCATGCACATAAAATTCTATAAATTCATGTGAAAACGGATGTCTTTTTTTTTAAACATGACATGACTTGATGTGAACCTTAATGCCTGGCCCAATGGCATAGAATATATTTAAGAGGTTACATTTTAGTATTTTTAAGAGGGCTATTTTATTTTTTCTAAGAAAGTGAAACAAATACAAAGTAATATCATTTAAAAAAATAATAATAATATAAGCTTATTTGTTGTGGACCTAACATGATACTAGAGAAAATAACAAGCTCACACTTTTTCCTACATAATTTTTAAATTAAATGTTATATTTTATTAATAACCATATTTTTGGCATAAAAGAGGAAAACTGCACATTAAAAAAATGCTTCAAACAGAAATTAGTCCAGTGTAATTACAGTGAATTATCAAAATACCAGCATAGAAGAGTATATGTGCCCTATTATAAAAACCAGGTGTTTAAATAAGATAAAATTACCTCCTGAATCAATAAGGGATTGGAGTGAGTTGTGCTTTTCAAATATAGAAAAGATTGCTTCTAATTGCTTTCTCCATAGGTACCAAATGTGTGCATTTTATACAAATGTTTCAAAAAGAAGTTATCAATGCAATTGTGAACATATGTATGCATTTCAGCCACTCTCGATGTATCTTTGCCCTGACTATAGAACGGGAATTTAAATATCAATCTAGTATAGAATAATAGATGGAAAAATACTAACCAAAATAGATGGGGAAAATTTTCTTTCAGAATCTTGAGTTTAGCATAGAATTTTCTGCATAGATTTTGAATCCTAGGATGAGCATGTGAAGATGGAACAAGGTCCTGTGAGATGGCAGAAAGTGACCAGCTCAAGAGGCAGGTGGTGGGCTTGGCCTTAAAGAGGAGAAGGAAACACGGGAGCCTCTGAGACAGGCTGAAAGGGACTGAGTGCAGGTGTGAATGCAAATAGTTTATAGACAGCAGGTCAGGATTTAAGAAAGGTCATGCTCAATGACCTCAATTTTCTTGATTAATTGGGAGGCAAGATTGTCTTTTGAGAGTGGAGCAGGCAGGGGCAGGCGGGGGAGGCTGAAAGCAAAACCAAAACCAAATGAAGCATTAGTCATTGTCACAGATCCAGGGCTAGGATTAACCCTAAGGATGTTCAACTCCACCCCCCCCCCCTTTTTACATCTTTTCCCAAAGAAGTAAAAGATCACAGTCTAGTATCCAATTTTTTCTTACATAGCCATCAGATTATCCTTTAATTGTCTATGTAGCTTCTACATACTTTCTCTCATAAATATCCTTCACTAAATTGCCAAAGATACACACGGATTGTGTCCTGCTCTGGTTGAAAAACCAATGCATGAATCTCCAGTTCTCCCAGGTTATCCATGCTAGCAAAACTTAGTTCACCTCAGATTCATAAGAGAGGTCATTCCTGGGTCCCTGTATATGCATGAGGCTGTCTCCTAGCAGTGACTTCCTTATGAAACCTTGGTTCCTACTGAATGTCTTAGTCTTTGAAGGTAATATTCTGGTAGAAAATGCCTGCAATTTCTACTCTAACTGCTCCAGGGCTCCAAAGGAAGCTTTGTTTGAAGGTGAAGTCAATTGCCCTCCTCTTTCAATTTACCAGGAAACAACTTAAGCCTTCCATTTTTACCAAAAGAGTTGTCAGATAAAGAAAAGTTTTGAGTTTCTTGCCAACAAAATGTATCTGTCTGTTTAGCAATAATAAACCCCTTCCCCCTCACCCCAAACATTAACAAAGATTCTCTCCTTGACCAAACTCTAATCAGGCTCATCTGAGCTCTTTTTCAACTAGGTCTTGGATTTTAGAATTCTCTGTTCATCTCTGCAATGTCCAGTTTTAGCAAGGATCCTGCAATGTCCAGTTTAGCCAGAATCCCTCATCCCCCATAATTGATCACCTCAATATCTAATCTCATCTCCCACCACTTCTCAGATGATGTCTGATCACCCTGGCCCCGCCTTCAACAAGAATTCTGCTATGACAGTTTAGCCAGAATATTCCCCTTTATTCCTGATGTTTCCTCTTAGCAATTTTCCACCCACTGACCCCTACCCTGGTCCTCAACTCTAAATTCCCACTTCTTGTTGTGTTTGGAGTTGAGCCAGTCTGCCTCCCTTGCAGCAAGACCTCATGGCAGTGGTTCCTACACTTACCATGACAATCCCCCTGGATAAAGTCTATTTATCAGTCTGCAGTGGTATGAATTTTTTCTTTAGCAATGTCAACAGTTAGATATGGGTTTGGAAAGGTGACTCAAGCCTCAGTCCACATAACATAAATTTGTCAAACCACAGCGAAGTGGGACCCATGATACTGTGACATCAGGTGAAATAATTGTCTGACTTTTGGACAAGCCCTTTTAGGTGGGGCCAAGATATTTCTACCAGTTTATGGCTACTTCAAGGCAAAGCAGATGTTGGAAACTCCAGGAGAGAAATCTGCTCCCACTTCTATAAATAAGGGAGCCCTCTTGAGTCTTTGCTTAATCTTCATGAAGTCCTGGAAAAGTTGTTCAAAACAGCTGGTGCAAGAAAGCTCTGGAATTCCAGGGGCTGAAATGTATGTGAAACTATTAAACTTAAATATTATATATATATGTGAAGAAGACAGGAGGGTATGTACCACCTGAGCCTAACCCATACTGAAAGCCCAAATTCATCACCCACCTTCATCTATAGCCAGTTCACATGGAAGTCAAATTTGTGAGTTGTACAGTCTGCAGTCATAAAGCCTAGACGGATGACTGGAAGAAAGGAAATGATGCTGCTTCATGATGTCCTAGAAGGAACTGGGAATAATTCAAAGCAACGGAAGCTCGATTAGTTAGAGCACAGCCTGTCCTCTTACTAACAGTCAGCCCACGAAAGGCCATTGCTGTGGCTAGTCCAACACGTGTCTGAGCCCTGGGACTGTGGTTTGATAGTGTGCGTTGATTTGAAAGTCACACATCTCAGAGATCAGCAAGGACCCAACCAAATGTGAACACCCAAGGGTGGCAAAATGGGGTGCCATGATTGGGTTTAAGCACCGTTGTTGACTCACCTTCCAACAGGCCAACTATTAATAATCCAGTGGGAGAGGGAAATGCAGAAGACAGCTTGTAGCTCAGAGTCACTTTGTTTTATCCCAGGGAAAGACAAGTGCAATCTACGATAGAAGCTCTTCCTTTGCCTTTGTAAAATAAGATCATTCTGTCTGTTACTAGTAATATACCAGTGTCAGTTTCTTGATCTTAATAATGTATGATGGTTATGAAAGAGGCTATTGCTGGGGAAAGCTGGGTGGAGGATACACAGAAACTCTTCTGCAACTTCTTGTGAGTCTTGTACAAAAAGTTTTAAAAAATCAACTGACACAAAACAAGAAGATCCTCCTGCATACAAATTGGTCTCAGTCTATCCCCAATGACATGTTAGAAAAAGATGGTCTACATAATCAGCAGAAGAAGTTGTTCTCTTTCCATCCTTATCCTAGGAGATTTTCGTCTTTACTCATCTCTTCAAGGTGACGGGAAAGGAGGTGTGAGGAGTAGGCCCAGATTATGCAGGTGCAACACTGGGGCGGAAGTGTCTTAGGGCTTTTGTGTATTTGTCAGCTACAGGGAAATGAAGTTCACAAAGCTCATGGCTTATGAGAGGGTGGCACATGATTTATGTCCCCTACCCAAAGTGGGCCCTTGGTCAGGCCCAGGGACTGCATCCCTCTCCAGGCTTAAGGAGAGAGGGAAAGCCAACCTTCCAGCCCTTCTTACCTTTTCCATTTATGCCCCTTTCCTGCCCCCTGCCTACCTCCACCCTCCGCACCATCTAAACAAAACCAGCCCAGGCCTCAGTGGCTCACCCCATCACCCAGAGGCTAACGAGAAAGCATCCTTCTCTGAACTGGGTAATGCACACCTGTTAGACTCCCATGGAATCCCCACTGCTCATTACTCCAGCCCCACCTCTACCCCCTGGCCAGGCCCTTCTCCAGTTGCCCATTTGGCCAAAGCAAGGCCCTGGTATTAATCAGGGTCTAGCTGCACCTTTCATTTTTAAAATTTGGCCTGTCCTGCTTGTGATTATTACTTTTGAAATGATGCTACCACAGCTGCTTGGATCACCTGGTACACGACTAGTTCATCAAAGGTATGCAGAGGAAGGCATTAACACTGTGCTTGTTCACTGGCTTTGTGGTTTGGCCAATTTAAACACTGGGCCTGAGTCTCCAGGAAAAGCCAAGAGAGGAAAATTACAGGGTAGGGTCTTCATCTCCACATGACTCCCACAATTTTCTTACCGCTTAGTTACCATGTGTGGCCGATGTGGGAAAGATCTCTGAGTAAAGCACTGGGGGAGAGTATGATGAACGACACTGGCCAAGCCCTTCACTGCGACAGTGGCACTGAGAAGTGTGGGGTGAGCATGAGGAAAACAAACCAGAGATGACACGAGATGTGAGAAGACAGAAGGAGGCAAAGGATAAGAAACAGAAAGGAGATCTAGACATCAGGTTAAGTTGAACAAAATGAAATAGCCATTTATATAGATTAAAAACAGAATATCAGTAATTTCATAGTGTTCAGACTAATAAAAAGAGGCTTGGTACGGTCTCAATTATGAAATACTTCAAGAAATAAGTAAGCTATGTCATGTCATTGATTAGTTCATTCATCTTGTCATTCATTTAAATAAGCTTTATTGAGCTTCTACTATGTGCCAGGTAGTGTTTCAGGTGCTGGGGTTCAGCAGCAAGCTGGACATCCAAATATCTCTGCCTTCACAGACATTCTGGTAAAGAAAGACATGAGATAAACAAATTGCTGTTGTTTTGGAGGTTTTTTGGGGGAGGGATAATTAGGTTTGTTTGTGTGTTTGTTTGTTTGTTTATTTTAATGGAGGAACTGGGGATTAAACCCAGGACCTCATGTATGCTAAACATGCACTCTACCACTCAGTTATTTCCAACCCCCTAAACAAATTTTATATATATGTAACATACATATATGTACACACAAAAGTATTCAATACATAATATAGTACATTAGTAATACATATGTACACATACATGTCCATTTATCATAGCATTATTATCTAAAATAAATCTAACATTTTATATAGTATATATGTATGTGTGTATATATGTATGTATATATATATATATATATACAGTCAGATAGTAATATGCTCTATGAAGAAAAATAAATAGGAAGGGAAGATATGAGTGACAGAAAGTTACACAACTGTGTGCAATTTTAAATAAGGTGATTAAGAAAGCCTTAATTGATAAGTTGACCTTTGAGCAAAGATCTGAAGGAGATAATGGAGTAAACCATGAGGATATTTGGAAGAACTTCCAGGAAGAGGGAATAGCAAAAACATCACAGTGACTCAAATGTAATCAGCAAAGGGGAGAGGAATAGGAAGTGAAATCAAGGAGGTAATAGGAGCTGTATCATGATGGGCATTGGAAAGCTGTTGTCTTTTACTCTGAGTGATAAGGAAGCCATTGGAGGGTTTTGAGCAGAAGAGAACTACACTCTGACTTACATTTTTAAAGAATCGTTCTGGCTGTTCTGTTGAAAAGAGACTCTTTAGGAGCAAGGGCAGTAGCAGTGAGAGGAGTTAGAAACTGTTATGGTGATTCATGGGAGACAGTGAGTGGGGGTGATGGAGGTGGTGAGGAGTGGTCAGATTTGAGACATATTTTGAGGGCGGAATTGTTACTAGAGCATAGGTTCTTGTCTTATTGCAGAAAGAATTCAGAAATGAGACATGGAGTTCAAGAAAATAAAGTGAGGATTTACTAAGTGATAGGATGCTCTCAAGGGGAGAGCAGGCAGACTCAGGTGAGTAGCTGCACTGAGTTTCTTTAGCAAGCTGGTTACATAGGGTGTAAAAAATGAATGAGTGGAATATTCTTTGGGGAGGGAGGGGTTTGGGGTCATATTTCCTGATTTTCATCCCAGCTCCACCTTTTAGAGGGGAGAAGGGATTTTTGTCCTTATTTAGTCTTGATTGGAAGTGTCATGACGTAAGTGTATGATGGGTACTTCTTATCTACAATGTTAATTTTATTATAATGAGCATATAATGGGGCTCAAGGACTACTGAAAGGTGCATCTTCTCCCATCTTGGGCCTAGTTAGTTCTACCAAGTTTACTACCCAGTTTATGTCCTACCTTCAAAGGTTGTGTCATTCTTTTAATGGTTGTGCCTTGCCCCCTTCCCTCCTGTCTCAGAATGAACAGTATTTGCTGAAGGTTTAGACATGGGATGTGGGAGTGATACTGAGCAGGACTCTGTGGGGGTCCCCTGTGGTACAAATCTTTTCATGTTCCCCATTTCTTGTTTGTGGGAAATAGGCTCCATTCAGCCTCCTTGACCTTCCCTAAGTTCCAAAGGACAGATTCAAACATTGCTAATCAGGGAAGGGAGGGAATGCAGAAACAATGGAGGAACAATCAAGAAGCAACAGTGCCTATTTACAATAGCCAAGACATGGAAACGACCTAAATGTCCATTGACAGATGCCTGGATAAAGAAGCTGTGGAACATTACTCAGCCATAAAAAAGAATAAAATAATGCCATTTGCAGCAATATGGATGGATCTGGAGATTGTCATTCTAAGTGAAATAAGTCAGAAAGAGAAAGAAAAATAATATGATATTGCTATATGTGGAATCTAAAAAGAGGACACAAATGAACTTCTCTACAAAACAGACACAAACTCACAGACATAGAGGACAAACTTATGGTTACCAGGGGGTAGAGATGGTGGGAAGGGGTAAATTGGGAATTCAAAATTTGTACCTCCTGGGGAGTGTGGAAATGTTAGCTATCTTGATTTTGGTGGTGGTTTCATTGGTGTATACATCTATCAAAATTCATCAAACTGTACATCTGAAATACGTGTAGTTTACTGTAAAGGAATCATACCACAATAAAGGTGTTTTAAAAAATAGAAAAGAAACAATAGTGCAGCCTTGGGCCAGGGTCCTCGTTATCAAGGCTGTTGCTCTCCTCCACCTGGATGGGGGCATTCATTCCTGCAGAACTCAAAGATGGGTATCAGGTTGTTATGTACATTCTTTGAGGAGGAACTCCAAACCATTGTTTCTTGACTGCTTTTCCTTTGTTCTTGCATTCTCTCAAGATCATTTATTACTGAGACCTATTCAAAGACAAGCACTGTGGCCACAATTAGGTCACAAAATGGGTTAGGCTAGAATGGCTTCTCTTATGTCAAGAAAGCCATGCCTGGTTCTCTTTCTCTGGGGACCTACAAACCTATTGGCTTACAAAATTACAAAAGCCAGAGCCAAGCCCATAAATATTTTCATATATTTGTCATTTTTAAGCCCCCTCTAATGATTGCTTATGTGGTTCTATAATATGTTAGCCCATATGTTAACATATTCTTTTCTCAAATAAATAGGAATTATAAGAACTGACTGCAAAGTGTTCCACGAGAATAAGCAAAGGTAGAATTTGATCCAACTTATTTTGCATATTAATCACATAATTTGGAAATCTCTACATGAAAAAAAAACATAAACACATTCTTCCATTCTGGCCAATGTTGATTTCACTTCCAAAGTCATCTGTGTTGTCAAAATCGAAAATTTAAAACTACCAGTCCCAGTTTATCCATATGTACATGAGAAATAAAATCTGGCTTATTTCTAATTTGTTTCCTTTTTTTTTTTTTTCTTAATTAATGGAGGTCCTGGGGATTGAACCCAGGACCTTGAGCATGCTAAGCATGCACTCTACCACTGAGCTATACCCTCCCACCCTCTAATTTTTTTTTTAATTC
The DNA here is from genome assembly GCF_009834535.1 of Camelus ferus. Taxonomy (NCBI): domain Eukaryota; kingdom Metazoa; phylum Chordata; class Mammalia; order Artiodactyla; family Camelidae; genus Camelus; species Camelus ferus. The sequence continues at coordinate 65,201,682 of NC_045709.1, forward strand.
ATGAGCTTATAGCTGGCACTGAGTCATACAGGACTGTAATTTGCTACTCTTACGTTCTCTCCATTTTAAAGTTCGGCTTATTTGACTCTCTGGTGTCAGGACAAATGTGTCCAGAGTCCCAGCACATGTACGGCATCCCTTTGGTCTCACAGAGTCCCAGAGAGTCAGGATCTCAGACCACTCAGAACACAGGCTGTGCTGACCGCAGGCCAGGGCGTCATGGTGATCACTGTGACCGTGGATCCGAGACAGATGGATATGTGTAGCAGAAATCAAGTTATCTTTATGTCTTTATTTCTGCAATTCAACTAGTTTAACTCGGGAGTTTTTATCACATTTGTCATTTGTTTCAACAGCCTTTAGGTAAACCAGGGATCTTGGATTTCAATCAGCAGGAGAAATTCTTAGATGGTGAAAAGAATGAAGAGAGAAAGGAGGGAAAGATGCAGTTCAGGATAAGGATAGAATATTTTTAAAAAGAGAAAAGAAAGGAAGGAAGAGAAGAAACCAAGTACTCCTCCAAATCTAGCTTTGCCTTTATTCTATTTTCCCCAGTTTTTTGCTGCCTCTTGTTTCCAAGTTGCTACTGTGCTGCGAACTTTTCAGATTCCTACCAGGCTGACTTTGTGATTTTTGTCCACCTGGTCGCTCCCACCTCCTTTTTTTCTATTAACTCTCAGAGAGCTTTGAAACAGGTAGGCTTGCCTACTGACCTAAACATAATATTTTGATCTAAGTAAAAATCCTGAGTGAATAACTGATTATACTATTAACAGCACACTCCGTTTTAACCGCAAGATTACCAGGGATTCCTCCCCGACCTCCTCAGGAAAGAGCAGGTTTCTCCTCGCCAGGGAGGACTACTCTACGTCCGCAATCTTATGCTCGGACTGCTCTATGAGAATAAAATGTGCTTGACTAGGGAAGGCTACAGACTGGTATTTTTAAATTAAATTATTTGGATAATTGCACAATTCTTCATATCATTATGCCATTAGCTGCTTAAGCTGATCCACGCATTGGCCAAGCTAAAGGCTTGTCTACAACACTAGCGTTTTATTCTGCTTAGGTGCAACCACTGAGTTTTCTAGGTTCTTATTTAGTCACTAGATTGAAAAGAAAAGGAAGGAAGAAAGCAAAAAAAAAAAAAAAAAAAAAGCAAGCTAGAAAAGAGAAGGAAAGATGAGTGATTTGATCATCACAAACCTCAGAGCCCTGTTAAAAAGTATTTGTACTTTAAAAAAGCTTTTTTGCTGAAAGCTTTTTTTCAGGAGAAATAAATTATACTGACTCTATATAAATAAAAGCAGAAAGAGCAAAGACGAACGTGAACATATATTACCCACGCCATTCATCAAATATAGTTGACACTTCAATCTAATCCGGCAAATGAAAACACAGAAGTTTATAGAGTTATAGGAAGTAAGCAATTTAAACATACCAGGGCACAAGGTCACCTAACAACACAGGCAGGAAGACGTTCCCTTTTCTTTTCCGTTTCTCTTTCATCCTTTCAAGTCTCTCCAACACTGACTGATATCCATGTTTCTCACGGGGTGACGTGATCTTCAAATCAGATAATTAATAATAGCCGTCCACATGTTCCTCAACAATCCACCTTTCTCTAATGTCATAAAATAAAAGGACTCTTCATGCACCGCATCTCATCATTCTGATGCAAGGTTCCCCTTTCCATAATAAAGTAATACATTTCTTAACTAATGAGTTCATTAATTTTAAACGTGATTCCCAGTTTAAAAAAAAAAAAAAAACTCTTTGAGATAGTTAATCTCTCTTAAAAGTGTGTGAGGTTGGCAAAAACAGTTCCCCGAGCACCGTCACCACCAGTCATTAATGGTCTGAGTGGGTGAGGAGGTGCAGAGCTGCGAAATCACATCTCATTTGTTTTTGAAAGCAAACCTCCAAGGCCGCTTTATGACCAGAAATCATATCCATGTCATGCAGATGCTGTGCTAAACTTTACGGTTCCAATTAGGAACGGACAGTTCTCAATGCGCCGCTCAAACGCTTTGCTAGTCTATATGTAAATACTTCACTAAAACCACTGAACGGTGATGGAGTTCAATATTAATATCGCAAATTAAAGATGACATCTGAATGCCGACTATCCAGAAGAGTGATCAGAGCCCATAGCAAGGCAATAATCAGCAGCTTAAGCAACTTTCAAGCACCATAGGGGAAAAAACAAATGTGATGCAGCTTGGAAATTGCACTGGTGCATGAAGAACATACCATATTAAAGAGCAGCTGCTGACTGACCCGGCGATGAAGTGGAGGAAACCCCCATATGCTTCCGTAAAGGACATTTGGAAACGGCTTCCGGATGATCCCCTGAGAACTCACGACGATTACCTGGTGTATTCCCGTTAATTGACAATGTAAACTTTATCGCAACAGTGAAATAAGCTGTCAAAATAACTGCCTGTCCTCCCGGGAGGAAAAAAATGCCTGAATAATTATCACTCCCAGCATATTTTCCCAACAGAAATTTTGAAGGGTTATGATGTCTGGATTTCCCCTAAGGATTGCCTTGGAAAGAGGAATGGTTTCCACTTCTTCCTTCAGATCATTTGGATGGGGAAACTACGTCTGTTAAGCTGGGAATGGGAATATCAAGGTATAGGAGACTTCAGGGATGAATCAGTGAGGAGTTCATAATCCCAAGCACAAGGCCCTCTGCCATGTGCTAGGGGCACTACTGTGGGCCTGCTTCCTCTGGAAAATCATATTTCCTTTATAGAGACCAATAATAAAAAGCATGTAAGAGAGTGAACACTCACAGCTGCAGGCATGAGGTCTCAACCCAATGATCTCCCCAAAGGAAGCTATGCCATTCCTGACACTCGGCACCCCCATTTCTTCCTTCATATTGGGAAAATGTTAAGAAGTAAACATGAGCACAAATATAAACAAACTTCTTTTCCCTGTGACAATGTGTCCAAGGGTCACAAGAACAGATGCTGGGGGAAAGGCTGCTGGAATTCAAATCCTGGCCCTGCTACCTCCCAGCTGTGTGGCCTTGGGCAGGTTACTTAACCTCTCTGTGCTTTGGCTTTTCCATATAAAATGTGGCTACCTCACAGGTCAGGGCCTACTATACACTCTAGAGCTACCATCTCTTATTATTGTCCTCCTGGCCCGGAAACAATCCAGGGACAGGTTAAGGGAGCAAATTCAGAGTCCAAAGGTTGTTCTGGCCTCCGTTCACCCTCTCTCTGCTTCAGAAGGGACAAGGGGAATTTTGAGGCTCTCTCAGAATCCCCTCTGGCTGTGCCTGCCCTGGCTCCCCAGAGCATCCTCACCAGGTCCGGGCAGGTCTCTCCCTCCACGATGCCTTCTCCACCTGGGCGGAGAGCTGGAGAGCAGGTGGGACCATGGCCACCTTTTGGCCTGCTGTCCTCCTCTGCACTGTCTCCCCACAAGTTGCTTGCTGCCAATCAGAGGGAGACAGATCCAGCAGTGAGCAGAAAATGGAGCCACCCCGGGGTGGACACCTGTCCCCCCACATCCCCTGTAACTATGGGAAGCTCCAACTTCTGATACCAAGTGGCACCATCATCTCTGATACCGAGTGGGGAGATCTCCATTAGAATCCTCGTCTCAGGGTCTTCTTCTGGGGACACCCAAGCAAAGACACTCGATGTCTTAGCTGGTGGTGTCACGCGAGCGTGAAACGGGCTAGGGAGCTCCAGTGGTTACACCGCCCTGGGTGTTTCAGGTGCCGCGTCAGCAGCAAGCACAGAGAGGGCACCTGTGACCAGGTGACCAAAGTAAGAAATGGCCATGAACGCTGGCATCCTAGGCTAGTCCTCATGGCTTTTATTTACAGCCTGAATATTCTTTTGTTCCAAGAGGCCTTCAGCTTTGGGGGATGAACAGAAAAGAAGCAGGATGTGGACGCAGTACCAAGAGAAGGCTGCCCTACGCTGGAGTTGCGGTGAGCAGAGAAGAACAGACCTCGTGTCGGGCTGCGATTCTCGCACCTGCACCTTTGCCTGGAGGCTGACGCAGACACAAGGATGTGACACGAGAGCAGTGTCCCTGTCACAGCACCTACCACGACTGCACCATCCGTGATAGCAGTAACAGAGACACACCAGTGATAACGGCACACCACCTGGCCTCCGCAAGACCAAACGGCGCTCAGTCCGATGGAGGGCACACCTGGATGTCTCCTGAAAAGGCCGCATTTCTGGGTGTTGCTGAACTACCCAGGCTTTTCCTAAGGTAAAGTTAAAAAAAATAATGGTGGTTTGGGCTTCTATTTCAAAAGGAGAACAAACTGTGATTTAATTTCTGTGTGAGAACAGCAGACCCTGACTATAGACAGTGTCTCTGACCGATTTTACAGCAGAATAAAAATAAAGCTGGGCCAGTCCACTAACACCTGCCTTGAATTCAGGAGTCGTTGGAGTGGGCAGGAGAGAGGGGCGGGAGGTATGATTATTTCTCAGCGGCTCCTTTAACAGAGACGTACATGCGAGCATTGTTCTGAGGGAAAATCTTCTATTCTGTAAGACACCGGCCACTCTCCAATTAAAAACAGACTCATTGTCAAGGGGTGGTAGAATACAGGTTTCCTTCCACCTGTATTTTGTCTATTGTTGAAAATCTTACAGAAAGAAAAAGTTAGAGGCTGAGATGAACTTTTTATATGTCCAAAGTTGGGAAAGATTGCCACTTAAAAAAAAAATACCATTTCTGAAAGAAAGGAGAGGTATCAGAGACAAAGAGAAAAAGGGGGAGATGTGTCAGTCAGTCAGTAGGGTTTATTGAACACTCACTGTGGAGGGAACAGAAAAGGGCATAATACACCCTATCCTTGTTCGCCAGGAACTTGGGCACCAATGGAAAGACTAGCATTAAGGCGAGGAAACATGCTCGAAGCACAGGACTGACTGCAACTTTCAAGAGCCATGTGTGAGGGAATGAGTGAGTGTGTGTGTGTGTATGTGTGTGTATTTAAAAGGAGCTGGAGAGTACGATACAGTCATGGTAATGAAATCGGAGAATAAACGCCACGGAACACAAGAGAAATGATGCAAAAACACCAGTTATTCTGTAGTACTTTTGGACTCTTCTCTGAGTGAAAGTCAGAAGCGGAAATGTAACACAGGATACCTTTCTTGTCATTGGGGCGCCGAGTAACCGGCATCCAGTCATGTCTGATAGCTGATGCTTCAAAGATACACATCTATTCCTGTTCCACCTCATGGAAGGGATTTGACTTGAAAATGCAATGACAGGAAGCCATACTGGGGAACAGAAACTGTTTACATATCTGCCTGGTCTGTTGGTGAATCCAGGCCTTCATTGAGAATTCATTATTTTATAAACTGCACAAAGGGATTTCCAAGTTGTCAAGCTTGGTTGGTAAAAAAAAATAAAATACAAAAGATATGATAAAATGTCTGGCAAAAGCCTTTCTGACTTTAATTCTTTCCCCTCCGTACTATTCATCTTCTCAGTCACAGCCGGCACTCCATCAGCTGTGATAGCTGCTATTTTCTCTGGATTTAGATCAAACAACCTCAGAACATCCATCAGGGCCATTTTTGCATCCATTCTCCTTTGATGCCAAACCCCAAAGATTCCCCATCATGTATAGGCTGCAAGTTGTTGGACTGACAAGCATTAGCAAACTTGGAGTGTCACCCAGACACCAGCTTTCATACTGGAGGAGGCTCATGAATTTTGCTGCAACCAACTTGGTCTCGAAATGATTTTTCTTAGGGTCACCTTTCATAGTTAAAATAGTTTGCTTTCTTATAGTTTACTTTTTGTCTGCCGAGTGAATGTGGCAGACAGGATTGAGCTGGAGGACAAGAGGCTGGAGCACAGAATTCTGATACGTGCTTCTAATGCAGTATGTTTTTAAGTCATCATGGCAGAAGTCTAATTTCTTACACATATTAAAGTTATGTCAAAAGTGTGGATATTGCATGCACACATTTTTAAAGGAGAGTTTATGCTTAAAAACTGGAAAATCTTAAAGTATGGACTATACTTTTATAATCATATTTAGCAGATGAGGACCCACTAAGAAATTAAAGTTTTGTCCAGATGATTAAAAAATATATACAGTGTTAAAAGCACATATCAGAATTTTGTGCTCCAGACTCTCTTGTTCTGGGACTTAATCCTCTCTGCCACCCCTACTCAGCACACAAAAAGAAAACTATAAGAAAGAAGCGATTTTAACTGTGAAAATGACCTAAAGAAAAGTGATTTCTCTCTCACACACACACGAAATTAATGATCTATTTGGTATACCTCAAAAAAAAAAAAAAAAAAAAGCAGATCGACATAAAGCTAAGGTAGTAAAAATTTCAATTAATCTGTATTTTATTAAACACAGTAGCAACTCCACACAGTCTTCAACAGGATAACATACACACATCACACACATCAATTGTCAATGCAATTCTGGCATGCGTAAAAGTTTGCCTGTTCCTCAAAGTAAGTAAGTTCCACGGATTTAAAAACCACTGGTCAAGGGCTTTAATATACGAACTATTGCTGGGTCTATCATATACTCATGGAAAGAAGTGCATCCACGTGGCCAAGTGAAGGGTTCAAGCTCAGGATTCACACAAATACGTAATTAACATTGTTGAAGACCACCCACATGCCCCTCACCATTGTTTACCCACCCACTGCCGGGCGCAGAAAAGACTCTCCAAATTTCTATCAAAATAAATTAATTAATATATGTAACCTAGGTTTTCCCCTCTCTCTGGCTCCTAGTGGAGTTAACGGAATATCTGATATCCCCACCGCTTCCTGTGTATCGCAGGCCTGGGGCCCCTGGAAAGGCCCAACCACCGGCTGGGTCTTTCTGAGCCTGCGCCGCCGTGCGCGCGGCTCCCTCGAGGAGCCGGGTCCTTGTCTTGCTCAGTGGCCCCGCGGATCCACTGGAGGGCGCCAGCGCGCTCCGCGAGAAGGTGCGCTCCGCCGGCTTCCCGCGCCGCAGACTGGTCATCGCAGAGGACTGTCGCGTTCCCTGGCGACATCTCACCGTCGCTCCGCCGCGTTTGTCGCAGAAGCAGAGGGAATGCCTCTCTTTCCTACTTCGTGTCACACTATATCCGCTAGGCATCCAGAGAGCCTCATGTCTCACCTAACCTCGCGTGAACACAGCTCAGGGCTTTGCCCGCAGCCACTGTCCCAGCAGCGCAGGTGGGAGTTCAGGAACCAGCTCTGAAACGCGCGGGTGCGGTCCTCGCCATCCCCATCCGCCGACCCCGACCGCCGCTTCTCAGGGCAACTGCGCAGGGCCTCTGCCCTCTGCATCTTTTATGCGTCTCAGTCACCTGGGGATCTGATTGCAAAGCAAACTCTGATTTGGTAAGACTGTCCTGGGCCTACATTTATCAGGCCCGGGACTAGGCACAAAAGTCACAAAATTTAAAAATAAAATAAATAAAATAAAATTTAAGGGAGTGGCAAAAACTTAGTAATCAAGATAAATAATATTTTAATGCAATAGTAGTGGTGTTTAACACAATATTTTGAAATATATTTACTAAAATTGGGTTATTTTACTATTAAAGTTATATTATCTACTAACAATTAAATATTAATATAATGAATATTTATATAAATTTTAAATAATGCAATGTTAATAATATTTTATGCAATATTTTGAAAAACAAATTTTAGCCCCCAAAATCCATGATGAATAAAATGTCCAAATTTTAAACGCAGGATTGATTATCCCAAGCAATGTTGATCTGATCACATTTTCAGCAGCAAGGCCCCCTAGTCAAAAACATCTTAAGTTCCTCCAAGCGGTCACTCCCCACCCCCCATTTTACCAGTTACCCACTAATCCACTTAATCTGGGCATGCAGGGGCGTTGTTACCTGTACAAGATAGTCCTCTTTTCCTTACAACAACTACGTGAAATACTGGTTGTAATTAGCTGAGGAAACACATTCTAGAGCAGTGGTTCTCAATGGAGGCAGATTTTTTTTATTGAGTTATAGTCATTTTAAAATGTGTCAAATTCCAATGTAGAGCACAATTTTTCAGTTATACATGAACATACATATATTTATTGTCACACTTTTTTTTGCTGTGAGCTACCACAAGATCTTGTATATATTCCCTGTGCTATACCATATAATCTTGTTTATCCTGCATACGCCTGTCAGTATCTACAAATTTTGAACTCCCTTCCCACCCACCCCACCAACGGGGGCAGATTTAAGGATACCTGGAAACATTTTGGGTTGTCACAAGATCTGAAGGGTCTACTGGTATCTGGTGGGGAGACGCCAGGGCTGCTGCTGAGCATCATAGGATGCACAGGACAGCTCCACACAACAAAGTCTCATCTGCCTAAGCTGTCAGTCATGCCCAGATTGAGATGCCCTGCTGTAAAAATAGTATACCATATGGAGATGATACCATGGAGAATAGATGGCATAACTGAGCTTGAACTCAGAGTTTTCTGACTTAAAACTTTTTTCTACTCATCATGTTCCCTCACTGGAAAGAAAGCATTGCTGCTTCTAACTCTGGGTGTTGAGTCAATAAGCAACACCTCTTTATGCATAAACATACAATATAAGAAAATCAGTAGTCTGGAAGTTTGTCATTGAATGACAAACACAAAAAGTTAGGAAGAGTTGCCACATGTTACTTATTTAGAGCCAATTAGAGATGCAAGCCCATTGTGGTTCTGTAGAAAGTTGGCTTCAATGATGCTACATGAAAGTAAATCTTGAACCAGGTTCTCTGATGTGGAATTTGGAAAGCTTAATTCTCCCTGAAATTTTGCAGCCTCTTAGATTTGAATCCAGTAGAAACTCATCTAACTTTCTAAGATCAAAGGAAAAAAAAAAAACTGTGGGGAAGGTAATTAGGTATTTATTTATTTATTTATTTAGACATACAGAGGTACTGGGAATTGGACACAGGACCTCGTGCATGCTAAGCATGTACTCTACCAATGAACTATGTCCTTCCCCCTCTAAAATCTTTTTGTATCTGTCTGTTGATTCATAACATCAGATGCAAAAAAAGTTTAGAAATATAGCAATCATTAGAAATATAAGCAATCATTAGAGGGGGCTTAAAAATGACAAATATATGAAAATATTTATGGGCTTGGCTCTGGCTTTTGTAATTTTGTAAGCTATTAGGTTTGTGGGTCCCCAGAGAAAGAGAACCAGGCATGGCTTTCTTGACATAAGAGAAGCCATTCTAGCCTAACCCATTTTGTGACCTAATTGTGGCCACAGTGCTTGTCTTTGAATAGGTCTCAGTAATAAATGATCTTGAGAGAATGCAAGAACAAAGGAAAAGCAGTCAAGAAACAATGGTTTGGAGTTCCTCCTCAAAGAATGTACATAACAACCTGATACCCATCTTTGAGTTCTGCAGGAATGAATGCCCCTATCCAGGTGGAGGAGAGCAACAGCCTTGATAACGAGGACCCTGGCCCAAGGCTGCATTATTGTTTCTTTTCTATTTTTTAAAACACCTTTATTGTGGTATGATTCCTTTACAGTAAACTACACATATTTAGTATATAATATATAATAAATTATTATGTGTATTATATGTAATATATAATTATACATACTAATTTATATACAATATTATATATATAAAGTTGATATAACATTTCCATCTCATAATAAATAATCTTTTAGAAGTATCCTAAAAGGAGGATTCAGCCTTACTCTGGACCCATGTGATCACAAAGCTCCAAGGTATAAAACAACTACAAATGGTTTTAAAGAGTCATCATGTAAATTTTGCCTGCTCTGTAGAAAAATTTAAATAGAAGTTACTGTATTAGTTAATTTTTGCAGCGCACTGGATTGAGGACTTGCATGTTGTTTCTGCCCTGTCATGCTGAGGCTGAGATGCTATGAATTACATTTCCCAGGCTTCCCTGGGTCTACCTTCTGTCAGGGTCTCTTGATGGAAGGTAGAGGAAGGAAGAAGGCATTTCTGTCTTGTTTAGCTCTGGACAGCCACTGGTCCAGCCTCAGGATTTTTTGCACTCCCAGCATCTCAGGGTGAAGTGAGGGCCTCCCCTGAAGTTCCTAGGTCCTGAAGACCCTTTCTTCTCACCTCTGTTCCCCCAGGCCTAGGGCTGGTGGCTGCTCCTGGAAGTAACTAACACTAGGGCTACTTCAGCATCTCCTGTCTGCTCATTCAGACTTCAAGCTCGTGTGTAAATAATTCCCTGTATGAAATCCCTCTGCTTGAAATACTTATGCTGGCTTCTGTTTTTCTGATGAAAAGCTAGCTGATATAGGCTGTTATGACAATAAAAACATAGAATATATAAGATATATCAACAAAATGCATGCAACTGTGGTTACACCTTTTCATACACAGCTTACCAGTTGTGACCCTACTAGAAATAACATATGTAAAATGTTATATTTCACACTTGGAACAGAATAGGTGCTTATAAAAGGGGTATATTTCTTTGCCATTTGTGTTTTCTTTTTTCCCCACCAGAGGAAGTTGAAGACTAAGCAGATTAAAATGATAAATAAAACAAAAAACTCAGCTGTTTGACCAAAAGAAGCAATGTCTGGAGTGTATTTCAATAATGTCCCTCAACCAGATGTTAACTAGAGTTTTCTCCTTTTTAAAGAGCAGTGATGCCTGTCCAAGAGGAAACGCTTTAATCATCCCACCCTCCCTTTCGAATTGTGCGAAATTATTGCTCAAAAATGCCGCAGGCCTCATTGATCACGTGTAGGTCTGTGTATGTGACTGTGTACAACTTGCTCTATTTCTGACTTGCGTGTTTGTTTTTAACAAATACTTTTCCACTTTTCTACACATCCTGAATGTTCTTAAAGAAACCTGAATATTTTGACAACCTGGCTTCAGTCATCTAAATTATACTATGCCACAACTGTGAATGTTTTTCCTAAAATACAGAATCCTAGGAATGTTGAAATTTTATGAATATCCTGACAATCATTTAATTCTATACAAACATGGCAGTTAGTGATTTTTATACCATTTCAATGACACTTGGTCTGTAGGTAGAAGGCAAATAAATGACTGCATCTTTATAAAACCAGGTTAGACATAGTGAACAATATAATAACTGTTGTTCCTAATATTCTGTTAGAGAAGAATTTTTTTTTTGCCATCATTCAAATTGACCAAATTGAGTGAAGTCTACAGTTAATGGAACTATTTACATGGCCGCTTTCTGTAGGTTACCAGTGGTCCAGCACCATGAACTATCCAGTGATCATGGAACAATATCTTGGATACTAGTAGGAGTACAAAACCGACATAAGAGATGGGTCCTGCTTTCTTAATCAATAGTCTCTGGCAGGCAGTGATAGGATAATCATGTGTCTTTATATCAGTGTGATAAACTTTGTAAATATGTGCAGAGGGCTCCTTGTGCTGCACTGAGACGGGCTTAAGTGGTAATAATTCATGGAAGAAAGGCCATGTGGAAGTTGGGAATAATTACAGTGACCTGTGATATTAGTCTGTCGTCTTAACCTAAGTTTCTCCCAGGAAAACAAAGCTGAGCCCTAGGTTTTTGTGCAGGTAGTTAGTTTCAGATAGTGATTCCAGGGTCCAGGAGTGAAGGACAAAGAAGAGTGACAGCAGGAAGGAGGAGAGGGCAAATCAAGTGTGCATGACTGAGTTGATGAACTTTGGAGGTCTATCCTGGGGGGCACCTCCAGAGTGGTGGAGTGGAATGGGCCACCTAAAAGATCACAGGCAAAAGCATTCATCCGCTGGCTCTAGGATCTCTCTTGGAGCTCCTTTGGTTCAATTGGTTGAGAGTTGCCCACTGGGGGTTAGCTCCCGCCTACTCCCAAGGCCATAGGTGGCCCATACCACCTGGGATGGGGGTGCCCAGGGCAGGTGAGTGCTTTCAGCATAAAATGGGCCAGACCTGTCTACAGTAGCCATGGCTTCAACAGGAAGCAAGACAGAGGACACGGTGCCAGGCTTAAGGGGGAGATCTGAAGGGGCCAAGGAAGTCTTACAAAAAGAGATTTGGCCTTCTGTGCTACAATCAATGTTTTCATAGGAAATACCTGTCAATACGCCCTGGTTTATGTTTTCTTATTTTTGTAAACCATTTTCCCAGATGTTTCACTACTAAGGATTTCACTACTATTTTGTTAATTTACTTCTTAGTAAGCGATATGTTGTCAACTTTGAAGAAAGAGAAAGGTTCTTCTTTTCTTTTAATCTGGCTAGAATTTCAATTCTTATTGTCTACCGTAACTACACACAGGGCCATCCCTCCCTTGGGGTAGAGGGAGGCAAATATTTTTTTCCAAGAGTGATTGTTTATATAAACAATTTGAGTTACCCCAGATCAACCTGTCAGCACCATTCTGGTGACTCACATATTCCTTTAAAATAAAGAGTGAAACTTTTGCAAGAATGATTTGCTCATATGGCTGTCTTCCAGGAATGGAGGGGGTCCAGGAACTCCTCAGAGCATCTGGCTGACCCCACACTTGGGTGGTGGAGGGAGAGGATTGGAAGGCACCCCAAACAGGGGCCATGGAACCTGGGGCCCTCACAGAGGGGCCTGGATCAGGGCATTCTGCTGGGATGGCACTGCCGCTGGGGTTGGTCCCAGCCACTGGAGGAGGACTTACAACATTTGAGGAGGATGCTCCAAAACACAAGGAGGGAAGAGGTGGGAGGAGCTGAGACCCCCCAGCCCAAGGCCCAGCGCTTTCTTCCCAGGTCCAAGGGCAGTGCCAGTTCTCCTAGTCACCCGCTTTTTCAAAAGCATCTTTTCTAGTGAACAAATTGCTGTTATTCTGACAGCCTAAACACTTGGAGAAACGGGCCTTTCCTTTGTGTGCTAGTGCCAAGCGTTTATAAATTGGGCTTTATGCAGCACAGAAACATGTATATATATTGGAAGTCCGTTTTTATCTGCAGTACAACCAAGGGCCAACTCATTAACAGTAGTAAAACACCATCTTCATGCTTTATATATTACTCTCCAGACATCGGTATTCCTCTTAGAATGTACTCCTTTGAACAGGATGGAATGCATCTCATTTTCATTTGATCTGTAATGGAATCTATAAGTATCACTGTATGTTTTCTTCTTTACTTTAAAAGAAGCCTCTTTGTTATTTTAACACTTGGTTAATATTTCTTACAACCTGTATTTATATCACAGATTCCACAGAAAATGCCATTATCAAGGTCAGACCATGGAGATACTGGCACATACACCCTTTCTTAGGAAGACAGCATTAATGCTGCTGTTCCTGTCGAACTGTTCCTGTTTCCATGAAGTTAATGTATAAAAATGTATTATTCATGAAAGAAAATCCATTTCACATATTTTGCCAATTGTTATTATTGTTCTAGAGGGGGAAATAAATGAAAATGGTGGTAGTTGTAAAAATGCATCCTTATTCAGAATTTAACATACAATACCAATTTAGACTACATACCTTCTTCGACTTTACACCTTCCATTAAACTGCAAAGCTCGATGTCAGCTAAACTCTATAAATGTTAATTTAAGGTCAAGGCGCCCCTGGGAAGCATTTGAATGCTTAGAGCAGAGCCCACGAAAACTTCTTTTCAAAGATTTATGGGCCGATGTGACTCCTTTCTGAAAAATAGGAACTCGATTTCTACTTTTTCCAATCACTTTCTATTTCAAGCTCTAGGACACACTTTCTTTATGGATCTTTCTGAGATGTTTAACGGCATTCTGGAGATGTTAAAATGCAAATTTTTTCCACGTGTGATGTATAGCGTCTCTCCGATTTAAACTTCATTTAGTGATGCTGAATGCTTTGTATAGTGAGGAATAAATCGTCCGTAACTTGGGTCCTCCTTCATCCATCAAGTAGCCAAAACACCAGTGCTTCATTTTCAATATCCAGATTATCGTGAGGTGGGGTTTTTGGCCAGTAATCACTTGTTCTGAAACGAGTTCACGTACCAAAATGCATTTAGCTTTGGTCCAAAGAGGCCCAGGGTCTGCTTTTCTTTGTTGCCTGACTTACTGTATGAAATAAAGTTGGGCACATGGGACTCTAACTTTTAAGGCTACCAAAGTTTCTATCAGCAGGGATCAGGAATCTTTTTAGGGAGTGATCAGAGGGAGCAGCATGGAAGCCAGGAGCCGACTCCCTTTTGCGGCTGAAGGCGTGGTGCCCACAGTGGCTTCTCCTCCTGAGGAGGGAAGGGTCATCACCGTGCTAACACAGCTCTCTGGGGTGTGGACTGGACGAGGCGCATCTGCTGCTCTCCTGGGAAGCCCTACCCACAGCCACTGGTCAAGGAGGGAGATCTCCATGGCCCTGTAAGCATTTCATATAACATCTTCTAGAGCACACCACCTCCTACAGCACATGAGGAAAGGCCAGCGACGTATAGTCTATCCAGGTGGTTGGATACCACAGCTTTGTCCAGAAAGGGATAATGTTCATTAGGCAGGGCAAGGAGATTTTTCTCTCAGAAATTTGAAAGTGGGAAAAAAAAAAACAACCCTAAAATCAGAATTGAGCAATTAGCAGGGGGGTTGAGGGTGATAGGATACACAGAGAAGGCTGTCTGCAGAGGCCATGAGGCAGTAAAGGTTATGGCTGATCAGAAGCTCTAATAATGCCAGTGCCGTAAAGCAGAAAATGGGCATTAGAGAGAAATTCCTCAGAAACATCAGGAGAGAGAAGCTAAGTTGTGTTCATTACAAAATACTGGAATGCAAACCATCTCCATGAAGCCTAGTTGTAAACCTTTTCTTAATTCCTGGAAACGCTCACTGTCTCATTTCCTGCTTTTCACACTAGATTTCTTGTTCATTGAGATATCCTGAATTCTTTACTCAGGACCAGCAAACGTGGGCCTGCTGGTAGCCTAGGCAGCTTCCAGGTAAAGCTGGGAATTAACTAAGGGACCCTTACCTTCCGATGGAGGACTCTTGGGAGCACATAACAAGAGGCTGAATCATGCAGATCAAACAGCAGTTGTTGCATTGCTGAGGGAGGTTCTGTCCAAATGGCACCTCGTTCCTTGGTGGGCCTGGGGACAGCTGGATGTGACCAGCAACAGCAGCTGCAGGAGTCCAGAGAGGTGAAGAGTAACCGCCACCCTGAGGACCTGGGGGAAGGGTGCTGTCCCGGACTCCCTCCAGTGAACACTGTGAGGTCTGGTCTTCTAGACAAGAGCACTTCTTGGCCTCTGTCAGTCATCTGATGTGGAAAAAAGACTCCAAAACAAAGCAGTCTCTCGGACGCCTGAACACTATAGATTCGCTGCAACCAGCGTTAACTGCCCCCTACGACCTTGTTCTTTGGAGGAAAATCTGGTCTACAATGATCAGAGTCAAGAGGGTAGGAGCGAAGTCCCAGTGGCCTCATCCAGGCGTGTCTCTGAGGTTGGGGGATGTGGCGGAGGGAGCACTGGGGTGAGAACTGGGAACATACTCGCAACTGAGAGCCCCTCACTTCACTTCTCAGGCCTTGGCTTCTTCATGGGTAAACTGGCTGGTGGGACTAGGTAGACACTAAGACCTCAGTTCTAAAAGCACAGGGTCTCTGATTTGATGCTGACAGCCTCCAAAGGATTTAGAGCTTTGTTCGTGTTCCCTGACCCAAGCTCAGGGGTGGAAAGGAATATTTTTCTGCTAAGAGCTTTGCCACTGCTGGCTTTAATGACCATACGGTAACTTCCAAGGTTGTGGATAAGCATGTAAATATTGAGCCACAGTCAGCTCAGACTCTGTGGTACTTTGGCCTGATCAAATGCGAAAGACGCATGAGGATGACAAAGGGTATAGTTATCCTGAGTAGGCAACGAACACAACTGCCCATCAGGCAGGCAGAAAGGGCTGGAGACCTGGCTCCCCCCTGAACCCTCAAGCAAAACCTCACCAGGGCTGGTATAGAGCTGCCCCTCGGATGGGACAATGGGACAATGTTAAGGCACGTGTCTCGCCCTGGGTCCCAGAGTTTCCCCAGTGGGATGTGGCTGGAGCTGCCCACAGTTAAACCACTTCTGTAAACCTGGCCCTCTGAGCCAGGGTCCATCCCCAAGATCTTGCCTGCCCGGTATGTCTCTGTGTGTAAAGTGTAAGGGCAGGGTGGATAGTTTCAGGCAGAGAATGCATGCGTGCAGAGGCCCAGAGCCCAGAAGGAAGTGGTGAGTTAGGAAAATCGCAAGTAGGTCATTTAACTGGAGCTTAAGGTGGGAAGCAGGGAGAGGTAAGATTAGAGATGGGAGTAGCGGCCCGTGATGCCTAATAAGCCAGCCTGAAGATTTGGATTTTAGTGTGTGGTCACGGGAAGTGACTAAAGGCTTTTTAGGGGAAAATGACATGAACAGTTTTCCTTTTTGGACGGTTCCTTCTGGCCGCAATGTGGATAAACAAGAGGAAGCAGCCACCTGGAGGCAGGAGGACCAGCCCTGGGTCAGCTGCCAAAGTTTGGAGGAGAGACCACCAAGGCTGGGATGAGGTGGTGGCCATGGGGGTGGAGAAGTGAAGGCTGTTACTCCAGCTTTCCTTTGCACCCCCAAGCAGGTGCAGGTGGCCTTCCTCTAGCCTCTCTTTGAATACTCGACACCTCTCTGGTTGCGTTTTTCATGACCTATTATAATTGTTTGCTTGTGTTGCCAGGGATTAGGTTCTTGTCTCGCCACAGAAAAAATTCAGAGAGGAGACACGAAGATTACAAAAGTAAAGTGGGGGTGTATTAAGGGATGGACAGTACACTGTCAAGGGAAGAGCGGGCAGGCTGAGATGAGAAGCTGCCCTGTGTTTCTCTGGCAAGTTGGTTACACAGAGTGTAAAAATGAATGGGCGAAATATTCACTGGGGAGGGAAGGGTTTGGGGTCATATTCCCTGATTTTCATCCCAACTCCACCTTCCTGAAGGGAGGAGGGATTTTTGTCCTTATTTAGTCTGGATCGGAAGTGTCATGGTGTCAGTGTATGATGGGTACTTCTAATCTGCAAGGCTAATTTTATTGTAATGAGGGCGTAATGAGCAAAAGGTTACATTCTAACACTGAAGATTCCTGCCTTTTCTCACTTTTTCGTTGTTATTGTTGGACTCCAGGACAGTTGTCACTCTAAAATGTGTGATTTCTTATTAGCCCAAAGGTTCCTGTTTTTCTTTCTCTGCCCAGGGATACCTGTTGTTTATGTGATGTAGGGTTTCCTGCATTTGGCCCTCCTTTTTCTGCCCAATCATTGCCATTTGGCCTGTGTCCCCCTTTCTCTGCTCATATCTAGCTGTCTGTCCTGCTCTAACACTTGCATATCTGTTTCTCCACCAGATGGTACCTTCTCTGAGGTGAAGAAATGCTTATTTTCATCTTGTGTCCAGTCAGCCAGCTTTCTGCCTGGTACATGGTAGTTTCCCAGAAGTTGTTGAAGGAGGAATGTTTATCCCTTATATATTCCACCCATTTCTCTAGTTCCACCACTTGGCAACTGTAAGGAATATATTTAAACCCATTTTGTATTTAAAGTCCCTTCAGAGCGCCCATCTCCACTTCCAGGTTCAACAACCTAGTTCTTTCAATGGTTCTATTTCTGACTTGGTTTTGAATCCTTCACTATCCTAGTTCACCTAATTATGCTAAATTCTTAGGACTGTGCATCGTACATCTGGAACCTTGAAAGCCAAGCTCCAGGAGGTACGTGAGACTGAAGACCCCACCCAGCACTGTCCTGTTGACCACTGCCCACTTGCTGCCTGCATGGTCCTTTTCTCCAAGTGCCAAGTTAGAAACTAAAGCAAAAAGAAAGTCCCCTCAGGGAAGTGAACAATTTCCCCATGTATTCTATAAAAATGTTCCTTATGGAAAATTGAGGAGGGGTGGGGAGGCTGTGGAGGAAGGGTCAGGTGGGCAAGGATGGATCTGCCCCTAGCAAAGGGGACAAGGACAAACAGCTAGTTGAAAGGAGAGCCCCAGGGGGTCTGCATTGCAGTTTCTCCCTATGGAGGCCAAAGCACAGAGTATCAGCTTCAATCCTACTCACAAGTTACCAACCCTCTCTTTCCTACGAAATGAAAGTATTTAACATTCCTTGTCATTTTCCTTTAGATATACACGTATAAGCTCAGACTTTCTAGCAGGAGAAGGAGAGAGACAGCAATATGGAAGAAGAAAAGTTCCATTGTTCTGTTGCTTCTAAAGTAAATGATGGAAATTATAACTAATTTACATATGGGAGATTAGCAGAGTATCCCTTTATTCCTATTAATATATTTTCCCTTCCTAATTATAAAGATTTGAATCTTTTTAAAACAACTTTATACAAAACATTTGTGTGGATATAAGAACTGCATGTTAAATGCTAATTCTGGATGAGTTATTTGCATAACCTTACAAAGGAGCTAAATTGCTTGTATTTAATAATAAATAGAGAGTTTAAAAGGATTGTGGATATCTTGAGAGAATGTGAAACAGAGAAAAAATTTGCTTCTATTTTAAGATATGGACTTTTTTTTTTCCACTTTGAATTTAAAACTATTCGTCACCCTCTAGGGAAAACTTGTCCTAACTTTTCACTAAGCTTAATATTCCAAGGCTCTGAATAACATAACTGTTGGAATACATTGAAGGTGAAGAGCTAGTATGTTTTTAAGTGAACATGGATAATTTTTTCAAAAGATAATAAACCACATCTAAAATAGTTCGACATTTGGAAAGTGGAGACTTTTGAAGATGAGAGATTCTGCATGTGAGAGCAAAATGGAGAGACTTGTAGAAATTATCCAGAGAACTCAGGGAGAATCAAAGTTCATAAAGAAAGATGGAAGACTTGTCTTTAAAGTATGTGATGTTACAGTGTTATGACTCAGATAGCAACTGTTATTTCTGCAGGTGAGAAGGAAAAACTTGCTAATAGGTAGAACGTGTGAAATAACTAAGATGCAGAGTACACCTAATTTTGATTTGATGTTTATGCTTTTTGAAGTCAAGAACCATCACTCATCAACCCTCAGTACAGCAGACCCTTCGTCTTTCTCTTTCTCCTCCGCCCCTCACCTCTTTGCTCAATTAACTCCATACTCTCTTGGTTTTCCTTCTCTTTGGTAATTCCTTTTCAACCTCTTTTGTAGATCCCTATTTCTCTCCTTGACCCCTAATTGTTTGCCCTCTAATTCAGTTCTTTTCTCTTATCCTCCCCCTCTCTTGGTGATCTTGTCAGTTGCCACAGCTTTAAATTCTATCTCTATGCTCCAGATACCAAATTTACATCCCCAAACCTGTCCTCTGAGTCTGGTTAGCAGATACTTGCAGCCACCTCCTCTCAGATGTCTGCCAGCATCTCAAATGCATCAAGCCAGTCCAAAACTACCCTCTCGATGTGGCCCACCACCCACATCTCCCCAAACGCCTCCATTTCAGTGACAGCACCACATCCACCCAATCTAGCTGCTGAATATCAATACCAGTATTGAAAGCCGCTTAGCATAGCCTCTGCCATTTCACTGAAGAAGCGTCACATCCTTCCACTTGTCTTCCTTTCCACCAGTGTCACCCCGTCTAAGCCACCTTCTCACATGGACCATTTTGTTGGCTTCCCTGCCGGCAACTGACTCTCATTTCTCCTCCAACTAATTTTTCCCACAACAACAACAACAAAAAAGTATTTTATATGTCATTAATTTTTACTGGCTGCCTTTCCTTAGCATTAATAAGCAAATTCTAGTGGTATATTTATACAATGAAATACTACTTGCCATAAAAAAGAATAAAATAATGCCATTTGCAGCAACATGGATGGACCTGGAGATCATCAGTCTAAGGGAAGTAAGCGAGAAAGAAAAAGGAAAATATCATATGATGTCACTCATATGTGAAATCTAAAAAAAAAGAAAAATGAAGACACTAATGAACTGATCTACAAAACAGAAACAGACTCACAGACATAGTAAACAATCTTGTGGTTATAGGGGGAAAGGGAGTGGGAAGGGATAAATATGGAAGTTCAAGATTTACAAACTACTACTGTATATAAAAATAGATTTAAAAAAATACAAATTCTGTATAGCACGGGGAACTGTGTTTGGTACCCTGTAATAACTTTAATGAAAAAGAATATGAAAACGAATATATGTATGTATATGTATGACTGGGACTTTATGTTGTACACCAGAGAGTGACACATTATAACTGACTATACGTCAATAAAAAAAAAAAAAATAGCAGATTCTATACCTACTGCAAAGTGGCTTCTCTGGGTTGCCACAAGTCTAACCTGGTCTATATACATACACAGGTCACTTTTCCATTAAAACCCTTTCAGTAGCTTCCAGTTATATAAGAATAAAATATAAACTCCTTACAGTGGAGTTAGAGACTTAAGGTGTCTCCGCAAAATTCATAGACTGAAATCCTCATCCCTAATGTGGTGGTGTTAGGCGATGGGGCCTTTATAAGGTGATTAGATCATGAGTGTGGAGCCCTCGTGAATGGGACTCACACCCTTATCAAAGAGGCCCCTTTAGGGTCCACAGACATCTGCAGATTCCTGCTCCAAGGTCCTTCAGGCGCCTGGCTTCTGACTTTGAAAATAACAAAGAACATTCCTTTCCTAATATACACATGCCTTAGCAGAGATAATGATCATCTATACAATGCCCAGAAGCCTGACCACTAGGACCAGTCACAATCCTCTACCAAAAATCACAATCCCTTACCAGAGTCCTGGAGCCCTACCCTTACACGACCCCTTCCCTTCCCTATTATCTCAACATCAACCAATCAGAGACTTGTGCACAAGCCGATCACACCCCTCGGTACCCCATGTAACCCTCCCTAAATAAAAGACCTCAGCAACTGACACTCAGGGCTCACCCAGGCACCTCTCATCTGTGTGCCCTGCTGCTGTCTATGACACTGTTCCTAATAAACTCCTTTTCTATTTTCATCCTTTGTCTGTGGTAAATTCTTCTACCACCCGCACATCAGCCTGCCACGTCCCAGGACAGCCCCAGACAGCCTCCTCACCCCCTTCTGCCATGTGGAGACAGGGAGAAGATAGCCAACTGTGAACCAAGAAGCAGACCCTCACCAGACACTGAATCTTCCGGCGCCTTGAGCTTGGACTTCCCAGCGCCCAGCACTGTGAGAAATGAATGTTTGCCATTTAAGCCTCCCCATCTGTGGCACTCTGTTCCAGCAGCCCAATGAACCAAGACACGTGGTCTCACAGCCCCCACCTGATCTAGCCCTTGCCAATGTGGCAGAATTCACCCACCTCCAGCCTCCTCCACCTTTCTTACTTTCCTCCAGCCACACTGACCCTCTTTGAACCTACCAAATGTTCTGTGCTTTTTCCAGTCTCAGAGACTTTACACATGCTGTTCCTCTACTGAGAATACCTTGTCCCCTGCTTTTCATGTAACTGACCCTCTCAATGTTGAGCTTAAATGATGCCCCCTTAGAGAGGTCTTCCTTGCCCACCAGCTCTAAGTTCTGTCTACAGTGTACCATGTATCACCCTACCTTATTTGTTTCCTTCAAAGCACTGATCACAATTTGTATTTTATATTTTTTTGTTTACCTGTCAGTTGACAGCCTCCTCTCCTAGACGGCTAATACCCTAAGGATAGGGATTATATTTGTTTTACTATCTAAAGAGCTTAGTACAGTGCCTGTCACATCCTAGATCTTCAATAAATATTTGTAGAATGAGTGAAAAATAAGTGAACGAGCCGAGGGCAATTACAGAAGCAAAGTTTTCTGTAAAATTCTTGGTGAGTGAGCAAAACTAGCCAACTGCCCCATGTCTGAAAACTCAGTGGTGGATGGCTACAGTTTGCTACCTGAATACCTTACCTTGATATGTAATTTCTTTAGGGAAGAAATTATGATCTACAGCAATTTTTTCATGTCTGGAGAATATTAAAAGTTTGGGAATGTAGCCTTTCAAAATGTCAAGTGCCTATTGTATTGAGGTTTTTAATGTTTTCAAATGATTTAAGCTAAATTGCATTCTCATTATTTACTCACAAAACACTCACATGGCCTGAAGGAATAGAATCTAGCCCAGCAAATGAAGTGAGGGAAGTCAGAATACGGAGACTGAAGTGGGCTGTCTACACAAGTCTCCAATTTCCCTGGCATGAGACAGAAAAACATCATGGCAAGGTGACTCTAGAGGAGAATTGCTCACTAGTGTGGGTTTAGACCAAATGACTTTAACTCTGACAGTATATGATTCAGTGACTCTCAGTGAGTTGATACGGCTCCTTGGACTTCTGTGCTATTTCCTCTGTTCCAGTATAATTTTCCTCAAGTTTTAAATATTGCTTCTATAGTTATAGAATAATTACCTATGCAAAGATGGTGTAAAACCCTCGGCAATTCAAAAAAAAAAAAAAGTAATTGGACATGCCAGGGAACAGCCTCTGCCCTGCTGATTCCTCTGAGTGACATTTCAAAGCTGATTACTTAGTCCTATTCAGACAGATGTCCCACTGCAGTCAACATCCTCCTTGTGTTTGCCTCAATAGGGATTTTGCCTTAATAAGAAATATAGAATTGGGTTCTTAGGGATAATTATGATAATAATTTTCAAAGGACAAGTCTTTCCCTTAATAAATAATTCTCCTCTAAGAGCAAGCATCCTTGAATCTTATCTCTGCTATTTTTCAAATGAACATTTTAAAAAATCTATTTGGACACTTGAGACTTATGCAATGATAAGTGGAACTCAGAAATGACAAATTCTGGTTTTGTGTGGATATTCTGGTTTTGTGTGTTTACCTAATGCCAACGGTAGGGGGAAAATAAGCAAATTTGTTTATTACAGTCTTCTTTAATCTTCCAATGCCAAAGATAGCCTCAGATTTATAGTAAATAAAATATTCCACCATTGTGCTAAATTAATTAATAGAAACCAATAGAGGCTACCCTATCAGCCTATGGTATCATTGGAGTTTAATACAAGGCAAGCAGTGTTTGGATGGTTTGAGGTGATTTAGCACCTCCCAATTATATCCATTAGTCCCCAGTCCATCTCCTATAATGTACAATTAAGTAAAAAGAGATCATTTATTAGGCTGTATTTCCCCAGCCCTCCCTTAAATTCACAGTGCTGCCTCTAAGCTGCTCATATGTGGAAATTCTGGACTCACCATTGGAGACAGCAGTACAGGGAGGTAGCTAAGACTATACAAATGTTCTGAAGGAACACAGTGTGAAAAAAGTGGGTGGGAGGCAGTGGTAGCCTGTAAGGGGTTCTCAGGACACTGTCTCTACACCATCACAGCTCAAGGCAGATGCTTGCATTTCATTGTCACAATGGTGAGAACACTGAACAAAAACTTCAAAGAGCGGGAATCTAATTCAGTCACGACACTCTTAGCTGTGAATCCTTACCCAAGACATCAAGTTCCTCATTTTAAAATGGAAAGTATTGGATTTCTGCTTCTTTTGGGGACATAGAGTAAACATCATTACCCTGTTTGTCCTATAAAATAAAACTTTAAAACCCAAAACATTACATATAAAACACATAAGAAGACACTGAAAGCTAGAGAGAAGAAGGCAGACAAACAAAAGACTTCGGGACATGAGAAAAAGCATGGTGGTGAGTTCTCCAAGTTTTCTTTTAGCCTCAGGTATCCCAGATTTTGAGTTGAAGAGGCCAACAATATGAGAATGCCAATGGGGGGCAGGGGGAAAAGCCACAGGAAAACCTGCTCTCTCCAGCCAAGCAATAAAAAAGGGCAGTCCATTAAGACAGAAAACTTATAGACAGTAACAGCCAAGCACCACAAAAAAGAATGTAGCCTTACCCCACTCATGCTGGCAAAGATGAGTGGACTGAGAAGTTGAGACTTCCACTCACACACACTGTAACAAAGGTGCCCCAACACCCCTACCAGGGTGATGTCTAAGAAAACCAACAGGAAGATGGAACGTTCATCCATGCTGACAAATAATGAGACCCTTTTCCACGCAATATCACTAGGGACGATGTGGGAGTCTGTAGTCCACGTGGAAAACTTTAAAACTGCAAAATGCAATCACTGAAATAAAATGGGCACAACAGTAGAAAGAAGGGACAGAGTAAAGAATCAATGAACTGGAAGATAGAACAATAAAAATTACCCAGTTTGAACAAACAGAGAAGAAATAAACTAAGGAATAAAATGAACAGAGCCCCAGAGACCTGGGGAAACTATAACAAAAAATCTAACTTTTGAGTTATCTAAGTCCTGGAAGACAGGAGAAAATGATGAGATTGAAAAAGTACTCAAAGAAAGAATGATTGGAAATGGCCTAAATTTGGCAAGAGACATAAAATACAGCTTTAAGAAGCTGGGTGAAGCCCAAACAGGGAAAACTCAGTGAAATCCATGACGAGACACATCATTATTAAACTTCTAAAGGTTAAAGACAAAGACAAAATACTGAAAGTGTTCAGATAAAAATGACTCACCCATAAAAAGGAATAAATAATGTCATTTGCAGTGATGGACCTGGAGATTGTCATTCTAAGTAAAGTAAGCCAGAAAGAGAAAGAAAAATACCATATGATATTGCTTATACGTGGAATCTAAAAAAAAAGGGACACAAATGAATTTATTTACAAAACAGAACTGTTTCTCACAGACATAGAGAACAAACTTATGGTTACCAGTGGGTAAAGGAGGTGGGAAAGGATAAATTGGGAGTTCAAAATTTTACCTCTTAGGGAGTGACAGAAATGTTAGCTATCTTCACTGTGGTGGTGGTTTCATTGGTGGATACATCTATCAAAATTCATCAAACTGTACATCTGAAATATGTGTAGTTTACTGTAAAGGAATCATATAACAGTAAAGGTTTTAAAAAAGAAAGAAAGAAAAGCTAAAGACAAATACAAAATCCTGAAAGCAACAGGATAAAAGTGACACTTTAACAATGAGGAAAAAATAATTCAAATGACAGTGGATTGCTCAACAGAAATCATGACTATCAGAAGAAAGCAGAAATAAAAAAAATACATTGAACTGAATGGAAATCAAATTACAACATAAAAATTCTGTGTGACATACCTAAGGCAGTGGTGAGAGGGAAATTTATAACACTAAAAGCATATGCTAGTAAAGAAGAACAATTCTGTAATCAATAATATAACATCCCATCTCAAGAATTTGGAATAAAAAGAGAAAAGTAAATCCAAAGCAAGCAAAAGGAAGGAAATAATAAAGAACAGAAGTCAGTGAAATTAAAAACAGAAAAACAGTAGAGAAAATCAGCAGAACAAAGAGCTGGTTCTTTAGAAAGATCAGTAACATTGATGGAACCTTTTGTATGACTGACAAAGTTAAAGGAAGAAAAGACAAGTTACCAACATCAGGAATGAAACAGAAGCTGTCACTAAAAACCCAGCAGACATCAGAAGATAATAAGGGAATGTCCATTAACAGATGAATGAAAAAGAAGACATGGTATATACGCACAATGGAATACTACTCAGCCATAAAAAAGAATGGAATTTTGCCATTTGCAGGAACATGGATGGACTTGGAGGGTATTATGCTTACTGAAATAAGTCAGACAGGGAATGAGAAATAATGTATGATTGCTTCTTGGCCTTTTGGCTAAGATCAAGTGGAGAAATACTGTATGATATCACTTATATATGAAATCTAAAAAAATAAACTAGTTAATATAAAAAAAAAAAAAAAGAAACAGACTCACATAGGAAACACACTAGTGGTTACCAGTGCCGATAGGGAAGGAGGAGGGGCAAGACCGGGGTATGGGATGAAGAAGTGCAAACTACTATGTATAAAATAAATAATTGGTGCAGCCACTGTGGAAAACAGTATGGAGATTCCTCAAAAGACTAGGAATAGACCTACCATATGACCCAGGAATCCCACTCTTGGGCATATATCCAGAAGGAACCCTACTTCAAAAAGACACCTGCACCCCAATGTTCATAGCAGCACTATTTACAATAGCCAAGACATGGAAGTAGCCTAAATGTCCATCAACAGATGACTGGATAAAGAAGAGGTATATTTATACAATGGAATACTATTCAGCCATAAAAACCGACAACATAACACCATTTGCAGCAACATGGATGTTCCTGGAGAATGTCACTCTAAGTGAAGTAAGCCAGAAAGAGAAAGAAAAGTACCATATGACATTGCTCATATGTGGAATCTAAAAAAAAAAAAAAATGAACATAAATACAAAACAGAAACAGACTCATAGACATAGAATACAAACTTGTGGTTGCCAAGGGGGAGAGGGGTGGGAAGGGACAGACTGGGATTTCAAAATGTAGAATAGATAAACAAGATTATACTGTATAGCACAGGGAAATATATACAAGATCTTATGGTAGCTTACAGCAAAAAAAATGTGACAATGAATATATGTATGTTCATGTATAACTAAAAAATTGTGCTCTACACTGGAATTTGACACAATATTGTAAAATGACTATTACTCAATAAAAAATGTTAAAAATAAATAAATAAATAAGCAACAAGGATATATTGTACAGTACAGAGAATATAGCCAATATTTTGTAATAACTATAAATGGTGTATAACTGTTAAAAATTGTGACTCACTCTGTTGTACACTGGAAACTTACATATTATTGTACATCAACTACACTTCAATAAAAAAGAGAGATAAATAAATAAATAAATGAACAAACATTTAAAAAAAATAGTTCACCCTTGAACAAAATGAGTTTGAACTATACATTATAAGTGGAATTTTTTTCAATATTAAATGCTACAGTACTATACAGTATGGGGTTAGTTGCATTGGCTGATGTGGAACTATGGATACAGAGGGACAACTATAAATTATATGTGGACTTTTGAATGCATGGAGAGTCAGTGCTTCTAACCCCCATGTTGTTCATGGGTCAATTCTACTAAAAACAACTCTATACATATAAATTTGACAACTTGGAAGAAATGGACCAATTCCTCAAAAAACACAAATTACTACAAGTCATTCAATAGACAATGTGAATAGCCAAAAAGCTCTTAAGGATATTGAATTCATAATTTTTAAAAGTACCAAAAAAAGAATTCTCTGATCCTAGATGATTCTACTGGAGAGTTCTACCAAATATTTAAAAATGAATTATCACCAATTCTACACAATCTCCTCCAGAAAATGAATAGCAAAGGACAGTTCCCAATTCATTTTATAAGCTAGTATTACTCTGATACCAAAAGCAGAGAAAGACAGTACAAAACAAACTGTACGACAAATATGCCTCATGAATACAGATGCAACATTTTAAACAAAATATTAGCAAATAGAATTCAGCAATGCATTAAAAAAATTACATACCATGAGCAAGTGATATTTATTCTAGGGATGCAAGACAGTTCCAATATTTGAAAATTATTCAATGTAGTCAATTCAATGTAATCCAGTATATTAAAACAAAGAAGAAAAAAATAACATGATCAAATCAATCAATGCAGAGCAATCATCTGACAAAATTCATGAAAAATAGGAATAGAGAGGAATTTACACAACTTGATAAAAGAACATCTACAAAAAAACCTACAACTACCATTACACTTAACAGTACTTTGCAAGGATATCTGTTTTCACCAATGATAGTCAAAACAGTGCTAGAATTTCTAGCCTACAAATATTGATTGGATTTTTATATACTAGCAATGAACATATGAATACTGAAAAACACAACGCTTGTACAATAGCTTAAAAAAATCCTTACTTGTAAATCTAACAAGATATGTATAGGGTTTGTGTGCTAAAGCTACACAATGTTGATATAAGACACTGAAGATTTAAATAAGTGGATTGAAATACAGTGTCCATGCATTAGAAGAGTCAATATAGTAAAGATGTAGTAAAAATATCAATTCTCCCCAAATTGATATACAGGTTTGATACAATTCCTCCAAAAATTCTTTAAAAAAAAAAAATATATATATATATATATATGTATATAAATACATATATATATATGTATGTAATGTTATTCTAAATTTTATATAGAAAGGCAAAGTAACTAGAATATCTAAAACAATTTTGAAAAAAAGTTGGCGGAATCAGTCTACTCTGTTTCAAGATGCACACAGGTACATTAATCAAGACTGTGGTATTGATGGAAGGATAGACAAACAGATCAATGCAACAGAATAGAGAAATTAGAACTAGATCTACATAAATATGCCCCATAGATTTTTGACAAAAGTGCAAAAGTAATTCAATTGGAGAAAGAAAATCCATTCAACAATAGTTCTAAGGAAATTGGACATCATCAGTAGATTAACAACAACAACAAAAAAGACCCTTGACCTAAGTCTCACACCTTGTTCAAAAAAATTAATTCAAAAGACTAGGAATAGACTTACCATATGACCCAGTAATCCTGATCCTGGGCATATATCCAGAAGGAACCCTACTTCAAAAAGACACCTGCACCCCAATGTTCATAGCAGCACTATTTACAATAGCCAAGACATGGAGACAGCCTAAATGTCCATCAACAGATGACTGGATAAAGAAGAGGTGGTATATTTATACAATGGAGTACTATTTAGCCATAAAAATGACAACATAACGCCATTTGCAGCAACATGGATGTCCCTGGAGAATGTCATTCTAAGTGAAGTAAGCCAGAAAGAGAAAGAAAAATATACAAGATCGCTCATATGTGGAATCTAAAAAAAAAAAAAAAAATGAACATAAATACAAAACAGAAACAGACTCATAGACATAGAATACAAACTAGTGGTTGCCAAGGGGGAGAGGAGTGGGAAGGGACAGACTGGGAGTTCAAAATTTGTAGATACTGACAGGCATATGCAGAACAGATAAACAAGATTATACCATATAGCACAGTGAAATATATACAAGATCTTGTGGTAGCTCACAGTAAAAAAAAATATATATATGACAATGAATATATGTATGTTCATGTATAACTGAAAAATTGTGCTCTACACTAGAATTTGACACAACATTGTAAAATGACTATAACTCATTAAAAAATGTTAAAAAATGGATAACAGACTTAAATTTAAAATTATAAAACTTTTAAGAAAAAACAGAAAATCTTGCATAACTAGGATTCATCAAAGACTTCTTTGACTTGATACCAAAATCATGATCCATAAAAGGAAGCATTTATAAATTAGACTTCATCAAAAATTTTTAATCTTTGCTTTCTGAAAGACCCTGTTAAGAAAATAGAAGGACAAATTACAGGCTGGCAGAAAATATTTGCAAATCACATATCCAAGAAAAGGTTAGTGTCTTAAATATATCAAGCACACTCAAACTGAAGAATAAAAAAAGCAAATGCTCCTATTAAAAATTGAAATGAAGATATACTTCACCAAAAAGGATACAATATGGCAAACAAACACATGAAGAGATGTTCGACATCATTTACCACTAGGGAAATGAAAATTAAACCACAATTAGATATCACTATATACCTATCCAAATGGCTAAAATGAAGAACAGTGACAACACCAAAAGCTGGTGAAGATGTGAAGAGACTGAATCATTTATATAATACTGGCGGAATGTAAAATGGTACAGTCACTCCAGAAAACAGCTTAACAGTTTCTAAAGAAAAGAAAATGAAATAAAATAAACATGCAATTTCCAAATGACCCATCTGTTCTCTAGTGGTTGGCAGCAATTAAGGAGGGGGAGTGGCATGCCTATAAAAAGGCAACATGAAGAACACTTACGGTGATGGAAGCTTTCATCTTGACTGTATCAATGTTAATATTCTGACTGTGACATTGTGTTATAGTTTTAAGAGATGTTACCACAGGGGGACCAGGAGCTTGATAAAGGGTACACAGGATCTCTCTGCAATTTTTCTTACAACTGCCTATGAATTTACAATTCTCTCAAAATAGAAACTTTAATTTTAAAAAAGAAGGTACCAGCAAGGTAGTTTCTTATATCACATCTCGATTCTGAGAGACTCTCAGTTATCATTTTAGTTGAACAACTGTAAATACATAGAAGTGTAAGCATAAGATATACCGGCTAATTTAAGCTAATTTATTTTTAGCATTTATGACTGAAGTAGAAATAGGTCACTAAGTTGAAAATTAATAGACTATATTCAGTCTGGTAAATTCTTGCATATTCTTCTCAGGTTGAGAATAGCAACTGTAGTGTCAACTTGTGAAGTACTATTTAGAATAATGCAAAAACCTCAAGTTCATTTCATATAATTCTGCAAAAAGCCTGCAGGAAAAAAAAAAAATCCTATCACAGGCACATGGCCTCGGGTCAGAAGACAGTGAAATGTCAATTTCCCATTCTCCACGAAAATGCCATTCTAAAAACACAAGACTATATAAATACTATGTTAATTCTGGCAAAAACAAAGAGAAAACAAACTATACACATCAAAACAATAACAATACCAAAAACAACAACAACAATAGCCTATTTCCATAATTCCATGCAATAGCTTTCCCTGAATGCAATTCATCCACTCCTGACTGAATGCTTCTCATATACCAGCCAGAGCTTGACTGGAGAGGAACTGAGAGGAGGAGCCTACAGTACTCTGTCCAGTGCTGAACTGAGGTCAAGAATCGGCACTCAGGGTCAAGGTGAAATAGAAAAAGATAAACAACCCAATTCAAAAATGGGCAGAAGACCTAAACAAGCAACTCTCTCAAGGAAGACATACAAATGGCCAATAAGCACATGAAAAAATGTTCAATATTGCTAATTATTACAGAAATGCAAATCAAAACTACAGTGAGGTATCACCTCATAACAGGCAGAATGGCCATGATTCAAAAGTCCACAAACAATAAATGCTGGCGAGGGTTTGCAGAAAAGGGAACCCTCCCACACTATTGGTTAGAATGTAGTTTGGTGCAGCCACTATGGAAAACAGTATGGAGATTCCCCAAAAGAGTAAAAACAGATTTACCCTATGATCCAGCCATCCTGCTCCTGGGCACATATCCAGAAGGAATCTTAATTCAAAAAATACATACATCACAATGTTCATAGCAGCACTATATACAATAGCCAAGACATGGAAACAACCTAAATATCCATCGGTAGATGACTGGATAAAGAAGTTGTGGTATATTTATACAATAGAATACTACTCAGCCATAAAAAGTAATAAAATAATGACATTTGCAGCAATATGAATGGACCGGGAGATTGTCATTCTAAGTGAAGTAAGCCAGAAAGCAAAAGAAAAATACCATGTGATACCACTTATATGTGGAATCTAAAAAAAAAAAAAAAAAAAAAGACAAACTTATTTACAAAACAAAAACAGACTCATAGACCTAGAAAACAAACATGGCTACCATGAGGGGGAGGGGAGGAAAGGGATAAATTGGGAGTTCGAGATTTGCAGGATACTAACTACTATATATATAAAATAAACAACAAGTTCATACTTTATAGCACAGGGAACTATATTCAATATCTGTAGTAACCTATGGTAAAAAAAATACGAAAACAAGTATATTATGTATATGTATGACTGAAGCATTGTGCTGTACACCAGAAATTGACACACCGTAAACTGACTATACTTGAATAAAATATATAGAGAGAGAAAGCGAGGCAGGCAATCTAACTGGCTTTACTCCAAGGGCTCAAGATGAGAAGCCAAGTCCAGATGTGAGGCAGCAGGGGAGAAACCAGGGGCAGCGGAAATGCCACCCAGAGCAGGAGAAGCTGGAGAGACTCCAACCATCGGGGCAAAGCTGAAGACATGTTTATAGGGTTCCCGTGCTTTCACTACAGGTGAGAGGACTGCTACAGTTTCAGGTCAGTTCAGACACTCATTTGTTCAACAGACATGAACAGGGAACTTTTTACGTGCAGGGCTTTGTGCTAAGTAAGCAAAGGCCATTAAGTGCCTACAGTTCAGTTGAAGAGGGATAAGGTAGCAATGACCAAGGCCTGTGAAAAGGTGAAGGTAAGCATGGGGTGAGATGGGTGCCCCCAGGGAGGCCTTTCTGTTGATCTGAGTGTTTGTGGTGATAGAGGGGTGGAGAAGGAGGTGGGCCAGAGAAAGTGCTCCTGAGATAATACTATCTGACCTGAGTCTTAAAAGGACAAAGGTGAAGGAGAGAAGGATTGGGAAAGAAATTTCAGGCAGAGATAAGGAGAAGGAATCTGTGTAAGATGCTAAGGCCCAAAACCTGATGCCTCTATGGAAATTTCATTTCTGAAGAAATTGGCCAAGGTGAGGACTTGGGGGACGCTAGACAGAGCCACTGATGAGGGTGAGGCTCAGAACTGAAGGCAAGGGCATTAAATGAAAGACTGCACAAAGAAGGTGGACCTTCCAGCCCTACTCCGTGTGGAATGCCAGCCTTCAGGCTCTACCACCTGAGGCAGAGATTCATTCAAACTCTAACAGACATGATCCCCTAGGGGATCTTGCTGAAATGCAGACTTTGATGCAGTAGGTTTGAGGATGGCGCTGATTTTGCTGTTCCTTAAACCACACTATGAACAGCAAGGGTCTCGAGTGCACTAGTCCCCAGAGGTCGTGGAAATGCTCCACTGGAGTGAGGGAAGGGAATGTTGGGGCTCACATCTGTAGTATTTATCAAAAAAGTAGGAAATTAAGCTTTGTGCAGTCATATACAGATCAACTCTGCACCTTCACTCACTCTAGAGACAATCAGCGTGTATAATATGACAGGTGACCTGCAGGAGGGGTGGAAATTCTGTAACTTGGAGGAATGGGCAGTGGCACTTTTCTCCTACATCAAATTTCAACTTGTAGCCATGAACTGCAATTGTTTTACTCAGGGGACTTCTGGACTGTATTATCTAATGTTGACTGATCTTCATAAAATGGACAAGTGGCTTAAAAAGATTTCTACTCACAAACCACTGTAGGAATATGAATACAAGTGAACAATAAAGTGGCAGTAATAACGCCTCCACTACTCCTGGAATGAGCTCTCGGTAGCCACATAGCGACATCAAAAAAATGACTCCAAATCTGACTCCAGGTTGGTTAAAAATAAATCAAAAGTATGTATACGACTATTTGCAGTATGGATTTATATCTACAAATATTAACAATTAATCCTGTTATGAGTGTATATTGTTGGGATATTAGTGAAGGCATGACAATTAGCAGCATTTTTCAAAACAAAGCATTTCCATGGAGCAAATCTCTACTATTTTTCAGCTACATTTAAGAACATGCAATTCTCAATCTGGGACAAAATTTAATCAAATCTGATGTTACATTTTTTGAAATTGCTTTTGCACTTTCTTACATAATAGCAGAGGCAAAAATCATACACTGGGGAGTGGCTTGGTCCTTCTGGTGTAACCTACCACCTAAAATGTACATGAAAAACAATATGGCAACCAACACATAGAATAGCAAACAGTGACTCAAGGACTCCCCCTCTTCTAGGTCCCAGGTCATCTCCATTCAGCTAAGCGTTGAAAACAGTACACAGGAGATTTTTGATGGGACTGTAAATGGGTCACATCACTTTTGCTTAGATTCCACTGACCTGAACTCAGAACTTGACTGCAACTAACTGCAAGAGAGACTGGGAAGTGTCACCTGCCAAAATTTTGATAAGAGCTGTGTCTGAAGCCAGTACCTCTATTGAGGAAGTACGTCTGAGAAGTGGGCTAAGGAACTATTGTGTATCATTATACTTCATGGTTAAACTGTGTGCATGTTGGCTTTTTGAAAATTATTTTAAAAACTAAATTTTAAAAGGTAATAAAAGCATAAAATAAACAGGCATCCGGGCAGACATTTAGAACTGGCAACCAATCTGTTTTGGGTATGATTTCCTTTTTTAAAGTTTTGTTTAATTTTGCTTTTGAGGATATACCTTTATCTAGCCCTATTTGAAAATGTAGATAAAGAAACAAGCAGGAAAAAATGCCTAAGGTTAGCTAACATATTTTATTCAAAATACATATAGATGATTTTTTACTAGATTCCTGCAAAAATAATGACATTAATAGATATTAGGCTGCATTATGAAGACTAAGCACAGAAGTTGATGAATCCAGATGGGGTTGCTTTCCTTTAAAATTAGTCCATAAGCTGGTATATAAAATATCCATTTCTGAATGCTTAATTGATATCTAATAATATTCTCCAGAATTTAGGTAATTAATCTAATTAATTTTGCTAGGCTGACAACAAAATCACAGAAAACAACTCAAGAAATGCAGACCATATAACAGATGACTGTTCTTATTATCTCTGGAAATAATCATTCCCGGGGAAGATAAAACGTTCATCATACTGTTGTAAAATGAATGAAAGCTGCAAATTAAAATTCCAAATCCTGATAACATAACTGTACAAGAGGGGAAAGTGAAATTTACAAGGAACAATTAGAAAAATTATAAATACTTAGGTTTTCTAAAGTTATTTTATAATGTATTTGATTGCTGAGCTATTAAGATTTTTCTCTCATAAAATTACAATAAATTCTTAGCAGTCTGAAAATCCTATCAGCAGGAAGCACGTGTCTTTTTTTAATGCAATGTGACTTTAAAATGAGCAATTCCCAATTATTAACCTTAAAGCATCTCAACAGACAGAAATAGAGATAAATGCTTTGTTTTTCTAGGGCCTCACACCAGGCATTTTCATCCTCTCCTCTTTCCTTCATAGGAAGCAATTAAATCTTTGCATAGAGGATTTACCAGTCTTTGGAAAAGCAAAATCATTAGAACAAAACAATGTGGCCATTTGAAAAGAGTATCAGGGTAGGTAATAACAATTGAACTTTGAGTTATTAAAGCAATACATTTTTTAATCAATTTGGGAAGTATGATGAGGATCTGAAATCTTTACTTGTTATTAAATGATTTTTCTCCCCTAAGACAATCATTCTCAGACTGACCTCTTAAGGTTTCTTTAAAATCTAACTCAATTATCATTTTTTTCTCAGACTTTCTAAAGAAATGAGGAACTTTTTCAGTATGAACAGAGTAGTAGTTACCAATGGGGAAAGGGTGTGGAAGTAGAGCAAAATGGGTAAAAAGAGGGTCAACCGTATGGTGATGGATGAAAACTAAACTTTTGCTGGTGAGCATACTGTAGGGTATACAGAAGTCGAAATATAATGTAGTACATGTGAAATTCATATAATATTACAAACCAATGTGACCTCAAAATTATCCGTACCATATTCATTTCATGTTGT
Organism: Camelus ferus; assembly: GCF_009834535.1. Taxonomy (NCBI): domain Eukaryota; kingdom Metazoa; phylum Chordata; class Mammalia; order Artiodactyla; family Camelidae; genus Camelus; species Camelus ferus. The sequence goes on from NC_045709.1 coordinate 65,236,848, forward strand.
ATACTTCTATGGAAGTTAGATGCTATATAAGTCTTTGGATATTTATAAGCACAATTCTCCTTTTTAACCTGATATGATGTTTTGAGTTGCTAGAAGCAAGAACACCAGCATTTACTGCTCTAAGTAGAGTTAAGTTTAACACATGATGATGTTTGGCAGGTTACGGTTGATGATGTCATGTTGGGACAATCCCATCAACAAAGGAATGGAGCAAGGTGCTTAAAAGGCCAGTTTTGAAGTAAGCATACTCAAGGTTGCAAACAGAAGCTGAGAAACCAAGACTGGAATTTGTTTCAAATCTTCTGGGAAACTTTCAGCTCAAGAGAGTGCAAACACTATTAAAAAATCTTTCAGTTGTCAAACAGCTGAATGCTGATGAATGTGCACCCAAAGAGCTCATGCCAGCAGATCTGCTGGATGTGGTCCTGTCTGGAGAGTCAGCACAATACCCTGGACGCACAACCCACTAGAGCCTAAGGGCAGGCCGCAGCCCAAAGATCTGGACAGACAGCAAAGGACAGTTCAGAAACAGTTTGTGAGCCACGACCAATTCAAAAATGCCCCAAAATATTTTCAAAGGGATAGAACCATTTATTTCACAGTCACTTAAAAAATATATATATATATATTTATATATATATTTATAAAAATCCTGAAAATACTACCTCTGTCCTTGGCCTGACCTGTAATGGTCTAATTTGTTTGTATCCCCCCAAACTCATATGTTGAAATCCTTACCTCCAACAGTGATGGTACTGGGAGGTGGGGCCTTTGGGAGGTGCTTAGGTCATGAGGTGGAGCCCTCAGGGATGGGATTAATGCCCTTACAAAAGAGATACCACAGAGCTCCCTAGATCCTTCTACCATGTCAGGACACAACAAGAAGCACTGGTTATGTTGCAGGAAGATGGGGCAAGAAAGGATGGCCACGTCCCAGGTCCCAGGAGACTCACTGGGATGTAACCCATCAAGTGATGGTCCTTGGCTTCGAGCAGGAAAGAATTCAAGAGTGAGCCATAGTAGAATTAAGACAGATTTATTCAAGGAGAGACACGCTCCATAGACTGTGGGCTGTCTCAGTAAGCAACAGACAGCGTGACCACAAGGTGCGGGGTTGTTCGTTTTTATGGGTTCAGTAACTTCATATGCTAACAAGTGAGACGATGACTTCAACTACTTGGAGGAGGGGCAGAGATTCCCAGGAAATGGGCCACCTCCCACTTTTGACATTTTTGGCCAGCCTTGAAACTCTCATGGTACTGATGGGAGTGTCATTTACCATGCTAGTATATTACAGTGAGCATATAATGAAGCTCAAGGTCCATTGGAAGTCAAAACCTCCACCATCTTGGACCTCAAGGTGTACTGGGAGCCAAATCATTGCTGTGTCTTTCCTTTCATGGTTGTGCCCTGTCTGCTTTCCTCCTGTCTCTGTTATGAACCAGGAAGAGAGCCTTCATCCAGAATGTGACCAAGCAGGTGCCTGGATCTTGGGCCTTCTGGCATCCAGAACTGTGAGATATAAATTTCTGTCACTTATAAGCCACCCAGTCTGTGGTACTTTGTTACAGTCACCCGAACAGACTAAGAAATGACACTATACCTCTTACTAGAACAGTTGATGCAGCCCCTCATCTCCTTCAGTCTCCTCCTTGACTTCTCAGATTTAAGGGTGAGCTCTTGCCAAACTAATCTTCCTAAAAATATCTTCTCACTGTTTCCTTATCTTTTCAGAACTTCTCTACTTCATTGAGGTTGACCAGTGGAAGACTGTTTGCAAAACTGACCACTCCCTGCGATCCACACCCTTTGCCCTGTGTGCAAAACCATAGCAGCTCCTCCCATCCTCCTGTTAAGAGGTGGAGTGTAATTCCCCACCACTTTAGCCTGGCTTTGTGATAGATGTGTTGTTGACAGGGTGCCAGGCATGAGGCAGGGATTCAGGAGGCCGTGGCATGCTTCTGCTCTTCTCTCCTGTACCCCTGCCACGTGAGAAGGATGAGCACAGACTAGCCAGCTGGAGCATGAGATAAGAGACCACATGGAGACCAGCTGAAGCGCTTCAGCCAACAGCCAGCGAGCCTAACAGGTAAGTGAATTTTTCTAAACCAACAGCCCCTAGTTGACCTGTTTGCTGACTTCAGCCCAGCTGACAGCAAGCCCAGTTGAGATCCACTGATCCTGGCCCAGATCAGTAGAACCACCTGGTCAACCTTCGAGTACTAGGCAGTAGCAAATGGTCTTTAAGTTGGGATGTGATTTGTTACATATGCAAAAACTGATAAAGGTAGCCCCCGCACATCCACAATTACTCCCACCTCCATGTTTACATCCTCACGTTGTTCTTCCTAGGATGCCTCCTTCTCTTTCCTCCACCTTCATCTGTCCAGAAACTTCTAAGACCCAAAGCAAGTGCTATCTCACAAAGCCATCCTTGACTACTTCAACCCATACAAATATCTCCCTTTAGCTTAGTTTTTTAAAAAATTTCACCTTTCTTGGTAATAGTTCATGTATCCCATATTCGATTATATGAACCCCGAGTTACCTCTGTCCCTAACACAAGGCTGGATCACCTTGAATGCTTAGTCAAAATTCACTAGCTGAAAGCACACAGATTTGATATTCTTTCCACCCATCCAACCTGTGGCCTGGTTTAGTCATCAATACCAACTCCCTCAACTGACCATGTCCTGGAACTGATTAACAGGTGCAAAAACTTTCCCTGTTGAAGATCTTTATAAAGATAATTGATGGCTATATAAATATAGCTTACTAAAACCATCAATTTCTTTTAAATAAAAGAAATGTGTTAATAGATTTTTCATATATACGTATATAAAAGCTTAAGAGAATTCCTCCTTTGTGAGGACTATCAGTTTCTGTTTCTGCTTATTAAGGACATACTTCATATTCATTTGACTTGACACTACAGGAAATTGTGCATGTCTCAGGCTACATAATTCTGAGCTTACTTTCTGAAATGCTTTGTCTATTATTTCAAACTGTCACAAAGGCCGTTGGCTCTTAACATGCATCAGGTAAAATCAGAAATATGTATATACATACTAATTTAAATACCATAATAAATTTCTTATATTCAGTATCATCCATGACCAACACACGTTCTAACATCACTTTTTTGGGGAACATGTGGTACTTATACATGATACTGCAAAAGTTACAGCATTGGAGTTTTAGAGCAATAAACAATCAGAGCATATTTACCACTTTGGATTCATTCATCACCTCAATACAATTCCAACAGTTAGACTGGTAATTTAACTATTTAAAAACTAACTTAGCACAGTTTTCCTTTTACTGGCTTTTTCTTAGAAATGCATGCTCATTTCTAAAAAAATTTTTTCAGCTTAAAACTCTTATGCTAAGATTAGTGGTAAGTAATGATATCTCTGAATATTATATAGAGCCCTCAAGAAGCCAATTTAAGCCAATTTACAACTTGGATCCTGCAGAAATAGTCATCTGTTAGAAGTGGTACTGGTTAGGAGTAAGAGCAGCTCGCCCCAATTTGAGGCAACAATTTACTGAGTGTTTGCTATGTTTCAGGTACAGGTACAGAACTTTAGCTTTATAATCTGATTCAATTCTCACAGTAATCCTATAAAATAGATATTAATAGTAGTCTCATTTTTGCCAATAAGGAAAACTGAGGTTCTGAGAAATAATTTACCTATAATCACACAGATAATGAATCATATTTTTAATATTACATTCCTCCCAGTTTGCTCTTGTTTTCAAGAAGTCCAGAAGTATCTCTAAGGTTCCTTTTGAGATCTTTGTGATCGCAAGTCTGCTTCCTGTTTTCATACCGTATCACCTGTATCTAGGTACTTGCTGCCTTCTGTGCACAACCAGCACAGGGGAGTGGGTGCAGTATCTTCACATATATAATTTTATTTATTTTTATTGAAGTATAGTTGATTTACAATGTTGTGTTAGTTTCAGGTGTACGGCAAAGTGATTCAGTTATACATATAAATATTCTTTATCATATTTTTTCACTACAGGTTATTACAAGATATTGAATATAGTTCCCTGTGCTATACAGTAGGTCCTTGTTGTTCACATATATAACTTTAATTCTTGTGTCTTGATATAAAAGTCTGCTAAACCCATTAATGCTTAATTATTAGAAATTTGAGTGTCGAATCTTTGAAAAATACTTATGTTTTAAAAGAAGATATCCAAAAAGGAACTGCTTAATCCAAAGGAAGCAGATTCTAGTGGCAGAATTTTAGGCAGCTGTGAAGATGTATGGTTAGACCAGTGGTTCTGTCTTAGTAGCACATTAGAACCACCTGTAGAGCTAAAACAAAACAAAACCCTTACCCAGCAATCCCCAGAAGTCTGATTCAATTGCTTTATATAGTAGATGCCAGGTACCAGTCTTTTTTATAAAAGCTCCCAAGACAACGATAATGGTGAACCAGGGTAGAAAACCAATTGTTTGGGTAAGGAAGTCACAAAATACCTACATATCTGAAAAATTGGATTTGGCCTTGATTTCCCTCAATGGTGTGTCTCTGGCACTGGGCTTGCTCTCCAAATGAAACAGATTTCTTACCAGTATGTGGGTAGTACACTTCAAGACTTTTAAAAAGACTTCTATGGAAGTGCTGGGAGAAATGTTTGTGATGCTGAAGTGTGAAATGCCTTGGTTAGACAAAAATCCCAGAAGCCAAGACAAAAAAAAAAAGATAAACTAGGCTACAATATGAGCATTTTTGCATAGGCAAAATCACGGTAGATAAAGTCAAAAGAAAAACCTCAAACTGAGAAGAGCTATTTGCCACAGGTTGACAAATGGGTAATTTCTCCAAATACCAAGGGCTTGAAAGCGCTGAGAGGGCTGGGAACAGCAACACCCCAACAGCCATGAGCATACCTGGAAACCAAATCTTGGTTTCTAAATACCATCCTCCATTAAAAGGAACAAGGCTCCTTAGAGAAATGGCTGATTCCAGTGCTAGAGCAGCAAAAGGGTGAGGTAAGCCTGGAACACTGCTATGCCAGAAAGAAAGGAAATGCTAAAAGAATGATGCTGAGATGTCAAAAGGACACAGGAACCAGCTTCAAGAAGATCCCACTGACTAAATCTGAGACAATTTCAGTTTCAGGATAAACATAGTAACTTTTTACAACCCATTTAATAAAATAGGAATCTACAAGTTCATACTGAAATAAATAAATAAGCAAGCAAACAAACAAATAAATAAATAATCAAAAGTGAGATGAGGAACAGGATATTTATGCAGTTTAAGGCATCTCCCCACAAAATACTCATCAATTAAAAAAGAAACATGTAATTTTTCTGACAAGACCAGCAGATACCACTTTAGTCAGGTGATCTAAATTAACAACCAGTAATGAGATAAATAAACAAGCACATTCCACCTGATGGAATGCAGTGAGAACACAGCATTTCTTTTGTGATTTTCCCGCCAAGGATGCATAACATGAATCTCATCATGAGAAAATACAACAAAGGGGATTCTGTTAAAAGAAACAAACAAAAAATCCTGGCCTGTAATATTCATAAGTGTCAGGATCATGAAAGTCAAGGCAAGACTGAAGAACTATTCTAAACAAAAGGAAACCATGGATACATAACAACTAAATGCAGCACTTCTTTTCAAATCAGACCCTTCTTCTGTAAAGGACATCATTGGGACAGTTGGCAATAACTGAGCAATATCTGATGATTAGATGGCACTAAAATACGAGTTTTGAGCTCCTGATCCGGGTACTTGTTGTTATACAGGAATATGCTTTTGAATTCAAGTGTTTGGGGGATTATAGGATATCCTGTCAGCAACCTAATCTCAAGGGTCCAGAAAAAAGATCTTTGTATGGCATTCACAGTTTTTCTGTAAGTTTGAAATTGCTTCCAAAAATATATATACATCCAGTGCTCTGGGATTCATAAGGAAAGCTCAGTGAGGTAGAGATGTGCATATCCCCCCAGGAAAATCAAGAAGAATAACAACTCCCTGGATTCTAGAGGTGGCAAAACTATAGAGAATTTGCTGGTGTCAGAAATCCTACCTTGAGTTTCCACCAGTGATCTTCCCTTGTCTTTTACCCTTCAGGACTGCTGTGGGTAGAGGGACTTCTTGTAAAGGAAATGACTTTTATTTCCTTCTTCAAATTCAGTAGAAGAAGGACGGAATCTACAAAGAGAAACATATATAAATAAAAAAAAAAACAAAAAACCAAAGTTTTCCTCAGCAGCTCTCTAGCAAATCTGAACATTTATGTAACTGCCGTTTAAAAAATATTTTTTTAAGTACAGGCATTTATGAAGTTTCAACCAATATTTCACAAGTACAATTTTTTTCAGAAGTACACTAAGTGTTTTTAGAATGCAACCTCTTCTTAGAGATAAGAAGAATCTACCGTTCATTGAATTAGACCTTAAAGAGACCTCCAGAGCTCATCTAACCCAAATACCTCCTGCTGGATTATAACCGCCACACCTTTGGCTCTGCCCTGGTGGGGAAGGGAACAGATAGAAGCCATCCTCTGATCCTGTGAGCTCCGGGGTCAGCAGACTTATGCGGGCCGTGGCCACACTATGCCTGGTTCCCCAGGGATCTCTTCCAGCCAATGTCCGAGTTGATGTTTCATGGTTCACAAGCTCCATGGGCAGTACGCTCTTCAGGACAGCAATGCTTACCTCCCAGCTGGTGGTGTTAATCCTCTTGAACTGTGTGGCTTGTGGACCAAGTTTAAATTCAAAAGGGCAGAAAGCACCTTTCATTAGACTCTAAGGAGATCTGTGGGACACACTGTGGTCATATTTAATCCCTTCCCAGAGGGTAATCATCTTTCCAGCAAAATTGCTTCTTAAAGTTACCTGTCCAGCCCTTCTTCCCAGACTTCACCGACTCTACAAAAAGGACACGCTTTCAATCTCATGCTCCTTCTTCCTCACTCCTCCTCCTGGAAGATGTTATTAAGCAGCCATCAAGGGGATTGGCTGAATTACCCCTACACTGTTTGATGTCACCCAATGGGAGATGAGGGTGCAATGTGGAGAGCACCACAGGAGAGCGAAGCCAAAAACAGAGATAATGCTAAAAATAGAGAACTAACGGCAAAATCTGTCCCTGGGAAATCAGAATTCAAATGTTTTATACCTGAAATAAACCACAGGAAATCAATGAATCTTCATAAAACCACAGAGTAGAAAAAGACTTTATAGTCACTTGTTCCGGCTGAATCCTGTTCACCGTGGATACTCACAGCTCTTGAGCTATGAAAGCTTTCTCTTTCTTCCTTAGATCCAGAAGCAGCCTGGCTGGGTAGTGTGGCCTGGTCCCTATAATTTATTAAGCCCTTAACTTCTGCCTGGATAAGGATATGTAGACTCTCTGTTCCCTAAGCCTCTCAACCGCCTTATGAATGAGAAGCTATTATTTTCCCCATTTCTCAAATGAGAACACTGATTCTCAGAAAGGTTAAGTGATTTATCCAGGACCACCCAGTCTGAGTGGCAAAGCCAGGATTTGAAGCCAGGGCTGTCTGATTCTGACGGATTATTTTAGTAATCTCATTTTGGAAAAATAATTGTACGATATGACACATACAGAAGAATATATGTGACACCTTTATAATTCTCTGATTATTGTGAAGTAAACCACTTCAAACCATGTGGCTTAAAACAGCAGTTTATGACTATTGCTCACAATACTGAGGATTGATTCAGCTCAACAGGATGGTTCCCACTTGGGGTTCTACACGTAGTGTGGGCTGGATTTCTGTCATCTGCAAGCTCAGCTGTGCTGGACACCCACAATGGCTTCTTCACTCACATACCTGGTGCCTCAGCTGGGATGGCTGGTCAGATATCGCCCTGTCTCTACGCAGCCTCTCCTGTGGCTAACTTGGGCTTCCTCACAGTATAGTGGTCTTGGAGTAGTTGGACTTCCTACACTTGGTGGCTTGCTTCCCCAGTGTGTGTGTTCTAAGAGGCCAAGAAAGCAGATACTAAGCTTCTTGTGATTTAGGCTTACAAGTCACATAGTACCACTTCTGCTGCATCCTCTTAATTACAACCCCAGGTTCCAAGGGGGAGGGGAATCACACAAGAGCATGAATACTGGGGAGCATGGTGCATTGGAGGCCCATCTTTGTAGACTGGTTAGCAAATATAGTCATGATGCATGATCAAAGCACCACCAGCCAGCCATCCACTGTTCAAATAGAGAAGTGAAACATTACGAACTCCATGGAAGCTGTGTGTGTTTCTCCCTGACCTGGCCCCTTGCCCTCTATAAGCAGTAAATACTCTCCTGAATTGTGTGTTTTTATTCTCTTGCTTTGTTAAAAACCAGTGTGTGTGCGCATACAAACTGTTTAATTTTGCTCACTTTAAAACTATTTCCATGGTATCATATAGTAATTTGTAGTCTTCAGTTACTTGCTTTTTTATTCTCAAAACTCTGTAAGATTTGCCTATTCTGTTGCATGCAGTCTCGACTCACACATTTTCACTGTTGTAGAATATTGTTTTTGGAAGATACCACAATTTATCCTTTCTTCTTGTGAGTGGATATTCGGGTGTTCTGTTTTTTTGCTACCATCCACATCACAACTATGAACATCCCTGTGCTTGTCTCCCGAGGTACATGTGTTAAGAGTTTTTCTCAGACACGTACTGAGGAAGGGAGACTAGGTCTTGGATCACAGGAAAAATAGTCTTTTAATCGGTCTCCCTGTCTCCAGGTGCACGCACTGCTATTGTATCTCGGCACACTTGGTACAGTGATCTTTCTAAAACACAAATCTGGTGTTACTCCCTTACTTTAGGGCCTTTGGTGGCTCCCCACTGACTATACCAGGTGTTCCCAAACTTTGTGTGTGTTAGACCCACCTGAGGGGCTTGTCAAAAACAGTAGTGTCCTGGTCCCGCCATAGGAGATTCTGATGCCATCACAAAAAAACAGACCTGTGTTTTAACAATCTCCCCAAATAATTCTGCTGCACATCAAATTTTGAGAATGAATCACTGGAAACATAACAGAGTCCTAATTCTTCCTCTAATGTAAAAACCACTCCATAATTTTGTTTCGTGCCTATAACTCCAAATTCATCTTTACTCCACATTGTCAAGCTCCCCCGAAGCCAGCAAGGCCGAAGGGCCTGGAGTTCCTGAAGCACCCCCTCCTGCCCCCGTCTCCATCCCACCTGTTTTTATTGCTGCATCTGTAATTCTATATTGTGATTATTTTTTACAGTCAGTGTCTCTTTACTGAAGGAAAGAAGCTTGGAAGTCAAGGAATCTTTCCTACTGCCAATATTTCTCCAACATTTTGCATAGTATCTAGGTGATTAAGGAATATTTGTCAAATTCATTGATTTTCCCAAGGTCACAAAACCAGTTAATGGTGCATCTAGGACAAGAACCTAGAGTTCTTCATTTCTAGTCCAGTGATTTTTCTACACCGTGTAATCAGTCTTAATGACTAAACAGCACATTACTATAGAACTCCTGGTATCTGGACTCAAAGAACCATGACTTCCATTCCCCATTCTTAAGAAAGGAGTACAAACTTCCTCCTGGAGGATTATATTGAAAAGAGTATAGGAATCTATGTAAATCTTCAGACCTCAATTTCTTCTCCAAAGGACTAAATTATGATTCTCCAAAGCATTGGAAAGTTGGTTCTATTCACCTTAGTAAATATCTTACCTTTGAAAATCTACTGGTGTTTTTATGGTTGCTTTTGGAAAAGTCATACCTGCTTATTTTATCACTCATCTTGTTCCAATTTGGTATAACTTGTTTATCTTCACTGGCCTTATACATCTTTTCTGTATTATTTATACCTGTTTCCATTGTTTTAATACAAACCCAGGCAGACCATGTAGAATCTATACAAAACTGCTCATATTTTTTTGTATTTTGGGAGGTGCTTTTGGAGATCTCCCATAGAGCAGAACGTGAATGGAGTTGTTGTGTTGTTGACTTGGCTTCTAGCTTTAGGGTTCTCTCCAAATGCTTTCTTAATCAGACATCTCGGCTCTTCCACTTAGTGTTTTCATGCTCCTGAATTGCCGCTTTATAGAAAAGCCATGCTCTACACAACTTCAAGAAATACATAATAATAAAAATATTTTCCTGAAAAAATCAATTAACGTGATTACTAGTTAAATGAGGTTATTTCTATTCTGAAATAAGCCAAGATATTCCCTTTAGTGACAGATCCTGTTTTACTAATATGAATTCTTGTCCTGACAGGGAGCCACCAAAGACAATTTGAGACAAGAATAATTAATTAAAAGACACATTTCATGCAGTAGATGACATTGACAGATTAAGAAATAAGCAAAGCAGAATTCACAGTCTAAAGACGAGACACTAAAAAAAATCCAGCCCTTTCAGTGGTATAGGTATTTTCTTCTGATGCACAGAAATGCAGAAGTCAACTCAACCCTTTAGAGGTCTGCTTTTCATCAGCTTTGATCTGAAAATGGAGACAAGTGTTTGGAGTACTGTTGCTGATAAGGAGGAAAGTGAGGGCTGGAAGCACACTCGAACAGAATGTGGTTACTCACACCCGGAATGATTAGACACTCACTGCATCTTTTCAAAGGCAAATTCCACAAGTCACACAGTTTCAGAAATCATTACAGAGAAAAAGAACACCACATACAGTACTTTCATAAGAGCAAAAGCTGTCATGACCACAGAATACCGAAGCGTAAGTTCTGCACATATTCCCAGCTTCATCTTCAGTTTTTCTTATTTGTTCCTAGACACTGTTTTCTCTGCCACCGATAGTGTTTACAGTCTCTGCCTGTCACATAATGAAACAGAAGCAGAAAGCCTTATTACGGTGTTAGTACTTTAGAAAGATAGCAGCATCACTGGGTGTTGGACTTCCTTTGTCTTATTTTATGTTTATTCTCTCTACTCAGAAATGTTATTTTCTTGATCCAAGGAGCCTTTGGAACCCTAGATCAGCAGAGTTTTGGTAACTGAAAGGTCAAATTTATAGCCAGTTGCATGGCTGAGATGCAATCCAGTGAGACCTAAATTATTTGCCCCCTAGAAGAGGAAGAGACATCCCATAAACCAAGCCCTCTTTGCAATTCTAAAACCTTAGGGTCCAGGCAAGACGTAAATTGATAAAGAGTGGAACTTCCTCAGTTGGTCTGGGTTCAGCCTATAGAAAATCTGTCCATTTCATTCAATGCCCCTTTCATTTCTAGGGAGGTAAGACTTACCCTCCACAGCTGAAAAACAGAAACGTCTCACTTAACTAGTGGGCTTTAGTTTTCACCTTTGCATTAGCAGAATGTGTGAAATCTCTTTAGAGTTGTATCTTTTCCGTAACTGTCCTAAATGTGTATGTGAAACAAAGCACAGTTAATGAAATCATTTAAACATTACTCAGAACCCATCATGTGGCAGATACTGCAGGGCACTGAAAGCACAGAGAGGGATAGTCAGGGAGACTGATAGGCAAACAATTACAATGTAATAACACACGGTGGTAAATACAAAAATAGGGCTTCTGCAGGGAGCTGTGAGAGCAGAGAGCAGTGAGAACTCATTCTGCTGAGTCTCCAGGTGGAAGGAGACCAGGACACTGTGACAGAGGAAGTGATGTGTTTATTCACTGAGCTGGAGATCTCCAGGTGGAGCAGGCAGAGAAAGCCATTCTAGAAAGGGGAACCTACCGAAGCCAAGGCTGGTTGAGAGTCAAGAGTCGAAAAGGTGTAAGGGAGACAGCTCATTTGGAAAGTCTGTTATCGGTGATCTCTTCACATAAGAGGAAACCATGGAGAGAAAAGCTAACCCCTGTCTATCTCTCATATACAAAGGAAAGCAGATGAAATCATCATTAATGTTGCTTTCAAGGGGTAGGAAGAGGTAGAGATGGTGCAGAGACAACAGGCAGCGTGGGAGGGGAAGGAGGAGCATAAGAGAAGATGAAGCCAGCCTCAGCCCAGAGTCCTTCTTTTTATGTACTGTTTCCATGTCCAGACCTTTATCTCGTAGATTCTTTTTCATTTTTGCACACATTACCCTACTGATGTGGCCTCTGACCCCATAAGTGACTGGATTGGAGATGTTTCTGGGCTTCGCCATGTCCTAGGGACAGTGTTGTCTAAATCCCAAGGGAGAGATGTAAGGTTAGCAGTCTCTTCAGAGAAACAAAATTAGAAGAGAGACAAGCACTGCTTCCTTAGCAGTTGGGATCCTGAGGGGATCAACTCTTTGGGAGAACTAAGCCTTTGACAGTAGTGAAATTGGGGAGGAAAGCAGAAGGCTGTTTCCTGAATGAGCAGGGACGTAGCCAGACTTAACACTGATGATGGAGGAGTGACAGAAGAGAAAGCATTTCCAATCCAATGGGGAGTCTCCAAAAAGGGTAGGAGCAGATTGAAATGTGAATGGAAGACACGTTCTCACCTGTCTCCATGTCTTCACACTTGCTACTCCAATTATCCCCACTGACACTGTGTCACTGTTTTTTGTAAATTTAAGTTTTATTGAAACACAGCCATGCTTATTCATTAAATATTGTCTACTGTTGCTTTTTTTTTTTTTTTTTTTTTTTTGCTGCAATGCAGAGTTGAGGAGTTCTGATAGAGAGCTTTGTAGCCCATAAGCCTAACATATTTACTATCTGGCTCTTTTCAGAAAAAGTTTGCCAACCGCCTGCTCCAGATCTATCTTACAATTTTCAGGAAATGCAATGGTTATAGGATCAAGTTAAAATGAAACAACAGTGATACAATCAGCCAAATCCAGAAGTGGCAAATTCTACCCCAGTTTCTTCAATAAATTGTGTTAAAAAGAACAGAGGGGTATTATAGTATACCAGAGATTTAAAAAACACAAATGCTTTCAGAGGCCAAGGATATAAATATAAATGGGTAAAGTTTGCCAAATGTAAAACAAGAGGGAATGAGTGACAGGACTTAAGTGAATTCCAATGCAGATTTCTAAAAAATGTCATGGACCCAACAAAACATGTTGATTGGCTAAATTTGACCAGACACAACTAACTTGTGAACTGCAGTGTGGATAATGAATGCTCCTTAATGCTGTTGATTATTATTATTCATTGATTTCTCAAGCTTCTTCTAATTAAATATCTGCAGTTTTATTGTATTAGTTCTTAATAGGTCTATTTATCACTCCCAGGTCCTGTAGAATTTTACCCCTCTTGGATTTCTCTTGACTTGCAATACCAATGTTTTCCCCCAATGAACATGAGTTGGTGTTTTCCCAAGATTAATCACATGTCATGATTGTCTACCCACACATTTCTAACCTTGTTAGTTCCATATGTACCATGTTTCTTTTCTTTCTTCCATTGAAAACACCTCATTTAGTACCATCTGCAAAGTTGAATGAATTCCTTTTTTGTTCTCTAGTAGAACTAACAAGACTATTAAATGAAACCTTTTAAATAGTAACCAGAATTTGCAAAGCTCAGTCTTTAACCAGCTTTAAACAGCTTTTCTAAAGCTGTTTAATCTCTAGATACTTCTCCACTTTGCTACTTTTCTCCATTGCTTCATTCTTTCCACTTATTTTATTTATTACCTTGAGTGCAATGACTTATGAGGCTATCTCCTGCTTTTTATGAGTGTCAGAATCACAGAATGGACAAGTTGAAATACCTTCTTTCTTAAAAGTATTTTTTGTTTGTTTTCACTAAGTAAATATTTTATGAGTTCATTCAAGAACTCGTCATGCAAGGAGTTCTTGAATGAATTCGTTTCTTTAATTCGGCTGTTGTCATTTAGCCAAATTATGATTAAAATGTGTGTTTGTAAAATGCAAACAAATATAACTACAAAAAAGTGAAGTGCTGCTCTAAATTCCTTCTACGGGAAAAAAATGGGTTATATAAGTTAAATAAAACCATATAAGATAAATGGAAATTCATCACATGAGCATCAGAATATGTATAGAATTACAAATGACACATCTATAGAAAGATGCCTAAATAGCCCCTTTGAAAATTGAGGGACAAAGGACCAAGAACTTCAGAGAAAAATGAGAAAAGACACAAAAACAATTCGCCAAAAAGATATAAGAATGGTTCAGAATATATGAAAATATGTTCAACAAAAATAGAATATTATAAATATTGATTAATTAATTAATTAGATGTTTCGCTCATAATTAGAGAAATTCAAATTAAAACAACACTGGTATACATGTTCTCATGTAATTGGTGACGTTAAAAACTATGACAACATATTCTGTTGGCCAGGCTGTGGGGAAACAGGCGCTCTCATATGTTGCCAGGAGAATGGCAACTAGTACAACCATTTGGGGGAGAATTTGGCAATATCTAACAAAATCATACATACATTTACCATTTGATCTGATAATCCCTATTCTAGGAATTTACCCTGATTATATATCTCCAATAACACAAAAAAGTATATACACAAACACTTATTTCAGCATTATTTATAACAGCAAGATATTTGGGACAATTTATGTCCCCACACATCAAAGAGTGGTTAAGTAAGTATGGTACATCCACACAGTTAAGTACTATGCAGCTGTTAAAAAATAAAAAAACCAATGAGGAAGACCTTTATTGACTGATATGGATTAATTTCCAGGATATACTTTTAGGTGAAAAGGCCAAGTGCAAAAGAGTGTCAGTATGTATAATACAGTGTGGGAAAATATGCCTACATCTTCTCATTGGTGCAAACAGAAACACAGGAAGGATGAACCAAGGCTAAAGAAATCGGTCACCTAAAGGAGATGGGTGGGTCTGGTTGGAAAGAACCGGAAGATGGGAATGGGGAAGAAGGGCTGATGGAAGAATAACACTTCTCTGAATGTACTTTTTTTTTTTTTTAAACAGTTTTGACTTTCGGAATCATGGTAGTTCCATAAGTAATGTTAGTCATACTCAATAAAAAGTTAAAATGAATCAAGAATTAGAGGAAATTCAAAATACACACACAGCAACAAATTTAAAAAACCATAGCTCACAGCGAAAAAAAAAATGTGACAATGAATATACGTATGTTCGTGTATAACTGAAAAATTGTGCTCTACACCAGAATTTGACACAACATTGTAAAATGACTATTACTCAATCAAAAAATGTTAGAAAATAGAATAAAATAAAATCCCCCCCAAAATTTTTAAAAACCGTGTTTGGATTCTATATTGTAAGGCTAAAGACAAAGAACTGGACACCAATATTGGTACTAAGTTTGTTTTTCACTGGGGTATTTGTTAGCTATTCAATAACTTCTTTATGTGTATTCTAGAATTGCTCAAATAAATAAATACATTGTGGATAATGAGATTCCAGTTTCTCACTGTTGGAGAAAGAAATGAGGCAGGCTAGAATGAACCATGGGGTGTTGGTTTGGAATCAGAGATATTAGTGTGAACTCATGGTCTTTAATATAGTGAGAGAGAGAGGTAGATGAGTGTGTGTGGAATGTATGTGTTACACACACATATTCCTTATCTCTTTTCTCTACAAAAGTCTAGAAACAATAACATCTCAGCATTGAGATCACCTGCACTCAGATCGTGGTTTGATTTTTAAACTATTCTCCAATAAAAAGAGCATATTTTTGGTTGATTCCAGGCCAGAGGCAAGATAAATCCAAGAGGAGCCTGAAATCTATTGTGGTCCTGGAAAATATGGAAATACTCTGAAACTGATGGGGGGAGGACATGTGAAATAGACACATAAGTTCACCTGAGGGAACTCCTGTGGCCAAAGCTGGGGAAAGCCGTAAAATAGATAATAAGACTAATAGTTTATAACCTATGAATAAAATTAAATCCCATGATCCATATTGAGAAAAAAATCATTAATATTTTTATGTGAACCTTCCCCCCATACACACAATATCTTCATCTGTAAAAATCGAGCTAGAAATATTTATCTTGCAATATTGTTACAAGAATTAATTGAGGAAGAGAGTTTGAAAGGACAATTCAAAATATCTAGAAGGTACCTATAAGTTAATTTACTTTCCTGCCTCATTTTCTTTTACACAATCATTTCCCAGAAAACTAGAATATCCCAATTTTGAAGTTGAACAACTATATTGATTTAGTTTTAGAAACATGGTCTTAATCTTTCTTTATTTTTAAGCAGCTGCCTTCAAAATGGAAGCTTCTACCTATTGACTTGTCAGTATAGTTAACCTAGAATAGTCATTAGGAATTCACCATCATTTCTCTTTGTCTGCCCCAGTTTCTTCCCACTGGGTGAATTGTGGAGGTGATGTTGTGACTTGAACCGTCGGAATGCTCTGTTTCTGCTGCACACCCTGGACCACTGACCATTAGGGAGCACTGCAGGCTTGGAAGAGCAACTTGTCTCCTCCTTGGAAGAGACCTTTTTCTGTCTTAATATTTAAGTGGTCCATTTTTAAGGTTATTAAAAAGAGTTTGATGAACCTGTATTTTTTATGCATGTTGTCTTCTCCTCCAGTACAGTGGTACAGTCTTTGAAGGCAGAGACTGTTTCTACTTTTCTTTGCTAAGCCCTTAGCATCTAATTTAATGACATGCATACTGGACTTGATGCTATCAATTCAATTTTGGGTGCAAATAAACTTAGGGAACAGATATAAATCCAATCTTCCTTCAGTTAGGGGGAGATAATACTGCCTGCTTTTTACCTATTATATAGAGATTTGTGGTCCCCTCATTTTACAAGTTAGACAAACATACTGTGATTTGTGAAGAAGGGCTCTGTACTCTAGGAAAAAGACACATAATTCATTGAATACACTGTTACTTGACTTATTCAACAAATATTTACCAAGCCTTCATGATACCCCTGGCACTGTGTTAAGTAGTGAGGCTATACACGACTTAGGGGCAAATCAATGAATGATAGGATCTGTCCTCAGTGGGTTTGCAGTCAAACAGAGTGTGATGGACGTGTAAATACGTGCAGCAAAGGGCCATGATAACCATCTGTACAAGGTATACTGAGGCACAGGGCAGGTTCAGTAATTCCACTGAAATTATTGAGGAAGGCTTCACAGAGAAACTATTGATCTCAGCTAAGTTGGAAAGATAATCAAGCAACAGCATGATGAACAGGTAAAAGGGAAGCTTGACTGCAAGCAAGGAGACCAGTCAGGGGACAATTGCAAGTGTCCAGGCTGGAGAGCATGAGATCTCTCTCCAAGAGAACACAGGGCTTCAGAACCCTAGACATTGAGGAGGGAAGGACTCAAGAGATTCTCCAGGCTTCTTTGCTGGATTCCTAGTGTCCTCCAACCAGACACACAGTACAGGAAAAGCAGACCAGGGAGGTGGCAAATGATTTCAGTTTGGGTATGTTGAGTTGGAGGTTTCTAGGGGACAGCCAAGAGAACCAGTGGGTGGTTTATAGGAATCTGTAACTCAGGAAAGACTTCCAAGCTGGAAAGGAGAGTCACGTGCTTATTTGTAATATTCATCTCAGAGGAGTTATGTGGTCACCAAGGGAGGGAGGAGAGAAAAGGACTGGTAACGATGCTTGAGGATTATCAACACTTTAAGATGGGACAGGAATAAAAAGCTTACAAGCAAGACTGAGAAGGAATGTCAGGAGTAGAAGGAGAAATAATAGAAACATGGTATCACAGAAGCCAAAGGAGAAGAGCTTTCTCAAGAAGGGAAGAATAATCAACATTGTCCAGTGAGCCAATGCCAAATGGGAGCCAAGAACATAAAAACCTTGAGCATGGACTCTTTTTTCAAGAAATTTTGATGTAAAGAGAAGATTAGGGAGGTACCAGACAGGGGGATATCAAGGCAACTGAAGCAAGGCAGTCTTTGTTTTGTTTTTGTTTTAAAAGTAGTTGAAACTTAAGCAATTTGTAGGCTGTTGGGGACAAGCCTTCCTTAAGAGGAAGCTGAAAATCTAAGAGAGAGAGAGGATGTAGCTAACTGAGCAAACTCTCATGAGAGACCAGAGAATGGAGACGAGAGCATTCCACCTGGAAGACAGGTTTACAAGTGAGGAAAGCCCACTCTTTTTACTAAACTATGAACCTGTCATTATTTAAAATTTGGATATTTTATCAATTGTGAACTTATGCATTAATTTTGATATTTTGAAACACTGCATACACTGCATTAAAATGGCATTTATCTTGATGATGAAGTTTTTGGTGTCCCTTAAATTTTGCAGCAGAACAAGTTCCCCCACTGCCTCACTCTAGTCCCAGCCCTATTTGAAACAGATGCACTCCTTATCTACAAAGGAAAAAGCTGTTGAGATTTCTCCCAGGAAAGAGGTTAATTCCAGAAAAGCACTGGGGACTAGGGATACATTAGGGACGTAGGAAGAGATGGACACTGTCTGGGATTCAGAGGTGTAAAGGCTCTGGATTCCAGGAAAGCAGAAATGCTCAGTGACCTCCCTAGAAGGACACTACACAGAAGGCACCCACAAAGAATCTATTCCTCTCCACCACACACAGATGAGCCTGGCTTTGAACATGAACACACATGATAATAGCCTTTAGATGTTCATGAAGTCATTGTTCGATGCTCGAAACCCTCTGTCTTCAGGGAAGTCTTCTTACTACCAATGACCAGCTGTTTACTGTCCAGCAAAAATATCCCAGACTCTAGCTAATGAGTTCACATTATTACCAAATTATGAGCCCATGTAGTACATTTCCTTATTTTAGTACATGCCTTCCCTTTCACACAAGCACAGTTTATGTCCTTGCTCTTATGATAGCTTTGTATCCATCTCTGTCTGATAAATTCATGCAATAGATTTATGAGTTTCATGTTGTTAATGGCTTTTCTAACAGTATAAGGTGCTACCCACACAGATGACTGGCATAGTTGTTCCTTCTTGTGGAAACCTAACTTAATTCTTTATTGCTACTGAGTTACAGCTTTCTCTGGTGATAAAGAGAGAATGAAGGAATCCACTTGTATCAGAGTTCACAGCATTATAAAAAAGCTAGCTGATAGCAAACTGTCCCTCTAGCCAGTCATGTAGGCATAAGTATGTGTTTTGTCAGGTATCCACAAAGGAATAGACCTCCATTCATGCTCTCCTTGCCAAGAGTGTGGTGGTAAACATTTAACAACTAGCTCTCCAGAAAAGTACAAAGCTCTAATTCTGTTGTATTCAGCCATTTCCATGCTCTTACCATGACTGATTTCAAGCTGCCAAACTGACATCACTGAATGTGGAATGGGAATGAGTTGCACAACAGCATAATCGTCTACATTTCTACCAGACACATACATCAACCATAGAAAGGTATAGGGAGTTGGGAAATAACTAGGAAGTGATGAATTTTGAGTGTTTGTTACTTAAAAAAAATAATTTCCTTAGTTCTAAGTTTACACAATTTAATGGTTAATAGTGGCCTGCAACATTTTTGAAGATTTAACAGTCAGCTCTAATAAGCCTGTGTGGCACAGCTCTGCCCAAGACTGCCCTTGCTAACCTTACTGAGAACGGGTAGGTGACGAGGAGACAGAGCTGAAGCATAACACTCCTTACTGACAGGACCAGCGGCGGCTCTAAGGGGTGGTGGCTGCCTGCACTGAAGGAACAACGGTAGAGAAATGGAGACACTGGGGAAAAGAAGCTTTTCAACGCAAGAATACAAGAGTAAAATACATTATCATGACTGTCTTACCCTCTGAAAAAAAATTTTTTTTAACTGACATATAGTCAGTTTACAATGTTGTGTCAATTTCTGGTGTAGCACATAATGTTTCAGTCATACATACACATGAATACATTCCTTTTCATATTCTTTTTCATTGTATGTTACTACAAGATATTGAATAAAGTTGCTTGTGCTATGTAGTAGAAACTTGTTTATCTATGAAAAATTCTTGATGCTTTGACGTATCTAGTTTTGGGCTGTACAAGTAGGGCCACGCTACTGTTTCTGCCCTACTCCACTACTCTGCTGGGTAATTTTGTTTAGAAACTTGAAATATTTTTCCTCTCTAGGTTTATAAAAACCAAGGCTGCCACTCTGGAGTTGGGAAATGGGCGGTCATCATAAAGATGGTTAGTCTCCTCAAAAAATCACACAGGGGGTTGTTGTTATCAAGTCATGCCTCTAGGATCAAAGCTCCTTTTAGCAAAATAAGATTTAGCAGGCATGGGTTGGAGGAAAAGTTCCATGTTCCCCAGTCTCATATCAAAGTCAGAGCAGTTAAGGATAATGACTTTGTACCGTCTCTGCTGTAGGATCCTTCCAGATGGGCCATGTTCTGGACCCACATTCCCAGCAACTGGTCACCAGGACTGAAAGGCTTGGACTTGGGACATGTGCAAAATCTAATTTTTGAGAAGATGCTCATTCAGGAGAGAGGCAGGGGAGCCAACTGCTTATTATGTGTTGCTCCAGAGCACCAGCCCATCACACATGGAGGAGAGTAGGGAACATAGACTTGAAAATGCAGTCTTCAACGTGGAGCCATTTCTATTCCTAGTGGCAATGCATAATATTGTATTGCAACTTTTTTCATGAAAGTTGTTATTATATATTATTATTTTCTATTTAGGTGCTACTTATTGAATTTCCATTTTTTGAGCAAATTACATTTTGATTGCTTCTCTATTCTGGCTGTGAAATTTGCCAGTCAAACACAGCATTTTTGGCATAGGACAGTGGTTTCCCAATGATCTTCCAAATAGGAGACACCTCCTGAGCAGTTCCTCTCTGCTGTTGAGTTCTGAGTAAGATTTTATTTGAAAATGAGTTTCCTCAGTGCATAAGTCAAGTTTAGAAACCACTGGTAATAGTGAAAAGAGTCTGCGCCTGTGTTGCATGACAAAAGTAAGAAAGAATTAATCTGGAAGTATTGGAAAGTCATTGTTGGAATCTAGACTATGATACAAGTCAGTTGGGTTAAAGCGAAAAGCGAAGTGAAAAAAGCCCTCAGTATTAAATTGAAAATTGTTGTCCTGATAGCATTCTTACTCAAGGACTATTGATTTTTTTTTTTTAATCTAGCTGTTTAAAAATGTTGTGCTAAGGATGAGACCATATTCAATGACAAATGGACTGCATGAACTGTCTTCACTGGGCCTTATCAAAGCTTTTCACATGGTGCTTGGATGGTTTGTTTTGATGGGCAGAATCTGAGTCCTGCACCCTTATCTAGCTTCATTATTATGGATATGAACATGGTTCCCGAGACTCTCACTAGTTCCACAAAAGGAGATTTTTTAAAATGCAGCCTGATAAATTCCCCATTCAGTGGAAGCTGAGGAATGTTTTGTTCCATTGTGCCATAGTTTAAAGGCATGTGACCTGAGTTTATGCAGGAAGCTGTTTTTATAGGGAGAATATTTAGGATTACAAGCCTTGAATGTTACTGTCTCCTTTTCTTCCTCCAAACCTGATTTAAGTGCATTCCCCCCACACTTATTTAGGTAGGAGAACCTGGAATGAAAGACAGGGATTGTGAAAGGAGGAACTTAGAGCTCTGCCAAACACCTGGAAGAGCATTTTAGAGACACATCAAGCTCACTTCATCACTATACAAATTTAGATCCATCCAACTCAATTTGGAAAAAAAGAACTGTTTTTGATCTGAAGCCCCATAGCTCAAACATTTTATACAACTGATACTCCCCAGTTTGTGCCATTGTTCTCTTACTTCTCTCCCAGTTTTTTCATGACTCAGAAGTCGAAAAGGACTTCACTTGTAGGTCAGGAAAGAACGAAGCCCATCGTGGGGGTGAGTAATATCAGGCTTTCAATTTATTGGCAAATATGTTCACTACCGGCTGGACATTATGCTAAGATTATCTGATTTATTTCTTATTACAACTCCGAGGAAGGAAACCTTATTATCTCTACTTTGTAGATTAAGAAACTGGGGTTTAGAGAGATTATATTATTTACCCAAGGTCACTCAGCTAGCTAGTAAATGGTCTAAAAGGAATAGGAATCCCCTACAGTGGGATCCCAGGTCTGAGCACTTGACTGTGTATGGTACCACAGTAGATTCAAGGGAGATGGAGGAGCAGCATAACTCAATTCAGGGGCTGAGAGATAGCAAAAGGTGAAGAAAATTTGCTCGTTTCCTCATAGGGGTTCTTTTAGGGCTTGCTTCTTAGCATTCATCCATGCACTGAAATACTTTTTGTTTCCATATATAATGCAAAATTCATTCTCTACATCTCTAAAATTTTATTGTGTGCCTTATGTAATCATTTGTATAAGGTCAAATTTGCATAAGTCAAGTGTGGAATCAGCCAGTGGGCATCTGGACATCTTTATGAGTAACTAAATAGAAATGGAAAGGAGAAAGACGGGAAGGATAGATTTTTTTATTTGGAGCCTTGGAGAGAAATGATCATAGGGAATAAAGAAGTAGGGATGGAGAGGGAAATTGAAAATACAGGAAAGGAACCCAGTTGAAGGGGAGAAGTTAACACTTACTCAGTTATAAAAGTGCATGGGCTAGCCTGGACCCTACTCACTTCTTTTTCTCTCTCTTTCTTCCTCGCTCCCTCCTCTTCTTTCTTTCCTCCCTTCCTTCCTTTCTTCCTGGTTTTATTATTAAGCTCGTTCAGATTCTCAGGAATATAAACATGCTCAGGGCATCTTGTCTATGGTAGCTATTTGTAAGGATATTGAAGCAAATAAGGAAGGTAAGGAAGTAAAGAAAAACAGGAGAAAGTGCAGCATTTAAACCACCAGGCCTTGGGGACAATAGACCTCCGTTCACAGAGGGAGGCAGACCTCAAGGAGAATGGTTCAGCTGCTCACACTGCCGTATCTCATCTAGTGTCTCTCTCTCAGCTTCTAATTCTCTTGCCACTACGGATTCTACTTACTCTCTTTGTACCTCGTGGCTTTTTCTTACTCTTGACTTCTACTGCCTCGTGGCTTTGTCTTTCTACTATATATATCACAGAATGGGTCTAGTTCACTCACTCTTTTGAGACAAGAAGGAAGGGAGCAGGACACAGCCATGAAAGGGATGACACAGCATTTAGCTCCAAGATGGCAGAAAAGTCAACTTCCAATAGACCATGAAGCCCAAGATGGCCTCCAGGGGATGTGGAACTACATCGTACACATTGTAATATGTTAGCATGGTGGATGACACACCCACTGGTGCCATGACAGTTCCAAAGCTAACCATGAAAGGTCAAAAAGAGGGCCATGGTACAATTCCTAGGAATCCCTGCCCTTTCCCAAAAGTAGTTGGAATAATCGTCCCACTTTAGCATATAAAAACTAGCAACACTGCGCCTCTCGGCCTCTCTTGCTCCCTTACTTTCCGAGACAGCCCGCACTCTGCCTATGGAGTGTGTATCTACTTTTACTTTAAACTAAACACCCAACTCCTCACCTCTTGGCCTTTCTCTTGCCCTCTGAGATGGCCTGCACTCTGTCTATGGAGTGTACACCTCTCTAAATCTACTGTTACTCAACGATGGCTCACTCTTGAATTATTTCCTGAGTGAAGCCAAGGACCCACACACAACCGAGACCTGGGACATGGCCATCCTCTCATCCCTCCACTTTTTCTTGTATCACTTTTATTCAAGAATATTTAGCATGAATTAGACACCTCTCTTATATGTTCCCTTGACACCCATTTCTTTCCTGTATTGAATACATTTTAGCACACCTGACCAGTTCACAAGAATCCCCTTGACTATCCCTTCTACCCTCTTGTGGACCCAACAGTCATTTTGTACAACATGATCCCACTGCCCTATCTGCCAGACCAGACCTGAGATCAGCCAATCAGAGCTTCTTCTCTGTCAATTTTAAATAGTAGCTAAGAGAATGAGTCAGGCTCTCCAGGTGGCTGGGCCTCTAACTTGCACCACTTCTCTGTCTTTCTCCTTGCCTACTCATACACTCTGTTTTTTCACTCCAAGCCAGGCAGAACTCAGTTGTCTATCACTAGTTCCCATTAAAAATACCTGGTCCTCCCAAGCATCTTTTAATTTTTGTCATCTCTGTTATTAATGAAGTGAAGGGTAGAGAGCACATTCAGTCTCTCCGCTCCTCCCTCTCCTTCCTAACTCTGTCTTTCTCTTGGGTCACATTCATTCTTTCTGTTTTACACATAGAGTTTACAGCAATCAGCTTCCACAACTTGGGCCTGCCCTGAGGGCTCCCCTACTCAGCCTATCAACTTCTCAAAGTTCTACTTCAAACTAGATATTCCTCCTGAGAGGAATTCTGGTCGATCTAACTATCTTCCTCAGACAGGTTTGTACTTGGAAGCTGTGACCAGCTTTATAACTGTGCCCATATGCTTTAGAACAGCGCTCAGACTGGGAAACAGTCTTCAGGAAAAAATAAAGAGAAGCGGAGAGGAGAGTGAGAAAGAGAATACTTCTGGATGGACATGTCTCTCATGTCCTGCCCTTGTCCTCTCTAAGGTCAGGCTGCATTCCTCCCTTGGGTTCTGTGAAATAGCCCATTACCTAATAATACCCTTGTTCGCTCAGATTAGCCAGGCTGTCACTTGTCACCCAGTAGCCCTAATTAAATACTCTTCTATCAAAAAAGCATCACTTCTTATCATCATTGCCAGATATTTTTTCTATGCTTTCCACTTGATTAAAAGCTTCTTAAGGGCAAGGACTGCATTTGTCTGGCTCACTATTTTATTCTAAGCACTTAACATGTTTCCTGGACACTTAATAAATGTATTTTGAATGACTCTACAGTTATTGATTGCCAACTGCATATCAAGCACTATTTTATGCACTGCAGTTATAAAGGTGAAAGACATGATCCCTGACCTCACACTGCTTAGAGTCTAGATTCCATCCAAATCAGTCCAGCTCTGCTTCTACTTTAAGTGTCCCTTGTATTAGGATGCTTTGAGCTTAAGTGAAGGTGGCAGGGTTGGCTCAAGTGATCAAATCTCACAAGGGGTAGGGATTAAAACTGGGCCATGGAAATAGCTAGAACCAGGGGAAAATTTGGTCAGGACTTTCCTCCCTCCCTTGTCTCTATCTGTGAGTTGATTTCACCATGCCAGACTTATTTCCTCCTGAATATGGGAAAGTATCCACCAGCAGTTTTAACACTTACACATTATTCCAGCTTTATCATAATTTTCCATGTTTCCAATTTGAGAAACCCTGGGGAGGCCTTCCAATTGGGTCAGATTGTGTTAAGGGTACTTCTCTGGACCAATTACTGGGGAGAGAAGGCACCAGTGATGTTTTTTGGATAAAAGAGTATTTAATTAGGGTTACTGGGTGACAAGTGACAGCCTGGCTAATCTAAACTAACAAGGGAGTCATTAGGCATTATTTTAGTTTGAGTTTCCATCCCTACACCAATCACAACCAGCAAGATCTGTAGGATGGTGACATGTTCCAATCTTAACCACATAAATGGGGCATGACCAGAAGGGGAGTGGAAACTTTTCTGGGCAGACAAACAGTAGATGTCTGCCTACTTTATCCCCTTAGTCTCACATGCATTCACTCCTTTCCCTGACGTTATTTATTTATTTATTTATTTATTTATTTATTTTATTGAAGTATAGTTGGTTTACAATGTTGTGTTAATTTCTGGTGTACAGCATAGTGATTCAGTTTCATATTCTTTTTCATTATAGGCTATTACAAGATATTGAATATAGTCCCCTGTGCTATACAGTCGGACCTTTTTGTTTATCCTTTCCCTGACTTTATTTAACAAATATCTATCAAATATTCATTTAGTGAGAAGCATTGTGCTAGGTTCTTAGACTAAGAATTTACATTTTATATATCAAAATTAATTTTTTAAAGGAAAGCAAACATCTTGCCTTAATCCCTACCATCATAACCCAGTCTTTCCTGCATTTATTTTTCAGAGTCACAGCATAGCCAAACCTTCAAGCCCTGGTTTGTTTGGAGCATCCCAGTGCACATGAATCAGGTGACTTTATCTTTTGTTCCCATCCTTGCTACCCCTAATCTGTCAGGCAGTCCTGAATCTGTACTATCAGGCTTGTTTGTTCTACTTCTCTACTCTTCTATCATGGTTCCATTAACTCACATCCAAGGGTGTCAAGAGAATAAATAGCCCAATAAAACAAAAAAATATACTTCCAGATTTAAAAAGAAAGAAACACACAAGAAATACATAAATCATACCATATGACAATAGCCTAGAAGATTGCACGGGAGGATCTTTGTGTTTTCTGTAGAAGAAAAGAAAAATGGAATTTCCATGCTTTGCATCAGCACTTGACAGCTGTAGATGCAGAAAATATGTGCCCCCAATCTCCCCATTAGGTATACTGGGCACTAAAAGGAGGATGGGCATCAGGAATGATTTTGCCTGAAATAAGCATAATTCCACAGAGGATGACCACAAATTTTCTCTAGTAATCATCTTACAATCAAGAATAATTTAGTGAGGAGGGTATAGCTCAAGTGGTAAAGTACATGTACATGCTTAGCATGCATGAGGTCCTGGGTTCAATACCCACTATTTCCTCTGAGAATAAATAAATACTAAATAAACCTAATTACCTCCCCCCACCAATTAATTAATTAATTAATTAATTAATTAAAAGAATAATTTAAACATGAGCCTCACCTACATTTTGTGTAAGAAATTCCTGATCATGAACATTTCCTCCTCCTGGTCCCTTACAACCTGAGCTTGGCATGCTTACTTCCTATCACTTAATGTCACACCTGTATAATGGACACTCATGTCTCAATGAACTCTTCCCAGATAAACTGAAGGTTCTAGTCCAAGAGTAATAACACCTGGTTCACAGGTTTCTAAGAGCTCAAATAAAGGTAAATTTGTTAGCCTGACCTAAATGCTCTCTGGATCTCAAATTAATCTAATGTTATCTGACATTTGGCACTTTCTCTGTCTAAACCTAAAAGACCACTCTTTTGTCAGGGTCTCATCACTCTTTTTCGAGAAGTCATTGTTATATTGCCTCCCTGCCCTTCCCTGCTGCTTCAGTGGGGTACACTGTGAGCTCCAAATGAAGCCCCCAGATTCAAGAAGAATATAATTCAAAATCATTCTGTATCAAATGTTTGGTTCCTGGAGTCAATGCTGTTGTAAGGCTAAGCCTAACATCTAAGAGGAAAAATTTTTTTTTAAGATTCTCTCCATGACTCGAATTAGAAATAAATTATATTAGCATTTAAAAATGCACTTTAGAGTTCTCAATTTAGACTCAAACTCAGTTTTACAGTTGAGGAAACTCAGATTCCAAGAACTAATTTCCCCAAGGTCACACAGAGCTTGATGAGTGCTAACTTATGCTAGAACATAATTTTGTTTTTACCTTAATTATGGAGAAAATGAAACTATTTAACTGTTCAAAATATGTTCGGTACATTTTAATATGTTTAATTATGACAAACAAAGACAAGTTTTTCTGTCAACAAAAAGCTGGATTGGAGAGCAGCCAACAAGCTTACCTGTCAGCTTCTATAGATTCACAAGTTAGTAATTGCTTTACCTTTCTAGGAAATAAAAATTCCGTACACCAAGCTCTGAGAGAGACAAGGCAATGCAGAGGGAGAGAGGAACCGCTGAGAAGATCACCAGCTGTAGATGCAGAAAACATGTGCCCCCAATCTCCCCATTAGGTAAGAACAGATTTATACACTAATATTATTACTACCATGACTATTTAACATAGTCTAGCTTCCGATGCCTTCTCAGACAAACTCTAAGATGTGGTTTATAGCTTTAGTGTTACAGCAGGCAGATAGCTAGATATGAGCAGAGAAAGAGGGACACAAACCAAATGGCAGGAATTGGGCAGAAAGGAGGGGCACAAGCCAAATGCGGGAAAACATACCTCATGTAAGCACCAGGGGTCCCTAGGCAGAGAAGGAAAAGCAGGAATCTTTGGGCTGATAAGGGGCCACACCTTTTGGCCTGGAGACTAACAAAGAAAGGTGAGAAAAGGTAGGAATTTCCAGTGTCCAAGTGTAACCTTTTGCTCATTATGCCTTCATTTCAATAAAATTAGCCTTGCAGATCAGAAGTACACATCAGGCACCGACACCATGACACTTCCGATCCAGACTAAATGAGGACAAAAATCCCTCCTCCCTTTGGGAAGGTGGAGTTGGGATGATAATCAGGAAATACTACCCCAAGCCCTTCCCTCCTCAGTGAATATTTCGCCCACTCATTTTTACACCCTGTGTAACTAACTTGTCAGAGAAACTCAGGACAGCCACTCACCTGAGCCTACCCACTCTCCCCTTGAGACTGTACTATGCATACTTTAATAAATCCTCCCTGTACTGTTTTTAACCCCTGCATCTTGTCTCTGAATTCTTTCTGGCACGGGGCAAGAACCTGGAACACCGGTTGCGGGAACATTAGGAATCGATTCTCCTTTTCCAACCAAAGCCTGTCTGCTGTTGTCTGGAAGCCCGGTGTTTGAAAACAGCAGCTTGCTGACAGCTGAGACTGAAACAAAGGCTTTTCCGCATCACTCCCCCTCAAACCTAATCTGTTCTGCCTGAAACAGGCACAATGGCTTTAAGGTGGGACAGGGCAGACCACTGGAATCACATTGTGTGTGCCTCAAACCCTCAAGTCCAAAGGGCAGTGTGATCACTGTGTGCTCCCTGCAAACCCTCCCAGGCTTGCAATTTCCCTTGTTCACCACTTTGGCCAGGTGGTCCACCCTTCTCCTTTCTGGCTCTGTCTGCCCTCTCCACAGGATTACCATACAATGCTATAGATGTTCCCAAACATCTGCCCATTTTATTTATTCAGAAGCAACGGCTGTCCAGCTGACTACATCTGACCCCCTATCAGGACCAAGTGTTCTTAGGGAAATACTTTTTTTTATTATTTTAAACTTTTCCCTTTAAGATAGTTTATTTAATCATGCATTTGTTTAACTTCAGAGTGAAATTTAAATAAAAGGAAATTCATTAGCCTATGTTCTGCAGGGGGCAGATTAAAGGAATTGTCCATCCAGTGCCAGTGCCACACAGCACTGAGACAGAATGGATTCTAGCAACAGGCACAATATGAAAGAGTACATGCTGAATAATTCCATATTCGTCAAGTTCAAAACCAGCAAACCTAAGCCTATGGTGATACAAGTCAGATAGTGGTTGCCTTTGGCGGGGTATCAACTATGAGTGGTACCAAGAGCCTGCTGGTACTGCCAGGAAAGTTCTTTCTTGGTCTGGGTAGTGGCAAAATTAACTTATATAAATATCCACCCAGTTGTAGACTTGAATTATGTGCTTTACTATATTTAAATATGTATGCAATGTGCTTTCATTTTAAAAATTATAAAAATATGTTATATCTCTACCTTTAAAAAATTTTTGTTTAAAAATTCAGTAATGTGCTCCAGTCTCTGATTCATATAAAGAGCACTCCTCAAGGTCACCATTCCTACAATTATACATTTCCTTCTCATGGTGCACAAAGTTTGTTGTCCTAGCCTTGAACAGTGGGGAGCCCGTGCTCCCCCGACCCCCAACCCCAGCTTGGTTGCTCCTGCAGGAGACAATGTTGGCCAGGGTGTCTGCAGAGAATGTGGGCTCCCCACCTCCCTACACTCAGCTACGTTTTCCAGTGTTGCTGTGATCGTCTGATGTTTTCTCTTGGTCAGAATCCTCTTCTAGACATCCATAGTATCCACACATCTTTCTATATATGCCAGACATAACCAAAAGAACACTCAGAAATCCTCCTTCAAGTATTTAAACGGTATTTTAAATATAATGGCATTACATTACCAAAGAACACTGTGGTTGAGTGGGATTCTAATGATTCTGTGCTAGCTTGGTTTCCTGTGTCCATGTTCTTTGTCGATCCTTGTCTACATGTATAAATAATTAAAAAGATAAAATCACATCATATTGGCATTAAAAACAGGCACGTACATCAATAGAACAGAATAGAAAGTCTTTCCAATCTGGATGCTTTTTGTTTGCTTGTTTTGTTTTCTTTTGGGGGAAGAAGGGGGACAGTATGTATGTATGTATGTATGTATGTATTTTAATAGAGGTACTGGGGATTGAACCCAGGACCTGATGCATGCTAAGCACAAGCTATACCACCAAGCTATACTCTCCTCCCTTGGATGCATTTTGTTTCATTTTCTTGCCTACTTGCTCTAACTAGTACCTCTAGTACAATGTTGACTAGAAGTGGTAAGAGCGGATATTCTTGTATTATTCCTGATCTTGGGGGAATGCATCTGGTTTTCTACTAATATGATGTTAACTGTGGGTTTTTAGAAATGGCCTATATTAGGTTGAGGGAGTTCCCTTTTATTTTCAGTTTATTTCATGAAACGGTTTTGGATGTTGTCAAATGCTTTTTCTGTTTCTATTGAGATGATCATTTTTTTTTCTTCATTGCATTAATACAGTATATTACATTGACTGATTTTTGAATATTGAATTACACGCATTCTTGCGATAAATCCTACTTGTCATGGTGTGTTATATTTTTATACGTTGCAGTATTTAGTTTGCTAGTATTTTGTTGAAGATTTATGCATCTGTATTCACAAGAGATATTGATTTGCAGTTCTCTTGTAATGTTTTTGTCTGGTTTTGGTATCATAGAATGAGTCAGGAAGGTTTCCCTCTTCTATTTTTTAGAAGAGTTTGTGAAGGATTGATGTTAATTCTCCTTTAAATATTTGGTAGAATTCACCAACATATAATTCCTTTTACACATTTAAATGATATGGTATTACAACATTATTTTAGCTTGTATTTCTTTGCTAACCAGCAAGGTTAAATATTTTCCCATATGTTTGCCTGCTAATTTTCTCTGTAAATATGTATTGTTTGTTCATATTCTTTGCTTGTTTTCATATTGAGTTCTATGTGTTTTTCTTATCAATTTTAATGAGATTTTTAAAATAGTGACCCTCAGAACATTATATTTTAATCTAGTAATCTTTCAATGTCCAGAAATATTAATGTATTTTAGGTATAGAGAGGATAAGTCAGGTTTGAGAACAACTTCTGCTTACAATAATTTTCTCACAATTCCATCCTGTTGGCATACAAAATTATTCCATATTTTTAAAAAAATTTATTTTCTTGAAGAAGTATTTGTTTTTACTCTGCCAAGCTAGGCATACATATGACATATCAGATCCATAACGTTTTATCCTTCCTCTGAGCTCTTGCTAATGGTTCCATTTGGTGAGTCTGACTTAGAACCACGCCTACATGCTCAGTTCAACATCTAACTCAACTTTCCTAGGAACATTTTTACCACAGGAAAATATTGAAATGGGAACCAAACAAGTTAACCAATATGTAAATTGAAAAATTAATTCTGCTTACCATTCTAATAAAAAGCTAACAGAGGACTTGATGAGTACTCTATGGTGTCAAACATTTGATTAAGAAGACCAGTTGGCATAAGGTCTGCTTAGAGGATTTTAAGCTAAAATGTCATTCCCTACAAGCCTATCCAATGCTTGGACATCTGCCATTAGAAATGTATTCTTTGCAGGAAAGGGTATAGCTCAGTGGTAGAATGCATGCTTAGCATGCACAAGGTCCTGGGTTCAATCCCCAGTGCCTCCATTAAAAATAAACAAACAAACAAACTTAATTATCCCCCCCCTCAAAAAAAGAAATGTATTCTTTGTGATTAGATCTGGAAAAGACTTATTCTGTATATATTCTGTGTGGGTTATGTGTGTGTGTGAGGGTAAGTGGATGTGGGTGTGTGAGTATAAATGAAGGAAAAGTAGACAAAACACACAGAGGCACAAAGGTGCATTTTTGCTGGCACAGAATAGGAACCAAATCACTCTTAAAGTCAGCCTTGAGAAAGCAATTTAGACTAGCTGGTGTAGATTTTGCTTGACTCTGCACTGTCACTGGAAACAAAACTGCCATTTGTGTTAGGAGATTTTTATCTCCTATTCTATTCTTTTGTCGCTTTAGACACACACAGTTAGTTATTCAAAGTCTTTTCATTCCAAACCTATAGAAATAATATGTATGCTGACTACATGGAAGGTGAGAAAACAAGTTTGTTTGTTTTAATCATTCTTGTGTTTTCCATTCCTCTTTGGTCCATTTCTCCTGATCATAAATTGTTACTATTTCTATACTTTTTATTCCTTTGAGAAGTATCCCTACATAATATATATCAGTTATGTGCAATTTAATATAGTCATCTACAGAAGTTTGATAGACAATATATTAAATAAAATTCTCCTTTTTCCCCCTAAGAGATCATTCTCATTCCATTTTTTGAACTAGACAAGGCTGCAGGCTCTATCATTTATGTCTGCATGATCTTTGTACAAACTGCCTAACCTCTCTCTGTTTCCCTACTCTTAGTAGAATAACAACTCTTTCAAGATTGCTCAGATGTTCTACCAAGCTTTTGCTCCAGCCATCTTAGCAGATGTAGCAAGAATAGAGGTCATTGTCCAAAGGGCCGATAAAAGGCAGCATAAGACATAGGAACATCTTCAAGGACCAAACTCAGTTCTCTCTGCTGCGCAGATGACTCATAGCCCTTGCCCATTAACTGAAAAATCAACCTGGGTGAAGGGTAGGAGAAAAGAGAGAGGGAAAATCCTAAAGTGCTGTGACTATGTAAAACCATGGGTAACCAGGAAAACACGGGAGTGACTGAGTCCACCATGAACTGGCCAGATTGACTTTTCTCCATTAACCTGCAGTTGTGAGGCTCCTTCCTTAGAGGCTGATAAATACGACTAGCCTATTCTCTTCAATCACAGCTGGATCCAGTTGAAAGAATAACTGGAAGATTTGGGGAGGAGGGTTTAAGGACTGTTTCTGTAGCCTTTCTCCTTATTATTATATTCCTCATGGAAATCGTATCTGTTATTAGATTCTAAGTGTTGACATTGACACTTAGACATCTGCTTCCTTTTGAAGTGGACAAATTTCTGATTCCCTGCTTGAAAACTTTTCTCCAACCTTAAGTCATCATTTATGTTTGACCTACTGCTAATGGAAATATTCTACCCAAAGTCCAGGAAAAATGTACCCTTTACTCACCTTACATAATCAGCAAATTATGAAAGTATCTACAGGTCCTGACTAAGTGTATCAACATTGCAAATAACTGCAACTAGGTCATCAGAACTTGAAATAGATAATAAGCATTACCATTAGTGAGAGCCCATGGAGCAGAGGTCAAGAGTTAGGTTTTCATACAAACCAAAGGCTTCTAAAAGCCTTAACATAGGAAACTGCTTATCAGCTCTTTACATCCAGTGACACGGATATGTTTTATTCATCTAGGGAGTACACACTGATGCTGGGAAGGGAGCACTTCCCTCCCCATAGACAACTTTCTTATCACCATTAGCAATGAAGCTTCCGGTAAGAGTCAACACTGTGCATTCACATTATCTCTGTCGACAACTGTGAGCCCTTCTCAGCACATCAGCAAGAGCAGGAAGATGACGAGCAAATGAAAGCCTGAAAACAACTTAAAAATGGAAGCACCTCATTTCTTATGGAGTTTAATTAAACTGGAAAGTTCTCCCTAAGTTTGGTGCAAATTCATCTGGCAGCAAAGCCTGAGCTGATATAAGACAGTTTAAAGACTATTTATCCTCCTTAGTATGAATATTCATTCATTTTTCTGCAGAAATAACAATGTGTTTAATTACAAGGCACAGACCTGTTGGGGCTGTCACGTTATATATCAGCACATTACATAAGTTATATGCATTAATTTACCTTCTTAAAACATTTCTGAATTCTAAAATACTTGTGGCCTCAAAGGTTTTAGATAAGGAAGTATGAATTTGTACTCATTTTTCAAACTTGGTTATACAGAATTATTCTAAACACATTTATTTCACATGGCAATATACTTGGTTCATATTCCTGATTCTTATAATATTTCTCATCTTAACCAGAGTACTATATAATTAACAATAGCTAAGCACTTAACATGATGTGTATTCACATATATAAACACACAGATATGTTTATGTGTATACATGTTCACACACACAGAACTGCTATGGTAAACACCTCGGATGCAGTAAACACAGGTTTATAATTGATACTTTCACTCAACAGTCTTTCTCAGAAGCAAAGCTTAAACCAAGAGCCCTGGCTCTTTAACTCCTTAAGAAGGAGTGCTACTGAAATGTCTGGTTTGGAAGAGGCTATCTTTAAGCAGAGAACTCACAGATATCTCCCAAAACTGCTGAATATCTTAAAGGAAGCTGATATTCATACTGGAAATCAATTTATCTATATATGGTTCAAAAAGCTTGTATGTGACATCCTCAGCTATTCTCTTCAGTCACAGCTCGATCTAGTTTGCAAGCATTTCTTCTTGATTACATTGCAGGAATAGCTTAGGTTTATATTATGTTTTTCAAAGAACTGTGATATATATTCTCTATATTTGATTTTGCATAATAGGAATATTAATATCCACATCAAGAGTTGTCTTGAGGATTAGATAACACATTGTATGTCAAGTCCAACGCATTCCATACGGTACCACTGTTTTCACCTGGTATCCTCAGTTTTCGGATGGGGCCCAGCAATTGTAGGTGGCTTGTCCAAGTTCACACGACTAATATACTGGAAAATTGACACTTGATCTCATTTTACTGACAGTAAGTTCAATGTTCTTTCCACACCACTTCACTGTCTAAAATGAATGATACTAGGGGGAGGGTGTAGCTCAGTGGTAGAGCACACAGTCCAGCACACATGAGGCCCTGGGTTCAATCCCCAGGACCTCCATTAAATAAACAAATAAAAACCTAATTACCTCTCCCCCAAGAAAATTAAATTTAAAATAAATGATACTATCTTTTACCATAGGTTTTTGCAAAATGAAAATGGCTTTTTGCTTTTGCTGATTATTTAAATAATACATGCTCATTGTATAAACAAATGCACGGTAAAACTGGATAGATTCAAAGAAAAGAAGTACCCTAAAAATTGTATCATCCAATCACCCAGAAAGAAGCATGTTAAATTAAGAGTATAATTTTAAGATTTTTTTTCTATGCATAAACTCACATAAATACAGTACACCAATTAAAACAGGATACTAACTTTATTTTTCTTTTTTATAGTGTGTTTTTATTTATTTTTATAGTGTGTTTTTAATAATATATTATGGGCATCTTTCTATATTAATAAATATATGTTTTAGTTATGAATTTCAAAACATTTACTAAGATGTAGAAAACTTACAGCAAATACTGCTTAGTTTATTCTTAAGACCCAGAACTAGCAGAAAAGTCAATGTGGGCAATTCACGGTAGACTTAGTCACTCCAGTGTTTTCTAGTTCTTCGTTGGTTTAATGTAGTCACAGCACTTCAGGACTTTTCCTCTCTTTTCTCCTCCCCTCCACGCAGGGTGATTTTTCGGCTACTGGGCAAGGGCTATAAATCATCTGGGCGGCAGAGAGAACAGGGCTTCATCCCTGGTGATGCTCATCTGTCCTGGGCTGCCTTTATCTGAGCTTTAGGCAGCAGCTTTCATTCTTGCTACATCTGGCAAGAGGGTTGGAATCATTCCTTGATATCTGGCTGTCAGATTGTACATTCTCCATTCACTTTTATTCCAAATACAAGGTCTCTTCAAGTCTGCCTCCCATCCCATCTGTCTTAGTCTGTTCAGTCTGCTATAACAAAATACCACACACTGGGTGGCTTAAACAGTGGACGTGTATTTCTCACAGCTCTGGAGGCTGGGCTGTCCAAGATCAAGGTGCCATCAGATTCAGCGTCTGTCTTTGAACAGCTTTCCTAGGTTCACAGACAGCTGTCACAAGGTAGAAGAGGGCAAGGCAGCTCTCTGGAGCCTCCTTTATAAGGGCACCAGTCCCATTCGTGAGGGTGCCACCCCCAAAACCTAGTTATCTCCCAAAGATCCCACCTCCTAATGGCATCACCTTTCGGGTTAGGATTTCACAGATGAATTTTGAGGGCACACAGAAATCCACTCTACAACGTCATCTGTGCCCTCACAGCTGCTCTCCAGTGCCAAACTGAGATTGCTCTCAGCACCACTTGCTGCACATCTAACAGTTATTGCTATCCTTTTGCTAGGGTACCATGTTATGGTAGGATCAGTAATGGCCCCCAAAGATATTCACATTTTCCTCATCAGAACTTGTAAGTATGTTACGTTACACAGTAAAAGGGGTTTTGCAGATATTGCAGGTAAAAGGATGTGTGATTAAGTTGAAGATCTTGACAGAGAGAGATTATATTGGATTATCTTGGTAGACCCAAAATAAAACAAGGCCCATATAAAAGGGAAGCAGGAAGATCAGAAGCAGAAAAGATATGACAATGGAAGCAGAGAGAGAGGCTGTAAGATGCTACCCTGCTGGCTTTAGAGATGAAAAGGGGGAATGTAAAGTAGCTTCTAGAAGCTAGAAGAGGCAAGGAATAGATTCTCCCCTGAAGCCTTCAGAAAGACTGTAGCCTTTCCAACAACCTTGATTTCAGCACACAGACTAATTTCATGCTTCTGACCTCTAGAATTATAAGGTAATAAACTGCATTGTTTTTTAAGTCACCAAGTTTGTGGTAACTTGTTATAGCAGCAATTTGAAACTAATACACATAGAGTTTCTTTAAAAGCCTGCAGTGACCCTGGGCTATACCTAGAAAAGTAAAACATTGGTTCCCTCTCCATTGGTGCATTTCAATTGGAACTGGATTTCTATTCTTCCCTCTCATCCCATCTTCAAAGCTTGGCCAACAAGAATGCAGAGAACTATGTTCCTTCCCAGAGATCACTGATAACAGCCAAGTCTACTACTCTACTCTCTGTCTGTGAAAAACTAAACCTGTTTCTTTGCCCAGAAAGGAGGGAAAACTCACCATTCATTCCTCCAAATCTATCATCTGTTTTAACACTTCAGGGCTTTGGCTTCCAATAGGCAAAGCCAAACTTTTCAAACTAAACATCTTTCTCTCACAAAGTCCAACTATTGCAAATCTAAACTTTTTGATTTATGTTTAAAATTTCATTCACATAACATATGTGTTCTGTTATATTTGTAGCCCTCCTGAGCCAATGAATGCATTGATTCAATGATTTAACCTTTCTTTTTGTTTTTAACATTTTTTATTGATTTATAATTATTTTACAATGCTGTGTCAAATTCCAGTGTAGAGCACAATTTTTCAGTTGTACATGAACATATATATATATTCATTGTCACAATTTTTTCTCTGTGAGCTACCACTACATCTTGTATATATTTCCCTGTGCTATACAGTATAATCTTGTTTATCTATTCTGCAATTTTGAAATCCCAGTCTATCCCTTCCTACCACCACCCCCTTGGCAACCACAAGTTTGTATTCTATGTCTATGAGTCTATTTCTGTTTTGTATTTATACTTTGCTTCTTTGTTTGTTTTTTTAGGTTTCACATATGAGCAATCTCATATGGTATTTTTCTTTCTCTTTCTGGCTTACTTTACTTAGAATGACATTCACTTAGAATAACATTCTTCAGGAGCATCCCTGTTGCTGCAAATGGCATTATGTTGTCAGTTTTTATGGCTGAGTAGTATTCCATTGTATAAATACATCACCTCTTCTTTATCCAGTCATCTGTTGATGGACATTTAGGCTACTCCCATGTCTTGACTATTGTAAGAAGTGCTGCTATGAACACTGGGGTGCAGGTGTCATCCTGAAGTAGGGTTCCTTCTGGATATATGCCCAGGAGTGGGATTCCTGGGTCATATGTTAGGTCTATTCCTAGTCTTTTGAGGAATCTCCATACTGTTTTCCACAGTGGCTGCACCAAACTGCATTCCCACCAGCAGTGTAGGAGGGTTCCCCTTTCTCCACAGCCTCTCCAGCATTTGTCATTTGTGGATTTTTGAATGATGGCCATTCTGACTGGTGTGAGGTGATACCTCACTGTAGTTTTGATTTGCATTTCTCTGATAATTAGTGATATTGAGCATTTTTCATGTGCCTTTTGATCATTTGTATGTCTTCCTTGGAGAATTATTTGTTTAGGTCTTCTGCCCATTTTTGGATTGGGTTGTTTGGTTGTTTCTTATTAAGTTGTATGAGCTGCTTATATATTCTGGAGATCAAGCCTTTGTCAGTTTCATTTGTAAAAATTTCCCCATTCCATAGGTTGTCTTTTTGTTTTACTTCTGGTTTCCTTTGCTGTGCAGAAGCTTGTAAGTTTCATTACGTCCCATTTGTTTATTCTTACTTTTATTTCTATTGCTTGAGTAGACTGTTCTAGGAGAACATTTTTGAGATGTATGTCAGATACTGTTTTGCCTATATTTTCTTCTAGGAGGTTTATTGTATCTTGTCTTATGTTTAAGTCTTTAATCCATTTTGAGTTTATTTTTGTGTATGGTATAAGGGAGTGTTCTAGCTTCATTGCTTTATATTGCTGCTGTCCAGTTTTCCCAACACCATTTGCTGAAGAGACTGTCTTTATTCCATTGTATATTCTTGCCTCCTTTGCCAAAGATTAGTTGACCAAAAGTTTATGGGTTCATTTCTGGATTCTCTATTCTGTTCCATTGGTCTATATGTCTGTTTTGGTACCAATACCATGCTGTCTTGATAACTGTAGCCCTATAGTATTGTTTGAAGTCTGGGAGAGTCTTTCCTCCAGCCTCCTTCTTTCTCTTCAGTAATGCTTTGGCAATTCTAGGTCTTTGATGGTTCCATATAAATTTTATTATGATTTGTTCTAGTTCTGTGAAATATGTCCTGGGTAATTGGATAGGGATTGCATTAAATCTGTAGATTGCCTTGGGCAGTGTGACCATTTTAACAATATTGATTCTTCCAATCCAAGAGCATGGGATATCTTTCCATTTTTTAAAGTCTTCTTTAATTTCCTTCATCAATGGTTTATAGTTTTCTGTGTATAATTCTTTCACCTGCTTGGTTAGATTTATTCCTAGGTATTTTATTACTTTGGGTGCTATTTTAAAGGGAATTGTTTCTTTACTTTCTTTTTCTGTTGATTCCTCATTAGTGTAAAGAAATGCAACTGATTTTTGAATGTTAATCTTGTAACCTGTTACCTTGCTGAATTCTTCAATCAGCTCTAGTAGTTTTTGTGTGGACCTTTTAGGACTTTCCTATATATAGTAACATGTCATCAGCATATAGTGACACTTTTACCTCTTCTTTTCCAATTTGGATCCCTTTTATTTCTCTCTCTTGCCTGATTGCTGTGGCTAGGCCTTCCAAGACTATGTTGAATAGAAGTGGTAATAGTGGGCCACCTTGTCTTGTCCCAGATTTTAGTGGGAAGCTTTTGAGTTTTTCACCGTTGAGTACTATGCTGGCTGTAGGTTTGTCATATATAGCTTTTATTATGTTGAGATATGTTCCCTCTATACCCACTTTGGCAAGAGTTTTTATCATAAATGGGTGTTGAATTTTATCAAATGCTTTTTCTGCATCGATTGAGATGATCATGTGGTTTTTGTCCTTTCTCTTGTTGATGTGATGTGTTACATTGATTGATTTGCATATGTTGAACCACCCTTGTGTCCCTCGGATGAACCCCACTTGGTCATGATGTATAATCTTTTTTATGTGTTGTTGGATTCTATTTGCTAATATTTTGGTGAGGATTTTGGCGTCTATGTTCATCAGTGATATTGGCCTATAATTCTCTTTTTTGGTAGTGTCTTTGCCTGGTTTTGGTATCAGGGTGATGGTGGCTTCATAGAATGAGTTTGGGAGTATTCCCTCCTTTTCAGTCTTCTGGAAGAGTTTGAGAAGGACTGGTATGAGTTCTTCTTTGTTTGGTAGAATTCCCTGGTGAAGCTGTCCAGTCCTGGACTTTTATTTGTAGGGAGGTTTTTTTTTTTGTTGCTATTTCGATTTCATTTCTAGTGATCAGTTTGTTCGAGTGGTCAGTTTCTTCCTGATTCAGTCTTGGTGGACTGTATGATTCCAGAAACTTGTCCATCTCCTCTAGGTTATCCATTTTGGTTCCATATAGTTTTTCACAACATTCTTGTATGATATTCTGTATTTCTATTTTGTTTGTTGTAATTTCTCCATTTTCCTTTCTTATTTTGCTAATTTGTGCTCTCTCTTTTTTCTTCTTTGTGAGATTGGTCAGAGGTTTGTCGAGTTTATTTACTTTTTCAAAAAGCCAGCTTTTGGTTTGATTGATTTTTTTCTATGGTTTTTTAAATCTCTATTTTATTTATTTCCTCCCTAATCTTTATAATTTCCTTCCTTCTGCTGCTTTTTGGGGTTTTTTGTTCTTCTTTTCTAGTTTTTTCAGATGGTGGGTTAAATTATTTATTTGGGATTGTTCTTCTTTTTTGAGGAAGGCCTGTATCGCTATAAACTTCCCTCTTAGCACTGCCTTTGCTGTGTCCCATAAATTTTGTGTGGTTGTGCTTTCATTTTCATTTGTCTCAAAGTATTTTTTAAATTCAGCTTTGATTTCCTCATTGACCCATTGGATTTTTAATAGCATATTGTATAGTCTCCATGCTTTCCTTTTTTTCTCCTTTGTTTCTCTGTTGTTGATTTCTAGTTTCATGGCATTGTGGTCAATAAAGATGCTTTAGATAATTTCTATCTTCTTAAAATTGTTGAGGTTTCTTTTGTGCCCAAGTACATGATCAATCCTAGAAAATGTTCCATGTGCACTTGAAAAGAATGTATATCTATTTTGGGGGGGTATAATGCTCTGAAAATTTCCACCAAATCTAATTTCTCTATTGCATTATTTAATTTCTCTGTTGCTTTATTTATTTTCTGTCTGGAAGATCTGTCTAGTGATGTTAATGCAGTGTTAAAATCTCCAACTATGATTGTATTCCCATCAATATCCCCCTTTATCTCTGTTAGTAATTGTTTTATGTATTTGGGTGCTCCTATATTGGGTGCATATATATTAAAGAGTGTAATATCCTCATCTTGTATCACTCCTTTAATCATTATAAAATAGTCCTTCTTTATCTTTCTTTATGGCCTTTGTTTTAAAGTCTATTTTGTCTGAAATCAGTACTGCTACACCTGCTTTTTTGGCTTTTTCCATTTGCATGGAATATCCTTTTCCTTCCTTTCACTCTCAATCTATATGTTTCCTTCTCCCTAAAGTGGGTCTCTTGTATGCAGCATATTGAAGGTTCTTGCTTTATTATTCAGTCTGCCACTCTATGTCTTTTGACTGGAGCATTTAGTCCATTAATGTTTACAGTAATTAATGATAGATGTGTGTTTATTGCCATTTTGAACTTATCTTTGCAGTTGATTTGGTATTTCCTCTTTGTTCCTTTCTTCTTCCTTTTGTGGTTTGGTAATTTTCCTTTGTATTGTCATAAATTTTATTTAGTTTTTGTGACTCCTTTGTAAGTTTTTGGCTTGTGGTTACCCTTTTTTGTAAGTCTATTAGCCCATTACTGTAACTTTTTATTAAATTGATAGTAACATGATCTCAAACCCATCCTACAAAGAACAAAAAATTTTAAAAAGAAAGAAAAAAATATTCTATATTTTCCTGCCTGAGCACTCTCAATGATTTAGATGTCTTGTTTTACAATTTTGTGTTTATTTTATTTGTAATTAATGAGTTATCACCTTTCCAGTTGTGAGTTTCTCATTTCTGTAACATCCTGCTGCTTTTCTACTTAGAGTAAACCTTTCAATATTTCTTTTAGCATGGGTTTAGTGTTGCTAAACTCTAGCAGTTTTTTCTTGTCTGTGAAATTCTTTATGTCTCCTTCTATCCTAAAGGATAGCCTTGCTGGATAAATTATCCTAGGCTGCATCTTTTTTTCATTCAGGACTTTGAATATATCTTGCCACTCCCTTCTGGCCTGTAGTGTTTGTGTAGAGAAATCAGCTGAGAGCCTTATGGGGGTTCCCTTGTAACTCACTCTTTGTTTTTTTCTCTTGCTGCCTTTAGTATCATTTCTTTATCCTTGACTCTGGCCATCTTGATTATAATATGTCTTGGTGTGGGTCTATTTGGGTTCTTCCTGTTTGGGATCCTCTGAGCTTCCTGTCCTTGGATATCTGATTCCTTCTTTAAGTTTGGGATGTTTTCAGTTATGATTTCTTCCAATACCTTTTCAATCCCCTTTGATCTTTCTTCCTCTTCTGGGACCCCTATTATTTGAAGATTGGCTAGCTTTGTATTATCCCATAGGTGCCTTATGCTATTTTCATTTTTTTTGTTGTTGTTTTTGTTTTTGTTTTTGTTTACCTTGTAGTTGTTCTCATTGGGTGCTTTCTATTGTCCTGTCTTCTAGGTCACTTATTCGTTCCTCTACATTATCAAGTCAGCTTTGCACAGCCTTTAGATCATTTCTCATCTCAGCCAACGAGTTTACCAATTCTACTTGGCTCTTCTTTATAGCTTCAATTTCATTTTTGACATATTTTATATCTCTAAACACTATCTCTTTTAGTTCCTTCAGTACTTTGATCACTCCTTTTTTGAAATCTTGATCTAGTTGGCTATCGATGTCTATTTCATTGATCATTCTTTCAGGGGATTTCTCTTATTCTTTTAACTGGGAATGGTTTCTCTGCTTCTTCATCTTGCTCATACCTCTCTGGCACTGTGGTTTATGGAGTATCAGTTCTAAACTCCTTAAGGAGTTTATCTATCTAATGCTTATGTAGGAATAAAACTTAAAAAAAGAGAGAGAGAGAGAATTTTAAAAGAAGGGAGAAAAAAATGTTTGAAAACAGTATAATGAATAATAGAAGAGCAAGCTGAAGCAGAATAGCAATCAGTTTGAGACGTTCTTTTAAAACCTTTAAAAAAGGAGAAAAGAGGAAAAAATGTATTTGAAACCTCTGTATAATCAATAACAGGACATCAAAACCATGAGAAATAAAAATGAAATGATGTGCATTTTTAAAAATAATAAAAATATTTTTTAAAAATTTAAAAGGGATTAAAACTGGGGGTATATATAATTGTTTAAGAAGTAAAAATTATAAGCGTAATAGAAAATAGAACAGGTAAAAACAGATTTTTTAAAAAGGGGGAGTACGGTGTTCTCCTGGAGACTGTGTGCTCTTAATGCAAAGTCTTTCTGTCTTCTTCCTGTTTTGAAGCTCAGATTGTTGTTTCCAGAGGCTCTCCATTGGCGCCCTCATCTGTGCTGCTCCCAGTGCCTGTCAGCAAGCAGATCACACCCCCACCCCAACACCTGGGTCAGGTGCAGCTCTCCTCTGCTGTGGGCGGGCGGGTCACTGCCCCTCCCGATGCCGCAGTCAGATGTTACAGACTGGCCAGGTAGGAGGGTGGGTCACGCCCCCTCCCAGCACCATGGTCAGAGGCTGCGTTCCTGCCAGAAAGGTGGGGGGGCCGCCCTCTCCTGGCCCCGGTAGCTCCGCAGCTCTGTGCCGCTGCTCACTCTGTAGGCGGGCTCGCGGAAGACAGAGGAACAGCCCTGCCCCTGCTCCGGGCCAAAACCCAGCTCCTTGTTTGTCTTGGTGGTGCAAGTCTGAGGGACCAGGATGGAAGGATCCTACCTGCCTCGGGCTATAGACAAGTCTCCGTCTGGCCTTTGAGGCTGTTAAGCCCTTAGGTGTGGATTCAGGTTTCCCCTTCGCCCCCGCCCCCGCCTGGTTGCTAAGCACCAGAGGATATGGCGGCTGTGCCTGAGCCCCGCCTCTCTTCACCCGAAAACTTCCTGCGAGTTTTCAGAGATGGGGGTATGCACCCTTCCCCCCAGGGCACATCAGCCGTGTTGTTTTATGGAGGGCCTAGGTTGTTCTTCCCTGTGCACACATAGCCATGGCTCGCAGCCCCCTGCAGTTCCCCAGGGCTGCCTCAGTGCAGCCGTCCCCGCCCTACGCCTGACTTGGGCAGCCTGGCCCTGCCCACCGCTGCCGGCCTGTGTCTTGGGCTGGGTGTTGCAGGGACCCTCTGTGCCCGTTTAACTTAGTTCTGTCGGTCAAAGGCTGATCTGTACAGATTCGAGCCTCGGAAGCTCATCCTCCGTCCCGCTGGCCTCTCGGTTGGAGAGGGGAGACCCAGCGAACAAGCGCCAGTCTTCCTTTGCCACTCCTTCTCCCTGGGACCAGTCCCGCACTATTTTGCCTTTTCTTCTTTCTTTTTAACTTTTCTCCTATCGGATTTTTGGCATCTCTATCTTTTGAAGAGGACGATGTTCTGTCAGAGTTCTGTAGGTGCTCTGGTTGGCTGAGTGGGTCTGTGGATGTGAGTCTTGGTGTATCTGTGGGAGAGGGTGAGCTACAAGCATCCTTCTACTCTGCCATCTTGGCCTCCTCTCAATGATTTAACTTTTCATACAAACCTCTATCAACATTTTTAATGACTGTGGATTATTCTATTACATGGTTACTCAAGAATTTATTTACCTAATTCTTTTTTTCCCCAATTCCATTTTGATGGACATTTTGATTGTTACCAAATTTTACTAATATAAAAAATGCCAAAATGAATATTCTTGTACATACATTTTGATCAGTTATGAAATCATTTCTTTTTTAAAAAGCCCTGGGAATAGATTTTCTAGGTTAAAGTGTTTCTGCCTCGTGCGGAGGGTATAGCTCAGTGGTAGAGTGGTAGAGTGGTAGATTGAACCTGGGTTCAATCCCTAGTACCTCCATCAAAATAAGTAAGTAAACAAATCTAATTACCTAGCCCCCCCAAAAAAAGACCAAGAAATGGGGCAGTATACAGCTCAGTGGCAGAACACATGCTTAGCATGCACAAGGTCCTGGGTTCAAATCCCAGTACCTCCTCTAAAAATAAATAAGCAAACCTAATTACCTCCCCTGCAAAAAATAGCAAAAGTGTATGTACATTTTACACTTGGAAACTTGTTGCCAAATTGATTTTCTTTTATGGTCAAGTAAAAACAATTGTCCCTCTCATTGTACCAATTTTTTCTTTTATGTATACTCAGGTATATTAGAGTCCTAGTTTATCCACATTCTGTCCAATTATGAGTTAATCATTTCTCTTCATCTGCAAGGAATCAAAAATAATATCAAACTGATATTTT
The DNA here is from genome assembly GCF_009834535.1 of Camelus ferus. NCBI lineage: Eukaryota > Metazoa > Chordata > Mammalia > Artiodactyla > Camelidae > Camelus > Camelus ferus. Next base: position 65,281,808 of record NC_045709.1, read on the forward strand.
ACTTTGTATATCTTCATTAATCAGGTTAATCATTTTTTATGTTTACTGGTCATTTTTATTTCTTCTCTAGATTCAACAATCATATTCTCAGCCCATTTTTTTACATTAGCTTCTTCATAGAAACCTTTATGTGCCATAACATTTCTCTTCATGCCTGTTACTTGCCATTTTCCTTTTTATTTAGTTTTACTTTTTGTTTTACTTTTATGGTTTCTCTGCCCCCATGAGATTGTCAAGTATGACAATCACTCCTTTAAATGTTCTAATTTAGCTAGTACTCCAGCTTTTAATTTTCATACTGTTTGTGACTGGCAGAATGTGTTATCTGAATGTTTAGATTAAGTAGGAACATTTTAAAAAATGAATACTTTTCCTTTTTTCCACCCAAGAGAATATTATTTATTTATTTATTTACTTGATATGGTTGCATTTAAGATTCCAATGTTACTATTATTTTCTTTTTTAAAATTGAAGTATAATTGACTTAACAATATTATAATGTCAGGTGTACAACATGATGATTGGATATTTTTATACATTACAAAGTGATCACCACAATAATGGTCAGTTTCTCCATTTATGTTTGTAATAATTGTTTTTGTGTGTTTAGGTGCTTCTATGTTAGGTGCATATATATTTACAATTATTATATCTTCTTATTGGATTGATCTCTTTAACATTGTGTAATGTCTTCTATCTCTTATCACAATGTTTGTTTTAAAGTCTATTTCATACATATACATACTGGTATATGTATTGCTACTCCAGCTTTCTTGTCCTTTCCATTTGCATGGAATACCATTTTCCATCTCTTCACTTCAGTTTATATATGTCTTTAGAACTGAAGGGAGTCTCTTGCAGCATATATATGGGTCTTGTTTTTGTATCCATTCAGCCATCCTGTATCTTTTGATTGGAGCATTTAGTCCATTTACATTTAAAGCAATTATTCATTGGTATGTACTTATTGATATATATTTTGTTACTTGTTTTCTGGTAATTTTTGTAGTTCTTCTCTGTTTCTATCTCTTTCTTTTGTTCTCTTCCCTTGTAATTTGATAAGAGTTTTTAGTGTTGTATTTGCATTCCTTTTTCAATTTTTGTTTAGCTCTTACAGGTTTTAGTTATAGTTACCATGAGGTATATATATGTGTGTGTATATGTATATACATATATACATATATGATTAAGTTGGTGATTTCTTAAATTTGAACATACTCTAATAACCCTGCATTTTTACGCTCCACCTCATTATGTTTAATGCTTTTGGCTTCACATATTGCAGCTTTTGTTTTTTGTATCCCTTAACTACTTATTGTGGCTATAGATGATTTTGCTGCTTTGTCTTTTAATTTTCCTACTAGCTTTATAAATGGTTAGTCTACTACCTTTACTATATATTTATCTTTACCAATGAGCTCTTTCCTTTCATATTTCTAGTTGTAGTCTTTTCTTTTCTGCTTAGAGAAGTCCCTTTAAAATTTCTTGTAAATCTGATTTAGTAGAGCTGAACTCTTAATTTTTGCTTGTCTGAAATGTCTTTGATTCTGAAATACTTTTATCTCTCTTTCAAATCTGAATGACAGCCTTGCTGGGTAGAGTATTGTAGGTTTTTTTCTTTCAGTACTTTGATTACATCATGCCACTCCCTCTAGCCTGCACAGTTTCTGCTGAGAGGTTGGCTGATAGCCTTTTGGGAATTCCATTGTTGTACCAAACTAGCTGCTTTTCTCCTGCTGCTTTTAAGATTCTCTCTTGATCTTTAATTTTTGCCATTTTAATTAGAACATGACTTGGTATGGAATTCTTTGTGTTTATCTTGTTTGGGACTCTCTATGTTTCCTGAAGCTGGGTGTCTGTTTCCTTTCCCAGGTTAAGGAAGTCTTCAGCTATTATTTCTTTAAATTAGTTCTCTAGCCTTTTCTCTTCTTCTTCTCCTTCTAGGGTCCCTATAATGTGAATGTTAGTATGCTTGATGTTGACCCAGAGGTCTCTTAAACTATCCTCAAGTTTTAAAGTTCTTTTTTCTTTTTCTGTTCAGCTTTGTTTATTTCCACCACTTTGTCTTCTAGTTCATTCATCGGTTCCTCTGTATCATCTAACCTACTGTTGATTCCTTCTAGTGTATTTTTTATTTCAGTTATCCTATTCTTCAGCTCTGTTTACTTCTACTTTATATTTTTTTAATTCTTTGTTAAACTTCTCCCTCTGTTCATCCATTCTTCCCCTTAGTTGAGCATCTTTATAATTATTACCTTGAATTCTTTATTGGATAAACTACATTATCTCCATTTTGTTTATTCTTTCTCCTGGGCTTTTGTTTTGTTCCTTCTTTTAGAACATATTCCTTGTCTACTCCTCTGTGTTTATATCTATGTATTAGATAGATTGGTTATGTTTCCCAATTTTGGAGTAATGGCCTTATGTAGGAGACATAATATGGGGCCTAGCAGCACACTCTCCTCTGGTCACCAGAGATATATGCTCTAGGATTGACCCTTATATGAGCTGCATAGTCCCTTCTGCTGTGGCAGGGCTGACTACTGTGGGGGCAGGGCTAGCCCGTGGCCAGTTGGTTACTAGGCCTTGACTTGTGTGGTGACTGCCAGTTCACTGTTGGGTAGACGGGTCTAGGTGTGGGATTCAAAGGCCTCAAAGTTGATGTCAGCCTGCTGATGGGTGGAGCCAGGTCCTGGAGCAGCTGGCTACATGGTCTGGGGGTCCCATTGCTGTTGTTAGCCTGCTGGTGGGCAGGTAAGCTCCTATGCTGTTATGACTCTAAAATGGCACTTGCCAACACCAGTGTTCTCACTGTAGAACAAGCTTCTAAAAATGGCTGCCACCACTGTCTATGTCCCCAGGGGGAGCCCCAGTATCCTCTTGGACTCTCCAAGAGGTTCTCCAAGATCAGCAAGTGGGTCTGACTCATACTCCTTTCAAATTACTGCCTCTGTGCTGGGACTAGGAGCATGTGAGATTTTGTTTATGCCCTCTAGGATTGTATTTTATGTTTTCTACCACCCTCAATTTCTCCTGGATCCAAGCCCCACTAGCCTGAAAAGCCAGCTCTTCTAGGAGCTCATCTTCCTGATGCAGTACCCTGGGTTGATGAGTCCAATGTGGGACTTGGACTCTGTGCTGCTTTGGGAGAACCTCCACAGTTGTGATTATTCTCCTATTTGTGGGTTACCTACCTGAGGACCTGGGTCTTGACTATTCCACATCTGTGTCCCTCCTACTCATCTTGTTGTGGTTCCTTCTTTATATCTTTAGCTGTGGAAAATCTTTTCTGCTAGTCTTCAGGTTATTCTCATAGATACTTGCTGTACAAATAGTTGTAATTTTGGTGAGCCCATGGGAGGAGGTGAGCTCAGGGTCTTCCTATTCCAAAATCTTGGCCATACTCTACAAATAAAGATTTTTCATTGACACATATCAACAAGCTTAATTTTATAATAAATAAATAAGTGTACTTTGATTTAACAAGAGATTCAGGGTCTTAAAAAGCTATCAGACATAACTGAATAAATTTCTGAAGTTATACAGTAATGTTTATAACAGCTTGTCCCCAAGAAAGCATAGTCACTTAATGTTTGTGATTCAAGTAATAAATTAAGTGTCACATTTAGCATCATTTTCTTCCACAAACTAATGGACTCTCTAGAATCCATTCACTTGAGACTTCTCTTTCTGCAATGCCTGTTCTTTGAAGAATTGTTTAAGTTTTCAAGAGAATTTGAAACATTAGTCTCTAGACAGTTTCTTTCAAAGTACCCTCTTGCTATTCAGACTTAGGTGACAGGAGTCAAATCACTGTTGAGCGCATCAGAATGACCACCGTGTCTGCTGAGAGGTTTGTCTGTTTTTTTAGGTAGGTGTATGTATTGCATCTTTTGGGGAAATGTAACCTCTAAAATAACCAATGTGGGACAGTGTTTATACTAGACTACCAGAACAAACATTTTAACTAAAATGAATTGCCAATTCGGTTAGACTATTTAACTGGCAGTTAAGCAAGCAGTTTTTTGTGTGAATTAAAGAAACCAACCAGTGATGATATTTTGTGAATACAAACTCTATTTTGGTTTCTTTAAAATTAAAATCGTTGTCATGGCTTTGATATTTTAATACACTGTTGCTCTTGGCACTCTGAAGTGTGTGTGTGTGTGTGTGTGTGTGTGTGTGTGTGTGTGTGTTGGGGTGAAGCAGGCAATAAAGAGAGAAATCCATGCATGTCATTGTTTTATAGGTAAATGTGTTATATTTAATATGAGATTGTTTTCAAACATCAGTAACTCCTTCAAAGACATTCTTGATGAACTGATATTAATAAATAATTCTCTATGTAAACACTATTATAATTATGTTCCTGATAAGTTTCATGTCCTTACTTAAAATAACTAAGTAAAAGATATCATAGATTACATAGACATTATAAGGAATGAACATAAATTTAAAATTCATATTTGTTGAGTTTTTTCCCTTATGTACTTCTAAAACTTAAAACTTACTTCAACATAAAGATGGCCAATAGGCACATGAAAAGATGCTCAACATTACTAATTATCAGAAAAATGCAAATCAAAACTACAATGAGCTCTGATCTCACAATGGTCAGAATGGCCATTATTAAAAAGTCTACAAATAACAAATGATGCAGAGGCATGGAGAAAAGGGAACCATCCTATAATGTTGGTGGGAATATAAATTGGTGCAGCCACTATGGAGAACAGTATGGAGGTTCCTTAAAAATCTAAAAATAGAATTGCCGTATGATTCAGCAATTCCACTCCTGTGCATATATCTGAAGAAGACTCTAATTCAAAAAGATGCATGCACCCCAATGTTCATAGCAGCACTATGTACGGTAGCCAAGACATGGAAGCAACCTAAATCTCTATTGACAGATGAATGGATAGAGAAGGTGTGATATATATACACAATTGAATACTACTCAGCCATAAAAAGGATGAATTAATGCCATTTGCTGCAACATGGATGGTCCTAGAGATAATCATACTAAGTGAAATAAGTCAGAAAAAGAAAGATAAATGCCATATGATATAACTTACATGTGGAATCTAAAAAAAGGCTACAAATGAATTCATTCACAAAACAGAAATAGACCAATAGGACATAGAAAACAAACTTATGGTTACCAGCTTTTCACGAAGATGGTGCTGAAAGCGAAGAAGGAAGCCCCCACCACTCCCAAAGCCGAAGATAAAGCAAAGGGTTTGAAGGCCACGAAAGCAGTGCTGAAAGGCTTCCACAGCCACAAAAAAAAAAAAAAAAAAAAAAAATGAAATTCCAGATGTAACCCACCTTCCAACGGCCTACAACACTGCAGCTCAGAAGGCAGCCCAAATATCCTTGGAAGAACGCCCCTAGGAGAAACAAGCTTGACCACTAAGCCATCATCAAGTTCCCCCCGACCACCGAGTCAGCCATGAAGAAGATAGAAGACAACAAAACACTTGTGTTCATTGTGGATGTCAAGGCCAACAAGCACCAGATCAAACAGCCTGTGAAGGAGCTCTATGACATTGATGTGGCGAAGGTCAATACCCTGATCAGGCCTGATGGAGAGAAGAAGGCATATGTATGACTGGCTTCTGGCTATTATGCTTTGGACAAACTATGCTTTCCAACAAAATTGGAATCATCTAAACTCAGTCCAGCTGGCTAATTCTAAATATAAAATTTTTCACTATTAAAAAACAAACAACAAATAAACAAAACCTTATGGTCATCAAAGGGGAAAGTTGGGTAGGGATAAATTAGGAGCTTGTGAGTAACAGATACACACCACTATAGATAAAGAAGATAAATAACAAAGGACTACTGTATAGCCCAGAAAACTATTACTATTCTGTAATAAACCAAAGTGAAAAAGAATATGAAAAAATATATATGTATATATCTGAACCACTTTGCTGTACACCAAAAACTAACACAACATTGTAAATCAACTACACTTCAATTTAAAAAAAGAAGAAATGTACTTCATCCAATTGGCAAACATATTCAAGAACTGTTAAGCTATAAATCGAAGCAAAATCAATTCATTTATTTTTTAAAAAATAATAACTTCTGGCTCAAAAATATTATATTGAACATTTCTAAATGTCAGATATCTGTAATGCTAGAAATCTTTAATTTTGTTAAAACAACTTGGTTAAAAGCTGAGTACTGTGTTTTTTCCCTTGATAAATTCAAGTAGCTTGTATGAAAAATATCTGATATATTTTCATCTTATAATCTTTACTACAGACATTCAGAAAGCTTTGATTCCTCTTGACCATATTCTACCAAAATCAAATTCATTTTTGTCCAACAAAAAGTTCAGGAAGATTGCACAGAAATATTATTAATGTTGAAATAACAGACATTTTCTAGATAATTCTATAGAAAAGATAATTCTGAATAGGATTTTTTTTTCTTGATAATGTGCTGTTATTCATTTTTCTTGGAACCACTTTTTCCTGATAAATACAGTTTTTCTCCTGTAGTGGTGAAACCACCATTTTTCTAATAGTTAACAATATATCTCCCAGATGGTCATTTCCTCTTTTTGGTTCCTTGACCTTTCTCTTCAGCAGTGCAAAATTCTTTTCAACAAATTCTTTCCAAAGATATCCACTAGCTTTTAACAATGAAGTTTGCAAGGGACCCAACAAGCTCTCTGTCTAATTGCTTTTCACCTCTGACCAGCTTGTTGTTTTTGGCTGCTGATTTATGTGTGTCCAGAATACCTAAGTTTCTTATCGTGCTTGTTATCAACTGTTACTTTGGCAAGATCTTTATTATTTCTAAATTGCAAAAAATCCTCCTCATTTTAGAAAAACAATTTCAGTGTCATAGGCATTTAAGAGACATAATTAATTCCATGCTTGTCATCATTTATTAGCAAGCTTACTTCCTTTCTTTGTAATTCCTTCCCCTGATATATTTGTTAACACCCTGCTGATTAGTGTTAATCCTTTATATTATTAGAATATTTTGCTTACTTGCAAATATATTTCTTTTTAGCTAAAGTTGTCTCCTTATCTGATGTGTTTACTTTGCTTTCATGTCATTTTCTTATTTCCCAAGTAGATTTTATTCGTCAAAAAGTTTTAGTGGTACGTGCTCAAGCCACTTGTTCTATAGAGTTCTCATTTCTGAAGAAATTAAAAGATATGCTAGGTTTTCATTAAATCTCTTAGATTGAATATTTCCTTCACACTTCTTGATTTTCATATTTTTTTCTCTGAGCACTTGGATAATTGGGTATTTTTTTCATGAATTATTATACAGTCAAGTCTCTACTGCTATACTGGAGTCATTCATTTTATCTATCCATACCTGCTTTTATATACATATTGTTCTATAAAACATTTATTTATATACTTCATCAACAAAAGGCCTTTTAAAAATTCCTAAGATGACAGGCATCGTCCTCTATCCCTTTTGCAACACCTAAGAATCTAACAGTTAAGATAAAGCACTAATTTAAGAATATAATGATTTATCTGAGGATTATTTGGTTTTGAAATGGAAAAGTCATAAAACCTATTTAAGTAAAATGTTTGAGTCTTAGTGCTGCAACTTAGTCACTATGATCTGGATTGGGTTACAAAAGTGATCTGTGTCTAGTCCTCATCTATGAAAGATAACACAGGAAGTAATTTTGAGAATAGAATTAGGCACATTTTATTGAAAGAGCTGTGTAAATTGTAACACACTCTACATAAATTTTTACTAGAACTCCCTCATTGTTTATGTAGGGGATCAGGAAATAGGATGTTAACTGATTTATAGGTAAAGATTTGATCTGGGGCAATGTGTATGCATTAAAATAAGATTAGGTGTAGTTATTGAGGTTAGAGAAATACGGGAAAAAAGAGACCTTCCTATTCTTCTCTTTGAAGCCTTAACTCTTCTGAGTGTTTAAAAGTTAATTAAGAGAGTTTCTCTAATCTTTCCCACTCTGTCTCTTTTCTACCTACCCCATGTCTCAGAATGGCTATTAACTTGAGTTGAAGAATGCAGCCAGGCTATCCTGACTGTAGAGGACAGTGTGTCATTATCACTGCCCCAAGGAGCCTTTAGAGACATTTTACACCTAATCACCTCTCCCTCATGGAAATTTAATAGTACAGATTTAGTGTATCTCTGTTTCTGTACTGTGGCTCTTTGAATAGCCACAAACCATAGTAACTAGCTAAAATGTTTTAGTCTTCATGACTAATTTTCACCCTCTCCGGGGTTATTATTGCCCCTGTGGAGAATTTGTGCTATGGGGGACTGATGGGAAAATTGGTACTTCAAGCTCATCCTCCTCCTTCTGTCCTCCTTCTCATAATAAGTCTCCCCTAAGCTGAAAACTACTGAAAGCCAGGAGAGGATTTCGCAGATAGAGGCTATGCAGGTCAACTCCTAGGGCACAGAGCTAGATGGAGAAGGGTGAAGTGGACCTGGATGGGTGAGCAGAAGATATTAACACAGACAATAAGCCAACTGCTATGAACTACATCTTCTATGTGCTGTGGTCTCAAGAACAGGCAAAGTCAAAAGTCAGAGGGGATGTGTTCTAAAGCAGACAGAGCAGACAGGCAATCAGAGTAATAAAAACAGAGCTTAGCACAACAAACAAACAAACAAACAAACAAACAACAATGGTTCAAGACCTAGCTCTTCTTCACAAATCTTAAATGCATGCCAAGATTGACACTCTCTTGCTGTTGTCTTCATGGGTTTTCAGTTAATTAAGTTTCTGCTGGGTATATGATCCAAAAGGGTTGAGTACAACATTTTATTTTATAGGAGGATTAATGAGGCTTAAGAGAAGATGGGATGTGGAAGAATTAGAACTTGTATCTAAATATCTACTAAACCCCAGGGCCTTCCTGATGCTTCACATTATACACCACTACATTTCTCCAACTGACCCATATTTTCTAGCTCTTTCCTGAAAGCTTCTACTTAATTCCTTCCCATTTCACTTGCCTTCCCTTTAAATTTTACAAGTAGTATTAACAGTTACAAACTTTTATGTTGGGAAATTATATCTGATAAATTATTCTCAAGCATTCATATATTCAGCTTTTTCACTTATCACTAATTATGAATGACCCCACATTTTCATTTCATATAATAATTTGACATTTTTCAGGGGATGTTCTTTTTAGTTCTTTGTCTTATAAGGCAACCTGAATCCACATTTAAATCAGCTTTGTGTTTAGCAACTTTGTGTAAACACAAAGTGTGTAGTGATTTATATATCCATTTTATGGCAAAAAATATGCAATGTGGGGACATTTACAAATAGAGGCATTTGCAAAGATATGGTAAGGGTCCACTAGAATTGAAAATATAATGTTATAAAACATAAAAGAATGAGATTTCTCACAGGATTTTTGTTTTGTTTTGTTTTTTTAGTTGGCACATAAGAAAAGTCTTCCAAAAATGCACAATTAGAAAGAAAAAAAGGAGACAGTCACTATTCTTTTCCTGATAATGTCTGAGAACAAACTGAGTTTTCTCAATTTATCTAACACTCTTTATAAGAGGCACAAAAATGAAACAAATGATAATTTTAAGAGAATAAATGCTCTGTTCTCCTTAAAATAAAATTACATATTCCCTTGTAAAAGAAAAGATGTCAGAGTTAGCATAAAAGAATGAGTTCATGTTATTAAGAATTCACAATTAAAATATTAAAATTCTAACATTATAAAAATGCTCATAAACCCACATCATCATTTGATGTCAAGATAATACTGTAGTCATTAAAATATAATGTTACCTAGAAATTCCATCTGAACAAAGAAATTAGGTAGAGGAATTTTATTAAAGAAAATTAGGATTCCAAAAGATGTTTGAAATCTACTTTGAGTAACTTTTGTGATTGTAAACTATAAATATGAGCATTAAGTACATATTTAAACCTGGTGAGTTTCAGTTGCTTTTTATTTTAATCACATAGTGAGTTCTGCAATTTGTAGGAAATACTAGCAAATTTATATTCAGATCAGCTTTCAATATTTGTGTGCATATTTAAACACGTTAAAGGTACATTTCTTGACAACATGATACCTCAATAAGCACTATAAATAGTCAGCTTAGCACTGTGGATGAGTTGTATTCAATTGAATTCAGTTCTGGATGTTCATCAGTAAAATATAGAACATGCTTATTTATTTGTTTTTGTCTGCGCAGTACAGTAGCATTGGCAGCTGGTCAACCTTTAAATGACTGTCTGCACCTATCCCTTAGCTTTATGTCAACTGGCATTAGAAGCAAGAATCAATTAGTGATACAGCTTACACAGGGTTAGAAATACATAATATAACTGCAAATTTATTAACTAATACAGTAGTAAAACAACAGTAAATGAGTGTTTAAGAAGAATATTTCCCCCTATGCCATGCAAAACAGAAAAAGTCATCTACAGACCATTATGAAAAATCAAGTTTTTTCATTTGCCAGATTTTCTTCCATTCTGGGCTGTATGCATTAGTGATGAAATTCTCATAATTTGTTAAGAGACGTATGTTTTTCTGTGGAAAAACATCTTTTTTCTTTATGACGGAGAAAATGGATATTCACTACTTTACAGAGCATGACACTTGGCTTTATCATATTGTAAGTGTGGAAACAAGGATTTTATGAATGAATTTGTTTTCAGATTTTAACAGATAGTTAAATTTTGTCTAACAAAATTATCATTTTCAATATACACCAGGAAGTCTTTATTTTCACTGTCTTCATACATATGCTGACTCTCTAAGGAAACATATTTGAAATCTCAGGATTTATTGGAGTTCTACTGCAAATATCTTCAGTTTAATCAGAAATACCTCTGCAAATCTTACCAAATTTATTTTTCCACACCTACTTTTAGTCCCAGTAGTATACATTTCTTTGAGTTAACGATCTGCCTTAATTTGTAAATAAGACAAATTTATAAGATTCTGTTATAAGAATATTTTAGTTACTTATAAGTGGACTCTCCTGAGACATAGGACATTCTGTTCCCAATTGTTTATTCTACCTCTATGATTAAGAATGAGTGTTTCATGTTTTCTTTTTCATCGCCACCTGCATAATACCTTGCTCTTCTCAGTCACCTTCTTCACAGCCTTACTTACAAAAGTCTTATCACCCTTCTATAAACTTTTCCCAAAAAAGTAGAATTGTACAATTGCCTTTCCTGGGAAATGCCAATATATATTGACCATTGTGGAAGGCAGAATAATGGCCCCACAAAGACATCCATTCCCTAATCTCTGTTATCTATGAATACGTCACCTTGCATGGCAATTTGAGGTGTAGATGGAATTAAGGTTGCTAATCAGCTAATTTCAAAATAATGAGACTCTACTTAATTATCGAGATATATCTTTAAAAACAGAAGGAGAAGATGGAAGAGTCATTGAGGGATGTGTGATACGGAAGAGGCAAGCAGGATTTGAAGTATAGGAGGGACTTGACCTGCTGTCACTAGGTTTAAGATGGGAGAGGGTCACGAGCCATGGCATGTGAGCTGTCTCTAGATGGTGGGACCAGCCTTCAGCTGACAGTCAGCAAGAAATAGGAATCTCTGCCTACAACAAAGACATGGATTCTGCCAACAACATGAGCGGGTGTATATGTGAATTCTCCCCTAGGGCCTCCAGAAAGGAATGTGGCTCTATTGACACCTTAATTTCAGCCTGGGAGACCCATGTTGAACTTCTGACCTCCAGAACTATAAGATAATATATTTCTGTTGTTTTAAGCCTAGTTTGTGGTAATTTGTGCAACAGCAATAGAAAACTAATAACAGTCACATTTACCTCCAACTGGTAATATATTAATTAACTTAGTTATTCTATAAGCATCCATTAACTGTCTTGTAGCTTGATAGGGTTGGTTCTTCTCCACTATGACCAACTGGCTGAAGGGATTTAGCTCCCATTCTTCCCAGAGTTCTACTGAAATATTAGTAGAGAAGTAAACAGGAGAATACATTCATTAAAGAATCAAAAACGAGAGGAGGAACATTAGCAAATAATTTTTTTTAATAAATCTGTAGAACACAGAGTGTTGTTTGGAGCATATTTATAAATAATCTGGAGCAGAAGAATTTACTGACCAAAACCTACGCAGGAAAGCTTACAGTGGAAGTGAGTATGGTTACTTCCTGACAAGTCCTGAGAGACTTCAGATTCTGTATTGGACACTTTAGAAATAGAACGTTAAATGTGAGACAGAAATCAAGGTGATTATGTGAAGCAAAGTCTATAGATTGGCTGTGCAATTTTCCTCATCTGCATCCCGAGGTTAAAAATAAATGGGGTAATCAGCCAGAGAAGGGCTAAGGTGTCTAGTGCTGGGATTATCCACCAGAGTAAGCCTCTCTCAGACAGAAGGATGGGAGTGAAGAGGACTTCCTGTCTATTCTTCCCCTTAAAGTGAAGAGAGTCGATAGATTTAGTTATATTGGTCAGGTAAATATTATACATGTTGACAATGTAAACACAGTAGTCAAAATGACAAAAATGGCAGGTGGGAACAAAGGTTGAAGGAACAGATTTCCTCGTTTTATGATAGTTGAGAGATTTCATCTAAAAATGCTGAAACAAGAAACAAGATTTAAGTAGGCATATTATTTTAAATGATAAATGTAACATACTGTGGTAGGCAACCTCTAGATAGCCCCGATGATCCCTTCTTCCTGGTACTCACAGCTTTGTTTCACCTCCTCACCTGGAGTGTGGGCTAGATTTACTGACTGGCTTCTAAGGAATAGAACATGGCAGATATGGCGGAGTGTCAATTGAGATTAGGTTATTAAAAAAGACTGTGACTTTGGAGACGGGGGTGGGGAGGTGGTAGGGTAGGGAGGTGATTATAGCTCAGAGGTAGAGTATGTTCTTAGCATGCACGAGATCCTGGGTTCAATCCCCAGCGCTTCCATTTAAATAAATAAATACCTAATTGCCTCCCCCATCCTAATTAACTAATTTATTAATTTAAAAAACAGTGGTGTTTACCTTGAGTGCTTTCTTGGGTTGTTCAGCTGCCAGGTCATGAGACAGTTCAGTGGAGAGACCTGCAAGTGATCCTTTCCCCATAGGCGAGGCTTCAGATCAAAGTTCTGGCTGATAATTTGACTGCGACCTCAGAAGAAATCTTGATTCAGAGGCACTCAGCTAAGATTCTTGACCCAAAGAAACTGTGAGAAGTAAATTTTTTGTTGCATTAATTTTTTTAAATATATTACACAGGTAATTTACTATGCAGCAATAGTGAATATACATGTTTATATACTTATTTATATGTATATATATACAAACACATATATAATTTTGTATTGATTTTGTAAGTAAATTTTCCATATAAAAGGTTTAAATTTTATGTAGTCAAATGTCTCATTTTTTCCCAGAAATTTTAATTTTTCTAACCATAGATTATGCATATAGTATCCAAGATTTTTGTGTTAAGAATGTTTTTTTATTTTACAATTATAACATTAATTCCTGTAAAAATTTTTTTGGTCTAGAAGAGGGTCCAATTCGACTTTTCCCATATGCCTACTCAGTTTTACCAGCAAAATTTATTAAATAATCCATCACTTTCCTACTTATATAAACAAATAAAATAAGTTTAATGAATTATCATATGTAATTGGATTTGTTTCTGAAGGCTATTCTGTTCTACAGATTCATTTGTCTCTTCCTATACCAATACCTTCCTGATTTGATGAATGCATGCTCTAGCTAATTAGTAAAGCAAGTTCTGACCCCATCCAAATTGCTTTTCTTTTCTACATTTATTGGCTATTCAAATTATAATGTACAAAGCACTCAAGATGGGCAAGATAAAGCTAGCTCAATTTTAAAAATGACCAAAGAACACAAAAAAGTTTATTTACAAAAAAGCAAATTAAAGTGACCAACAAACATAAAGCTCTCCAATAATCAATAATAGTGAATTAAATTAGCAATAAGATATAATCTTACCCTATCTTACTGACTACAATGCAGGAGCTCTATTATCTATTTCTAGTGAGAATGTGAAGGAAAAGTGTACTTATCTTAATGACAAGGGACTGAAATACGCATTATTTCAGCCTTTTGTGAGGATATCTAGTGATATCTAAGAGAACTTAGAAGAGCAGGACACCTTTGACCCAGCATTTCCACTCCTTGGAATCTGCATCATAGAAGTAAATTAACTAGGACTTCAGAGTATTTGTACAGAATGTTCACTGCAGCAACGATCATTGTGGCACAAAGCTAAAAGCATTTTTCATACCTGTTAGTAAAGGCATGGTTCAATAAATTATAGTACATGTATATTATGAAATTTACAACTATTTTAAAGGAATCTCTTATAAGTATACTAGTCAAATTAAAGAGATTTCCAAAACAAAATGCAGAGAAGTATAGGTAATATGATCTCAATTTTGTAAAATAAACAATGACCCAGAAAATGAATGCAGGTATCATCTCCTTGCATGTAGAGTAAGATCATAAAAAATGACTGAGCAAGCTGAAATTATGCACATTGATTTAATAATCAATGGAGAAAAATATGATTGTTCTGAAACCCTTAACAAATGTAGTCCAAACATTAAAACTGTCTTACTATTAATTAGGTATAAATGTATAGAAAAATTAGCAAACGTAAAATGATATATTTAGCACACTGTAAATAAAAACATGAGGAGCATTAAGAATTAAATAATTTTATTTCTTTGTAAAAAATGTATTAAATTTATCAAGGATGATTGGAAGAGTATTGTCTTCTCCACTGAATAACTCACAACATGGAGTAAGTATCCTTTCTATGCCTTGGCAAATTATCCTTCTACTTTCTAAGTTTGATTCTGTGTCTGACATTTTATCCTCTGCAGTTTCAATGTTGTAAACTATCTCCAGAATAGCCTTTAATGTGAAGGTTTTTTACTGGCATCACTTCCTCAGGGGCATCAATCTTTCCATCACAAGCACTTTCCTTATTGATGTTGATGGGTTCACCTTCACTAAGTTCCTCTGGCCATGTAGCTAGAGTCTCGAGTGGCAGCCGTGTGAGCATCCCCATGGCCAGTCATTTCTTTTATAGCTTGATTTATGTTCAGTTGGAATTTCACTTCGAGCATTATGACTTTTCTTTTTTCTGCTGCACTTTCATCTTTGTTGCCCACATCCCTTTTTTGATTATTTATTTTGTAAAATGTCGTGTAGTTTTATCACTTTGAGATGAGGAAGCAACACACTACATGCTTTGCTGTCTGTGCATGGCTTGAAGGAAAAATGTGCAGTGGTCAATCACCAACAATTGAAAAAAGTGCTGTGATTGGTCATGATCATGAGGTACATTTGTTATTTACATGGTGGTTTGTACACTGACAAGCTGGCAGTGTAGTTTGTAGTTTATGCAATCATTCACAGTTATATACTGTGGCAACTGAAATTTGAACCATGTTCTTGGAAGACTGGTGTTATTTAACTAAACTGTGGTAAGTGAAATTTGTTTATGTAGGAACTGTGCAAAGTGAAAACTTTCTGTTTATGAACATATGTGTATGATTATACAGTCATGTATTTTTTACATTTTTAATTGTGGTAAAAACATAAAATTTACCTATTTTAACCATTTAAAAGTGTGTAGTTCAGTAGCATAAAGTATATTTACATTGTTTTACAACAGATCTCCAGAAATTTTTCATCTTGCAAAACTGAAACTCTATACCCATTGAGAAATGTGTATGTTTTACATGATTATAAAATCATGAAGAAATATCAAAAGATTCTTAATAGGTTGTAAACATTTGTTAATGGGAAAGGACTGCGTTTCTGAATTAAGGGACGGAGAATTAGGCAAAAAACAGAAAAAGAATTGCACTAAGATAAAACATATACAATATTATCACATTTATGTATTTATGATACATATAAAAATATTTGTGTGTATATATGTAAATAAAATAAAGGTAACTAATTACAAAGAAATCAGTTAAATTAGCAAATGTTGGAAGGAAGAGATAACAGATGGAGTAGAAGTAAGCTAATGTTCTCATCTTTCATAACACAGTCAGTTTATACTATTGAGTACCAATAAATTGCGAAAACAAAGCATAATGTAATATTCAGTATTACAGAGGTAATGATCAGAGGAACTTGAAATGAAAACAGCTAAATGTGGCTATCTCTGCTAAATAGAACTAAGAGTAAAGAATGGGAGATTTTGCTTCATGCTTTTATCTCCTGTAATATTGGAATTTTTATTACCGTATTTATTTTATGTTTATAACCTAAAAAAATGGTAAACTTAGTACATATTCTCTGCATGCTTACAATCAAGTTACACAACACATAAGAATTAAAGTACTACACAGGGCAGTAATCATTCAACAGCATAATTATCTGTTTTGAAATATGTGTATAATAAAATCATTTTTCCTTAAGAAGTGAAGTTTAGTAGCAGCATTAATGAGGAGAGAGGAGGCACTACATTTAAAACTTCTGTGATCATTATGCAGATAGTAATGTCTAACTCCATAAAATACTAAGATGAATTAAGGTAAGTAGCAGGACAGCAGTAAGAACATTAACCTAAAATTTGAAACCAATTTAAATATTCTATGGTCAGCTATACTATGTAATGGAAAACCATGTCAGTTTCCTCCTTAAGCGGCTCAAGTCACATTAGCATTACAGTATCAGGCAGACATAATAGAAAAATGGATCTTGATCTAAAAGGTTCTCTAAAGCACGCTTGATGTTGAATAATTTTAGCAGAAGTCATTCATTTCCTTCAAAACTAGTTACATTTAAATCATGGCTTTAAACATAATTGTGGGCAAATTTCCAGACTTCCAGAGAATGTGTGAACATGCAGGAATATGGGAGGGAGGAGTGACTGAATTTGCTAGAATCTATGTGTAAAAATCAAATAATCTTTCATAAATGTTAAATACCTTAGAAAGCATGAGAGTGTATTAGCAGCTGTGTTTGCTTTTCTGCTGCTGTTCTTAGAAGAATGTGTGTTGGTATTTTTGTATGGAGCTCAAGAATGGTGTGCATTTTTCATCTGTGCATGATGTAACGTTGTGGTTGGTAATAGACATTCTTCTGTCTAAGTTTTGGTATTGAAAGATGACACATTAATGTGAGAAATTGGATTTTGGTTATCAAGAGGAGTAGAAGATTCTGTCACACTTTCTCAATACTGATTTTCAAAATGGATCACAATGTTCAGAAAGAATGAAATAAATTTGCAAACTGCATGTAAAAGAACGTCTGTTGACCTATCTTATACATGGTAATTAAGGCAAACAGGCTAATTGCTTGGTCCCAGCTATCTCTGGATGCATGTGAAAATCTGTATCGCAGCTATGACTGTTGCATTTCCTGGACTACTACAAAGGCATTGACTCCTCAGAGTTTGAAAGAGAGAGACAGATTGGTCATATATTTAACACTTAGCATGTTTCCTCATGGAAAAAAAAAGGATTAAATATATACAGAGGATGTTCCATGAATTAGTGCATATAAAAAAACTCTATTTTCAATTAGAAGTTATATTTTACAATCACACACACACACACACACACACAAAAGAACCTACTAATCATTCTACTATGACTGAAATGTTTTTTACTCCTCAATTTCATCCTGAAGACATAGTCCATATTAACAAAAGTAAAGCAGAGAAAAAAATCAAGATAGTTAAATGGATGACTTTCAAAATGTTTAGCTTTTAAAATGACTGGCTTTTCATATTAGTGATTGGGCAATTCTCCATGTTACTCCATGTAATAAAAGCAGAATGTTGATTCTACCTTTATGTTTTCCTTTGACCAATTCTCTTGTTTGTAATAAATTCTCTATTCAACTCTTCCTAGAAATTAAACTTAATTCCTTTCTCTCTGAGAGTGTTGAGAGCCTCTTTCTATTCTTCAATAAACTTTCAATAATGCATGGGCTAAGGTGTAGCCAGTATACCCATATGTAAAAGAAAGGAGACTCTGGAGTATAGTTCAAAAGTTGAACAAGAAAAGCAAAGAAATAAAACAGCCTGGCTACCTGAATAGGTAAACGCAGGTAGGGAATGTTTGTAAAAGGGATTCTTGGAATTCTTCAGAAAGTTATATTTGGTGAATTTTTAAAATTCCCTCTTGCTATCTCCAAATCTTCAGAAGAGCTTTGTTTATCATGACAGACTGTCCATCTGTACTGATGGGAATTCAGGGACAGGTCAAATCTCTACAAATAACGTGTACTGGCTCTTCTTATGAAAACCTGCTCTGGGAAAAAAAAAGTCACAGTCTTCGTATTGTAAACACAAGTTTCTTTTCACTTGCTTTTCTATTCGTTTTCCAGCTTTCCCTCCACCATGTCATATGTGAGTTTTGCAGAAAGGTTCACAGACTCACTGTGCACTTAATGTTTTATATATAAATCCAAAAACTCCACTATCCCAAATTAACGATAACATTTGTATATCCTAAGATCCACTCTAACATCAGAGAATGTAAAAGAAACTAATATTTATTGAATGTCCATCATGTAGTATTTTTAAAATTTTATTTTTATTGAAGTGTAGTTGATTTACAATGTTAGTTTCAGGTGTACAGCAAAGCAATTCAGTTATACATGTACATACATTTTGTTTTCAGATTCTTTTCTATTATATGTTTGTGAGCTGGTCTTGAGATGAGTTAAGGCCGTGGGACCCAAGGCCATGATCAGAGCATGTTTATAATTAAATAATTGCTCCACACAAGCATCAATTATATAAGATTTAGAACAAAGAAAATAGGAGTACGCATGTGCTAGAGATATTTTGTAAGCCTAATGAACAAAGAAACTCAGATTGCACATGTGCTGACAAAAAACAGATAAAAGCAGGACAGGTGCATCATAGGTGCACCTCCCTGTGGCAATAAAATGTTAACCCCGTGGTGTCCCTGGCTGAAGTCTGTCTGGAGGTATGGCAACTCCTCGTGCATTTTTTCATTTGGGCCGCTCACCTCCTAGAACCCCACGTCAGCCTCCCTCGGCTGACAATGTTATTACAAGAAATTGAAAATAGTTCCCTGTGCCATACAGTAGGTCCTCACTGTTTATCTATTTTATATGTAGTAATGTGTGTCTGTTAATCCTCAACCTCTAATTTATCCCTCCCTGCCATTTCCCCTTTGGTAATAGATGTAGTTTGTTTTCTATGTTCTTGAGTCTATTTTTGGTTTGTAAATAAAATTTGTGTCATTTTTTTTTTAGATTCCACATATGAATGATGTCATATGATCTTCGCCTTTCTCTGTCTGACTTACTTCACTTAGTATGATAATCACTAGGTCCATTCATGTTGCTGCAAATGACAATATTTCATTCTTTTTAATGGCTGAGTAATATTCCATTATATAAGCTACTATTAATCATCTCATTTAATCTTTATAACCGTGGATCAGAAAGATTACAAAACTACAACCAATAAGGGTGACAAGTCAAGCCCCATATGTTTTACATGCTAATTTCACCTTTGCCTGGTCAGGATACTGTTGCATCTCATCTTTTTTGGTAAGAGCATCCCAATTTCCTTTAAGGACTCTACAACTCCTTGTGGTTTGAATGCACCTGCCCATCTCATTCTCTCACTTGTGTAACTCCTCCTTTCCCCTGCCAGGTCCCCTCAACAGACCTAAGCATTTCACTCAGGTATGTCTAATCAGAGCCCTCTCTAAACTTTATTTACTTGAATTATCAAAGAAGACTGGCTAAGCCATTGCAGCAGGAGCAAATGAGGAAGACATGAAAAAAGAAACAGAGAAGAGTGGATGTGAGAAATGTCAGGGAGAAAGAGACAAGGAGGGTCCCAGTTGACTTGAATCTCTAGCACAACATCTTCATGGGCATGCAACCAGCATGTCACACAGGATTCTGTACCTTGCACGTAACAGTTTAATGATTTGCTGTAGCCATCTTGAAATTCCTAATAATTTTTAAACAAGGCATCTTGTTTTTTTACTATACAAATTATGTAGCCAATCCTGATATCCAGGTCCAGCTTCTGAGATCTAGTTCTTTCTATTAGGTGAACTTCATTAGTATTTTTGTTGTAGTTGTTATAGGAAAATAAAATATTTTCTGTCCTTAAGCTAGTTTGAGTTGAGAATCTGTGACTTGCAATGGAAACAGTTTTCACCAACATATTTCCAAACCTGCACTTTTTATCAGTTCTCAGGTTGTGATACCATCAACCCCTGATCATCTGTGAAGCATAAATTATTCACTTATGAATGATTTATGACACAGTTTTAACACTAAACATTGTTTTCTTGCCATCTGTCATGCTTTCAGCTAACTTCACAACATCAATTAGAGTCCATGGAATGAAAACTAGTGTTAACAATTCCTAAAAATATATATATTTCATTTATATAAAATATAAATACTTAAAATATCATTAAAAATAGAAACATACATGAAATCAAATAGCATGTAGCAAATGCATGCCAGGAAAAGTTATAATACATATTTTTAGAGTGCTTTCCAGTTTATAAAATGTTTTTACAAACGATATGTCACTATAAGAAGTTCTCTATTTTGAATGGAGCTAGTGGGCCTATTGATAGGTAAATCATCTACCTGGTAATGGATATACTTTGCATATTAATATTTTAGAAACAAATGAAGATAGTATCCACTGCGCATATGGAAGCATAGCTTACCTACATCTGAAATTGAGTTTGTGGCACTGGTAATCACAAGTTGGTAAAATCTGGACAAGTAGAAGAAAATCCATCTATGAGAAATTAAAACAACTGGAGGGGTTGGGTGCTGCTGAATTGAGACAGAACTCAAAGACAGCAACTTTTCCCAGCGGAAGAGTGAAGACTAGGGAAGGACATGGTCAAATGCACGAAATCATGTGCATTAATTAGATAAAAAAGGACATGAGCTTCACATTCTGAAGTATCGGAACGAGGGCCTGTCTTCTGAAACCTCAGTTTAGAAAGTTAGGTTGGACTAGAAGTACTACTTAATTTCAAAAAGCAGCTGGGCATATTTATTAAGGTCACAAGAACACGTGGTTACTGAAGGGAAATAGACTGTCTAAACATTAAGGTTTAACACAGGTTGGGTGGAGGGCTAAGACACGTGTCCATAGTCTGGTGGTTTTATCTGTCAAAAAAAAAAAAAAAAAAAAAACTAGGGAAAAAAATTCTGGGCTAGAGTCCCCTGTGTGTCTCTCTCCCCTGAGAACTTCAGCAGGGCCTGGTGTACCAGAGTTTTCTGCTCAGCATTGTCCCAGCTCTCCTCACTCATTCATTTGCCAGCCTAGTTTGTCCTTGCTCAAGATCACCATTCAGGAAATGGGTAAGGTGCAACTCTTCCTTGTCATAGTGTAAATGAAGAGAGGATGCTTTATTTTGTTTACAACAGTTCACTCCCTCCTGTTAGTAAAGAAGTGAAAATTAGATTTAGGGAATCACATAACTGAGAGAGGTGAAAATAGAGTTATAGAAATGGCAGGACCTTAAAATGAATTCAGGATTTAGTAACCATCTGAAGGACAACGACAGATGGTAAGTTTAGAGGTGTACAAATATAATGGGAAGAGGTCAGATGGATTCCGATAGCAATTGCGGAAGAACTGCGTGATAGTTTTGAGGAATAAAGGAGAGAAGAGAAACCATATGGTGAGATGATAATTAGGCTTCAGCATTTGCCTTTAAGAAAAGAAAAATCTTGAAAACTTATTCATGAAGACACAACCTGAGGTAAAGGAAAAGATTTATTGGAAAATGGAAGAAAGAGAGATGGCACTATAGGTCTAAATTGCAGAATCTTGAAGAGATTTTATAGCAAAATTAAACCTAGGAAAATTAAGAAAGGAAAAATAGAAATTTAAATAACCCTGTACTAAGGAATCAGGGTTCTTAATTATAGGGATAATAGAACAGTACTGAGAAATTGAACAGAGTTTCCGAAGAAATTATTTCTAAAAACTAACCCCAAACATTTTGACACTGAAAATACACTGAGTGAATTCTCTGCTGATTAAAATGCAGATCTCTTCCTCATGTCCAGGGAGAAAAAGCAAACATCTTCAAGTGCAGAGAAGCATCTCTGTGGAGTGTGGGTGACTGGCTAAGCAGACTGAAGCTTGCTAAACTCAGGGGTCACCCTGTTCACTAGGGTAGGACCCAGTGTGCTTCTTTAAAGTCAACAGAAGGTAAATGTTTCATGACCTTAAGCAACTAGTCAAAACATCTTTCTCCTGCCTATTCTCTAGTCCAGGCAATGTGTTTTGCTGTGTTAGTTTATGGCAGTTTCTGCCCAAGAGGTTTCCCCTCATTCTTCTGAGGTATCAGAGTCGTGATAGCTGGAGTAGCTGGATTTTAAACCATGGGAGAAACCAGGCGATCAGATAACCTTTTCAGAGAGACCTCTGGAGCAGTGGCCTGTAGGATGCAGTGGTGGACCAGAGTGGAGTCTGAGAAGGCAGTCAGAGGTGGGGTAAGCTATGTAGGCGAGCAGGGGGCAGAGCCTGGGCTGAGGCAGGGGCATTGGTGTGGAGATACAGTGCATTCGGAGAGGTATTAAGGATTAGAAATTGACAGGATTAAGAGACTGGATGCGACACGGAGCAGGTTTCTGCTTAGGTAACTCGGTAGCCCGCGTTGCTGTCCTCCAAAGGGACTTTACTGGGTAAGAGGCAGATGCAAAGAGAAAGATATTGATTTCACTTTTGTAAGTGTTGGATTTTAGGTGTCTATGGGATAATGTTATTTCTCCTCCTTTCCAATTCTGACTGCCAACCTTCTGATGAATATTTTTGTTTACGTGGATTAAAATATACCCTTGAAATCAAAGTTATCAGTCCTTTGATCTAGAAGGAACCCCAACAACGTCTAATTATGTGTGAATTCATTTGATTCTCAGAGGGTCAAATTTATTTCATTCTTCCTTTTCAGATTTGGGGTAGTGCTCACTGTTCACCCTGGATCACCTTGACTTGGGTGTAATTTGTCAAAGAGAAGGCAAAGTCAAAGAGAATATTCCAGGATTTCTGTCTGGAATATTGAAGAATGGCAGTGGTGCTGGCAAACATTAGCAACTGGGATTGAGATTGTGAAAGGTTCATTTTTGTTATATGTCTAAACTGGGAATATACTAGAATTGCGATATCATGGAATGTCAGACTGGATGGGACTTTCAAGGAGAAAGAAAGTTCACACTTATTGAGCATATAATATGACACAGTACTTTGCGAGAACCCTTTTCTATAAGTTACTTCAATTAATCTTTATAATATGCTTTAAATTACTTCTCCTGTTTTGTAAATGGAAACAGAGAGTCTCAGAGGATAGGTAAGTAGTTCAAAATCACTCAGTTATGCAGTGGATTATCTAGAGCTTTTAGAGGATATGAAGGTGTTACCACAAAAGGGGAAAGGAAGAGACCCTAGTTCTTGTCATACCCCAAAGATAAGAATTCAGATGGGAGACAGAAGCATTGTGCAGTGAAGATTTTAAAAGTTTTATTTAGCAAAGGAAAAGTACACCTCCAAGACCAGGAGGTGGGCTGATCCAAGGACAGACAGCAATGGTCTTTGTTTGCCCCTTCTCTTATGCCCTCACTTAGAGGTGGTCTCTTGATTAATTGAGGGCTCTTGCCCCTGAGTGCTTGCTTAGTCATGCTCATCACCCTTTGCTCATGTCCTTACCCATGATGCACACAGAAAAACCTATGGGGGGCAGGGCTAAACCACAATGCTAATTATATTACAATGAGCCTTGGGTCATGTCAGGTTAGGTCCTTGTCACTACCCTACAGTTGCAGCTGTTTGGTTCTAACTGGTTTCTTGCTAGCTCTAATTTAGAGGAAGTAAAGCCCCTTTATGCTGCTAGCAGGTATACTACCATCTTCCAGATCATCCCTCCTCTCCTCTACCTTATCTGCCCGGTGCCCTCACTTACCTAACTACCTAACGAAAGGAGCCAATATCACACTTGGTACCCTATGCCAAAGGTATGAAAGTTAGTTCTTAGGCAGCAATAAAAGGTCTCTTTCTATGCATAAAGTACTGATAAACAAATATTCAGTATATCTAAAGATTTAAAATTTTATGGGGGCAATTAAGAAAAATGTCTACAAAGATTCTTTAAGGGGGTGATAATAAAAAAAAAAGGTTGAGAAACATGGATTTAGACCCAATTTCACTTAATAAAGTTTTTCATTTTTTTTCTTTTTTGCTGAATCCTTTTTTGTTCCACATGAAACCTCGTGTTGAACAATAATATATACAACAGGTAAAAGCAGTGTTGGTTTAAATTTCCCTTGGAAGAGGACTCAGAGTCATTCCATTTCCAATGCCTTTCCCCTCCCCTTCTGCGGTTGCCCTGGAGGAACAGATATGAAAGTTTAGGCTCTGAGCATCTTAGTTTGAATATCTGAGGAACACAATTTAACCTCTTCATTTTGCAGATGAGTAAACTGAGGCACGCTTGTAGCCGGTAAGCATGAACTCCTCCAGTTATTTTATTATTTGGAGGTGACAAATAAAGTGAAACCGATTCAGGCTTTCTCCCTTGGGGCATACTGCAGGGTGAGATGCTATCACATCAGGAGATGGGGAGAGAAAATAAAGCCCGAGCAGAGGTCAGGGAAAGAATGTTTAGAGAGACGAGGAAAAAAATAAGCAAGCAGAGATGTTTGAGAAGGATATTCAAAAAAAGAAAAAAAAATTTTTGTGACTATGTATGGTGACAGATGTTAAGCAGACTTATTGTGGTGATCATTTCAAAATATATACAAATATCAAATCATTATGTTGTACACTTGAAACAAATATCATATTATATATCAGTTATACCTCAATTAAAATTTTTAAAAAATGGATAGCTATCAAGCACAGCAAATTGAGAGGGTGTCAAGGATTGAGATCCAACAGTATACAATTTTCTGGCGACTTGTGACTGCAGGTTCAGAACAGTGTACAGACAGAGCTTGATTTCACAGGAAATTGTAAATACTTCAATCATTGTAAGAAAGAAACCCAAGGACGCTAACTTTGCTAACCACTGAAGCTAACTGTACAATACCCTCTCATGACCGGATGAGACATCAATATGTTAATCACAGCAAATTGACAAAACCATTCTTTAGTCTCTTGTATAAGGATAGGCTCAACTAAAGAATCAGAACCAAAGCAAATAATGCACACAGATGAGTGCTTTCAGGAGAGACCTCGATAATGACAGGCTTTATGTACATTTGATTTTATAGAATGTCCAGAACACAGTAATTCACCTGAGGATAAAAAAGGGAAAACTATATGGTGATGAGGAAGAGACATAAAGAAAAGAAAAAGAACATTTGAAAAATCTCTGTTGGGTATCAGAGAATTCTTCTAGCTTATTATATGTGTGTGTGTATGTGTGTGTGTATATATATATATATGCATGCACATATATATGTGTGTGTGTGTGTGTGTGTATATATATATAAGCTTTGAATGACATAGTTATTTGCTCTTGTTAGACAAATTATTATCCAAGTGACTCAACAAATTATATCTGGGTGTTAGTAATTGTGTTTTAATATGAAGGAATTAAACTGTAATCTTACAACAGTCTTAATGATTTCTTAATTCCATTTTGCTACTTATTTCAAATAATGGGATTGTGATCTGCTAGTGACATTTAAAACTCTCAAATGAACCTTAGCTGTGTGTTAGTATTAGTTAATGTAAGTTAGTTGACATTAAGGAATACTCCCATTCTCTCTCAAATGGCTCTATCACCTACAAATATGGGCAGATTAATTTTCTAATCAAAACATCCTGGAAAACTATTAAGCATGACGTTAAATTGTGTTCTACTAATTACATTTCCTAGGAAACATTTCTATCTCAACTTAAAGCATAAGACCCTGGAGAAAACTTAGCAGAGGACAAATTAGTTTAATGTGTTTTAAGAAGAATTACATAGCCATAAAATAATTTTGCTTTTCATACCTACCTTAAACTAACTCTGTTCCTCACAGTGATTCAGTATGGTGGCAAGATATTCTTGATCTTGTTCAACAAATTTTTTTAAGGTATTAAAGCCTGTGCAGGTGTGTAATATGGCAAAGGGAAGAACTTGACTCTGTCGTGAACATTTGTCCCAAATTAATATTTGCTTCTTGCTGGAAGACCACTCTCACTGAAGAGACAGAAATAACTGAACAAAAGTAATTGTGATAAAACAGAAACAAACTCACAGACACAGAGACCAAACATGGTTACCGGGGGGGAAGAGGGTGGGAAGGGATAAATTGAGACTTCGAGATTTGCAGATACTACTATATATAAAATAGATAAACAACAACTTCCTAACTGTCTAGCTCAGGGAACTATATTCAGCATCTTATAGTAACCTATAATGAAAAAGAATATGAAAAGGAATATAGGTATGTATATGTATGACTGAAACATTGTTCTGTACACCAGAAATTGACACAACATTGTAAACTGGCTATATTTCAATAAGAAAGAAAGAAAGATAGAAAGATAGAAAAAAAGAAAGGAAGAAAGAAAGAAAAGAAAAGAAAGAAATTTTGTATTACCACCACAAATGGAAGACCAGTAAGTTCTACTTGGTATAAGATAAAGTAACACTGAAAATTTAAAAAGAAAAGTAATTGTGATGCACCAAGGGAGAAAAATAATTTAGCAGAGGGTCAGAAAATATTTTTCTGTAAAGGGCCAGATAGCAAACATTTTAGGCATTGCAGACCACATGGTCCTATGGATGCTACAGTTGTGAGCAAAAGCAGCCATAGACAGTATGTAAAAGAAAAGGCATAGCTGTATTTAAATAATATATTTTTTTTACAAAAAATAGGCGGTGGATCAAAATTGCAATGAGATATCACTTCACACCCAGCAGCATGGCTAAATTCAAAAAGGTAGATTAAAAAAAAATGTTGGTAAGGATGTGGTGAAATTGGAACGTTCATGCCCTGCTGGTGGGAATGTAAAATGGTGCAGCCACTTTGGAAAAGTCCGGCAGTTCCTCAAACTGTTATCATACGACCCAGCAATTCCTCTCCTGTATATATACCCAAGAGAAATAAGTATTTATGTCCATGCAAAAAATATATTATTTAAATACAGCTTGTACATGAGTATTTATAGCAGAACTATTCATAATAGTCAAGAAGGAAAAAAATCCAAATGATCTATCAACTGATAAATGGATAAACAAAATGTGCTATATCTGTAAATGACACTCTACTCAACCTTTCAGGGACGTTTGGCAATGTTTGGGGAAATTTTTGGTGACAACTAGTGAATAAAAGTCAGGAATGCTGCTATATACCGTACAATGCACAGGACAGTTTCCCCCACGACAAGGAGTTATCCAGCTGTGGAAGTTAATAGTGGCGAGGTTGAGAAACCCTGGTATAGGCACGTAGCTTATATGACTGTATCAGTGATCATTTGTGCATATGATCTGCTTTTTTCTCATCTAACATCCTACTGTAAAACAGCAGCAATTTTAACCAAGACAGACAAGCAACCATGCCTCAAATCTGGTTGGGGAGGCAACCCTGTTCTGTCTTGCCATTGAGGGTTTGGAATCAAAGTGCAGAGTCAGTGCTAATGGCTAATTAGTCTAATATCTGTCATTAAGCAGAAAATGTTATAGAATTTATGCACAGCGAGATATTCCTCCACTGTAGTCAGGTGGTAAAGCAATGGTGAACTTGGTAAAATTAAATCGATCAGGTTTGGATTAGGCTTGTTATTAAACGGTTCTTTTTTTTTTTTTTTAACATTTTTTATTGAGTTATAGTCATTTTACAATGTTGTGTCAAATTCCAGCGTAGAGCACAATTTTTCAGTTATACACGAACATACATACATTCATTGTCACATTTTTTTTCGCTATGAGCTACTATGAGGTCTTGTATATATTTCCCTGTGCTATACAGTATAATCTTGTTTGTCTATTCTACATTTTGAAATCCCAGTCTGCCTTCCCCATCCCCCGCCCCCTTGGCAACCACAAGTTTGTATTCTATGTCTATGAGTCTTGTTTTTGTTTTGTATTTATTTATTTTTTTTTTTAGATTTCACATATAAGCAGTGTCATATGGTATTTTTCTTTCTCTTTCTGGCTTACGTCACTTAGAATTACACCCTCCAGGGACATCCATGTTGCTGCAAATGGTGTTATGTTGTCGGTTTTTATGGCTGAATAGTATTCCATTGCATAAATATACCACCTCTTCTTTATCCAGTCATCTGTTGATGGACATTTAGGCTGTTTCCATGTCTTGGCTATTGTAAATAGTGAAATGGTTCTTGTTTTAATGCATTGACCACTTGGAAAGAATTCATGGCAAAGAATTAAATTAGTAGTTTAACTCGAAACTGAAAGAGGGAAACATAATGGTTTTCCTTGTTTCCTAGCCCTCTGCCTGTGTACTAATTTAATGGAGAGAAGGCAAATGCGTGTAAGAGAATAATAGAAGAAAGTGGAAAGGCAGGTGAAGGCAGGTGGAGGAGGGAATAGGTTTTACTACTCAAAATAAAAAAAAAAATCCTAAATGGAAATGAATTATTTAATTTTTCCTTTCATGAACTTAATAGCTGATTGTGGTCTCAATGCCAACAAACTAAAATTTTTCTGGAGGAATAGTTAAGGGAGCTATCTCTAAAGTTCCTATATTTCTGTTGTTTTCTGTATTTTGTTAAAAACTCAATATGAAAAAAATACTTATTTTCATACCAAAAATACCCTTGATATAAAATATTTCCAATAAATAGAAAATTACAGGAAATAATAAAAAATAGGCACAAAAAGACACACCACTGAGATCAAATACGTGTTAACATCTTGCTGGATTTATTTCAGCTCTTTCCCTTCTAATAGAAAAAAACATTTACAGATTCTTTAGCTATAATGTTTCAGCTTTACTTCCTTATCCTTTCTTCCTTTCCTCTCTGGAACATTGTTGTGTTTATTCCCCTCCTGTTTTTGCAGTGTTATCACACACACACACTTTACATTTATATATATATAGAGAGAGAAATTTATTTTACCACTTGATTTTTCTCTTTATTTTTGAGATTTATTCACATGTTGACCTAGTAATTTATTTTATTCCTTCTTAAACTTTTTTTAATTGAAGTATAGTCAGTTTACAATGTTGTGTCAATTTCTGGTGTACAACATAATGTTTCAGTCATACATATACATACATATATTCCTTTTCATATACTTTTTCATTATAGGTTACTACAAGATATTGAATATAATTCCCTGAGCTATACAGTTAGAAACTTGTTTATCTATTTTATATATAGTAGGTAGTATCTGCAAATCTCAAATTCCCAATTTATCCCTTCCTACCTCCTTCCTCTCCTGATAACTGTAAGTTTGTTTTCTATGTCTGTGGGTCTATTTCTGTTTTGTAAATAAGTTCATTTGAGTCTTCTTTTTTTTTTTTTTTAGAGTCCACATGTAAGTGGATTTTCTCCTTCTGGTTTACTTCTCTTAGAATGACAATCTCCAGGCCCATTCATATTGCTGTAAATGGCATATTTCATTCTTTTTTTATGGCTGAGTAGTATTTCACTGTGTAAATATACCACCACTTCTTTATCCAGTCATCTGTTGATGGACATTTAGATTGTTTCTATGTCTTGGCTATTGTAAATAGTGCTGCTATGAACTTTGGGGTGCATGCATCTTTTGAAATTGGAGTTCCCTCCAGATATATGCCCAGAGTGGGATTACTGGATCTGATTGTTTCTATGTCTTGGCTATTGTAAATAGTGCTGCTATGAACTTTGGGGTGCATGCATCTTTTGAAATTGGAGTTCCCTCCAGATATATGCCCAGAGTGGGATTACTGGATCTGATTGTTTCTATGTCTTGGCTATTGTAAATAGTGCTGCTATGAACTTTGGGGTGCATGCATCTTTTGAAATTGGAGTTCCCTCCTGATATATGCCCAGAGTGGGATTACTGGATCAGAAGGTAAGTCTATTTTTAGTTTTTAAAGGAATCTCCATAATGTTACCATAGTGGCTGCACTGAACTACATTCCCCCCAACAGCATTTATCATTTGTGGACTTTTGAATGATGGCCATTCTGACTGGTGTGAGGTGATACCTCATTGTAGTTTTGATTTGCATTTCTCTGATAATTAGCTATGTTGAGCATTTTTTAATGTGCCTATTGGCCATTTGTATTTCTTCATTGGAGGATTGCTTGTTTGGGTCTTCTGCCCATTTTTGGATTGGGTTGTTTTTTTGTTGTTGTTATTAAGTTGTTTGAGGTGTTTATATATTCTGGAGATTAAGCCCTTGTCAGTCACATTTTTTGCAAAAATCTTTTCCCATTCCGTAGGTTGTCTTTTTGTTTTGTTTATAGTTTCTTTCACTTTGCAAAAGCTTATCAATTTAATTAGGTCCCATTTGTTTATTTTTGTTTCTATTCTATTGTCTGGGTAGATTGCCCTAGGAGGACATTGCTAAGATTTATATCAGAAAATGTTTTGCCTATGTTTTCTTCTAGGAAGTAATCTATTATGTCTTGTCTTATATTTAAGACTTTAAGCCATTTTGAGTTTATTTTTGTGTATGGTGTGAGGGAGTGTTCTAACTTCACTGATTTACATGAGTCTGTCCAGTTATCCCATCACCACTTGCTGAAGAGACTTATTTATTTTAAACGCAGTAAAGAACTCAACTGTATAACAAGTCTCTGTGTGTCTTATTATTTCTTTGACTGCAGGCCTGGTTAAATGGTTTACCCTTTCTTGTTCTCACAGATGTTCAAGAAATATTTTGGTAGAGCATCTTTGAGCTTCTCCAAGGAGACATCCAGATATGGAATTGCTGGGATATAGGTACATGCACCTTCAGCATTACTAGGTAACTTCCAAGCTGCTGTCCAAACTGGCCATACCAGTTTTGCACTCCAATCATCTATGTGGAAATCCCTATAGTTTGGCCAAAACATGGAATTTCATAATATTTGCCAGATTGATGGAGGTGAAATGGTATCTCATGAAAGTGTTTGTCATTATAAAAAAACTGAATGGGGATGATCCATCCTTTCCCTCAGCTTTCACAACTTACTCTCTTGTATAGTCAAGAGTGAATCCTCAAAAGGATTGCACTACTAATTGTCTGGATGTTGAGACTGAACAGAAATGATAAAGGAAAGAAACATATTCCTGGATTCCAAGCTTCTCCAGGCCTGCCTTTTGTTTCATTCAACTTTGTCCCAGCCCTGGGCACTGAGCCTGGCACAAGACAGCATTTCCAAAATTGCTGACTCAGTAGGGTAAATCATATTCTTCTGGTTAGGGCATCAGAATGAGGGGCAGTGTATGCTGTTGTGAGGTTTAAATAATAATTGCAAATAAAATGTACTTAAAAATGTAAAATATAGACAACAGTATTATTTTCACAGGTGCGCTGTAGTTGTAAAGAATTTCTATGAGGAAAATTTCAGCATGCTCTATGTAAAGCTTGAAAACTAATTTTAATAGCTCCTACTTATTTATACTTACTACTTTCTATATGCCAGGGACCTGAGAAAGAAAAGATCACCCCTTGACTGACAGCAGGGAACTAGTTGCCAGTTTCAGTTGGGCCTTGGTGTTTCTAGAAGCTGGCCTGACACTCACAGATAGGCCCTCTTTTTCCTCTCATGGACACAACCATCTCACAGAACAACGTTGGTGGGCAAACCCCAATATACCACAACTCCCAAGACAGTATGAATGACTGCTCCTCCTTTGTCAGTTATAGCTTTAACCTCACTCTTTAGCCTGCCATCCTTCTAGGTAAGATTCATTAAGGTGCCCAATCATCGAACTGTCCAATTCCTGACAGCATTGAAATCCAGAGTAATCCTTCTCACTCTGCTTCCAAGGAGTCTTCCAAAATCACCTAACCAAAGTCCAAAACCTTTTAAGTCCTTCTAACACACTCTTACAGAGAAACTCATGTTCCCTATAGTGACTGTTCTCATTCTTTATGAATTATAAAACTCCACTCCAACTACAGGTGTTCCTCCTGGTGGTCTTTGGTGTGAGGGGCTTTCATGATCATTTCTTTACATAGGAAATGCTATCTTATTTAAGTCTGACAATACTCCTGTTTGTTAGGTAGTATTATCACCCCCTTTTTGCATATGGAAAGGCAAAGAAAGAAACTGTAACATCACCTCCGACATCACATAGCTAGTAAGTAACAGGAATAAAATTTGCATCTGGGTCTAATGGTCCTCAATACATAGGAACTACTTACAGTTCTCCTGACCTTTCTGTTCTCCTGGACTTTCCCCTAAAGATTAGGTGCTCTTTGAGGACTGAGACTGGCACTGAAAGTTTGATACAGTAAAAAGAAATAAATATTAAAAAAACCCCAACAAAACCCCAAACAAACCTGAAAACTGTAAAGCCTTAGCTGAAACTAAGGCTCATTTTCTCACTCTCTGTGTTAGTCTCTTGAGTTCTTAAGAGTTGTTCCTTGTACCCAAATCAGTACTGCATGTTTATCCACACCACCTCCATGTAGTCAGAAGATGGATAACTTTAGAAAATAGTTCAAAAGGAAAGGTTACTTTTAAAGAGGAAAAAAAAAGCACACTTATGTGTGGGCAAAGTGCTTTAGCCTTGTAGCTTGACCTTGGCTATACACAATAAATTCTTCTGAATGGTTTCAGCTTAAGCCCTTCATTATATTCCCTTGTCGGTTTTTCAGCTCTTTGCTCTTGACTCCTCTTGGCCTTCCTCCTGCCGGGAATGCCTTTTATCTTAAAGTCCCACCACTCTTTTCTGTCCAGAGAAAAATCTGTGCATCCTTCTTTTTGTCTTTCCAGATCCCCCCTTCAGATTTAATACTTTCCCCTTTTGTTCTCTATGAACTTTTAGAATAACTGTTACAACATTTACATTACTTTGTTTGTGTAAGGATTTGTGAATCACTTAATCACTTTGGACTGTGAGCTCCTTAACGGCATAATCTAGCGCTGCCTGACTTTGGGGGGGACGTCTCTGCCACTCCTGAGCGGGCTCCCAGCACTTAAGCACTAGGCAGGCGCTCAATTTATGGAGAAAAGCATCCTTTTGGGAGTTGTGGGCGCTGTGGTTCTCTCCAGCCCAGCAACCCTTCAATCACAGTTCCTAGAACTCCTTTTCCCAATGGCCATCGCACGGGGCCCCCCGAGATGTGCAGAGAGAGTTAGCCTAGCGCGGCTCCGATGGTGGTGGCCTCCCAGGTTGGCGGGAACCCGCGCTCCAAATTCCAAATAGACCCAGACAAGCGACTTCCCGGTAAATTCTCCGCGCTTCCCCAGATGCGATTCCACCCTGTGCCTTTAAGGCGGCGGCCTGGCCCGCCAGTGGCTCGAGCGGTGAAACGAACGGGCCGAATAGCCAATCATGTTTCCATTCTCCCGGAAGGGGCGGATTCCAGGGGGGTGTCACCGACCGGGCGGTGCGGGATTGGCGGGTCCCCGGCGCTCTGCGGCGGCGGGAGTTTTCGGTTGTGTTGGCAGCGGCCCCGCAGGCAGCAGTTGGGCTGAACCCGGCTGGTGGCGGTGGAACTGCGGACCCCGGGCTCCCGCCTGTGGCCTGCAGAGCTCCCGCTTCCTCTCCGCCCTCCAGCCCCGCGGAGCTGCTTGGAAGGATGGAACGGCACCGGCCACGGCTGCATCACCCGGCGCAGGGCTCGGCCGCCGGGGGCTCCTACCCCTCCTCCTCCTCGCTTCGCGGCTGCCGGGACGGCAAGATGCCGCGCAGGAAGGGCCCCCAGCACCCTCCGCCGCCCCGCGGCCCCGAGGAGCCCGGCGAGAAGCGCCCCAAGTTTGTAAGTTTGGCCTGGAGCTGGGGTGGGGTTGCTCTCAACGTGCCCACGGGCTGCCTCAGTCCCCGGTCCTTCACTTTCATTCAGCTGGCTGACAGCGTGGGTGGGGGTGGGGGTGTTCACAGTGCTTAACTGGGGGCGGTATTTTGTTCTAGATGTGAGAGCTGCCAATCTTTTCATACAACAGGGTCCAGTTATATGTGGACCCTTTCACTGAGACGCTGATCGTTGTGTTGCCGCAAATTTTTTTTAAGGCTGCCGCGAAAAGCAGTCAAATAAGTATTGACGTCACCTAGGTGGACATTGCATTTTTTAAGTTAAACTTTTCCTTTCCCCGCTAGCGTCTGAGGGCATGAGACATATCAAAGTGAACTTTTAGGTGATGGTATTTCTTTTTCTGCTTAATTTAATCCAAGAAGAACTTTAAAAAGTTGGTTATAATTTTCCAAGTCGAACAGCTCGTTTCAAAACTTGGCGGGCCATGTAGTCACTGCTAAGGAATGTTTCCTTTAGATTGGAAAGAAGTCTAAGTATTTGAAACCCGCTATTCTGGTTGCTTCTCTTACTCACTGTAACCGTCAAGGGAAATGTCATGATTAGCACCTTGTAAATCTTTTTGTTGGCATTAACTAATGAAAGAATAGGCAGTGAGGAAGATTGTTTTGGTGTGTGTAAATAAATCACATAGAGGGTTGATTTGAAGTGAGACCAACAGAACTGAAAATTTAATATTGACTCCCTCTCCATTTTACTTAGGAGTATGGAAAAACATTTTAGTCATAGGTGAAATTTTACAGTACGGCATGTGCCTTCTGTGAACATATGAAAGTTGTTAGGAATTTAAATCAAGATACACCAATTAAGGGAATAAAGGCTTGTAGAGGGGGAGTGATTTGCTATCTAGCAGTTAAAATCATAGATGAATAAAACAGTGCAGAGCTACGAGATGTATCCTAATACTGAAAATGAGGGACCGCATGGATTAATTATGCAAATTTAGGTCTTATGATGGCCATAGGAATGGTGAAATTTTGCAGGAGGATCAACTAGTTTGTTGATTGTTATCTTGACAGAGTGGAGGAATAATTAGGATAGGGGTAGATTGGCAGTGAAATGTTCTACCCCACAGGAGAAGGATCCACTGGGCAATGACTTTTTTTCCTTTTACAGTTTACTCTCTTGGTTAATGTCATTTTATTTTGTCTATGAGTTTTGTATTCCAGAGTACATGAGGTATAGTTTTCTGTGACTCACTCTTCACAAGGAGGTCATGAAAACAGAACCTAAATTAATATTTAGGTTTAGTTTCTTTGAAGGATGTATTAGGTGCTGTGGGTTTAGTGTCTGTGCTGTTTTTCATTTCTTGTTATGTTAAAAGAGTTATTGTAAAAATGTATGTTAAGGGTGTAGGGTATAGCTCAGTGGTAGAGCATATGCTTAGCATGTATGAGGTCCTGGGTTCAATCCCCAGTACCTCCATTAAAATACACACACACACACACACACCTCTCCCTCTCCCCAAAAAAAGTTTAAAAAAAAGGTATGTTAAAAGGGTTATTGTAAAGATGTTAAGACATCTAAAGACAGTACTCTTAAGTCCCGAAACTAATAAACATATCTAAAATACTGTGTGTGTGTTTAGATAGGGGTCTGATTTGAATCATGACTTTAATTTGGAAGTAATACGGAGTCTTTGTAATCTAATTTAGATTATTGCTTGCATGGTAATTTCTTGGTATTTTCCATTTCACTAATTCTGTCATCAGCTATATCTATTCTATTTAACTTTTTCTGAATTTTTGAGGTATCAGTTATTTTTTATTTCTTTTCAACATTTTTATTGATTTATAATCATTTTACAATGTTGTGTCAGTTATTTTTTATTTCTACAAGTTACATTTGCTTCTTTTTCAAATCTGCCTGGTAATCCCTGATACTCTTTGTTTCTTATTTTTATTTCTCTAGACATTTCCTCCTTGGCTCTTCTTATTTGGCAGTTCTGGTTTGTGCAGTCTTTGGTCTATGTACATTGACTTGCACTCACGGTGGCTTGGTGCCTTCTCTGTACTTGTTAAGAATTTGTGATTTCATCGCTTTGTCTTAACCTATCTTCTAGGAGGCCTAATTGAGGAGGCTTTTCTCTGGAAATGATTTGAATCTGTTTCCACCAGGAGCCTGGGGGTGCCACTTCCCTATTGAACTAGACTCTTAGATGGAATGGAGTTCCAGGCTTAGCTCTAACTCTGTTCCTGGCCCAGGCTTAGTATTCCAATGTCAAGACTACCTTCTGAGCAGCCGTTCCCAATCTGCCTACTTCTCACTGTTTCCAGTCCCGCTCCAGTAATACTTGTCTGTGGCTTGGAGGGTGATCTTTGGAGACCCCCTCCTCATAAAATCTTAGCAGTGGCTCAAAAAGTGATTGTTCTGTCGTTCAGTCTACTTTACTGCTGGATGTCAGGTCAGTTCTTGGCTTTCTCTTGATTTGGGATGAAGTGATGCTAGCCTGAATCTCCTCGAGTCACCTAGTCTTTAGGTCACCTAGTTGTCAGGGGCAGCTGCTTCTGACTGGAACCAGTAATGCAGGTTGGTGATCAGACGGGAGTAGGGATAATATAGATGTTTGGTCTTTGCACACTGCAGAGCTGCAAGCTGGTAGTGGAACTGAGGGCTAAACTGGCCACTGGCTCCTGTCTTAGCGTAAGAAGGCTGGAGCCCTGGTCTCCACCGAAACTCTGTTTTACTTTGAATCTGGATAAAGCAGACAAACAAGCCCTTGTTTTCTACTGCATGTATAGTTATGAGCCTCGAGTTACTTTTGAATGGTGTATATAAGTCTGTAACATAGAACTTCTCTCCGTAGATTTGTGTAAGTAGTAGAAATTAGTCTATTATAAGTGTAGGATAGTTTGGCTACATAGTGAATCAGCTTTTGGGCTGCTTGCGAACAAACCAACTTGGTTTCAGCAGAAAATATGGCAAAGTGTGTGTGTATTAAGTTACTGTGGATAGTTACTGGCAGATGGGATACAACCAGTGGATGCTTGGGAGGACAAGGCAGGTAACAGGGTGAAGACTCTGTGAAGGTAAATAGAATTCAGTGGACCATTAAACTTGGTACCTGTACTAGGTCACATCATCAGTACCTGGACCCAAGTCTTATCTTACCTGAAAGATAAGAATTCAGATGAGAGACGGAGCGTTGTGTAGCGAAAGATTTTAAAGGATTTATTAGCAAAGGGAAAATACACCTCTAATAGCAGGAGGTGGGCTGGTCCAAGGGCGCATAACAATGGTCATTGTCCCTTCTCTCATCCCCTCGCTTAGAGGTGGTCTCTTGATTGATTGACGGCTCTTGCCCCTGAGTGCCCCTGAGTGCTTAGTCATGCTCGTCCCTTTTGCTCATGTCCTTACCCATGATGCACACAGAGAAACCCATGGGTGGGGAGCTAAACCGCAATGCTAATTATATTACAATGAGCACTGGGTCATGTCTGGTTAGGTCCTTGTTGCTACAGCACAGTCGCGGCTGTTGGGTTCTGACTGGTTTCTTGCTGGCTCTCATTTATAAGAAGTAAAACCCCTTTATGCTGGAGGCGGGCATACCTCCATCTCCCTGATCATCCTCCCTCTCCTCCACCTGTCTGCCCGGTTCCCCGACCTTTCTAACTACCTAACAGAACAGAACAAAACAATGTCCTAGTCATCATGCAAAGACTTTCAATGATCGTGGGCAGAGGATCCACTTCTCTTAGAAATGCACAGGACACGCAGTGGAGGCCACCAGATCCAGGGTGAGAGCAGGATGCGAGGCTGCTGGAGAGGTCTCCAGCTCTAGGATGCGCACCAGTCCTTTGAAAAGGGGGCTGTTAATTCCCTGTTCCAAGTTAGCAGAGTAGCTCTTCTTTTTCATTAGGAACATCTTTTAAAAGTTCTCACAGACTTTACCGTAAATCTCACATCTGATCTTATGATTTCCATCTTATAGAGTGCTGATTGTTGTCTAATTATGTCATTACTATACCCTCAGTTTTGGTTGTGAGAGGTTTTTCACCCTGTCCATTAACATCTGTATGTCTACTGTGTTTGGTCATTGTTAGTGATAACAGTTAACCTTTGTGAAGGAGCCATGTAGGTGTGTGTAGGTTTTTTTTTTTTTAAATAAATATCAACTCCTTTGATCCTTGCAACAACCCTGTGAGGTAGGTAGTATTAATTAGCCTTGTTTGCTAGAAGGGCAGATGAAGGCACAGAGGTTAAATTGCCTTGGGTCACACTGCTGCTCACTGGGGAGGCTGGGATTTGAACCAAGGCAGCTAGTCCCAGAGTTCACATCCTTGGTCACTGTCCTGTATGACTCCCATGCTAGTGGGAGTTTTACTCTTTACTGTTTCTTTTTTCATTCTGGAACCATTAGCAATAGTTATTAATGCCTTTAATGAATATAGAATTAGTGATTTCCTGATTATAGGTGAGTTGTGAGGTGGGAAGGGGTATACAGTTGGAAAGCTTTTGCTTATTGTGCTGGGGTCTTGAGAGTTGAAATCGGATTGTGTTTGAAAATAGTGCACACTTGCCTCATTGCTCTGGGCTTGTCTGGAGGCAGGTGTGGTAGGCTGATTAATGATCCCCAAAAGGTAGCCATGGCTTAACTCCCAGAACCTGTGAATGTTACTGTGTATGACAGAAAAGGCCATTACAGGCATGATTAAATTAAAGCCTTTAAAATGGGGGAGATTATCATGGGTTATCAGGGTGGACCCTAAATGCAAACACTTTTCCGTATAAAAGAGAGACAGAGGGAGATTTGACTACAGAAAGGGAGCAGGTGAGGCGACCACAAGGCAGAGATTGGAGCTGTAGCCATGTGCCAAAGAACGCTGGCAGTCATCAGAAACTGGAAGAGGCAAGGCACTGTTCTCCCTAGGGCCTCTGGAGGGAGATCGGCCCTGCTGACACCTTGATTTTAGCCCAGGTGAATACATTTCTGTTGTTTTGAGCCGTTAGGTTTGTGGTAATTTGTTACAGCAACGTACAGTTGTGAGGATGACCACATTGAAAGGTTTGGTTGCACAGTTTACAAGTGTACATTTTAGGAGAGCCATCAGAGCCATTTAAATCTCTTGTGGTACCATTTTATTTCGAAAGGTTTGTGGTTTGGGTGAATGTAAAATAACCACAGTTTGGTTTCCTGGAGTAACAACTAGAACCTTCATTTATCTTGCTGTGCTGTATCATTTTCATCATTGCTTTAAAGCCAAGAAAAGGTGGAGGTGATTTCTATGTGCTCTTTTTGAATGTATTTCTTCACTGAGTCCTCAGCTGAAGTGATGCTTTTAGTTGTCCTAAAATGTCAAGAATTGGAGATAGTGTTCTTAGTTGAAGGCTCTGGCACCTGAGTTTTATTCATGTCAAAATTCCACCTAACCCATCAGACACTGAAACTTTCATAAGGTAAAAATCACTTCATTCAGGCCATTGATCTAAGTATAATCGTCCTTCGGTATCCAGAGAGGATTGGTTCCAAGACCCTCCTTGGATGCTAAAATCCATGGATGCTCAAGTCCCTTATAAAAAGTGGCATAGTATTTGCATACAACCTATGCACATCGTCCATTAAATCATCTCTAGATTACTTATAATACCTAATACACTGTAAATGCTATGTAAATAGTGTGCCGGTGTGCTGCAAATTCAAGTTTTGCTTTTTGGAAACTTCTGGATTTATTTTCCCTAAATACTTGATCTGTGGTTGGTTGAATCCTGTGGATACAAAGGGTTGAATGTAAATTGCTTTGAATCATCCCAGGTTTTCTTTTCTTTCTATCCTTCTAACAGAGAAAATAAGCTTACTTTTGTCTATTAATATATGATCTATCAAAAGAAACAACATATATCAAGTGGCTTTCGGGGAGTACATTTACCTCCTGAAAATAGACGATGTATGGTTTATATTACTTCTGGATCACTCTAGATTTTTTTCTTTGTGAGTAAAAAGGGATGGGAGCAGGGATGATTGTCTTAGATTTAGAGCAAGTCTTAATTGCTTGTTTTTTTCAAAGACTCATGTCTTTAATTATGAAGCAAGCAAACTGACATACATTTATTGCACTGTGAATGCTTGCATCTTATCTAGTCTGTCTTGTAGCAATTGCCTCTGAACAGATGTTACCTGAAACACCTTTGTGCAGTTGGTAGAATGCTTAAAATTTGTCATGCTTTTATTATTGTTGTCTTAAATTAACTCTCCTTTATGGCATAACTTTATTGCTGTGTCCTAGACTCTTTATATATTTATTGCCTTATAAATTGGATTTAAAATTGGCTTTTTATATAGAATGTAAATGAACATGTGTATAACTTGTTTATGCTTGCAGAATAATACAAGAAAAAACTGCTATGTTTTACACTAATGTAATTGTCTTTAACTCAGCATATAGTATCCTCCAAACTGGGAATGAAATGAATGCTACAAAATATGCTTACCATCACACTCTGCTTGTTTATCCCAGAAACTAATTTGACTTTTAGATCTATAAAATATAGATTAAGCATAACCTTTTACTTCAGTGGGATATTAAGGATCAAAGCATGAGCTTTCTTTGAACAGGATCTACAAAGGCAGCTTTCTCTCAGTAGCGGCAGGGTGGCATTGAAATACCTTTCCTCTGGAAGTAATTTTCTCAAATAGCAAATCAAATAATCATTATTAACTTGGGGAGAATTTAAGAGTTTCACTAAGATAAGTTTTGGTGCTGGAATATTCAATTACTAGCTTATTAATGAAAATCACATGGAAATGCTTGTCATAGATTTTATTTTTCAAAAGACCCACTGCTATCCTCTCTCACAGTTTTTTTGTATAAGATATAAGAGGCATTATAAATAATACTTGTGAACAATGACTTGCACCACACTTAGGGCTTGAATTCCAGCTATGTCGCTTATTAGCTGTGTGAGCTTGGGTGAGTTACTTGACCTCTCTCTGTGTCTGTTTCCTCATGTGTGAAATGGGGTTTTTGGGAAGAGGAGAAGTTAGGGTGATGGGCTGTAATGGCGCTGTAACATCTATGTAAATATTTACCATTTTTAGAGTTGTTATTGTTGTCATCATTGGTAGAAATAGTAGTAATAGTACAATTTTTGTCTAGATTTTAGGGCATTGGAGATGTTACACTGGATATTTGAATAACTTTCTTACACTGGAAAATCTGAATTGGGCCAGACTTTTTCCTCATGATGAGGCAGAGGCATTGTGTTCCCAGGTCTTATCCTGGCATGTCAGGTGACATGCAGATTGATGCAGACTTCTGATTCTTACAGTTGAAAGATCAGAGCAAGTTTCTGAAGCTTTTCAGGGGATATGTTTTTAATTTGTAAAATGAGGCTCATATAGCTATGAAATTTACAAAAAGAAGCCAACAAAATAAACGACCTCAAACTTAAGGAAAAAACATTCTTGTGATACTCTAGTGTGGACCTGAATGGTAGTAAAAAGAATGTTGCTTTTATATGTATAGATATAAAACCAAGTATAACTCTTTATGCTTATGGCTCTTTTACAAAACAGATTTACATATAAAATCCAAAACAGAACTATAAAACCAATAAAATTTAAATTAACAACATTAATTTTATGTGATTGATGATGATGTTTTGTTGAAATTGTCATCATTGCTGGATTTAATAGTGGAAAGGTACGTGTGTAGTTTGCTGTTTTCCTTTTTGTCAGCTTGACTCTTGGGTAGAAATGGGATCCCAGAAGCTGAGGAGCTGAGCACAGACTGATGAACCCAGAGATCAAGCCCCAAGCTGTTGATGGAGGCCTGTCATCCAACATCCCTGTCTTTTTCGCAAGGTCTTGACTTGAGGCTCTGGGTAAAGTAGGGAACTCTTATTAACCTGTTTGTAATAAAAGGAAAATAGCCATATGTAAATTTTTTTTTACTAGACTGTTTGAAACTGCTGAAAAAGAGAGGAAAGCATCAAAGCCA
Source organism: Camelus ferus (assembly GCF_009834535.1). Taxonomy (NCBI): domain Eukaryota; kingdom Metazoa; phylum Chordata; class Mammalia; order Artiodactyla; family Camelidae; genus Camelus; species Camelus ferus. Next base: position 65,323,667 of record NC_045709.1, read on the forward strand.
AGACCGCCAACCTCTATATTCATTTTTCTCTTGGAATTTAATTTTCCTTAACTGTGGGTATATGGTTGCTTACACTGTGTCATTTTGGAATCATTATTGCCTTTTGCAACTGAATTCTTTCTAAGTGCGAGAGCTTCTAATGCCTGTGTGGCATGATATCCACGTTGTTTGATCTTCTGACAACATATCGATAGTGCACAGAAATGCAGGCATGTTCACCAAAAGTGCCTGACGGAATGTGGTTCTAGAGTGGGCATTCAATTGTCCAGAACATGTGGACTTTATTTCTAATTTTTGATATAATCTTGGAAAAATACAGCATTTAAAAAGTGTGATAGAACTGGAGAGTCTGTGGAAGGGCCCCGAGGACCTCAATTTGAGGAACTCAGAGACAACTTAAGAAGTTAGGAGAGTCCTTGAACCAGACAAAGGTTTTTTGCACCTTTAGTCCTTTGTCTAGTGGTGAGCTGAAGTGATGAGTATTTTTCAGTAGCAAAGAGATGCATGCAATGTACTTCAAAACAGTTTACTTCTAAATGGTTTCCTAATGGTAAACATTTCCCTTGCAATCTTTGAAAAATATGTTTTATCATACAAGAGAAGTATAGAACACTGTGTACTGCTCACCAGTAAATTTCTGAAATGAAACCTTATAAATTCTATTGAAATGTCCATTTCTTCCCTTTCTGGCTATCTCTCCTAATCTTTGTTCATCATTGCCTTGTAGTAAAGTCTTACAGGGCTTTAATTTTTTTTTCTGTTTTGATTAGTGTTTTTTTTTTTTTTTCGCAAGGGAGTAGGGTAATTCTTTTCCCGAAAAATAGATCTGTGAATAGAATTATTAAGTTTCTACTTACTCCATCTTTGAGCATCATAGCCCATTTTTAAAATGCCAGAAAACAAGTGGGGACTAGGATTTAATGTATGAAATACGTACTAAGGGCATCCTGTGTTCTGAGGGCCTTGGGCTATAACTGAGTAGCTGTGGTCCACGAATTCATGGATTAAAAATGGCTGAATAACCTGTTCAGCTCTCTCCAAAGAAATTATTGCTAATTCTAGGTTGTTCTAGAAGTTCAAAAAAAAAAAAGTGTGTGCTTCTTTTGGAGTTTATGGTGTAGAATTTCTCAAAACTCTGAGTAAAATACTGGGATTAGTCTAGTTGTAGGATCTGTAATATTGCATTTATTTGGCTAATTTTATTGTAAGGTATTTTCCCAAGATGTGGGGTTTATCCTGTAATTGCTATATTTTCCCTAGATGGGCTGTTTATTTGGGTGTCATAAAAATGAAACTTAGGAACATTCAGTTTTTAACCAGGATTTACAGATTGGTGAAATTAATTCTGGACTGTACTGTAGTATTAAACTGTTTTTGTTTATCAGAACCTTGGATAGAATGCAATTCATAATGACAATTACAATTCATTTCTAATGAAAAAATTTGACAACCGGAGAAATGAACATGAAAAACAATGCACATAATCTACATTCAAAAATTCAATGTGACAGTTTCATTTCTTTATAAAAGGTGATAGTTTTCAATTAAAACCATCTTCTAACTTCACTCAGCCTCTCTTCTGAGCATGTTATTTTGCTCTTATTGATATGTTTTCTCGAGCCTCCTTTCATTGCTTTATGCATGTATTTGTAAGCTTTTGGAAGTCACTTTCTCTCTTGGTGGTGCCTGGGATAGACTTGAGCTTACAGTAGGAAGGTGAACACTTGGCTAATTGAAAATCTGTGCAGAATTACTCTTGTAACCTTACACTGCCTGGTTCATTAATCTATTCATGATTAATTTAAATTTAAATGTTATTGATGTACCCTAAATGTCTATTTCCTTTCTATAAAAGTTGCATTGTGGTGGGTGAGGGCATGTGAAGACTACCAGAAACATATTTCTGGGTCATTGGAGAACGGAGCCTGCTTACTCAAGCTCCTCCAGGGCCTGGCAGTGTGGCTTTAGAGCCCGTTAACCACTGTGACAAAGACGGCTTGGGCTGGATTATCTTCCTTGCCTCAGTTATCCTATCTGTAAAATGGAATAGATAACCATAGTATTGTGAGGATCAGTTGAGGTAATGCATGTTACAATAGCTTGGACATAGAGCCTAGTAGTTAATATTTGATAGCTATTATTCCAGAGCCTTCTGGACTTAAAATGGGGTTAGGTCCTGATAAACCCTTTCTAAATTGAAAATATTGGAAGTCGACAATGTGCTGAATACGCCTAACTACTGAACCTAGCTTAGCCTAGCCTACCTTAAACACGCTTTGAACACTTACATTCGCCTATAGTTGGGCAAAATCGTCTAACACAAAGGCTATTTTAAAGTGCTGAATAGCTCATAGAATGCGTTGAATACTGGTTGTCTGGGTCCAGAGTGGCTCTAAGTGTATCAGTTGTTTTCCTCATGATCCCGTGTCTGGTGGGGAGCTGCTGCCAGCATCATGAAAGAGTACTCCACCGCCTCTCTAGCCTAGGAAGGGGTCCAGATTTAAAATTTGGAGTGCCATTTCTTTTGAATGAGTATTGCTTTCCCAGCATCGTGAAGTCGATACATTGTAAGTGGGAGACTGTAGTTTTATTCTTTTGGTTCTTAAGGGAGATCCCGCCTCTGCATGTTGAGTTCCCTTGGGCTGGTCATCTTGGAGGGGATGTGGCAGGATCTCAGTCATATAGGGCATTTTGACCTTTCTTCTCCTGCTTCTCACCTCCCTATCTCCTCCCTCTCACCCCCCTCCCTCCTCCTTCCTCGCTTCCTGCAGGACATCTGCATTGTGTCCAGGGACCTGAGCTTAGTTTGACTAACGAAAGCAGCAAAAGGCTTGGTCCCTGGACAAATTCCCCTCCTTTCTGTTTTATATAGGCCTTCGTCCCCCTGACCTTGCCTCTCTTTCTCTGTCAGCCTCCTGTTGACATTTGCTCCACACTAAACCCACACCCCACAAAAGTAACCTTGGACCTCCTTTTGAACTAGGATGCCTCCACATTCCTTGCCTCCTCAAACCTGACATAAGGTAGAATATAAATAAATAATAGAAGCTTCGGCCTCCTTGCCCGCTTGCCTCAGATCTCCAAGCCCGGGGCGACCTGACGGGCTTCGCCGCCGCTTCCTGGTGGAAACCCCTCCCAGCTGTGTGAACTGGTGCCCTCAGCCACCAGGAATCTGGGGCCCACTGATTAGCGAGGTCTTCAGAGCTGTTGGTAACAATCATCATCACAATAGCTATGTTTACGCAGCTCTTCTCGTGGGCTGGGCACTCCTTTAATCACTTAATCCTAAGGCCATGCTTTGAAGCAGGTCCTCTCACCACCCTTGTGTTCCTGGTGAAGGAACTGCAGCAGGGAGAGAGGTTTGGGATGTTCCTGAGGTGCTGCAGCTGGGAACAGGGAGTGATGGATACAGAACCGCCAGGCTGGCCCCAGAGCCCTGGCTTTGAGCTAGCTTCTTGTTTACCCCCCTTTTAATTTTCTCAGCATATATGCTGAGACTGTTGTCACCCTCTTTACCTTCTCTATGGGCCCGGTTCCTTTTTGTTGCAAATAGTTTTTTAAATTGAAAAAGTAATGTATGAACCTCTTAAAAAGCCCAACAGTGTAAGCACTTCAGAGTGAAATTCACTGACTCCTTTTCTTCCCAGACCACCAATTCCGGCTTTCCTCATACAGAGGCAATGATTTTCTTTTGGATCCTTTACTGATGTGTGTGTGTGTGTGTGTGTGTGTGTGTGTGTGTGTGTGTGTGTGTGTGTAAAGCACCACTCAGTACCCGCACGGGACATGCCATAACATTCACTGAAACGATCTTAGAGAGGGTGTCTCCTGACTCTTCACTCTCACCTTGACACTTTCTTTGGAGAGAAAATAAAGGCTATATTGCTTGAACTGGCTCAGTTTCCTGCTGTCGTGGCTGTGAACTTCTGTATCTGCAGCTCTTCATCCTTTCTCCTCCAGTATCCACAGAAGTGTCTGTTTTCCTATTCAAGGTTAATCCCTGTACCACTGATCTCGACCCAGGCCTATTCCATGAGATGGTTTCATTCGTCACAGGCTCCATCCTGTAAGAATGCTCAGATAACTTCCATTCTAAAAGAAAAAGCAGAAGCAAAACCCAACAACCTCCCTCTCCAGCTTTCCCATGACCCTGTGCTCCTCTTAGTACTGTGCTCTGTTTCCTTCCCTTATAACTAAATTCTGTGAATTAGTTGGTTTCATTTATTCTGTAAATATTTGAATGCCCTTTATACAAAGCTTAGCACAGGTAGATGGATACAGTTTGGTCCTTGACTTCAAGGGGCTCACATTCAGTCCAGCACGGGGAAGACAGGTGCGGACCAGCAAGGGTGAAGTGTTGCCAGGGAGTCCACGTTGTGTAATTTTTAAGCACTCAGGCTCTGGAGTTAACCTAGGTTTAAGTCCTGGCTCTGAATTTGGTAGCTGTGACACCTTGAAAACTACTGTTATGTGGTTGTTTCTGCATTCTGAAATGGGAACAGGAGTATGTGTATGATTGGTTAGATGTGATGAGTGTGTTACCAGGGGGGTTAACCCATAAGTACTAAAGGGCTTTTAGCTTGCTGCTGCATGATGGCATCTGCCAAGGGTAGAGTGCGCTCATAAAGGAGGGATTCAGGCACCTTCACTGGTTCCTCAACCTTGTCTTTGCTCCTGTCATTCCACTGAAGTTGCTTTGTCAGATCAACAGCTGCTAACCCAGTGGCTGATTTTCCAGGCTTCATCTTCCTGGACTTCTTCCAGGTGTTAGCACGGACCCCTCGCTTCTTCAAATCTTTGCTGTAACTTGTTCCCCTTTGCTCATCCCACTTCCTACTGTTAGTGTTCCCAAGTAGTATCTCATTTAATCTTTTGCTCTGTCTGCTTTATGTCTCCTTCCAGCATGAGCTCACCCATTTCTTCAGCTTTCACTACCACCTAGTTCAGTAATGTTCAGTACAACTTTCTATGATGATGGAAATGTTCTGTTTTGCCATGTCCGATTTGATAGTCACTAGCCACATGTGGCGATTGCTACCTGGGAGGCTGGATTTTAAATTTAATTTAACTTGAATTAACTTATGAAATACCCATATGTGGGCTAGTGGCTACTTTGGCCCACATTTATGTTTAAGTGGACTGCCTGTGGCCCTTAGAGTCTTCATCTTAAGTCAGAGTGCCTCCCAATGATGTGAGAGTTTACTCCTGCTGGATAATGTGCACATCTTTTTCAGGCAAACATGATGCACTTATGGTGCCGACAGACGCAACTGGTGTTCCAGGTTCTTGTCCCACCCCAGAAAGAATTCAGAGACAAAACTTAGAGGTTATAAAGTTAAAGTGAGGATTTATTAAAGGATGGATACTACACTCTCAGGGGAGAGCGGGCAGGCTCAGGTGAGCGGCTGCCCTGAATTTCTTTGGCAAGTTAGTTATACAGGGTGTAAAAATGAATGGGCGGAATATTCATTGGGAAGGTAAGGGTTTGGGGTCGTATTCCCTGATTATCATCCCAACTCCACCTTCCCAAAGGGAGGAGGGATTTTTGTCCTTATTTAGTCTGGATCTGAAGTGTCATGGCGTCGGTGCATGATGGGTTCCTCTGATCTGCAAGGCTAATTTTATTGAAATGAGGGCATAATGAGCAAAAGGTTACATTCGACACTAGAAATTCCTGCCTTTTCTCTCCTTTCTTTGTTCTTCTCCAGGCCACTTGTCATCCCAAAAGGCAGGATCCCTTATCAGCCCCAAGGTTCCTGCTTTTCTTTCTCTGCCCAAGGATCCCTGCTGCTTACATGATGTGTGGTTTCCTGCATTTGGCTTGTGCCCTTCCTTTCTGCCCAATTCCTGCCATTTGGTCTGTGTCCCCCTTTCTCTGCTCATATCTAGCTATCTGCCTGCTCTAACACTTATACAGCTGCTGGAGCTACCCTCAATGATGGGTTTATGAGCATAACATCAGTCATGACAGAAACAGGCCTGGGATCACACCTGTTAGAATGGCTGTCGTCAGCAAGATAAGAGAGAACAAGTGTCAGTGAGGACTGGGGAAAAGGGAACCCTTGTGCACAGTTGATGGGAATGTAAACTGGTGCAGCCACTACGGAAAACGGTATGGAGGTTTTTCAAAAAATTAAAAATAGAACTATCATATGACTCATTGATCCTAGTTCTGAGTATATATCCAAAGGAAATGAAAACTGGATCTCAAAAAGATATCTGCCCTGCCATGTTTATTGCAGCATTATTCACAATAGCCAAGATACAGAAATAGCCCAAGTGTCTGCCAGCATACGAATGGATGAAGAAGATGTGGTATATATGTGTAATGGAATATTATTCACCCATGAGAAAGAAGGACATTCTGACATTGTGACAACATGGATGGACTTTGAGGGCATTATGCTAAGTGAGATAAGGACAAATAATTTAAATTACTTATGTGTAGAATCTGAAAAAGGAGTGTGAGGAAGTTGGGGACATGTGTTAAAGGGTATAAACTTATATAACTAGAAGGTAAATACGTTCTGTAGATCTAATGCATGGCACAGTGATTGTAGTCAACAGTACTGTATCATAAACTTCAAAGTTGCTAAGAGACTAGATCTTAAATGTTCTCATAACAAGAAAGAAATGATAATTTTGTGAAGAGATAAGAGGTGTTAGCCAAAGATACTGTGGCACTCATATTGCAAAATATAAATGTATCAAACCAACATGTTGTAATGTTAAACTTACACAATGTTATCTGTAAATTATATCTCCATAATAATAAAAAAAGACATGGTATGGTAGAATTCATATCCTCGCAGGATCTGTAGCCTTTAGTCATTTGCACTAGGTTATTAGGATCTCTGGGGACCTTCCCATGCCTGTGGCTGTCAGCTGCTGACTTCCCCGTAACCCTTGTTGACTTGTTTTGTTAGTGTGCTTCTGTGGTGTGATAATCAGTATGAAATCAGGTGCTTTCAGAAGTCCTTTACGAAGATACTTGGGTTATTGCTCGAGAGTCATTGTCGAAGTCTCCTTGGTATTGTTGGAAGATTGCCAAGGGCTCTTTAGGCTGCAGTTGCTTGAGCTTGCAGCTTGACTAGGGAAATTGGTGTGTTTAAAACTTAAGTTGTGACATAGAATGTTATGTGTTGGAATTTCACTGTGTCATCATATGACACAGTGCCAGTTTGATACAGTTATTGGACTGCTCTATGTCTAATCCCATTCAAGGATTTCTTTCTCTTAATTCCCCACATTACTCTGGATGAGAAGTGCAGTGAAAAGTATTAAGGCAAGGAACTCATGTATTTCAGCATGTGTAGCCCCGGCAAGACAGTTACTTATGTTATACTATGTTTTGAGTCACTGAAAAGGGAAAAATAAGTGACTCAGATTTTTATTCTAGAACCTCTTGAATGGTACCTCCTTCAGGGCAGGTGCTGCGTTTTATAGGTCTTTATATGCTAGGCTTGGTGTGATGTCTTGTTAGCTTAGATGCTCAATAATTATATTTTGCTTGGTTAATATTTCTTAAAGAAATGTAAAATGTTACCACATTTTATGTTTAGTACTGGGACTGCATATAAGAGCTGAATTTCTGCTCGTTTTCTCCCTTTTTCAGATATTAACTTTGTAAATGTGCACTCATCTTTTTGACTCATTTTAAGTGACAAACCAATTTAGAGGGTGGTAATAAAAAGTAGTAATCAAATTATGCAAGAAAACTTAGTGCTGATTTAGTTATTTAAGAAAGAGTTCAAACTTACTCATAATTTAAAAATTAAATTTTCTTTAATTAGATTTCTCCCTGTAATTAATTTCTGACTTGAGGGTGTTTGTTTGTGTATGTGTGAGTGATATTTTGAAATGTGGTTATTTTTGTGGCCTATGTTTAGTCTGATTTGGGAGGGCATAGTTTAATAAGGCTTGTGACATTACTAAAGCTTCTACAAATAATTAAAAAAAACTATTCATTACATTTCTGTTGTACACTTAAGCAACTTTAAAGAGATCTAAAGAGAAATTCCCTAGCAAAACATATATTCTCATGTTAGTCAATTTATAGAAATTACAACCCTCCCAGCTTCTTATATAAATCACTCACCTGAATTTATAACATACGTCTTTGCAGTCAGTGTTATGACACTTAATAACCATCCAATTAATATTATGTTTATCTTTCTTGTTAAGATTTCATTTTCAATTTCTTTGCCCTGTAAACAACTCCAACTGTTTTATTCCTGCTGTAAGTCTTCCTGCCTGGGTTTGACGACAGCTGCTATTCCATGGAGCAGTGAGGACTGAGGGGAGGGAAGGGGACTGAGCCTGGGTTTTGAAGTCACTGTGACCCAGGTTCTGTTCCAGCTTGGCCACTCTCTCGCTCTGGCAAAGCACTTTTGTGACACTCAGTTTCCTGGTTCCTAAGATGGGATAATGGCTAATTTATAGGACTGTTGGGTGTAGTGGTAAATATGCCGAGTAGGTGGTGGTGATAGATGATGAGGTGGACTATATCATATGGTACCTAGGGACCCATTTTGCAATCTTGGGTTCTGTTTCCCTCAAATCCTTTTTTGGCTTAAAGGAACAGACCTCCATACAATATCTAGTTTAAGCTTACAAACAGCAAGTTTGTGCAGATACACAGGACTATCTCCTGGGATCATGCGTAGTAAGTGTAGTTGGTCCTAACTTGGGTTGGAGCCAAGAACTGAAAGCTGGCAGCTTCTCTCATCCCTTTTTCTGGGCTCATACAGTCTCATGCTGAGTCTTAACAAGGTACTTGCTCCACCGTTGTATCTCTGCATTGTGTGGCATCTCCTGTTTTGACCTTCACACAGCGAAGCCCAGAGCCTCCCAGTTCCAGATACATATATGCTTTTGGTCCTTATTCTCATCTCTGAATCCCACATCTAGATTTTTGGGAGAGTGAGGATTTAATTGACTCTGTGTTGAGCTCTGCTCACATCAGCTGTGGCAGGGTTGGCCCACCCCAGGGGCATAGAGACAGATGTGCACGAGACAGATAAACCAGCAGGTGTCTGCATATCTGCATGTGTGGGTTTTTGGAGATTCCTTGCTGGTAGGTACTAGACGACTTGAGTCTTGGAGTCGTCGGGGGAAGTAGGGAGCTTTATCCATACCTCGGTCAGCCCTGCCTTTTGGTATTCTGATTCAGTTAGTTTGAATATTACTCAGGCATTTGTTTTAGGAAAAGAAACAAAAACTCCTCAGGTAATTCTCATATTAAGATTGAAAACCACTGGCCTAAAATGCTCCGTGCACTGTGATATGTCTACTAGTTGAAAGATGAGGGAAACAAGGTCCCAGCCACATTAAAAAAAAAAAGAAAGAAAGAAAAGAAAAAAGACATAAAGACAAACTGCAAGGCTATTGTCAGTGACCCTAGGGAATTGTAAACAAAGGAGTTCCAGGCGGACCGAGGTATGGTCATCATTTCTTTTTCTGTTTTTTTTTCCTCAATTTAATTTTATTTTTATTGAAGTTCAGTTGATTTACAATGTTGTGTTAGTTTCTAGGTACAGTGTAGTGATTCAGTTATACATATATATATTCTTTTTCATTATAGGCTATTACAAGTTATTGAATGTAGTTCCCTGTGCTATACAATAGGACCTTGTTGTTTATCTATTTTATATATAGTAGTTTGTTTCTGCTAATCCCAAATTCCTAATTTCTTATTCCCATCCCCAATTTTCCCCTTTGGTAACCGTAAGTTTGTTTTCTATGTCTATGAGTCTCATTTTGTTTTGTAAATAAATTAGTTTGTATCTTTTTTTTTTAAGATTCCATATATAAATGATATCATATGATATTTGTCTTTGACTTACTTCACTTAGTATGGCAATCGTCAGGTCCATCCATGTTCCTGAATATGGCATTATTTCATTCTTTTTAATGGCTGCATAGTATTCCACTGTGATATATATTCTCTGCCATCTTTATCCATTCACTCTTTTTATGACTGAGTAGTATTCCATTGTGTGTGGTGTATATATGTGTGTGTGTGTGTGTATATATATATATATATATATATATATATATATATATATATATATATATATAAACAACTTGTTTATCCAGTCTTCTGTCTGTGGACATTTAGGTTGCTTCCATGTCTTGACTATTGTTAAGTAGTACTGCTATGAACATTGGGGTGCATGCATCTTTTCAAATTAGAGCTTTCTTCAGATATACGCCCAGGAGTGGGATTGCTGGATCATATGGTAACTCTTGTTTTTAATTTTTTTGAGGAATCTCCATACTGTTTTTCATAGTGGCTGCACCAAGGTATATTCCCACCAACAGTACACAAGGGTTCCCTTTTCTCTGCACCCTCTCCAGCATTTATTGTCTGTGGACTTTTTAATGATGACCCTTCTAACCCATATGAGGTGGTACCTCATAGTTTTGATTTGCATTTCTCTGATAATTGGTGATGTTGAGCATGTTTTCATGTACCTGTTGCCCATCTATAATGAGATCATTATTTCTGATGATGATGAAGGTTGACCCACCCTTACTGGGAATTCGTATATGCAATAACTACTCAGTCTGGCTGCTTACCTCACATCTTATTCACCCATTTAGCCGTTAGTCTCCTGAGGCCCAGGCAATGTGCTGGCTGTAGGGATGGTGTTGGGGAACCACCACTGCTTGGAGTTCTCAGCCCTAAAGAAAAATGATAGCATGTGAGAGGCCCTTGCAGCTGAAAAGAGGGTGGTCCAATATAATTGACACCCAGCAAAGCAGAGCTGTTGGCAAAGTGGATTCAACTATTACTGACTATTTAAGTTGCTTACTGAGAACATGTTTTTGTACTTAAATGTTTGTGACTGTTTCTTCCTTTAGAAGAATGAAACCCTGTGTCCTTCAGGTGGCCTGGGACTGACCCGCCCCTCCTTCCTCTTCTCTGATCCGTTTCCTATCACTGTAGCCACGCTGGCTTCCTCTTCCTTGAGGACAGTCCATGTCCTCTGTCCTTGTGGTGTTTGTTCTGACTGCTCTTTGATCTGAAGCACTTTCCCCACTTATCCACATGTTACCAAATCCAAACTCGTTCTGCTCGCCATAGGACAGGCCAAAAAATCGGGAGACGAGGTGCTGGTGCAAGGAATAGAGTCTTCATTCAGAAAGCTGGCAGACCGAGAAGATGGCAGACTAATGTCCTGGAGAACCATCTTACTCAAGTCAGAATTCAGGCTCCTTTTATACTAAAAAGGGGAGGAGGTGTGGTTGGTTGTTGCAAACTTGTTGGTGTAGGAATTCTTTGTTCTTGTAGCTGTCCAGTATCTTGTAGCTTTATTCTTGTAGGGTCAGGTCATGGTGCCCCTGTAAAACCTCTAACAAAACAAATGTTATTTTCTATTCTGCAACTTGTTATCTTTACATAAGTACAAAAGTGTTAATATCCTTAACCGTCAGAGCCTTGAGAATAGGCTCTCCTGTATATTTCAGGCTAAAGGCAACATTCCTTCACAAAAGGTGCAGAGCTAGCAAGACTAAGCCTAGAACACAGGGCACAGGTTAAAGCCAAAGAAACAGATCTAATACTGGAGTCAGATTTGTTCTTTTCTGTTACGCGCAGAGCTTCCTCCTTAATCCACTTCCACCCTGCGCAGATGCCGCCGTCTCATTCAGGCCTGTGCCGACCCCATTTCCCACATTTAAGATCCCAAACTACAAACCCTCCAACCCCACTTTCTGGGCTTGCTTTACTTTGCGCTACTTTTCATTTTTAGCTGAGGGCACTCTTCACCTTCTAACATCCGCTGTAACTTATCTATTATGTTTATTGTCTGTTTCCCCAGTGGAAGGTAATCTCCTTTAGGACAGGAATCTTTGTTTTGTTTACTGATAGATCTCGCCAACAACATGGTAACGTTTAATAAGTGTTAGTTGAATGAATGAATGTTTTAGGAAGCTTTCATCCTGTTGGAAGGACAAATTCCGTATTACCAGTTTTACCTAAATCATGGCTAAAAATTAATTCGACATTAATTTTAGATCATTGCTATAATGTTTGCATGTTAATTAGCAAGCATATATAATTAACAAGTAGAGACTGCCTCTTCTCCCATCACCATTAAATATGTCCGTTAAGGTGCTTATCCCAGTGTCCACATTTTGGTTATTCACCCTTTTGTCTTGCTGCTCCTTTGGTTGTAAGCTCATAAAGGCAGAGACTGGATCCTCTCTATATTTAATGTAGTATTTTGCACATGTTGTCAGGCTAATTGTATTGCGTAGCAGAGAAAAAAGATTATGAAACTTACTTGAAAAATCATGTCATTTCTTATATTTTGGTGTCATGTCTTCATTTGCATTAAGGGGTTATCAGGTGAGTGGCATTTACCATAGTTTTCTCAAGATGGCATGAGATTGTTTACATTTACAATAAGGAAAAATGATAGATTTCTTTTATTTCTGCCATTAATAAGTGTCATAAGATAGAAAAATAAAGCTAAGTCAATATATTATTGTTGCCACAGAAATTGAATTTGTGTCAAAAGGATTTGTGCATGTGATGTAGTGATTTCGTATATTTCTCTTGGAATTAAGTCTCTAGCAGGTGACAACATCAATAAGTCACAAAACCAAGGAGCCTTTTGAGATTGGTTAATTTATATATGAACTAGAAAACAAATGAATGATGTGCTTAATGTATTCTGACATATTTGAAAGTATGCTTTAAAGAAACCTAGCCTATTAAAGTCTGTTCACAGAGACTATTTATTTGATTTGTTCAGACTTTTTTTTTTACTTTTACTGTCTCATACATCCATTTCTATTTGAAAAGGAACTAATATATATTTTCTGCTTGTGTGAAAAGGACTATCTATAGTAACTTAAAAGCTTTTCTCATTATAAAAATAAATCTGCTCATTCTAGAGAACTGAGAAAATACAGAAAAATATGGAAAAATTGCTCCAAATTCCACAGTCCAGGTAAATAAAATTAACAAAAGTTCCTGTCTTATTTTTTCCGTATATGAGCATATTGATGAAGTTGGAATTATATTGCATATGCAGTTTTAAATACAACTTTGTTTCCTGTAACATTGTGTTGTAAGCATTTTCCCACAGGGAAAATGGACTGTAACTTATTTAATCTTTCTCATATTCTGGGCAGTTTTAGGTTTATTACAATTCTAGCTACTTAAAATAGCTCTGTAGTGATAAGTATTTGTATATAAGCCTTTGGTTTTATTTCTTATTTCCTAAGTATAGATTCTAGAAGTAGAATTACTACGTTAAAGACTGTGAACATAGGATTTGTTTGACCAAATTGTTCTCTAAAAAGCTTTAACCAAATTTACTTTCTTTATGGTGATGCTAGAGTATAAACAGATAAAATCCTTCTCAAATATATACATGAAAAGAAGCCTCAGGAATATCCAGTCTAAATATGTGTCTTGGACAAGACACCTAAGAGGCTGAGCCACTCTCAGAAATTACCTGGTAGCTGGATCAGCTTCAGGATGATCCTGGAAGCTCTGGGACCACTTGAAATCTTTGTACAGCTAATACTTAAATACTTTTCAGCCTTCTCCAGACGATGAAAAAGGTCTTGGGTTCTCGTGACCTAGAACCAAACCTACTTGTATTTGAATTGCCTTTTCCCAGACCCATTGCAGAAGAGTTTTGATCTGGTAGTTTAGGTGAAAAAAACTGGGACCACTGAAGAGAACATCTTAAAATAAGTATGAAAGCTTTGTTACTTGGGTTAGCCATTATGTTTTCCCTTTGAAGAAAAAACACCCGAGTTCTGCTAGAATAAAAAATGCCTTGTCAGCTGTCCAGCCCCTGTGATGTGTAATCCAGGTGAGAGTTCCAGGTAGCAATTTGATAATTGGTTTTGCTGGAAAGGTGGTTGTTTTCTAGTAGTTATGTTGCAGACTTTTGATCCTTTTGAAAACCTTGTGCCCTCTTAGAAATAAATCTTTTCTTTCCATGTCTATGAATGCTTGAATGATGCCTCCTCCTGAAAGCTGGTCTTTCACAAAGAAGGCATTATGGGGAAGGGGGGTCTGGGCTCTTGCAGGGTGAGAGGAGAGAAGCCTTGGAGAACGGGTGACAGGCAGGTATTTATCTTCTTGAGATGGGCAGGCTTACAGTTCTGAGTAAGTGAACAGATTAACAGGTGCTGGTGAGCTTTTTCTAATTCTCACCTGTTCCTAATGTCTCCTCTCTCTCTTTCCTACCTCAAGCTAAAAAATGACCACATGAAGAGCCGGTAAACTTGAAAGCTTTTCTGTACAGTATCAAAGAGCCTGCTTTACTCTTGTCCTTAGTGCTGGGAAAGTTATTTTGGACTCTTCTGAGATGTGAAATCTGGAGCCCTTGAAGAACAATATTTTCACATCTAGGTGCGTTGTGTGGTTGCCAGGGAGACGACCCTTAGACCATCTGTAGGTGTGTTTAGCGTCATGGTTACTGGTAATATTGCTTCACATTTCTACAATCTTTATCATTGGTGTTGATAGTAAGATAAAGACAGGTGTGTGGACCAGAAATGTGACTGGGTTAAAATACATATTCGTAAGTGTATTAGTAGAAAGGAATAATCTGGGCTTTAAAACAACAGTATGAGCAACACCCTAATATGTCATCCTCTACCACAGAGTACGATTAAAAGGAGACTGATCTTTGCTCTTTTCCCTTAAGGTATAACTTGGTTGTGTTGGTGGGAAATCTGTCACTCATTTTATCAAGCAAATAGTGTCTTGTCATGGTCTGATATAGTGAATAATCTTTGATACTTAGGTACTAGATATGTGCTTCTGGGATTGAATTATTCCACCTTAGCGAGAGACTTAGTATTTGAATAAATGATATAATTGGTGATTCATCCTACACACCAGAGATCGTTGAATTCTCTTAAATCAGTGCTAGTTGGTGCTTTTCACTTTGGGGCAATACAGCCAGTCTCAACTGTACAGCTCCCTGTCTCTCGCTTCTTTGAAATCATCTGTGCTTCTTATCTGCACCTTTCTCTTTGTTTGTTTCATGGACACCGATTTTAAAGTGAGTCCCGTGACCAGCCCAGCGGATGTTTATTGGTGACAATGGTGGCATCTGGAGCAGGGTTTCTTCGTGGTCCTGGGCTTGCTACGGCCCCTAAAGCATGAAGGTTCCTAAGCCCCACTTTGGACCTACTGCATCAGGATCTTGGGAAGCTGAGGCCCTGTAATCTGCTTTTACAAAGAAAATCTTGGTGCACACTAACAAGCTAGAAGCCAGCTGGTCTGGAGGGTCTGGATTATGATAATTGAGTCCTAGTCACTTGCATTCAGAGGCTTTGATCTTACAGGTTTTCCTCTTATTGTTAATTTCTCATATTGACCCAGTTAAATGATGCAAATTTAATATAATTAAATTACAACAGCTGAAAATTATTTTAAAATAATACCATAAATTGGCCTTGATGATAGCTATCCAAGCCTGCTCGCCTGATGTCTGGTGGTGGCTGTCACGTGTCTAATGACATCAGTGGCTGCTTCCTGCTAGTTCATATGTGCTAACCAATGAAAGAAGGTGTAAAATTTGCTAAAAGTCTTGGGCTCCAGCTTGGAATCTGTTTTTCATGGCGCGTGGACCTCAGGGGTTTGCATGTTGCTTTGTATTATGTAATTTATTTGGTCTTTGTCACTTGTCATCTAAGTTGTTGGGGGAAGGACTGTTCTTCATACCTCTTGATGTTTACGCTTTTTGCACAGTTTCTGAAAGCTCTAGGTCTATTTTTTTTTTTTTTTACAGCAGGTACTGTCTTCAATGAAAGTTTTGATGCCTTGCTTAAATGGGAATATAGAGACCTATGTTTTGTGTTTCTACCCTCAACCCCCATCCCTTTTTTGATTCTATGTACTTTTGAAGAAAACTCTATAAAGACTTCGTTTCTTTTTCGATTACAGAGTGATCCTCTTGACCATTTATTCTAGGAAGTGTCGTTAGCAGAAAATATCATTATCTATCTTATGTAGTGCTGCTTACTTTTCAGAAAGAAATAAACAGAATTAGCAATTTGAGTAGTATAGGACCAGAGGAAGAAGGGTGAGGTTATGGCTTAGAAAACAGCCCTAATGTGTACCACACCTTAACCAATTAATTACCAGTCGTCCTGTGTTTAGAGCTGATATATTTTGATATTATCACCAGTTTTATTTTACGCTATTGTCATAAAGCATTAACACCTGTAGAATCATAGGTCAGATAATGTAGCTAAATGTCACAAAGTCACATCTAGGTGTAAGTGTTTTAATGTCTAAAACTGCATGCTTGTAACACCCCCCGCCTCCCCTCGCCTGCCCTGATCCTGGCAGATGTAACCCTGAAGCTGCTATTAGGCTGTTATTTTTTAAAAGTGTTCCTCTTTGATTCCGTTTAACAATCATTTTATGTTCCTGTTTCCTTCTTGGTGTGGATATCGGCGAATGCTACTCGTGAAATGGATTAATTTGTGCAGTTCCTGTTTTTCCCAACCAGAAGTTAAAGGGCATTGCTGGCAGCTATGGAACAGAAATACTTCATTTTTTTTTAAGTGTCTTGGTTAACCAGACATTTAAACAGTACCTCAAGTACTAGTATAAAAGCAATACTTTTTCTTTTTAAAATAATAAAGCCTTTTTTTCTTTTTAAAATTAATGATGCCATCTTAATTTTGTTAATTTTTAGTTTTGTATCTACAAAAGCAGAGCCAATACCCCACAGAGTTATCTGAGGATTTTATGTCACTCATTCTCCCTCCCTCTCCCTCCACTCTTTAGGAGTCTGTAAATCTAAACAGGTAGGACCTTGAGATAATGTAAACTTGAATTAATGTTAGCATTCAATCAGTCTACTAGAGGATATCTCTTGATCTAATCTCTATATTTTTTCACCAAATATTTAGTGTTTCTTCCCCCTTCTTCTTGTTTGAAGTGGACTGTTATTGGACATTTCAGTTTTTAGGGGAAATTACTGCTTAGATCTACTCGGGTTTTTCATGCCAGCTTGTCTTTAGTGGCTTCTTTCAGATTGCATGTGGCTAAACCAGCAGCTGTATACTCTGCTTTCTGAAAGCTGAATCCTAAAGTGAAACTTACTCTGGCTTCACTGTTTTGATATAGCAACCAGAACTTTTAGATGAGTTTTCCAGCTGTTTTCTCTGTTCAGTGGATATCTCTAGTCCTGTCATGGGCCCTTGAATTTGCTGTCACCCTGCCCTATTGGCTTCTTTAGCCGATGGCAGGAATCGACAGATAAGTGTTTTCTGGAAGAGAAGGCATGAACTTGGCCGTAGCTTCTTGCTTGTCTCTCAGGCTGTTAAACTACCCATGCTTACATTCCTTTGCATTTTCTTATTTTTCTATGTAAGCATTATAATCTGTTGTAGTTCATCACATGCTCTTTTTTTGTGAAAGATTACGTACAATAATATAGTTTGTAATTGGACTTACGTGCATGCCTGTATAGTTTTTAAAAAACAGGCCAAGTGCTTAACAAATTAATTGAATTGTTAGACCCTCAATGAAATAATTTAAGGACACATCTAAAAAAAAACCTAAGACGAAAAAAAGAATCCTTATTTTCTACTCAAGAGTGACTATTTTTCTGAAAGTTGAGTCCAACTCTAATTTAAAAGGCTGTCCAATTTTAGGCCTTTGAAGGTAGATAAAAATGTTCCTCTTGGTTATTTACACTGAATTTTACACCATGTTCCATTTTCTGTACAATAGTTTCTGTATCTTCTATGCAATTTTTAGATCATAAATTTATAGGCCTTACTCTCATTTCTCTTAGGACTATTTGCTTTCATTGTTTCTTTTCTTTAATGTCACTTTATGGCATTTTTGTCAGGTAACTCAAACTAGTATTTGGAAATATTTTTCACTTGTGTGAGTAAATGTTTTCCTTTTATTGTGACATGCTATTCCAAATAGGATTTCAGTGTGATGCTTTTTCACTGCCTTTACTTTTCAAGCATTAGGCCACTTAGAATGCTCTTGTGTCAGAAATTGGCTATGTTCCTTTTTTCTTGTCAGAGGAGCTTGAAGTGACTCCTTTCAGGTGTGATGTGAGTTGTGATGGGGGTGGTACCTCTGGGTGGAGAATAAGAGAGCCATGTGCTAACCAAATGCAACGGGCTGGAAGTCTCCATTGGTGGGAAGGCACACTTGCGGTAGGCGATCAGGTAGAGGAAGGGAGCCCCCTTTCTTTCCTCTGCTCCTTTCTCTGCAAACCCGAGAGCCAAGTAGATTTGGGTTTAATTCTAGTAATGGTCTTTGGGATGAGGCTGCGGTCCTAAGTGCCCCAGAATCCCACCCACTCTCATGGGCCCATGTGCAGTCTTGTTAATTTCAACAGCTGAAGATAGTAGTGATTAAAAGTAAGTTCTATAGCCCAGGATTCAACGTTAACCCCTTGTTAACCCAGTATTGTTACTTCTTTGCTTCTAGGTCAGAATCGGTAGTCTAGCTGAGCAGGCAGTTCAGCCTGGAATCTAGCTGTGTGGTCATTTATCCAGCTGTGTTCTCTTTGGTGTACACAAAGCTCATTCTGGGTCCCGCCAGTGACTACTTCTGCTGCACTAGAAGAAGGAACATCTTGGTGAAAGAAAGAGAGGAGAATCTGGAGTAGTGATTTTTTTCACTGTGCAGTTTTTAACCTGGATCATCATTGAGGCTGATGCATAAGCATAAAGGGGTATTCTAGTATACAAACATGGATGCTTAATTTCATTCTGTCCAACAGTGAATTTAAGTGTGTGCCATGTATTCAGTTAGATGATGATTGCTCGCACATGTCCTTTTATACTTAGAGTAGACCTGGCCTGATTTCCTGTTTAGGAAATGTGCTTGACCCTTTCTCTGCCCTTTTAAAGGTCTAATGCTACAATGAATGAGAAGATGGAGAATTGGAAATTGATTCCAGCTTCTTGAATACAAAATCTTACCCAACTCCAGAATTCATAAAAACTTAGGTATTTCCCCCCCTAAATGCTTAATTTTGCTTTTGAACTCCACTTGGCAGGAAACTAATTTATTCACTTTCTAAAGTGGACTTGTGTTTGTCTAGCAAGGAAATCAGCAAAAGTGTTCTCAAAGAAGTAGCAATGAAATTGAAAAGTGTCTACTGTCACCACTGGTGATAAATCAGACTGATGTTAAAGATGCAAATAGTCATTCCAGTACTCTCTTCCCTGTCACTAGAATTGTCTAAATTAATTAAGCCAGCAAAGTACTTCATTATCTCTTATGCTGCATGCTGATGGTAGATTTAAAGTTTCCCAGTTTTATAACATGAAACATTTTTTAAAATCTTCTTTAAACCCCTAGATCCATTGCATTCTACATCTGTATACTTAATGGTAACTAATACTGTTATTTAGGAGAATATATTTATTGTACCCTAGTGAAGTTTTCTAGTTTGTGAGGTTCACAAAGCCGAGAAATTTTAGGAGACTACCACATTCAAGGTAACTTTTGTCCATCTTTTTAGAAAGCGGTTAAAACAATATATAACGCATTTTTATTAGACTGTCAGGAATTTAATTACATTCAACTTAGCATTATAGAATTTTAAATGTTCTCTATTAATTAAAATTGAAAAAGCTGTTATAAATTACTGATATGATTGGTTTCTTTCATTTGCAGCATTTAAATATTAGGACACTGACGGATGATATGGTAAGACGATCCTCAACGTTTCCTCATTGTGAATCTTAACTAACCATGTACTGTTGATGGTGTGTGGCACTAACACCTTTGAAATGGCTAAAAACTGCATGTTTTGAAAATGGACTCTTTTTCTAGTGCTAAAGTAAGAAGCAGAACTGGTGAAACACATTAAACGGTTGTATTTAAATAGTTGAAGGGACTAGTCAATATGTTCATTTAAATTTTTTCTGTAATCACAAATTGTTAGTCAACTTGGAACCATTCAAGTCAGCTCTTTCACTGAGGATGAATTGCACACTTCAAAAAGAGGTAGGAAAAATAGCTAAAGACATGAAAGCTTTTCAAAAATAGGTAGCTGCTAATTAAACTAAACCAGACTAAAATATGGCAGGTATATTTTAAAAAAAATTTTGTTTAAAAATGAGAGGACCAAGCTATGCCTTATCAGGTATTCTGCATGTTGAAAATGATAAGCTTTCTTGTAAGTACTTAACACTTTATAGTACCATTACAGATTCTTGGATGTACATTCAAGTACATTTTTCTGAAAAGTGTATTTTGGAATGTAACTTGGTTAATGGTAAAGGAGTAACAACAAGAACAACAAGATCCAAATAAATGATAACACCAAAAATACAGAAATGTGATGCAGAGGACCAAGCACAGCACTCTAATAACCAGGATTTGGACTCGGCTTCACTTATGTCAGCTGTGAAACAGTGCCTAGAACATAGTGAGTGCTCAGAAAGTGTTTAGCATCCATGATCTCCAAAGTACCATCTTAGGCACGTGGGTCAGGTGGGCATACAAAGATAAATGAGACATAGATGTTGACATGCAGGATTTTAAAAACTGAATTCAAATGCTATGCTGTATTCTTCTGGAAAGTACCTAAGAAAAGGATATTGATTTAAACTTGTCTGGATAACATTTATTTTTCATAAAATAGTATTAAGAAGCAGTAGCACTACTGAGCATGTATGCAGATTCCATATGTAATTTCTCACCCTGCGAGGCAGGCGATGCCTTCACTTCGCTGCTCAGTGCATTGAGGCTCGTGCAGCTTAGGTCAGTAGCTCTCCCTGGTGTGCCCAGCTGAGGTTGAGTCTTACTCCATGTAGCTCCAGACCTACGTGCTTGCTGTGCTGATTTAGCCTTCAGATGGCTTCTTAAGGCCCATAATGAAACTGTGTGCAAGTGTCATGTGTGAACGTTTATGAGAATACACAGTGGTGTATTTGTAAAGCCTTATTGAGATATAATGACATAGCGTATAGTTCACCCATTTATGGTATATGATTCAATGGTTTTTAGTGTATTTGCAGAGCTGTAAAACCATCACCACCATCAATTTTAGAACATTTTCATCACCCAAAAAGAAACTTCATACCTCTAAATTATCACTCCTGAGTTACCCCCAGCTTGCCCAGCCCCAGCCCCAGGCCATGGCCAGTCTTCTTTCTGTCTATAGATTTGCCTCCTCTGACATTTCATATACATGGAGTTATACATGGTGTTTAGTGACTGAGTTCTCTCCCTGGGCACGATGTTTGCAAGTTTCATCCCTGCTGTGGCATGGTCGGTATTTCCTTCTGTTGCTGAATCATTGTTCTATATGATGATGCTCACGAGGTTCGTCCCTATCTTAGAGGCACTCTGCATCTTTTCCTCCTCTCTTCATTCAGACCCCACCCTTACCTTTGTTTTGTGACTCTGTCTTTGCACATTGCCAGCCCACAGTCTCTATCCTAAGTTCTAGAAACTGTCTTGTTATGGAGTGACTTCAGCTGGCCAGTCTGGAAGCTACCGTGTTCTGATCTTACATTAATAGACGGGTTCCTCCTCAGTGAAGACTTCCTTTCTCCATCCTGCCTCCGTTTCTTGCCTCTCCCCTCATCCTCACCATATTTTAATCAAAGCAGCACATAATTTATGGTCTGTCTTTCTCTCTCATTTGAACCTTTTGAAGGCAGAAACAATGTGTTATTATTAATACTTCCAGGCACGCGGTGTGGCACAGGTTAAGCATTTTCATAAATTTGTTGAGCAAATGAAAGAACGAGTCTCTGTTTTGATAACCTGCCTAGTATTGTGGCTTCCTAGGATCTGGGCCTGGCTTGGTCCTGGTCAGGCTTCCCAGAGATGGAATCTTGCCTTTGCCCAGGGTAGAGAAGCTTTGACCAGGACCTGCCAGGACTCTTTCTGACCACCTGCCTGGATCACTGACTGTGTGCCTTCATCTTAGATGTGCACATGATCAACTCCCCTGGATTCCTCCTTACCTTCTCCTTCCAGGGAAGGATCAAGCAGGCAGTCTGGTTTAGGCAGCTGGGCCCATTGCTGTGGAGGTTTAGAGATAAGCTTGGCTGTCTTGAACAGGAGACTGACAAGTCAGTTCTTTCTTACTCATTGTTGGTTGATGCTGATGGAGACAGCATTGGATTTGGAATCAGATGACTTGCTGAAAGGCAGAACTTTTTTAGCTTTATGACCTTGGCAGGTCACTTATTAGATTGTTCACTTGTCTGTAAAGCAGGACAAATTTTATAACTTCTCTGCCTTCCTTGTAGGGTGTTGGTGAATTTCACTTAAGCTGAAGTCTGTTGAACTGCTGCCTTCAGTTCTGTCCCTTTTTACCCCCTCTTAAAAATATTTCCCAATGTGTGGACAGAGGGGTGGTGTGACTCATCTCAGCTGAGCCTTACAGGGTGTGTGTGTTACAGATCAGTGCAAAGCTTTGAGAAGGAAGAGGATAGCTTGATACTTTGAGGGCTCTTTAAACTATTTCTGGTGAGTTAGAGCACAGGAAAGCATTTGCAATTGATGCTCTGATGTGTGCTAGCGGTACGGTTTCTAATTAAACTTTGCTACCCCTACAACATACGTTAAACGTGTGCTTTTAATTTAGAACTTCTTAACGTCAATGCCTTTTTTGGGGCAGGACTTGAGAGAAGGAATATAAGAATGGTGTCTGCTGTAGTCATATGTTTGAATAACAGTATTTTGTAAACATTATTTTGAGATACCCTGGGAAACATTAATGTTAAGAACCTTTCTCTTTATGTTGCCTTGTTAAAGACTTGCAAAAGTACTTCATGTTTCAAGGTTATTTCTTGAATTACTAGCAGAATTTAATTTCATAAGACACTGTTGGATTAAAGGAATGAAGTATTACTGTAGCCTTGAGGTCCCCAGGCAGAGTTAATATACTTTAAGCAGCATTCAATCTACAAATATCTGGGCATCCACTGTGTATAAAGTGCTGTCCAAAGTGCTAGGGTAATGTAAAGGTGAAATAAATCATTTGGTTAACAGCCTTCCATTGTTTATACTTGGGTTGAAAAGAAAGCATTCCTTGTCGAGGCAAGAAGTTTGGGATGAGGACAGTGAGGGGCAGACAAGCTTGAAAAGGTAAGCTGGATAAAATTGAGCATGGATGTCCCAGTGCTGAATTTTCCATCAAAGTATCCACTGTGTGTGTTCCTGGTGTACGAGTTATTTTTGACCTGCTTTTTTCTCCCTTGTCCCTAACAACCATTTGTCTAAAGTACAGTCCTCCTGCTGGTCTTCTTCGTTTCTCCTTTTATCTCTCTGCAGCCAGTGTTTCTATTGTCTTCCCTTGTGTGGCCTGCGCCAGTGGTTTTCAAACTTTTTCGACTAGGACCCACAGTAAAAAACAAACTTTACATTATAGCCAGCACATAGACACAGGTTGTCTTTGTTGAAACAGAAATTTTTTAAAGAACCAATATTTAATATTTCTAAGTATAAGAAACTCTGATCTTTTTCTTCCCCCTTAAAAAATTTTTTTTTGTTTGTTTTCCTTTTTTTGGTGGTGCTGAGGGGTAGGGAGGAAGTAATTAGATTTATTTATTTATTTACTTAATGGAGGTACTGGGGTTTGAACCCAGGACCTCGTGCATGCTAAGCACTGAGCTATACCTTTCTTTCTACTCCTCTTTACTCCTCCTCATTCCATTAACAAAAAGAAAGGTTATCCATTCTACTAAATTAACCTTGTGACCGATGGATAGTCCACAATTAGAGCTAGAAAAACAGACACTGTTCTGGGCAGCAATTTGAGGCAGTTCTGAGCTCTCCATTAGTGTCTGCTCTTCATCACATGTGGGTCAATGTAGGAGGGCTATGTTGGGGTGTCTGCTCTGCCCTTTGCTACCTGGGTGACTTTGTATAAGTCATTTAGCTTTTGAGCCTTGTTACCCCATTTATAGGGATTTTTAAATTAAGAGGTAAATTAAGGTATATATGCAAAAATGCTTGGTAAACCATGCATTTTCAGTATTAGTGATATGATTAGTAATATGCACTTTTTAAAAATTGAGGTATATTTACATATGATATAAGGCATTAATTTAAAAAGTACAGTCTGAATTTTGACAAATGTATACAATTGTGCATATACTACAGTCATGATGTAAAACATTTTCAGCACCTCAAAAAGTTCCCTCTGTGCCCTTTGCAGTCAATTCTCTTCCCCGATCCTGTCTCTTGGAAAAACTAATCCATTTTCTGAACTATACAGTAGTTCAGTTTCTAGAATTTCATGTAAGTGGCATCTCATTGTATTTTACCACTGTATCTGGCTTCTTTTACTTAACATAGCACTTGAGACTTATCTAGTGCTTGGATGTATTAGAAATTTGTTCTTTTTATTGCTAAACAGTATTCCATTGTTTGGTAATACTAAAGTTGGCTTATATATTCAGCCATTTGGGTTTCCAGTTTTTGGCTGTTTGGTTAAACTGCTATAAACATTTGAGCACAATATTTTTTTTTTTTTGGACGTATCTTTTCATTTTGGAGGGGAAGTCATTCAGTAAGTATGTTTATAAGATGCTGACAGATTGTTTCCTCTAGTGACTAACGATGTTGGACATCTTTTCATGTGCTTATTTGCCATTCCTATCTTGTTTGAAATGAAATGCCTGTTACTAGATGTAGGACTATTCAAGTTACCTATTTCTTCTTGAGTGAGACCTGGTAGTTTGTCTTTTGAAGAAGTCTTTCACATTATCTATGTTGTCAAATTACAAATTATTTGTGATATTTCCTTAACCTTTTAATTTAGGATCTGTATTTATTTCCCCTTTTTCCACTCCTGATAGTGATTTGTTTTCTTTTTTTCCCCTGATTAGTCTGTCTGGAGGTTTTTCAATTTTATTGATCTTTTCAAAGAAGCAGCTTTTGGTTTTACTAATTTTCTTTATTGCTGTTTTATTTTCATTTGTTTTATTTTTATTATTTCCTTCCTTTTGCTTTATTTTTTTTCTGGCTTCTTAAGGTGGAAGCTTAAATAATTGATTTGAGAGCTTTGTTTTCTAATAAGAATTTTCTGCTATAAATTTCCTCCTAGAGAGCTACTTTAGCCGCTAATATTCTGAATATTTGAAGTAGTTTCTGATTTCCTGTTGATTTCTTCTTTTACCCATTGATTATTTAGTATATATTATTTAATTTTCAAATATTTGAGGCTTTTCCTGATACCTTTTACTGATTTGTAATTTAATTCCCTTGTGTCCAGTGACCATCCTTTGTGTGATTTCAGCCTTTTTCAGTTTGACTCTTGCTTTCCCTCCCAGAATGCGCTGTCTTGGTGGACGTTCCATGTGCATCCTGCTGATGTTAGAATTGGTCCATAAATAATAAATAGGCCAAGTTGGTTGATAGTGTTTTTCACATCTTATATTCTTGATTTTCCGTCTGCTTGTTCTAACCATTTTTGAGAAGTGCTGAAGTCTCCAACTGTAGTCTTGGATTTTTTATTTTTATTTTTTTAGTCCTATCAGTTTTTGCTTCATGTTTTTGAAGTTCTGCAGTTAAGTGCATATATGTTTAGGATTGTTGTTTCAGTTTATCATCATGAAATGATCCTTTTTATCCCCAGTGATAGTCATTAGTTTTTAGTCTTTGGAAATTTAATGGATTTTTCTGCTCTGCCTGATACTGTTGTCTCCTTCCTCTTTGAAGAACAAAGATTTCACGGCTTCTGTGACACCAAACACCGGTTTTCATATCCCTCAGACCTTTCCTTTTCTACCTCTGTTGTGTATGTTTTCCTTTTACTGATCTTAAACTATTGTTATTTCTCAGGTTGCTTCCTGAAGCCACTGCTCTTCTCCTCTGTATAGTATTTGACTCAGGTGATCACCTTTGTGTATACCTCCATCTATGTATGTCCTTTTCCTTAAAGTGAGACACATTCATGCACTGGCCTCCTGAGTACCTTCATGGGCGTCTCATTTTTGCTTGAAACTCTAAGTGCGCCAAATCAAAGGCTTCACTTCCCCTTTTAAACATATTTCTATTTCTGTATTTTCACAGAAGGTAGCTTTATCCTTGCAGTGTTTCTGGTTGTTTCTTGAATGTATTTATTCTCTTCTCTCAAGTCATTCTATTAGAGCGCTAGTCTTCTGATCTCTTGTCAGGACTCTCACAACTTTCTGTCACTTCTTAAAAAGCCAGTTTCCTGTCCAGCAGCCAGAGTGACCAATCTAAATTGCATATCTGACCCCACTCACCCTACTTGAAACTGCTTAGTTGCATCTGTTCTCCATAGGCCAAGCCTAAATAAGCTCTGTGACACGGCACCGAAGACCTCCATGGTAGGACCTGCTCCTCCAACTTGATGTACATCTCTGGTCAATGTGCAGGCATTTTCCAGGGAATAGAGAGATGGAAGATGAGTTGCTGGAGAAATTTACTTGGAGAATGTAAAAACACAGCTGTTGATTGGAAGAAGGTGTGTTAAGTGATAGTAAGGATCATGTAGTTATTAGCTATGTGCCAAGTGCTTTTGCAAATGTCAGCTTTATAAGCACACTTAGTTTGACAGCAAGCATCCTTTTTCAAAGATGGAGAAACTGAGGCAAGAGAATTAAGTAACTTGTTTGAAGTCACATGAGGCAGCCAGGAAAACTGGCAGACTGGCCCCAGCGAACAAGATCTTTACCAAGAGAGTTAAATACTGCCACTCAAGTACTATCGCTTTCTCCACTGAGAGTGCCAGCATAAAATCTAGAAGTATCTCTTTATTTTCTGCTTTTCTCTTGAGCCATTCTGTATGAGATTTCTGACCTTGAAACTGACAAGGAAACATTGTATCACAGCCATTGATCTTAATCCTGAGAATATTACAATTGTAAAGGCATACTGTGATAAGAAATGAACTGTTTTGAATATTTCTAGTAAATGAAACTGAAAAAAGCTCTATGCCAAAGGAAGAGTGATGTATGTGGCAGCAGGTAAAGGATATAAGTTTTCTTAACTGCAGAGGACAGGGAAAAACTTCTGTATGGAAACCACAGGTCTAGAAACAATGACAGCCTTCTCTCAGATATATGTACAGGCTTTCCTCCACGGGATGGGGTCGTAGAGACACCAAGGGTTTCTTGGTCTGGTGTGTGTTCTGATGAGTGCTTTGAGAAGCTTCTCCTGTTCTCCGTGGGCCTTCTGACTCACTCAGTGTATCTAACTGCTTCCAGACAACTCCAGCACATTACTGGGTGTTTTCCATGAGACTGGTTCACTCGAAGATGAGTTCCCAGATGAATGTTCCTGAAAAGGGCTGGGTTTTGTCTACCTGAAGACTGTTCTGTGCCTACTTAGATGTGGTGTGTTTTGTGCAACAAATCCTAAATTAGACATCATACCTCTGAAAGAAAATAACATGATTTTGAATGATCTGAATTTGTGCCTACCTTGCAAGTTTGATCATGGAACATAAATCATTAACTTAAAAAAAAAAAACAACTCAATGGAAAAGAATTATTTAAAACAATTTTATCATATTGGCTTAGTAAACTTTCTGTAATATAATTTAACTTCATTTTGCATTTTTATTAACTGACATTTTCCTTTTTGAGTTAAAAATGATTGATAAAGCAAGAAATATAGTAATGTTTTCCACAGTTTTTATGTAAAACTATTCAAAATATACCCTTCTGTTTAAAGTAGATAGACTAGCATGGACTGGGACAACTGAATATATGTGAAAATAAGTTCTATAAAACTTAAACTATTCATTAGGTCTGGTGGGCCTTTCTGAGCCCGTTTATATGAGTTAATTAGAGCTTCCTGTACTTAGATTTTCCGTAGTAACACTTAAGTACTATCTTGGAATTTTTAAATATTTATGGGTTAGTTTAGAGGGCTCCTCCTCAAATCAGTAGAAACTTGGAAATAAGATCAAGAGCTCTCAGAGTTGAATATGCTAAGATGTATAGAGTATGCAGATTGTTTATTCATCCTTTTAACCATTCATTCATTAGGCATTTATTGAAGGCTGAGTACTCTTACTGGAATACAAAGATGAGTAAGACTGTCTGCCCTCTGAGAACAGTGAGGAGACAGATGCATATGCAGTTGGCATGCGGTTGTAATGCAGTAATATGGGCTGGAACAGTATAGTGAGGTCACCTTTGATCTTGGAGAAGACGTTGCAGAGAAGGTGATGCATCAGCTGAGTTTTAAGGGACAAGTTGGAATATAGACTGGCAGGAGTTGTAGTAATTTTTTCTTACTCTGTAATAATTTTACTTCCTAGATATCTGGAATGGATTCCTAGTAGAAGTGTCAGATTCATGAGTGGAAAGCAATTGTTGGTGTCTAGATAATTTTTGTGGATGTATACTCTTGGTCTATGTTTTTAAAAATAGTGTAATATTTACAGAGCTAATTTATATTTCCTTCCTGGTATATAATATATCTGAATATATGCAATTAGAAATATAGTTTGAGGAGATGGGGTATATATAACTTTGAAATATTTTGAATATTAAATTCTTAGAAGTGCTTTTGTGCTCCTTTCCTTTGAGTGGGTATTTTTTCCTTACTATCTTTGGCATTGAATTACAGAAATTCATACTTGTTTTTAGTGTAGGGGTTGAATTACCAGTGTTGGGAAGAGTCTGAGTTTTCTTTTTTAATATATAAAAGGCATAATGCCTGGCATTCTCCCTGATATGCTGTATTAATTATTCCTTATTTAAAATATTGTTGAGGAGGATTTAGAATTGTGAGATGCAAAGCTTGTGTCCTGGGCTTGGAAGATAGGAAGCTATTTATGAATTTACTCATCTAACAAATATTAACAGAACACCCACTACATGCTTTGGACCATGCTAAATTCCGGAAAAGCTGAGGAATAAAATAACAATTCTTGTTCTCAAGGACTTAAACCCTTGTTGAGTAAACATATATGTGATGAAAGACAGTTTCAGAGTAGTACATACTCATTATATACATATTATGTAATGGAAAGCACTAGGTCTGTGGGCATCTAATCCATTCTGGTTCCTACATGAGATGTAGTTCAGCCTGAAAGCTGAAGATTGAGTTGAAATTAGTCAGATAAAGTGGGTGGGATGGGAGTTGTGGGTGTGGATCAGTTCTAGGCACAAGGAATAGCTTGTGCAGATGTAGAAGACTTCAGGTTATTCATGACATCTAGGTCATACAATGTCAGGGTGGTGGAGTGGTGAAGAGGTTATCTGTAGAGGAAGCAAGGTTTAGATCAAAGTGGACCTTTGAGCCATAGTAAGATATTTGAATGTCATCCTCTGAGTAGTGGGGATACAAAGGCTGAAAGGTTTTAAGCACAGGAATGAGGGACATGATTTGATCTGCATTTCAGTAAGGTCAGCTTGATGTCAGTGCAGAGAATAGCTCAGGGAGTGGTAGGGGTAGGGGGCAGTGAAGACAGAGAGGCAAGTTAGGAGGCTGTAGCACTTGTCCAGGTGGCCTGAACGACGGTAAGTGGCAGCAGGGGCAGAGAAGATGAATTAAGAAGATACAATCCACATGGTTTGATTTATGTCTCCTAGTTAAGTTTCATTGAAGTCATTACAATTCAGATCTCTTCTCTGCTGGCTGGAGTCAACTTCAGATGTCATAATCGATCCACATCCTCAGTAAGCATCTATATGCTCTCTCGCTATGCAGATCCATTTATTTTTCTAATCTGACGATTTCTCCCAGCTGCTCCAGACTTAACAAACCCTCCTACTTTCCCCTTTGGAATTCATGGCCTGTCATCTTTGAATGTTTGCTTTCCTTCTTGCTCTACTGGGAACCTAGATGTTATTTGAAGACTCTATTTTCCTGGCAGTGTCTTCCTTCAAAAGCTTCCAGCTCTTCTTGAACATTTCTGTTGCATTTCTCCTTGTTGGTCTCAACTGTGTGTCCTCTAGTCCCTCCCACTGATTCGCTGAAAGCATAAGAACTTGAGTTACTTTCTTTTCCACCACTATTTCAGTTATTAATTCCGTATCTACCTACCAGGGACTCTTAACCTGGGGTCCATGGACCACCAAGGGGTCTGTGGTAGAATTCATAGTATCATTGTATTTAATGGGAAAAGGATAATCTTTTTTATTAACCTTTAAGTGAAATTTAGCATTTAAAAAAAGTATAAATACAGACAAAATGAACAAACAAATGAACAACCAAACACATGCCCAGTAGGATCTGACCTGTGACTTTATCACAGATAATGAAAGGCTGAGATCTCCGCCTTTCCTGATGTGAGCATCTCCACTGGCTGCCCTGCACATGGCCCTTGGCTGTGAATACAGATTGCACGTGGTAACTTATTTTCAAACAATTTAAAGGAATTTTAAGAGCAGAATTATTAAGTGTGTTTCTCACTTAATGACATTAAAATTGTATATAAAATCTAAATGTGAACAGATTACTGTTAAGTAGGTAATTATTTTTTACGGGGAAGGCAGGTACATTTTCTTCTTTTCAAAGAAGCCTTTGGCTAAAGAACTTTTTATAAAATTCACTAATACAGGTTAAGAGTGGGAGAAGCCCTTTTGTAACATTTAGGAACATGGAGGGTAGAAGCAGTAGTTGGTGGGTTGGTGGGAATTGTGACTTGGTGATAAGGTTGTGCCTGTGACTATGGTGGTTAGCTTCTCACATCTGAGTCAATGAACGGCCAGTTTTCCTCCCCACAGTGATGTCTCTTTGTAACAGTGATGTCACTGCATTTTAGCAAAGACTATGGAACAAGGCAGGCATGCTGTTTAGCTGTTAACATGCAGCATCTCCTGTAATTCTCCTATCTCACCAGGTTCCCTGTTTTCTCTTTCTAAAGCCTCTCTAGAGGTTCCGTCTCCACCCCAGAATTAATCATTGGTTTCTATCTGTTACTAATTTACTTAGGATTTCCTTGAGGGCTTTTATAATATTTTACCTTTATTTGTAATTCATTTTCATATTTTCCCCTCTAGTGGTAATCATCTGTGGGATGGCAGTGTATTTTGTGTATTTTATCATCTAATAATTGACTGCTGGCTTTCTGCCAGCTATCGTTCTACAGGCTGAACGCACAACAGTGACTATAATAGTTACCTGTTGCTATGTAACAAATTAAACCAAAACAGCAAACATTTATTATAAACCTCATACTGTTTCTGTGGGTCAGGAGTTTGGAGGTTGCTTAGCTGTGGTTCTGGCTTTGTGTCTCTTGAGGTGGCAGTGAAGACGTTGACTAGAGCTGTCATCATCTGAAGGCTCGACTGGGGCTTCTGGGATGGCTTATGTACATGCCTGTTGACAGGATGCCTCCCAGCTTCTCTAGCTTCTTTAGTCTCCTGCTAGGTCCTCCTGAGTGTCCTCGTGGTCTGGCAGCTGGCATATCCCAGACTGGGTGATCCAAGAGGGAACAAGACAAAAGCTGTAGTATCTCTTGTGACCTCATCTTGGAGTGAGTGGGCCCATGTACTGCTTTACAGTGTCAGCATTTTTACCTGAAGCTGAAAAGTGAGAAGTAGTTCTATTTTCTATTAACCATTCATTGTGATGGGTATTACCATGGAAGTTTTAAGCAGTTTGGTTAGGGTAACACAGAAAGCATGCGGCTGGGCAGGAACCAGAAGTCAGACCCTGGAGCCATGTTTTTAATCAGCAAATTGCTTGTTTAGTAATAAAACAAATTAAGAGGCCAAGCTATTTTAGCTGTTAGGTTTTTTCCTCCTCTTAAATATAAGATAGCATGAAAATGGATAAACTTAAGTGATACATTTTTCTGGATTTCAGATATGCATTCAAATAGAAATGATTCAGTAATTACAATGAACTTCTATTTGCTTAATAATTCTGGATTGCGTGAAAATATCTACTTCCTTCTGGGTTCTAAGGAAGTGTGCTTATGATCATACATAGTTTCTCCAAATGTTCGAATTCTAAGATGACTAATAATTATATATCTTCCTTTCATTTTGAATTAAAAAATATCACTGCTTTGTTAATATTTGAAATGTTGTAACAGTGAAAACTGAGTTTTCACTCTTACAGTGTTATATAATATCTAAACATCCAGATAGAATTTTTTAGAGCTTGTTTTTGGTTTAATTAATTTTTAAAAATATGTCATTACTGATTATCAGTGTGAGATAATACTCAGTAGGGTGCTCATTTAACTTCCCTTGAAGATAAGTGATATTAATTTATAACGGTCGGTATACTCCAGACACAGCTGAAGCCATATTAATTAAGTGTGGTGTACCACCTCCAAATAACATTATAATAGAATTCCGTCGTCTTCTGTGTGTTTAACCAGTTCTTCAACAAAGGCAAATTGAGTACTTCATCTGCTTGGGTTGTGTCTTTAACTCAACTTTAAGAGAATTTCAAGTAAAATTAAGAGTAGCCATGCAAGTGCACATATTGTAAAACATATATACTCTCAGCCAAATTGCCAAATATAAACAACAGTCAACTTACAGTTAGTATGATGGGGCCTTCCATTGTGTTTTTATGTACAATAGTATTTTAAAAGTTTGCTTTTATGTTCTCTTGTGCCTTGCTAAAGTTAAGCAAATTGCATATGTAATTCCATGAAAGAAAAATTAGGTGTGATTTTTTTTTTCCATTTATGAGCGGAGTCTTAGTATCATCCCTTAAAAAAAAAAAGAAGCTTCTTTAGAACATTTAAACTGATTTGATAGTACAGTTCAGTCTCTACCTAGCTTTGTAATAGTGCCCAGATTATTTGGAATCTGTTTGTAGTGCTCCATAGAGCATCACATACCTGGAAATGCTTTTACTTTAAGCCTGAGGTATTCAGCAAACTCAGTTTCATGTTCTAGTATAGGAAGAAGGATTGCATTTATTTTTCTGTTACGTTTCCTTCCTTATATTGTCTTTCATTCCTTTCTAACCAGGGAAAGTAAATAAAAGCATTGTATAGAAATTATGAAAACACTGATCTTTTGCATCTCATTTTACTATTTGTACCTTTGTAGATTTAGAAGTTAGAAGAGGGATGTGCTGATTTTTCCTATCTTGCCTTTAGCTAGCTAGACTAAAGGTCCAGTGCACATTCGTTTTAACACTTGGATAAATTCCAGCCCTCTCCCAGAGATTAGGCGCTAAGCATATGGGGGAAGCATGCTAATTTTGTATTATTATTATATAAATTCTGGTATTGTTTATTGATACAAATGCAGTTCTACGTCTAAAGACATAATGGGTTGAGTTGCTTTTTTTTCTTTATGCCATTTTTGGGCTATATACTATACCACTTTTATGTGTAAAAGTGTTTGGGAGCTTGTTCTTTGTTATTTAAACATGTAATTTCTTCATAGTCAGGATTAAACAAATGCATTCAACCTGATGCCTCATTTCAAGCTCTTAGCACAGTATGTAGATATAGAAGGGGCTCAATAAATATTAGTCAGTTATTTTTATGACTTTTAGAGATTTTAGAGATTTAAAAAAAAAGTTTTGGGTTTTGGTGAAAACTTAAATTTTAACTTCTACCACTGATGGAGGTTGTATATTCCCAAATTAGCTTGTGAATTGCTTAAGCTTACTATTTGCCATTCATTGACATGTTTACATTTGTAATATTGATGTTGCATTAATGATGTTTTGCTTAATTTCACTTCATTATAAGTTTAGCATATTAATTTAGGTTTTTTTTTTTTTTTTTTTTTTTTTTTTTTTTTTTGTGTGTGTGTGTGTGTGGTGAATGAAAAGGAGTCAGCATAGTTTCTACACTCAGGAATTGATATTACCTGTATAGAGGTGATGGCAATGAAGTAGCCATTAAGAAGACAGACAGAGGAACCAGCCCCACTTGTTAAAATAACTGTTAAGTGTTTCCTAATTTTTAAAAATGAGTATCAAGAATTGGAGTACTGATGTACACAGGTGCATAACTTCTGGAAATATATTTATGAGATAATTTTATGTTTCTGGGTTATTTCAAAGTTGGGAATGTGTATGTTGGTGGGTTAGGTATCCCTCTTTGCTGCTATGATACACTGTATACTTCTTGCAACATTTTGTACATAGCTATATTATTACTTGTTTACGTCCTTTTCCCCCTCCACTTACTTGTTAGTTATTTAAGTTGTTTCCCTTCTAAAGAGCTCATATATCTTTGTATATCCAGCTTCTGATAGAGTAACCTCTCCATTGCTCTTTTTTTTTTTTTTTTTTTTGTACATTTGGAATTCCATGTCTATCAATTCTCCTGCCTGAAAAACTTCTTTTGACACTTTTTGTAATACAGGTCTGCTGGGGACATTCTCTCAGCTTTTGCCTGTCTGAAAATGTCTTTATTTTGCTTCTATTTATGAAAAATATTTTCACTGGACATAGAATTCTAGTATGTTTTTCTTTTTCCCCTCCAGTACCTCAGAGATGCCATTCTGTTGTTTTTTACTGCCATTGTTTCTGAAGAGAAATCATCATTTGTATCATTTTTGTTCTGTATATAATGTCTTCTTTTCTCTGGCTGTACTTTTATGGTTTGCCCTTTATTTTAAATTTTCAGCAGTTTGACTATGGGGTTCCTAAGTGTGAGTTTTTATTTTATTTTTTGTATTCTTTCTGGAGTTTGCTAAGCTTCTTGGATCTGTGAATTGATGTATTTTTTTTTAATCAGTTACCTCAGTCATTATCTCCTGACCAATGTCTTTTGTACTACTCTCTCTCTCCTGCTTCTGGGCCCCAATTATACTTGTGTTACAACATTTCATATTGTTTCATAGATCTTGGTTGCTCTGTTTTTTTTTTTTTTTTCCCTGTTCCCATTTTTAAAAATTTTGCTTCAGTTTGGATACTTTCTATTGATCTGTGTTTAGGTACACCAGTTCTTTCCTCAGCACTGTCCAGATTCTGTTAAGCCCATCTAATGAATTCTTCATTTTTGACACATTTTTCATTCTAACAGATTTGTTTTTAAATAGTATCCATGATTTGCTGCTGAAATTCCCCATCTCTCATGCATGGTGGCCACTCTTTTCATTATATCTTTTAGCATATTTTTATAAATCTTATTTTAAATAGTCTGTCTAGTAATTCCACCATCTAGGCCATCTCTCGGTCACTTTTGACTGTGGGTCACATTTCTTGATCCTTTGGGCGTCTGTATGGTGGACATTTTATTTAAGTACAGTAGAAATTATATAATTGCTTCTGAGAAAGGGCATGCTCTTCTCTCAGGGTGCTGGAATGGGGGCTGAGTCAATGTGATCTCCGGTCGAGCTGGATTTGGGCTTCCTGCTGGTTTAGTTTTGTTCAGCTCGTCTGTGGCCTCACGTATTTGGAGGGCTTGGGATCTGAGTGCTCATGAGATTCTGATAGTCTGCTTTTTGACATTACAGCTGAACTCTAGCTTTGAAAACCATGGAATATCTCATCCTGCTTCAAAGTCCGGATGCCCATTTTCAGAGTTACTGTAGCATTCTCTTTTTGTTTTCAGCTCCACTGCTGGCTCTCTGTTTCTTTAGGAAATCTCTCTCTGACCTGGTATCCTGCCCCAAGCCTTCAGTTGGCAGATGTCATGTGCTCTCTGAAGGCCTGGAATGCATCTCTGGGATTTCTCCCAGGTCTCCTCTGTCTGGTCCAGAGCCTTCAGAGGGCAGTTGTTTTGCAAGGGGAGAGACCTCCCATGCCTCAGGGAGCATCTCGCTCAGCTTTCCTGCCCTGCCGCCAGCCGTTGGCATCCTACCCCATGCAGCTGGTGAGGACTGGAGGGAAAGAGCCGGTAGAGGGGTGCAGACTTGCTCCATGGCTGGGGCTCCAGGGCTGAGGGCCTTGGACTTCTAACCTCTCATGTCAGCCCCCATGCGGCTGTCAGTCGTTCATTTAAAAACTTGGCTGGTTTTTCTTTATCTTTGTTTGATTTAATTCTTTGTCTCCAGCTGTTTGTCAGGGGGAAGGAACAGTCTATCACTGCCCAGCATTTAGTTCGTACAGGTTTCATTGTATCCTCAGCTTCCTAATGGGTCAAGAACGATAGCAAGTACAATTTTGTAGGTTATCTGGCTTCTGGTTGTTAGGAGAACAGTGGTGTTTTGCGACTACTATGTAATCCTGCCTGAAGCTGTCCTATTCTTAGTACTTTAATGTTAAGTTCATGTTGGATGGATGATATGTGAATACAGTACATGGTATTTTTCCTAGGGATTATCTTCATAGTGAATTTAAAGACCTACTTTGAAGGAGAAGCATTATTATCTTTGCATCTCACTATTTGAAAAAAGAAATTCCAATTTCTTTAGTGAAGTGAGTAATCAATACTGTGACTTAATTGTCTTTTTAAATTGAGAATTTTAAGTGTCATATTTCTTGAATGGGCTCTAATAGCGCTGTCCAAAAGAAACTTCTGTCGTGATAGAAAAGTTCTGTATGTGCTTTGGTCAGTATGGGAGCTACCAGCCTCAGGTGGCTCCTGAGCATCTGGTATGTGGCTAGGGCGACTGAGGAACTGAATTTTAAAATTTAATTTGCATTTAAATAACCACACGTAGCTCGTGGCTGCACAATGAGTAGTAACAGGTCTCTGCACCACATATAGGTTTGGCGAAAACCACAGCTTAATGTGCACAGTTATGCTGAACTGTTCACAGAATTATTGTGCTTCTAAAGTACACTTCTCTTTTTGACACCCACTTTAACACCTTTTGCTGGCTGCCACTTGAAACATTGTATATGTCTGGGTTCTCTGTGAGGAATAGAGCTTGAGAAATTCAAGCAATTTTCCATGAATGAACAATTAGCTTTGTAAACTAATCCCTATACATTTTTTAAGTATCTGAGGACTCTTTGATGATAATAGGTTACAGAAGAAATCTCATTACAACAAAACTCCAGTTTTATTTCCTGAGGCTTTAGCCCCCTCTGTAGTTGTTCATGAAGTTCAAATACAGACCAGCCTAAGTAAAGAAATGTCTGTGGTGTCTATCAGGCCAACGAACTGTGAATATGTAAGTAAAATTCAATTCTTAAAATACCTAAATCAGATGTGTCCCCCTGCCCTCCTTGAGCTTCGTATGTACTATGAAAGGGACACTGGACAAGAGGACTGGGGAGCAGGACACTGAGTACCAGTTTGATAGCCAGTCACTAAATTAGATAAGTTACCTTTGTAAAACTGCTTAATTTGCTAATCTGTAAAGCAAAGGTCACTCATTATTAGAATCTTAATTCTAATAATCTTAAGATTAGAAGGAATCTTTTGAGGTTGTCTGTCTCTTCTGTTTTTAGACTGGATGTTTACTGAAAACTCCTCACTTATTTTTCTATTTATTATTTCTTTTAATTTTAAAGACTAAATGCTGAATTAAATGCTTCCTGATGATATCACAGTGATGATGTGATTGACTGTACTTTTTCACTTTGGGAATTAGATAAATGTTAAAGAAGGGAATACTGACATAAGCACTATTTTGTCTTTCTTTGTAGTTGGACAAATTTGCCAGCATAAAAATTGCAGGGAGCAGGAAAGAAAGACCTCCACTTTCTCACCTGAAGACTGCATTTGCAAGCAATGATTGCTCTTCAGAAATGAGTGAAAACGTTCCAAAGCCACTATCAGAGAATGAACTCTTAGAGCTTTTTGAAAAGATGATGGTAAGAATTTTGACTTCTTATAAAATATTTGATGTAGAAGCCTTAACTCTGGCTCATGTTAATGGAACTAAACGTATCTGGAACTCAGATTCCATAGGGTGATTTCTGGTGTCATTAAGATAGTACTTTAGGCATAGGGAGCTTTAGGGTTACAAAAATAAGAATCTGAAGAGAAGTGTCACACCAGTTGTTTGATACAGAAATAAATAAAAACATAAATTCTCTAAAGTATCAAATGATGCATTTCTGTCTCGAATGGATTATCTAAGTGGTCTATGTTGGTTTCATTTTTAGAATCATGGTCACAGTGCCCTAGTGTGCATTGTTAAGTGTGCTGATTTTTGGACCTTGTTCGATTCCTTTCTTAGTTCTAAGGATAACCAGGTTCGCATAGTCCTGCAACAGTTAAATCTGCAGGCATTTGAACTCATTCACTTTGGGGTGCCTTTTTAACTCTGATCACTACAAGTTATAATGTCAGTCTAGAAGAAAGAGAATGCAACCTTTCATTTCTGCTAGCCTTTGCATCTGTTACTGAGACTTAGTTAGCTAAGGTAGATTTCTTCAAGACTACCTTTGAGGACTCAAGATAATAAATGCCCTATCCCCCTCCATTCTATGCATCGTATGTGGAACCACTCACCTAAATTATCTACGAGATTCTGGAACGGTACTTTTTTGGTTCACTTGTCACTACCTTGTTAAGAAAATTTGTTCTTTTGGATCATAATTGCTGGGGTCATCTGAGTAAGTAGAGCGAACAGGTCACTGATGTTAGACGTTTACAGAGGTTTCACACAAGCCGTTGAAGTACAAGTACCTGGGCAGTACGGAACATAGTTGATGGTATTCCGCTTTGCACATGATTACTTAAGAGATGCTTTTCTGTCAGTCTTACCCTTCTCCAAGCTAAGAGTATCGATTTTAATGGTATGAACAGGGCAGATGGAGATTGGCATTTTTTAAGTGTTTACAGGATACATATTTAAGAACTGGGCGACATCACTTGTTAAATCTTAAACGGGTCTCCCTGTTGGCAGAAGATCCTTTGCAGTCAAACTCACTTTACTCAGCAGAAGTAAAATGAAGTGTTGCTTTCTTAGGGCTGACCAATTTGCTAATGAATGAGTTTCTCACAACTAAGTGCTTTTAAAAAATAAGGAATAGGTTCCTTTTTTTCCTCCTCTCTTGATCCCTTGGCCATATCACAATACATTGTAGGAAAAACCCACTGGAAGTTCTGAAGCTGAGAAGGGCCTTTTTCCTTTTTTAAATGTGGACTAGTGATATTTCTTGGCTTGTCCGGCAGGGTACCACATCTTTGACAAACTTAAACCTGTTTCTGTGTCTGGGGAGGATGCTAGGTTTAGATAGGTTTTATTTTTGGCTTGGCACCTCTCTGTACTATTTTTAGTAATGATTCTTTTGAGGAAGCAGTATTGAATAATCTACCATTTTCATCTTTTGGCATTTACCTTAATGAGGTTTTATTTAAAAGTTGCGTATAGATTTTTTGTTTTGGCATGGTACAATTTAAAAATCTTATTTAACACTTTCAAAGGCACTCAGACTGTTTTTACATGAAGTAAGAACTTTGTTTTGAAGAACATCTCTTTTCCCTCCTCAAGACGGTCCTTTGAAAGACAGTGTGCTGACTTGATTACTTAATGAGTGCGAAGTACAGTGTAATCCTTTGGCATTTCTACTCATTTCACTTTTATTTAGGAAATTGATTTAGTTGGTCTCTGGGTAATGGTTTCAGTGCCCTTGTTTAAAGTCATGATGAATTTTTAGTTATGCTCCTTCTATGGGGCTTTTTTTCCCTGTTTGTCTTTTGGTTAAAGCAGAATTTTTACCTGAAAGCTCATCTTGGTTTCTCTGTGGATCTTAGACATGTGAAAGAGTTGTCTGAGCATCGTTGTATATACAGCTCTGATTTCTGGGTCTCAGATTTCAGTGGTTGCTCTTGAACTCACAGTAGATCTATGGAGCTGGTTTTTTGACCGAGGTCAACGTGGTAGGCACAGGTTGAAACTGACTTGTCTTTTCTAGCCATTTAAACCAACCCTTTCACCTTATTTTTTCCTATCCCTGGATAAAATTCAGTGCAGGTCCCAGAGTTTTCCTTTTGCTTTCAGATAACGAGATTCGTAATTTAAATAAGTTAACATTCACCCAGAGAAAGCCTCTCCCTTTCCCCCATTCAAGGTTGCTCCACTTGGAGCCTCCAGTGCGGGCTGTGGTTGGGGCAGTGGTCTCCCCATGCTGCGTTTCTCTTCTTTCCTGCTCTCCAGACTGAATCTGTCTCCTCCAGGATGAGGTTGGAGGTGAGGGGAGGAGGAACAGGAATACTTTCCTGGTCAAGGGTATTTAAAATCTGGCACTCTTGCCATGGGGTGTTGTATTAGTCTTTTATTGCTGCTGTAACAAATTATACAGATTTGATGGCTTAAAACCACACCAGTGTATTGTCTCATAGTTCTGTAGGCTGAAGTCCAGGACGACTAAGCTGGTTTCTCTAGGATGACGTGGCAGAAATCAGTGTCAGCTGGCTGGGATCTTAGCAGAGGCTTTGGGAAAACTCCTTTTCTGAGTTCATATGGTTGGCAGGATCCAGTTGCCTGCTGTTTTAGGACTGAGGCCCCAGTTTTCTTGCTGACTGTCATCTGGAGGTTGCCTTAGCTTTGAGAGGCTTCTTCCATGTCCTTCACTGGGGCCCCTACATCTCTGATTAGCAAATCCATCTCCCTCTTACAGTCTCTGTGAATTCCCCTTCTGTGGCATCTCTTGCCTCCATCTCAAGAAAGTTCTCTGCTTTTATTTCTTTTTAATTTTTTTTAATTTAACAATTGAAGTATAATTGATTTACAATGTTGTGTTAGTATACTAAGTGTACAGCAAAGTGATTCAGTTACACACACACACACACACACACACACACATATATTCTTTCTCTGATTCTTTTCCATTATAGGTTTTTACAAGATACTGAATATATTTCCCTGTGCTATATAGTAGGTCCTTGTTGTTTATCTATTTTACATATAGTAATGTGTATGTGTTAATCCCAAACTCCTAATTTATCCCTTCTCTGCAACCCTTTCCTCCTTGGTAACCATAGTTTGTTTTCTGTGATAGTGAGTCTATTTCCAGTTTGTAAATAAACTCTTTTTTAATCTTTCTTTTTAGATTCCACATATAAGTGGTATCACATGATATTTGTCTTTCTCTGTCTGACTTACTTCACTTAGTATGATAATCTCTGGGTCCATCCATGTTGCTGCAAATGGCATTCTTTCATTCTTTTTTATGGCTGAGTAATATTCCATTGTGTATGTATACCACTTTTTGTATCCATTCATCAGTCAATGGACATTTATACTGCTTCCATGTCTTGGCTCTTGTAAACGGTGCTGCTGTGAACATTGGAGTGCATGTATCTTTTTGAATTATTGTTTTCTTCAGATATATGCCCAGGAGTGTGATTGCTGGATCATACGGTAAGTCTATTTTTAGTTTTATAAGGATCCTCAATACTGTTTTCTGTAGTGGCTACACCAATTTACATTCCCACCAATAGTGTAGGAGGGTTCCTTTTTCTCCATACCCTCTCCAGCATTTATTATTTGTAGACTTAAATGATGACCATTCTGACTGATGTGAGGTGGTACCTCATTGTAGTTTTGATTTGCATTTCTCTAATAATTAGTGATATTGAGCATCTTTTCATGTGCCTGTTGGCCATCTATATGTCTTCTTTGGAGAAATGTCTGTCTAGGTCTTCTGCTTCTTTTTTGATTGAATTCCTTGTTTTTTTGATATTACATTGTACAAGCTATTTGTATATTTTGGAAGTTAATGCTTATTGTCACATAGTCTGTAAATATTTTCTCCCAGTCCATAGGTTGTCTTTTTGTTTATCTTTTCCTTTGCTGTGCAAAAGCTAATTAGTTTAATTAGGTCCCATTTGTTTATTTTTGCTTTTATTTCCATTACTCTAGGAGATGAATCAAAAAACATATTGCTGAAATTTATGTCAAAGAGAGTTCTGCCTATATTTTTCCTCTAAGAGTTTTATAGTATCCAGTATTACATT
The DNA here is from genome assembly GCF_009834535.1 of Camelus ferus. Taxonomy (NCBI): domain Eukaryota; kingdom Metazoa; phylum Chordata; class Mammalia; order Artiodactyla; family Camelidae; genus Camelus; species Camelus ferus. The sequence continues at coordinate 65,365,327 of NC_045709.1, forward strand.
TAGGTCCTTAATCTATCTTGAGTTTATTTTTGTATATGGTGTTAGAGAATATTCTAATTTCATTCTTTTAAATGTAGCTGTCCAGGGTTCCCAGGATCACTTATTGAAGAGACTTTTTCTCCATTGTCTATTCTTGCCCCCTGTCATAGATTAATTGACCATAAATGCATTGGTTTATTTCTCGGCTTTCTATACTATTCCATTGATCTATGTAGCTGTTTCTGTGCCAGTGCCATACTATTTTGATAACTGTAGCTTTGTAGTATAGTATGAAGTCAAGGAGCATGATTCCTCAAGCTCTGTTCTTCTTTTTCCAGATTGTTTTGGCTATTCGGAGTCTTTTGTGTTTCCAACAAATTAAAGTTTTTTTTTGTTTAAGTTCTGTGAAAAATGCTATTGGTAATTTGATAGAGGTTACATTGAATCTGTATAATGCCTTGTATAGTATGGCCATTTTAACAATATTGATTCTTCCAATCTAAGAACATGGTATATCTTTCCATCTGTTTATTTTTCAACTTCTTTCATCATTGTCTTATAGTTTTCAGAGTACAGGTCTTTTGTCTCTGTAGGTAGGTTTACTCCTAGGTATTTTGTTCTTTTTGATGTGATGGTAAATGGGATTGCTTCCTTAATTTCTCTTTCTGATATTTTGTTGTTAGTGTATAGAAATGCAACAGATTTCTATATATTAATTTTGTATCCTGCTTCTGAACCAGATTCATTGATGAACTCTAGTGGTTTTCTGGTAACATCTTTAGGATTTTCTGTGTATAGTATCCCTGTCATCTGCAATCAGTGGCAGTTTTACTTCTTTTCCAACTTGGATTCCTTTTATTTCTTTTTATTCTCTGGAACTTCTTTGTTTTTAAGGGCTCATGTATTGGACTCACCTAGAAAATCCAAACTAATTTCCCTGTTTTAAATTTTGTAACCTTAACTACGTCAGCGTAGTCCCATTTGCCATGTTATATAATGTATTTATGAGATAAGGGGTTAGGGCATGGATATCTTTGGGGGACCATTTTGCTTGCCAGAGGTGTAGGAGGTGACAAATTTCAATTCCTTGCTTTTGTGATATTTCCAGGCCTCCCTTCTCCCAATCTCACCTGTAATTCCCTTGTCACTGGTGATGTCTCTTTTGGCCGCCTACCCCAGTCTTCCATGAACCCATTCCTTGGCTGGGGTCATCTTTGGGGTCACCTCTTGGACCCGGCCTGCTTCTTCCCTGGGATTCACGTAGAGTCCATGGGAAGCTGGTGTGTCCTTTGCCCCGGCTCCTGTCCTTTATCTTGCTCCATTCAGAGCCTGTCTTCCACAATGAATAGTTTCCTCCAGCCCCTTCTACCAATAGCTTTTCATTTTTGCCATTGTTTTATTCTAGATATTTCCCCCGCTAACTGTAGGTGGCTTTCCAGTCATCAGATCCTGGTCAGAACACAGCTGACCATTCCCTCTTGTCTGCATTTCTCTTTTTCCTTTGGGTACCATGACACTTTTTCCTTTCCCTGATTTTCCTCCTCTCTAGCCAGTTCTTACCAGTTTACTTTCCATGTTTCCTCTTTTTTCTTGACTTATTTCCTCTGATTGTTGCCTCTGTCTCTCTTGTCTTTTCTTTATCTACACACTCCTGGGGATTGGAGCCCTTTCATAGAATGGGCTGCATGGATTTAATCTAGTGGTGAGACAAATCAAAATAATAAATAAAGGATCAATTTCACAATAGAATATCCCGTGTATTCTGACATCCTGCTGTGTCTTCTGCAGAGCAGCTACCGTTTGAGCTCTCTAAAAGATGCTAAACCTCAACAAACCAGAAACGGCACTCATTTCCTTCTTTTCCCTCAGTTTTATTGAGATACAATTGATATTTAACATTGTGTAAATTATAAGATGTGGTGATTTGATAGACAGATATTTTAAAAATGATTGCCACAATAAGGTTAGTTAACACATCTATCACCTCATATAAGAGTTCTCACGGTGAGAACTTTAAGATTTACTCTCTTTGCAGCTTTCAAGTATACAATACAGTATTTAACCAGAGTCATCATACTATACATTACATCCCAAGAATTTATTCATCTTATAACTGCAAATCTGTACCTGCTGACTGCCTTCATGCACTTTCCCCACCCCCTGTCCCTGGCCACCACCAATCTACCCTGTTTCTATGGGTTTGGTATTTTTAGATTATACATGTGAGTGATACCATGCAGCATTTGTCCTTCTCTGCCCCACTTACTTCACTTATCACAATGACTTCACGGTCCATCCATGTTGTCCCAAATGGTGGGATTTCCTTTTCTGTTGCTGAGTAGTATTCCATTCTGTGTATATATACACCACAGTTTTTTTTTTTTTTTTTTTACCCATTTATTTCTTAAAAGACACTTAGGTTGTTTCTATGTCTTGGCTATTATAAATAATGCTGCAGTGAACAACAGGCTGCAGATACCTCTTTGAGATACCACTTTCATTTCCTTTTGATATATACCTAAAAGTACAATTGCTGGATCATATGGGAGTTCTATTTTTAATTTTTTGAGGAATCTCCTTACTATTTTCCATAGTGGTTGTAACAATTTACATTTCACCAGCAGTGCACAAAGGTTCTTCTTCTTTTTTTTTTAACATCCTCCTTACCACTTGATACCTCTTTGATAACAGCCATTCTTACTGATATGAGGTGATACATCATTGTGGTTTTGAGTTTCATTTCCTTGATGATGAATGATGTTGAGTCCTTTTCATGTACCTATTGGCCGCTTGTTTAACCTTTTTTGGAAAAATGTTTATTCAGCTCTTCCTATTTTTAATTAGAATTTGTTTCTTTGATTTTGAGTTGTAGGAGTTCCTTATATATTTTGGATATTAACCCGTATCATGTACGTGGTTTGAGGATATTTTCTTCCATTCCATAAGTTGCCCTTTCATTTTGTTGATGGTTTCTTTTGCTGTGCAGAAGCTGTTTAATTTGATGAAATCCTTCATGTTTAATTTTGCTTTTCTTGCTTGTGCTTTTGGAGTCATGTTAAAAAAAATCATTGCCAAAACCAATGTGAAGGAGCTTTTCCTCTATGTTTTCTTTTAGGAATTTTAGAGTTTTAGGTCTTATATTTAAGTCTTTAATCCATTTTAAGTTAATTTTTGTGAGTGGTATAAGGTAGGGGTCCAGTTTTATGTTTGCTTGTTTTGCATGTGCTTACCCAGTTTTCTCAACACTGTGTATTGAGGAGACTGTCTTTTCATCTTGAGTATTGTTGGCTTCCATTTCACATATTAGTTGACCAAATATGCATGGGTTTATTTTTGGACTTTTGATTCTATTCCATTGTTCTATGTTTGTTTTTATGCCAGTACCATATTGTTTTGATTACTGTAGCTTTGTAATAGAGTTTGAAATTAACAAGTGTGATGCCTCCAGCTGTGTTCTTCCTTTTCAGGATTGCTTTGGTTATTCATGGTCTCTGTTGGTTCTGTACAAATTATAGGATTGTTTTCCTATTTCTATAAAAATGCTTTTGGAATCTTGTTAGGGGTTGCATGAAATATATAGATGGCTTTGAGTAGGATGGACATTTTAACAGTACTACTTCCTCCAACCCATGAATACAGGACATTGTTCCATTTATTTGTGTCCCTTGCAATTTTTTTCATCAGTGACTTACATTGTTCACTGTATAGATATTTCACGTCTCAGAGCTGCTTGTGTGTAAGTCCCTTGTGAAATTGATCCTTTATTTATTATTTTGATTTGTCTCACCACTAGATTAAATTCATGCAGCATCATCTAACTGGTTTATCACCCCAAATAACTGCCTGTTCAATTAAGTGCTTCTTTCTAATTTTTAAGGTTTCTAAGATAATACATTTTTTTCACCTTCAATTCTGTATAAGTGGAAATTAGTTTTAATTGTCAGTTTGCCAAATAATAGGAAAACATTAATTGATAGGAAGAGAGATTTCATGCATTTATACCTTTTTTTTGTTTGTTTTTTCACTTCCACTATCTGTCGAGAGAATGAAATCTGGAAGAAAGGTCATCTACCAGGATGTGATCACTAACAGGCATTAAACGAGTGCCAATGATGACAAAATTACTCTGACAAAAATTATTTAAATTCTGGACTTCCTGTCATCTCTTGTAAGCATGTGAGAAATAGTCTAATAAAACTGGATGAAGTATTTAAGTATGAATAGTAATGCTCTAATCTTTTCTTGGGAAGGTGTTTATCAGGCTGTATTGTAATGTAGTAGAGGGCACATTTATAAAATGCCATCAGCATTGTCACTTAAGCATGTGTTTGAAGTGTCTCTCATCAGCATTGTCACTTAAGCATGTGTTTGAAGTGTCTCTTGGCATTAAGAGCTTAGATGACCTACTATTTAATATGTAGGCTTTTAGTGTGGGGAAATATAGTATAGATAATACTAAATGCAGTCATAATTAAATTTTGAAACCATTTTCAGTATGTACTATAAAGTTGAGTCTATTTTTGTTCAGTGGTGTTTTTATTTTTTATTTTTATTTTATTTATTTTTCTTTTCCTTCTTTTCTTTCTTTTTTTTTTTTTTGAAGTATAGTCAATTACAATGTGTCAATTTCTGGTGTACAGCATAATGTACTAGTCATGCCAGTGGTATTTTTAAATAGGGTATTTTAGGTATACAGAAAATAATAGAATACATATAACTAATTGAAATATCTTGTGTACTCCTTTCAGTCCCATCTTCTTACTTCCCGAAGGTGAACAATACCCTGAATCTGATAGTTTCATTCCTGTATATTAAAAAAATTTTTCTTCTGTGTGATAATAACAGATGTACAGGAAAAACTTTTCTTTTGAATCATTTAATGGTAAGTTGCTGACTAAATGCTTCGTAATCACCTAATACTGTAGTATTAGTCTCTACAAATAAGGACATCTGCCTGCATAACCACAACACAGCCACCAATATCAGGAGGTTAACACTGATCAATTTCTATCAACTAATCTTCACACCCTGTTTAATTTTTACCAGTTGTACCAACAGTGCTCTTTATAGGGAAAGACTCCCGTTCAGAATTCTGTGTTGTACTTAAAGTTAACGTTTTAAAACCTCCTTTAGTCTAGAAGAGGTCCTTAGTTTTATGTCTTATGAATTTGATACTTGAAGATTCCACCTGGTTAATTTGTAGAATGTCCCTGAGTTTGCATTGGTAGTATAATAAGACTTTTTAAGTTTTGCAAGTTGGATGTAAAAAGGTTACCTAATCCTTTCAACAATTCTTTTTTTCCTTGATCATAAGTGAGGCCGAACATCTCTTCAAATTGGCCCTTTGGTTTACTCTTCTGTAAATTTCTTCTTCATATCTCTTGCCTATTTTTTTTTAAATTGGGGTTTTTGTCTTTTTTGTATTGAGTTGTAGAATTCATCATATATCCTGAATAATACTTGTGTTAGTTTATATGAGTTGTAAGTATCTTGTCCCAGTATGAGTCTTGTTGTTTTACTTTCTTTCTGGGGGAGACGAAGGAATAAAGTACAGAAATGTAAAAATCAACGTGGTGAGGTTTATAAATCTTTTTATGGCTTCTGTTTTTTGTATTGTTACTTGAAATTTCAAAAACAGATCTGATTGAAATTTGGGGTTTGTTAGGACTGCAGGCTAGGAGATATGAATTCAAGAAGCACTTGAATTGTGTTCCTCTGGACTACAAAATAGGGGAGGCTTATAAATACAAAAAATGCAAGGTTACATTAAAGCTGTTTGTCAGGAATTTTGAGTGGAACTGGCAAGAAGTAAGGGTGCTTCTTAAGCAAAGATCGGTTGGGATCTGAAATGTTTACACAGTTGTGAAGGAAGGTGGATTTTGAAATTGTTACTGAGTCCAAGCTCTTACCACTCACTGCCTGGCTGGCTAATAAATCGAGAGACAAGGCATTGGGACAAGGAATGGTGACTTTATTCAGAAAACTGGCCGACTGTGATGTTGGTGGGCTAGTGTCCCAAAGAATCATCTTGCCTGAGTTAGAATTCAGGCTTCTTTTATACTGAAGGGGGAGGAGGTGTGGCTGGTTGTTGTGAACTTCTTGGTACAGGAATCCCTTGTTCTTGCAGCTGTCCACACAGGTCTGGTCATGATGTTCTTGTAAACCTCCACAAGACATATGTTACTCTCTGTTACAAAATCTTATTGCTATATGAATGAAAACTGTTACACCTTTAAAGGTGAAGCCTGGGAGGCAGAGTCTTGAGAAGGGGCTATTGTGTGTATTTCAGGCTGTAGGCAACATTCATTTACAAAGGTGCAGAGCCAGCATGACTCAGCACCGGAAACAGAAGTTTAGAGCTAAAGGAATAGGTCCACAATGGAGTCAGGTTTGTTTTTTCTGTTTCAAAACTACAAGGGTGAGCCATCAGCTGCTAGCAGATATTGTTTTGAAATCAAATCATGTCCTTGAGTTTGATACTGTTCAGGGAAAATTCAAATTCTCAGTGATGGAGGAATGTGTCTGAAACCACATCAATAATGGTCTGGCTCCATTTTGGATGCCTGAACCATAGTTACTCCATTTTGATTTTTAAACGGTCTTGAATATGTCATTAGTATATATTCTCTATCCTAACATCATAGATCTGTTTTTTAGAATTGTTAGAATTATATCTCTACGTCTGATATGAGAGATGGATCCAGTATTTTTCTTGTGTGATAACTGTTTTTTCTAGCAGCGTTGATTGAATAGCTATTCTTGTCCATCATTGGTAATACCTCCACTGTTATATGTTAAGTTTCTGTACCTACACGAGTTTGTTTCTGAGGTTTGATTTTGTCCAGTGGTCTGTCTGTCTAGCTCTGCATTTATATCTGAAGTCTTAATTACTATAACTGTATAAACAGCTTTGATATCTAGAACCCAATTCTCCTCTGCAAAATTGTCTTGACTATGCTTGACCCCTTTGTAATTTTACATTAATTTTACAATCATTTGTTTAAGTTCCGTTGTAAACCCTGTTGAGATCTTGATTGTAATTATAATAAATTTATTGATTTAGGCAAAATAGATACCTTTGTGATATTAAATTTTTCTGTGAACATTGTATATATTATATCTAGTTATTCATTTATTTAGATTTTCTCTGTTCCTGAACTGGAAAGTTTACGATTTTCTCTCTAGAGGTCGTACACATCTTTTATGAGGATTTATTCCTTAGTTTATTTCTAAAATGTAACTGGTATGTTTAAAAAATTAAAGTTTTTACTAATACTATTAATTTGTATTTAGTGACCTTGTTGAAATCTCAGTTTTTATTATTTGTGGAGTACCTTATAATTTTCTGTGTATATAATCAGACTATCTGTGGCTGACTTTTGTTTCTTTTCCTGTCCTTATTCCTTTCTTTTTTGTATTCAGCTGAGTAGAAAACCCCAGAAAGGAGTTGATGTATATTTTTTTTCTATTCCTAAAGTATGTAGTAAAGGCCTTTTTACATTTTACATCTGAATTACTTGAATTAAGTTGGCTCGCCCCTCACTGGACTCACCTCCCAATAGGGCAGATGCTTGACTCTGCTCATTTTTATCCTTTAAAAAACTGAGTATATCCTCTTACTACTGATTAAATGTGTATGATACATTTCTGTTTTATTTGTTAATTCATTAGATCAGTTTTCTAATCTTTTCATGAGAACTGTATTTTATTGGACTCTGAACATTTAACTTTATTCATGTCTGTCCCGCTGTCCCACATACCACATGTGTTGTTGAATGAGTTGGTCTGTTTCTTCTGTTTTGGTGAATAGCATGTCTAAGGAAGAAATGCTATAAGTCAGTGCACATAGAGTTAAAGACGGAGACGTCTTTGTGTTCTTCGTAGCTTTGTAGTCAATTCAGATATCTTTGAAACAGAAGGTCCAGAGGGAGAAAGAAGAGCTCATGTTAACCGATAACATCAGATTTGATACTTTCGGGGCTGGTTGGTGGGGGAGGGCTCATCTTGCTGTCTTTATTCCACGTTGCCACTCTTTGGGTACGTGCTAAGGATAGTTTTTCTTTTTTAATCTTTTTTTCCTCTCTAATCCTCATGTTAAGGATTTATGCATAGCTGTTTCTTTAGTCAGATAAATGAATGCCTATTGTGTTGGATGTGTAAGTGATATCTTAAGGGTCACCAGGAGTCTGAATGAAAAGAGAAACCAACAAAGACTCCTTTGTGGTAATTCTTAAAGTGTTTGTTGACTTCCGTAGATTCCTACTAGCAGTTCCTTTATTTCGGATATTTGTACTTTTTACAAATCTACTTTTTGGTGTTATGGGCATTTCTTTTATTTCTTATAAACTAAAAAAGTATATTGAGAGTTGGCCAGATTTATGAAAGCGGTTCTATGGTAATGCTTTGTTCTGATCTATTAGTTGTCACCCTTTTCCCTCTCCTTTAGGTAGAAACTGAAAAATTTGGGGAAAGGTAGCTTAAAAGCAATAATAATCTAAGTAGGGGAGTAGGAGGAGGAAGAGAGTGCAGAAGTGTAAGGCAATTGTCAAGTTGATTCATGGGCTGTGTTTGTCAGGGGGATAGTGGCAGTGCCTCGTTGTTTCTTCTAGATTCAGATAAATGAGAAAATAAATGATTTAGGGGCATTGGATTTTGCCTGGTGGGAGTTTGTTGTACCAGTCAAATGGTTAGAAAGAGGAACTTTAAAAGGACCTGTGTTACAGTAATATTGACGCTTGCTCCTGCACCAATTAGGAAGTGTGCAGGTGCCGCCTTTCCAACAGTGAAGACTTTTTTTCAGTTTTCTTTTCTTTTCTAGAAAAGTCGGCCTTTGTGTTTTGTCAAATGACCATTTTATCTTTTGTGTAATTTGTGAAGAAATGGTCATTTATTTAGAGAAGCTGAAAAGCAAATAAATGAACGAAACCCTTTTTATCAATAGCAGTGTTCTTACCTGCTGGATTGTATGACAGTTGTCTGTGGTTGTAGGTACTTATGCATAAGCTTGTATCCAGCCAGATTATATTTCAAAATAATTTGGAGTTGTGCAGCTTCTTGCATATTCATTTCTTCTCTATTCTGCTACAATTTATAGTACATGAAGAAAAGTATTACTTAAATTTCTTGTGTGTTTGTTTTTTTTGTTTGTTTCCTGATACTGGCATTAGGATAAATAGAAATTTAGTTTCAAATTGCACTCTTTCTATAGACTCCAGTTAGAATATTTGGTCAGATAATAGTGTTTATGAGTTCATTGTCTCTGGGTAAATACCATTTTCTGGCTGCCATCCTGTTAATGAGCTAGCCATGTGACTTCCTATTAATTTAATGTGGAATGAGTAAAGAGATTGTGGATAGAGCAGTGAAACCAACTTCACCATTGGTAAAACCAAAAAAACTAACCTCTTTATAATCACAGTTACATAAAAAAAAAGTAAGGATTATTGTAAAGGTTTATGTAAGAACATAGTAAAATGATAGATAAAGAAAAAGAAGCTGTTTCATGGCTTTAGCATATTTATGGGCATCTTTAATATAAAGTAGTAATGAAGTTAATTCCATGTTCCTGGTTGTACTTTGGTTGTACTTATCTTTTACATGTTTTCTAATCTGACTTAAACTTAATCTAAGAATAAATTTTATTAAATTGCAGAGCTAGGTGAGATTCAGTTAATGTGCACTATTTGAGAGTATATAATTTCCTGGAATGAGATGATGAAGTCTTCCATTTTTTTTATTTGGCAATAAGGGTTTATGGTAGTAAGAACATACCTCAGTAGGGATAAACATCAGCAAGACCTTTTGACATTGCGTGATGTGGAAGATGAATTCCAATGTGGTGAAGGGCAGAATTACGTTTTTATAAGAAATATGGGTAAAATTGTGCCTATCGGATATTGAGCTCTGAGGTCTCAGGAGAAGTAATTAGGGGATCATTGTGGAACTCTTAAAGTGCTTAACCAATTTGTGGCTGTAGTGAAAAAACATTAGCAAGACAGAACTGCTACCAAGAACAATTACATTGGCTTTAACCTAGGAAACAAAACACTGGACACTATTGAAATGAGGTGATAGCCGTTGACTTAATTGGAATGTTTGGTTTTGATATTGCTGTGCTTTTAACTTTTACCTTCCAATATTATGATCATTGATCCATATGAATGTTTTGATCCTTTGTTATACTGTGTTTTTCGGTGTCTATTTTGTAACGCTAGTCATGCCTCTGCCTGTCTGTAGTGTTTTTCCTGTCTGGGTGAATTTCCTCACACCTGACCATCTTCAACTTGCTGCTTGTATATTCGCTTAATTCTCCAAATAGTCAATCATTTTAAATTTAATCTGACTCTCCATGGTGTTAACTATCCCACTCAACTTGATGTAAATTTAATGAGCATGCTGTCTTGTAAAATCCGCATCTATGAATGAAAATAGTGAGTCTAATGTTTGTAATTCAGTTGAAAAGATGTCCACTCTGTTTGCCCTTCTCTGCTTGATTCCTCCTTAGTGCCCTAACTAGTTGCATGTATGAGCACGAGGATTCAGATTACATCTTTTTTCCCTCTCAGTTTTGCCAAGGAAAACATGGAAAATATTTATTAGGTGTCAGTATTTTATCAGTATAGAATGGAGCCAAGGTGTCTACAAATCGGAGCAAACTTATAATTTCCTGGTTTGTGTGAACTTCTGGCCCCGTTGAACACATGGGAAGAATCCTTTGGATTATCTTAAAAGCTGCTGGCTTGACCACATGCCATGGACCTGGGTTCCAGGTCAGGGTCACAGCTGACCCATTTGGTGTCCTTGTGCAAGTTAGAAAAGGTGTATGAGAGTACACAGCACCACACAAATTCACACAGCCTGGCAGGTGATGTCTCAGTGGGATCTCAGCCCTGTTCACCCCTCAAGCAGGCGCCACTGTGCAGGTCGCAAACATACGCTGACCTGGTCCAGGTAACTGATGTTGTGTGTGATCCTGTTAGTGCTTCCTCAAAAAGTGATGGATTTTACTTTGGCCACTTTACCTGTGCCAGTACCACTGCTTCGACAGCCTACCTCTGGAGCTGGACCTTGTTTCCGTTACTGTTCTAGACTGGGGCTGTGAGGATTATCTCTGGCTCCAGCTCTGTTTCCCAGAAAATTACCTGCATTTTGTGTTTGTCCCAGAATAGGATTAGCAAATTCTATTTGAGTGTTTTTGTTACCTCTCACTTAACAAATATCTAAAGAGCAACCACTGTGGTTAGTATATGCACTGTGAGAGGGGCAGCAAATATAGAAAACATTCTTTTAAAAATAATCTGTGAAGGAAGAAAAAGAAAGACATATATAAAGGAGAGTTAGAGTTGAGGGGAGGCTTTTTTTTCTTTTAATTTTCATCCATTAAGGAGTCACAGCTTTATATACCGAGACCCAGCCAACGGAGAAGTATTTCAGTGAAATGGGATTGAAATGGGGTGATTGATGTGTATTGCCCTTTTAGGAGGTGAGAGAAAAGAGGGTCTAGAGCATAAATGAATGAGATTCTTTGGATAGATGCAGGAGTTGGTACAGAAAGATCAGTGTGCAAATAAATCAGTAGTAGAGGAAACAGGAAATTGATCGGTTTCCTTTCACACAGGAAATAGAAATTTGCTTACTGAAGATAGTAGGTAGACGTGGTGGATTCAGAAGCTAGAGGATGGCAAGTTTGAAATAAGTAGGGAATATGAGGTGAGACCTGTAGAATTTCCTGTAATGTTGTAGGAGGTGAGGGATCATGGTGATAGCATGCACTGGAAGAAAATGGAGAGGATTAGGACACTGGAAATGGTATTGAGGTTAAAAAAAAAAAATAAAGGTGGCTTGGATATGGGAGAGGTGAAAAGATAGAAGATTGAGGTCAGAGAGAAGGATCTTGGAAATTATGATGATCCCAGAGTTGGAACAGTTTTTAGATAATGAGAAGGTTCAACCGTGGTTGTGAAGACTGTGGCTGAGGAAAGTGGAAGCGAAGATTGCTGATTGTAGGGTGTCAAGGCATGGGATGGAAGAGGAGTCAGCACCAAGTGTCAGCTACTAAGTATGTGAGGTAGTATCAGCCCCAAAGGAAGTGGGGTTTTAGCAGATAACGGAGATCAATAATATGGAAATAAGAATGGAGAGACAAGGTAGACCAGAGTTCAAATCTAAGCTACAGGTTGTGGTCATCTTACAGAATTTCCCTAAGTCAAAGTTCTCTCATCAGTAGACGCAGGCTAGTACATATCTTAAAGGGTTGTTAGTGAGAGTTAAATAAACAGTACTTGTAAGTGTTTTAGCACGGTGCCTGGCTCAAACTTAACCATTGTTTAAAGTTATAGAAAACCTAGGTCCTCATGAAAAACAGTAGAAAGGGTTGCTGGGAAGATGAGTGAGAAGCACGATTCACAGAGCAGATTTGGAATGAAAATGAGAAGAAATGTACGCAACTTGAACTAGTTCATTGTGTTCTGGAAAATTCTGAAGGATGCCTGACCTTGAGCTTTGGAATGGACTTCTGTTACCTGTGTCTTAACCTTCCTCTCAGTAGCCTCAGATTTGTCTAGATAGTGATTTCTTTACTTCCCTCCCCTCCATCAAATCCGTGTGGATTTACTGTGGCCAAATACACTACAAACTTAACTCCTTTTATTTAGTGGACTTTTACAAATTTACCATATTTTTAAGAATGGGAAGTGTTCCATTTTTCTCCTTCCTTTCCATTTTTTTATAGCAGATTTTTTATGACTGTTTCAGTGTAGTTTTTGAAGACCTTTATTTTGAAATAAACTTAGACTTACAGAAGAGTTACAAAAATAGTACAGAGAATTCTTGTATACTTTCATCCAGCTTCTTCTGTTGCCAACATCTTAATGCCAACAACTGTAGTGCAATTATTAAAACTAAGAAATTAACGTTGGAATAGTACTTACTAAACCGCAGTCTTTATTCAGATTTGCCAGTTTTTCCACAAGTGTGCCTCTGCTGTTCTAGGGTCCAGCCCAGGATCGCACCTCGCGTTTGGTTTGCCATGTCTCCATCTCCTCTGATCAGTGACACCTCCTCATCTCTCATTTCCAACAATCCTGCTTATTTTGTAGCATGCCCCTCAGTTATTTTCTCCAGTATTTCTTCTGTAAATTTCTGAAATGTATCCCTGGTGCCAGTCAGACTCACATAGCGAAACAACACAGTGATTCAATTTAGGTATAGTTATTAATTAGAAAGTAATTAACTAAAGGAAAATTACTTTTTGATGCTGCAACTCCCAATTTCCCCAGGCCAAACGATGTTAAACATGCATATGAAGGTAGTGCTTTAAGTGAGTTAATTTATAATCTATGTTCCTTAGGCATTAATAGAACTTTAACAACAAAAACAATAATTATTCTTCAGACAGAAACTAAAATTTTGATTTGATGATTGCTCAGATAATATTTTTGAAGGAGATACATTCAGTTAAATAGCCACCTGGTAAGGTCTTTCTATTTAAAGAAATAGATATTTATCACATATCCACTGAGATATAGCCTCCTTCAAATTATTCCTCAGGCCTTATACAGTTATGTGTTCTATGTACTTCCTGTTCAGTATTACAGATATTTAATGAATGACCTGTATATCAATATATAGATATATTGAAGCAAACTGCATTTCAGGGCTGTGTTAGTATCTGTAGCTACAGTATCATTTTGTACCTATGCAGTGTAGTAGATGTCCTGACCTATGTTTGAATGGAAGAATCGGTTAACACACAGTGGTTAGGATTGCTTCTTTGGGCCATGAATGTGGGTTTCTGAAAAAGCCTTATTATAATATAAAGTAAGTTATTTTCAAATTGTGTAGTGGACACTGTTGGTCCCCCTCCAAGACCCCCTTCCCCAGGCTGGGGCAGGTGCACCCCAGGTGTGAGTTGTGGCTCCCCGTGGCTCACAGCTGCCCTCTTATCAGAGATTTGGCCTCTGGGAACTTGGGTCCTACAGCCAATGGCTGACTGACTTGGGGGCGTCAAGGGTGGTCTCTCCCTCCAAGTACTACAGACTGCTGTGCATTTCACACTGAAGCAAGAGTCCAGCTGAGGCCACATTTTCCAATGTCCCTGTCCTGCCTTGCTTCCCTCACTCCCCTTATCCTGAGTGTGTCACCTGCACCTGAATTGTTGTCTCAGGTCTGCCTCTAAGGAACCTGACCCAAGACAATGGAAATGCGACATCATCATTTTGAGCAGATGTAAATTAAGTAATGTGAAAACTGATGACTTGCTCATAAGGGACCCATTATAGTTACTTGGAAACTGCACTAGACTGGGTATCTGGTTTCCAGCTGTCCAGTTGCTAAGCTGGTTGTGAGCCTGCATTTCTGCTCTGTGATCCATGGAGCTTAGACTACATGATATTCAGACCCTCATGCTGAAGTTTTCCCATAAGGCAAGGATTATTAAATGAAAATGCTTAGCTCCCCCAAGGCCCCCCACCGCCAGGTTCTTGGATGGCTTTGGAAGATGCTCAGATTGACTTGAATTGGAATTGTAACATCAAATATGGATGTGCATTTTCTAGGAAAAAGTTTCCAATACATTTCACTAGAACTCTGTGACCCTCAGAGGTTCAATGCCAGGGTCTCGTAGAGTTTTTTTGTTTTAGCCCCTTTTCCCACTGATAAAGATTCAAAAATCCTGTACCCTTCATACATATATATACATACATATTATTTCTTTCCATCACTCCCTTATTTCTCTTCTTCCTTTTGTAAAGGGTAGAACTGTTCTTACTCCTTTGAGTGCCCTTTCTTCCTGGATGTAAAGAGAATGACGATAAAGCTGCATACCTAGTGCCTGCTCCTGAAAGGTTTGTGGGATTATGTAGTTGATTCCAAACTTCCCTGTAGTATCATTTCTTCTTTGCTTCCTTTTGTTTTTAAGCAGGCACTGTCATCACACTTTTGTTACGGAGCTGAGTGTTATATTTAGATGAGAGGTGGGGTAAGCCAGAGGAAAGAAGTTGGGGGAACTCTGGGTTTCTTCCTTAATTCCAAATACACAGCTTTTGTGTATAAGCTCATGTTATTTTGAAATGCCTTTCCAGGAAGAAAGCAGTAGCTTTTTCTTTCTTGCAACTCTCCACCTTGAAATTTTATTTTGATTTCAGCCACAACTAATGGGCTTTCTATTTTCTAGTCTTTTATATCTCTTAAGTATTTTGATTTTCTGGTTTAAGAGGCTGGGGAGTCATGTTAGGCTATTAGACAGAAAATTTAAAATATAGTGAATAATTTAAAACAGACGTTCTCAGTGCTGTTAGGTACCTCCCCCAACAACTTCTATAACAATTGTTCCCTAACTTCCTCATTACTTTTTCTTAAATTCTTTATTGATTATATAAGTTGTATACACTCATAATTTAAAAAAATCAATATAATTCCTCACTCTAGTGTATATAATACAACAGTATGTATTTCAATATAAACAATTGGCCATGACTACTCAAGAAGGTACAATAAAGTCACATTCTGGAACCTTTGCCTTATAACACAGTGAACAACAGCTACAGTATCAGTTGATATAGGTGTGCTGTTCCTGGTGATTTAAATAACATAAGCAGTATTGTCCTGGGATACCTAAATTTCAGAAATAGAGCATACATGATGGTAAAGCTTAAAAAAAATGTAACTAGAATTTACAGAGTAGTTGGATACTTGGAAAATTCAATGTATATTAAAACTATGTAATACAGAGTATTTAATGTGTAATAATTTACACATTAATTCCATTGTACACCTGATTTCATTGAGTTAGAGTCTAGGTTTAGATAATTAAAATTTTCCCTCTCTCTCTCTTTCTGAGCATCTCTCTGTGGGATGTAGGACAATTTCTTATTGTGCAGGACTATCCCATGTGTTGCAGAATGTCTAGCACACCTTTCCCCTGTAAATGCTGGTAGCATCACCTCAGTCACCATGACAACCAAAACACCCTGAGACATTTCGAAAATGCTTCTTTTTTTTTTTTAACATTTTTTATTGATTTATAATCATTTTACAATGTTGTGTCAAATTCCAGTGTTCAGCACAATTTTTCAGTTATTCATGGACATATACACACTCATTGTCACATTTTTTTCTCTGTGAGTTATCATAACATTTTGTGTATATTTCCCTGTGCTATACAGTGTAGTCTATTCTACAATTTTGAAATCCCAGTCTATCCCTTCCCACCCTCCACCCCCCTGGTAACCACAAGTCTGTATTCTCTGTCTGTGAGTCTATTTCTGTCCTTTATTTATGCTTTGTTTTGTTGTTTGTTTTGTTTTGTTTTTAGATTCCACCTATGAGCGATCTCATATGGTATTTTTCTTTCTCTTTCTGGCTTACTTCACTTAGAATGACATTCTCCAGGAGCATCCATGTTGCTGCAAATGGCATTATGTTGTCGGTTTTTATGGCTGAGTAGTATTCCATTGTATAAATATACCACTTCTTCTTTATCCAGTCACCTGTTGATGGACATTTAGGCTGTTTCCATGTTTTGGCTATTGTAAATAGTGCTGCTATGAACATTGGGGTGCAGGTGTCATCCTGAAGTAGATTTCCTTCTGGATACAAGCCCAGGAGTGGGATTCCTGGGTCATATGGTAAGTCTATTGCTAGTCTTTTGAGGAATCTCCACACTGTTTTCCATAGTGGCTGCACCAAACTGCATTCCCACCAGCAGTGTAGGAGGGTTCCCCTTTCTCCACAGCCTCTCCAGCATTTGTCATTTGTGGATTTTTGAATGACGGCCATTCTGACTGGTGTGAGGTGATACCTCATTGTAGTTTTGATTTGCATTTCTCTGATAATTAGTGATATTGAGCATTTTTTCATGTGCTTTTTGATCATTTGTATGTCTTCCTTGGAGAATTGCTTGTTTAGGTCTTCTGCCCATTTTTGGATTGGGTTGTTTATTTTTTTCTTATTGAGTCGTATGAGCTGCTTATATATTCTGGAGATCAAGCCTTTGTCGGTTTCACTTGCAAAAATTTTCTCCCATTCCGTAGGTTTTCTTCTTGTTTTACTTCTGGTTTCCTTTGCTGTGCAGAAGCTTGTAAGTTTCATTAGGTCCCATTTGTTTATTCTTGCTTTTATTTCTTCTAGGAGAAAATTTTTGACATGTATGTCAGATAATGTTTTGCCTATGTTTTCCTCTAGGAGGTTTATTGTATCTTGTCTTATGTTTAAGTCTTTAATCCATTTTGAGTTGATTTTTGTCTATGGTGTAAGGGAGTGTTCTAGCTTCATTGTTTTACATGCTGCTGTCCAGTTTTCCCAACACCATTTGCTGAAGAGACTGTGTTTATTCCAATGTATATTCTTGCCTCCTTTATCAAAGATGAGTTGACCAAAAGCTTGTGGGTTCATTTCTGGGCTCTCTATTCTGTTCCATTGGTCTATATGTCTGTTTTGGTACCAATACCATGCTGTCTTGATGACTGTAGCTCTATAGTATTGTCTGAAGTCTGGGAGAGTTATTCCTCCAGCCTCTTTCTTTCTCTTCAGTAATGCTTTGGCAATTCTAGGTCTTTGATGGTTCCATATGAATTTTATTATGATTTGGTCTAGTTCTCTGAAATATGTCCTGGGTAATTGGATAGGGATTGCATTCAATCTGTAGATTGCCTTGGGCAGTGTGACCATTTTAACAATATTGATTCTTCCAATCCAAGAGCATGGAATATCTTTCCATTTTTTAAAGTCTTCTTTAATTTCCTTCATCAATGGTTTATAGTTTTCTGTGTATAATTCTTTCACCTCCTTGGTTAGATTTATTCCCAGATATTTTATTACTTTGGGTGCTATTTTAAAGGGGATTGTTTCTTTACTTTCTTCTTCTGTTGATTTATCGTTAGTGTAAAGAAATGCAACTGATTTTTGAACGTTAATTTTGTAACCTGCTACCTTGCTGAATTCTTCAATCAGCTCTAGTAGCTTTCGTGTGGACCTTTTAGGGTTTTCTATATATAGTAACATGTCATCAGCATATAATGACACTTTTACCTCTTCTTTTCCAATTTGGATCCCTTTTATTTCTTTCTCTTGCCTGACTGCTGTGGCTAGGACTTCCAGGACTATGTTGAATAGGAGTGGTGATAGTGGGCATCCTTGTCTTGTCCCAGATTTTAGCGGGAAGCTTTTGAGTTTTTCACCGTTGAGTACTATGCTGGCTGTAGGTTTGTCATATATAGCTTTTATTATGTTGAGATATGTTCCCTCTATACCCACTTTGGCGAGAGTTTTTATCATAAATGGGTGTTGAATTTTATCAAATGCTTTTTCTGCATCGATTGAGATGATCATGTGGTTTTTGTCCTTTCTCTTGTTGATGTGATGTATTACACTGATTGATTTGCGTATGTTGAACCAGCCTTGTGTCCCTGGGATGAACCCCACTTGGTCATGATGTGTAATCTTTTTTATGTGTTGTTGGATTCTATTTGCTAAAATTTTGGTGAGGATTTTGGCGTCTATGTTCATCAGTGATATTGGCCTATAATTCTCTTTTTTTGTAGTGTCTTTGCCTGGTTTTGGTATCAGGGTGATGGTGGCTTCATAGAATGAGTTTGGGAGTATTCCCTCCTTTTCAATCGTCTGGAAGAGTTTGAGAAGGACTGGTATGAGTTCTTCTTTGTATGTTTGGTAGAATTCCCTGGTGAAGCCGCCCGGTCCTGGACTTTTATTTGTAGGGAGGTTTTTAATTGCTATTTCTATTTCCTTTCTAGTGATCGGATTGTTCAAGTGTTCAGATTCTTCTTGATTCAGTCTTGGTGGACAGTATGTTTCCAGAAACTTGTCCATCTCCTCTAGGTTATCCAGTTTGGTTCCATATAGTTTTTCATAATATTCTCGTATGATATTCTGTATTTCTATTTTGTTTGTTGTAATTTCTCCATTTTCCTTTCTTATTTTGCTAATTTGTGCTCTCTCTTTTTTCTTCTTTGTGAGTTTGGCCAGAGGTTTGTCGATTTTATTTACTTTTTCAAAAAACCAGCTTTTGGTTTGGTTGATTTTTTCTATGGTCTTGTGAATCTCTATTGTATTTAATTCCTCTCTGATCTTTATTATTTCCTTCCTTCTGATGCTTTTTGGGGCTTTTTGTTCTTCTTTTTCTAATTCATTCAGGTGGTGGGTTAAATTGTTTATTTGAGATTGTTCTTCTTTTTTGAGGAAGGCCTGTATCGCTATAAACTTCCCTCTTAGCACTGCCTTTACTGTGTCCCATAGGTTTCGAGTGGTTGTGCTTTCATTATCATTTGTCTCAAGGTATTTTTTAATTTCAGCTTTGATTTCCTCATTGATCCATTGTTTTTTCAATAACATATTGTTTAATCTCCATGCTTTCCTTTTTTTCTCCTTTGTTTCTCTGTTGTTGATTTCCAGTTTCATGGCATTGTGGTCAGTAAAGATGCTTGAGATAATTTCTATCTTCTTAAAATTGTTGAGGTTTCTTTTGTGCCCAAGTACATGATCGATCCTGGAAAATGTTCCATGTGCACTTGAAAAGAATGTATATCCTATTTTTGGGGGGTGTAATGCTCTGAAAATATCCACCAGATCTAGTTTTTCTATTGTAGTATTTAATTTCTCTGTTGCCTTGTTTATTTTCTGTCTGGAAGATCTGTCTAGTGATGTTAATGCAGTGTTAAAATCTCCAACTATGATTGTATTCCCATCAATATCCCCCTTTATCTCTGTTAGTAATTCTTGTATGTACTTAGGTGCTTCTATATTGGGTGCATATATATTAACGAGTGTAATATCCTCATCATCCTCCTTTAATCATTATAAAATGTCCTTCTTTATCTTTCTTTATGGCCTTTGTTTTAAAGTCTATTTTGTCTGAAATCAGTACTGCAACACCTGCTTTTTTGGCTTTTCCATTTGCATGGAATATCCTTTTCCATCCTTTCACTCTCAATCTATATGTGTCCTTTTCCCCAAAGTGCGTCTCTTGTATGCAGCATATTGAAGGTTCTTGCTTTATTATCCAGTCTGCCACTCTGTGTCTTTTGACTGGAGCATTTAGTCCATTAACATTTACAGTAATTAATGATAGATGTGTGTTTATTGCCATTTTGAACTTATCTTTGCAGTTGAATTGGTATATCTTCTTTGTTCCTTTCTTCTTCCTTTTGTGGTTTGGTAACTTTCCTTTGTATTATCATGGATTTTATTTAATTTTTGTGACTCCTTTGTAAATTTTTGGCTTGTGGTTACCCTTTTTTGTAAATCTATCAACCCATTAGTATAACTGTTTTTATTAAACTGATAGTAACATGATCTCAAACCCATCCTACTGTTAAAAAAAATTTAAAAAAGAAAGAAAAAAATATTCTATATTTCCCTGCCTCCCTCTCCCACTCTCAGTGATTTGTATGTCTTCTTTTATAATTTCATGTTTACTTTATTTGTAATTCATGAGTTATCACCTTTCCAGTTGTGTGTTTCTCATTTCTGTAGCATCCTGCTGCTTTTCTATTTAGAATAGCCCTTTCAATATTTCTTTTAGCATGGGTTTAGTGTTGCTAAACTCCTGCAGCTTTTTTTTTATCTGTGAAACTCTTTATTTCTTCCTTCTATCCTCAAGGATAGCCTTGCTGGATAAAGGATCCTAGGCTGCATCTTTTTTTCACTCAGGGCTTTGAATATATCTTGCCACTCCCTTCTGGCCTGTAGTGTTTGTGTAGAGAAATCAGCTGAGAGCCTTATGGGGGTTCCCTTGTCACTTACTCTTTGCTTTTCTCTTGCTGCCTTTAGAATCATTTCTTTATCCTTGACTCTGGCCATCTTGATTATGATATGTCTTGGTGTGGGTCTATTTGGGTTCTTCCTGTTTGGGACCCTCTGAGCTTCCTGTACTTGGATATCTGATTCCTTCTTTAAGTTTGGGAAGTTTTCAGTCATGATTTCTTCAAAAACCTTTTCAATCCCCTTTGATCTTTCTTCCCCTTCTGGGACCCCTATTATGCGAAGATTGGGACACTTTATATTATCCCATAGGTCCCTTATGCTATTTTCATTATTTTTTATTTGCTTCTCTTGTAGTTCTTCTGAATGGGTGCTTTCTATTGCCCTGTCTTCTAGATCACTAATTCGTTCCTCTGCATTATCTAGTCGGCTTTGCACAGCTATGAGATCATTCCTTATCTCTGTCAATGAGTTTACCCATTCTACTTGGCTCTTTATAGCTTCAATTTCATTTTTGACATATTTTATATCTCTGAACACTATCTCTTTTAATTCCTTCAGCAATTCGATCACTCCTTTTTTGAAATCTTGATCTAGTAGGCTATCGATGTCTATTTCGTTGATCCTTCTTTCAGGGGATTTCTCTTGTTCTTTTAATTGGGAAAGGTTTTTCTGCTTCTTCATCTTGCTCATACCTCTTTGGTACTGTGGTTTATGGAGTATCAGTTGTTTATTTTGGTCCTTAAGGATTTTATCTATCTGATGCCTATTTAGGAATAGAACTTAGGAAAAAAAAGAAAAAAAATAAGAGAGAGAGAGAAAGAATTTTAAAAGAAGGGAGAAAGATGGTTTGAAAACAGTGTATAATTAATAATAGAAGAGTGAGTTGAAGCAGAGTATTAATCGGGTTGAGACGTCCTTTTAAAACCTTTACAAAAAAGGGGGGGGTGATGAATAGATGTATTTGAAACCTGTGTCTAATCAATAGCAGGACATCAAAACCCAAGAGAAATAGAAATGAATTAAGAAGTAAAGATTAAGAGAGTAATAGAAAATAGAACAGGTAAAAACAGATTAAAAAAAAAAGGGGGGGAGGGTGTTTGTCGGTGTTCTCCTGGAGTCTGTGTGCTTTTAATGTGAAGTCTTTCTGTCTTCATCCTGTTTTGGGAGCTCAGCTTGCTGTTTTCAGAGGCCCTCCATTGGCGCTCTCTTCTGTGCTGCTCCCAGTGCCTATCGGCAAGCAGATCGCGCCTCCTCCTAACACGGGGTCAGGTGCAGCTCTCCTCTGCTGTGGGCGGGCGGGTCACTGCCCCTCCGGATGCCGCAGTCAGATGTTGCAGACTGGCCAGGTAGGAGGGCGGGTCGTGCCCCCTCCCAGCACCTCGGTCAGGGGCTGTGTTCCTGCCCGAAAGGCGGGGGTGGGGGGCCGCTCTCGCTCTACCTGCGCCGGGCCGGTAGTTCCGCTCTCTGTGTGGCTGCGCGCTCCGCCCTGGTCGGCGCTCTGCCCTGGTCGGCGCTCCGAAGGTGGGCTCTGGGAAGACCGAGGGACAGCCCTGTCCCTGCTCCGAGCCAAAACCCAGCTCCTTGTTTGTCTTTGTGGGCAAGTTCTCTGAGGGACCAGGATAGAAGGATCCTATCTGATGCTGGCTGCAGGCCAGTCTCAGTCTGGCCTTTGAGGCTGCTAAACCCTTAGGTGTGGATACAGGTTTTGCCCCCGCCCGCACCTGAGTGCTAAGCGCGGACGATATGGTGGCTGTGCCTGAGCCCAGCCTCTCTTCCCCCGAAAACTTTCCGTGGGTTTTTAGAGATGGGGGTGTGCACCCTTCCCCCGAGAGCACATCAACCTTGCTGTTTTACGGAGGGCCCAGGTTGTACTGCCCTGTGCACCCACAGCCACGGCGCGCAGCCCATTGCGTTCCCCCGGGGCTGCCTCCGTTCAGCCACTTCCGTCCTCCGCCCGGCTTGTGCAGCCTGGCCCTGCCCGCCGCTGCTGGCCCGAGTCTCAGGCTGGGTGTCGGGGGGACGCTCTGTGCCCGTTTAACTTAGTTCTGTCAGTCAAGGGCTGCTCTGTACAGATCCGAGCCTCGGAGGCTCCCCCTCCGTCCCGCTGGCCTCTCAGTTGGAGAGGGGAGACCCAGCGAGCGAGCGCCAGTCCTACTTTGCCGCTCCCTCCCCGCGGGACCCGTCCCGCGCTGCTTTGCCTTTTGTTCTTTCTTTTTTCCTTTTCTCCTACCAGATTTTTGATGTCTTTATCTTTTGAAAAGGGTGATGTTCTGTCGGAGTTCCACAGGTGCTCTGGTTGGCTGAGTGGGTCTGTAGATGTGGGTCTTGGTGTATTTGTGGGAGAGGGTGACCTGCGAGCGTCCTTCTACTCTGCCATGTTCCGACGGTTTCGAAAATGCTTCTTAAATGGTGTTAAGGCCTGTTGAGACTCACTGGTTTAGAGAAAAAAAAAAAAAAAAAAAAAAAGAAACAAAATAAAACATTATTCTTATAATACAAAATTTCTGAACAGAACAGCCAAGAGTGACATGAGTAATTACTACCTTTTATTGGAGTGTCAAATGGGACAACTTCTAAGGTCTTTAATATTTATTCAAGGTGAAATGAAGGGAATTGTGACTTTTAAGTGCTGCAGGGGCTAGGTAGCCAAAAACTGAGTCAGCTAGAGGCATAAACTACAGTGTTTGAACTGTAACATAGAGAACTTAGAAGAAATTAAACTTTCTGGGCTTCCTGTGTGATCCAGAGTCCTGATTTTTATGGGCCTGTTTCTGAATGGAGATGGGGTTTATATACATTCAGGTGTCTCACGTTGCATCTCACAGATGACCCAGGGCTAAGGTCAGGAGGAAGTCTATTTGTGCTGCTTTTCTCTTTCAGCTGTTTCTGTCTTAACCTCGGCCTACCTTCTGTTGTCGGAGTAGCCTCTTAGTTCTCTTACTTAAACAACTTAGTCGATGGTTCTGGTCACAATTCATATCTTTATGTGGATATTCTTTTTTGTTTTTAAATTTATTAAAGTATAGTCAAATTACAATGTGTCAATTTCTGGTGTACAGCATAGTGTTTCAGTCACACATATACATACATACATTCCTTTTCATGTACTTTTTCATTGTAGGTTACTACAAGATATTGAATGTAGTTCCCTTGCTGTACAGAAGAAATTTGTTTTTTTAAATCTATATGTGGATATTCTTGGCTTGTATTCCCTAGTCAGAATTAGGCCTGTAGTAAGATCTGGGGTACATAAGCCCTTATTTTGATTGGTGCTGTTGATAAATGTTAGATTTTTTTAGGTGGTAATTTTTTGTATGAATGAAACTTTTATGTGATTTAGAACATTCAGTGAATTAACTGATTAATGAATATTTTGGATAAGGGTGAAGAAGAGACAGTTAAAACTGTAGAATGCTTTACCTTTTGCTGGGATCAGTACTAGGTGGTTGATACGTGTTTCTAGATGTCAGAATCTGGAAAGTCGTTGGCTTATTTGCCTTTTAATTTTTATGATGTACAGAGCCGCTCTTTCAAAATGGTACAAGGTAGCTTCAGGTGCAGCTGTTGTAAAAAATATATATGTATTTATATGATATATATGTATATGCATGTATATATTTTGTATGTGTCTAAATTGTGAATACTAATAAGCTTATGAAGGCAGAAATCTTCAACTGTCTAATTATCTGTGCTGATGTGAATGTAATTTTACTAGTCTGCTGTGAAGTTAATAAGTTTTTCGGATAAGTGTTTTACCTGTTGAAATGATCTAATATTCTCTCTTTGTATCTCCAGCTCCTTTCTCTCTCTCCTCCAGGCAGAACTACACGGAAATCATTCCAAAACAATTAATGCTGCTTTAGTCACCAATTATTGATTTTCTGTTCACAGTGTATGGAGAATTGCTACTCTACTTAGATTCTAAAATGAGGCTTTTTAATTGTGTTTTCCAGGAAGATATGAATTTAAATGAAGATAAGAAGGCACCATTGCGGGAAAAGGACTTCAGTATCAAAAAAGAAATGGTGATGCAGTACATTAATACTGCTTCCAAGACAGTAAGTAAAACTGTCAGGTTGAAAATACTGCTGAAACGTGTTGTAGTATGGCAGACAATACATTTGTCTAAGGAAGCACTTAACGTTTGTGGGCACCATAATCAGAGGGCTTTTGCATGTGTAATTAAAGGCGCAAGTATTTTAATAAGTTTGTTTAATTTAAAAGTATTTCTTACCTTATAACTTTTACAATGCTTTTGTTTTTAGCCACTCACACTGTTAAGAACCACTGATTGCCTGGTCTTTTCACTCTAAAACATCATAACTTGTTAGGGAATTAAGGTGGTTATTGATCTCCAATGTCACTTGTAAGTTGGGATAATATTTACATTGTATAAAAGTGAGACTGATTTTACTCTGTCTAAATCAGGACACAGAATATGGCTTACAGGCATATCTTTAATGTGAGTTTCCCTGTGGATAAAATTATCTTGTAACAAATTATAAATGTAGACATTGAAAGGTGCATTAAGCCTCCACATGGCTGCCACTTTTCTAGGGAAACATGAAATATGTGGGTGGAAGTAATGACTAAATGTCTGAGAGACCATGACTGGCTCACAGAATCAATTACATTTATTTCATGGAACAACAAATGAGCTTGACCTGTCACGAAAAAGTTGTGAATAAATGGACTGGATGAAAAATATAAAACGGAAGCTAACAAAGAAGCAAGGATCGGTAGAAAGACAATAGAAAATGCTTTCGGCTGAACTTAAAATAAAATTGGATTAGAGAAAAATAACACACTGCAGTTTTCACTGGATACTTTAACCTAAGGTCAGGTTACAAAAATATAAGTTATTTATACTTTAACTCCATTTATCTACCAGACCAGTCAGTGACTCTGAGGTATTTCTTTTGGGAGAAAGACTCTAGTGATGTTTAATTTTTAAACATGTCTGTGTTTTGGCAGCCTGATGTTCAGATGTAGAATTCATGGAATACTGTGCTTTTCCAAGCTCTTTCTATACATGGACTCTTTATCCTGCTGTTGAGATATGAATTGCTTTTGTCTCCTGAAGATACTCTGCCATCACAAGTTAGCGGCAGGGATTCAGGGGTCAGAGCGGACTTATTTATCCTTGGTTTGTCTTGGACATCTTATTTTACCTCTCTGATCCTCAGTCTCCTAGTCCATAAGATGGGGCTAAGACCTACACCAGGCTTGTTGTTAGAGTTAAACTGTTTATTCTGTGATTAGAACATAACAGGTTTTTAACCGGTGGCTGTCTCTTATGGCAGTGGTCGTAGTATCAATTGTTTGTTTTTTAATTTTTCTTTGTGATTTGTTTATTATCCTTACTGTTGAAATCAGTACCCCCTAATGAAAAATATAAGTAAACGTACCTCAGTAAAAACACTAATTTCCTCTCAGTGAGTCTCCGTTTCTAAGACATTCATTTGTTCACTCAGCACGTTTATTAAGTGCCTGTATACCAGGCACCATTTAAGGCTCTGGAGATTGAGCACCAAGATAGTATGTGGCTGTAGCCTGTGGAGCACGTGGGATATGCGTCACAGAAACACACAAACACGTGCAATGAGATATGGGAAAGAAAAGCAGGGGGAGTGGAAATGGTGTGACTGTTCAGAGTCATCAGGGAAGACGCTCCTGTTAGGGAGTTTTAAATCCAACACACATGAATCCACTTAATATAATTACAAGAGATACCGCAGTAGTTAGAACTGGTTTAGAAAACCTTGGCATAATAGTGGAGTTCAATTCTGGATTTCAGATAAACAGACTTTTAATAGAACAAGCCATCTTGAACTTCTTCACAGTGGATACATTTCAGTTTACACTCATTGATTTTAAACTCTAATCCTCTAATTATTTTGGACTAGGGTTGGAATTTATTTACCAGAATTAAATAATTAGATTATCAGGATTGAAATGGATTAGTTATCTGAAGTATGATTAAAGCATTTAATTGGTGTGTGGAGGGTCCCAGCTTTTCCTAGGAGGATTCTGAATAATTTGGCAAATGGTTAACATTGTAGAAAGTTCAGGCTGACCAGCCATCTATTTTCGCTCTGAAAGTAGAGGCACATTTTATTAACTCTAGAATCTGGACGTTGTCATGCCGGTATGCTTAGGTTACTGAGTACTGAAGAAGTTTCTCTGAGGATAGCAAAGTTCGCAGATTGGTTCTGGAGAGGATGTGGGGTGCTTGTGTCAGGTGTTTTGAGCCATTTGAGCCTTAGCATTTGCTTTGAGATTCTCTTTTGTGAGTAGGCATTGATATTTTTTGGAAAATAACTATTGATGCCTGCAGTTGATGATTTGAAAATGCTTTATAAATGTTGACCCTGAAACTAGCCCCTAAAGTAATAAATCAGCTTGGTTTTAGAATAGGGAAAAACAAAAAGCCGTAAAAACCATCAGTCAAACTGAGTTGTCTCCAAGACCTTAATAGATTTCTGTTTAGGTGGCCAAATAGTAAAAACGAATTTCTTCAGTTAGGACAGATTATTCACATTTACTAAGCAGATAGCATATTTAGAGGGTAAAAATGCCAGATTCACATGTTTCTAACTTCCTAGGACATGGGTATGTGACTCAGGTTTGACCAACGCACTCTAATGGCCAGGTCTGCTGCTGGCTTCTGAGACAGGTTGCCCTTCCTCACGAAAGGACCCAGAGCAGGAAAGCCACTTTTCCCTGCCACTTGTCATGGTTGTGAGAGGGTATGGGATACTTGGTGCGTGACGTTGTGGAGCTGCTGCTCTGGCCCGATGCAGTCCTGCCTCCAGACTCTACCGTTATGTAACGCATGTTCTTATTTAAGCTGCTTTAAGATGGGTTTTTGCTTTGCTGCTGTAAACATTCTGATAGACCATCCACATACACTTTTGTCTATGTGAGATCTCTCTTTAATTCACTCTGGAAATTCCTCTTTCCATCCAGAGGGGTATCTTAAAATATTCTCCCCTCACCCAGTATACTCAGAGCATGGATGGGCAAAGTACTACAAAACCCAGTGGCCGTTTCTTGGTCAGTGACTTGCCTCAGATGTTTAGAGGCAAGTTTATTGGAGGAAACTTCTTTCAAAAAGAATGATACAGACTTTGAGAGAGTTTGAGAGATGGGAATGGAAAACCAGAAAGATCTCTGTGGGGAGGTAGAATTTCAGGGGGAGAGTGAGAGAGACATTTGAAGAGGTTTGAGGGAAATTTTGTTTTATGCTGTGTAGCATAACACCTTTATTACGTCTCTAAGAACCAGTCAGTAGAGATGAGCATTTGCTCATCAGTGCTTTTGGACTCATCTTTATTTTATTTTGTTTTATTTTTATTATGTAATAATTTATTTTTATGTATTGAATTGATGACACTGTCCAGGCAGTTTACTTCTATGCAGATTACAACCAAAGTCAGTACCTGGTCTTTTATGGCTGTACCTTTAGGTATGGATATAATTCTTTAAAATCTCTTCAACATTTATACTTCTAGTTCCTTAGGAATGCATTAGCTTGGAAACTAAAGTTCTTATAGACTCCTTGACAGCCCCCTCCCACCCCGCCCCACTGCAATTCACATGTCACTGGAGTCTGTATCCCAGCTGCAAGTGACAAGTTCATTTTAGGTGGGCTGATATGAAATAAAAAAGGCCTAATCTCACATTTCTAAGGTGCTTGATTAGAACATCCATCCTTTATTTCCTGTTTGTGTTTAGTTTTCTCCTTTTTGATTTCTTTGTCCGAAGAATGAAGCAGAAGTCCTCTTTTATGAGTGCTTTTGGAAGTTTATGAGCTTCCTTTGACTTTGTTTCTGACTTTTTTCTTCCTGAGTCATTCTGGGCCACAGTCTAGTGGCTGCAAGGGCTCCTCCAAGGCATTTGTTAGGAAAGTTTGAACGGCGTTGAACTTTACTCCTTGAATCCTTTCTTAAGTACTTCTGTAGTTCTTGCTCCATCTTCTTTAATAAGAAATAAAGTTAAATAACACATATTATGGAACGTAATTTTTAAAGGCACACAGAAAGACTAACAAAAGTTTTAAAAATAGCATGATGAAATGACTGAGTGTAAATTGAGTTCATAAGAGCAGGATTATAGACTTTCCTGTTATATGTGCATGTGAATGTATATAGGTCTGTGTGTATATTGTTTAAAAGTATTTTGAAAGGTATTCTGACTTGTTTTAGCTCAGTAAGATATGATCTCAAACAAAGAGAACATGGGTTTCTGCAGTATCAGCCTTCTAGGCATATTTTGATCAGAAAAGAACTGTGTTTTGAGAAAATATTAGTTGTATATTCATTTGTATGGATGTTTGTTTGTATTTCTCTAGGTAGAAAATGTAGGATTGATTTGTTAATATTATAGTAGTAGTGAGGGCTTTTCATACCTTCCAGTGGTTTTTTTTTTTTTTTTTTTTGAGTTCAGTTTCATGTATCAATATTAGGAACATCATCATATCCATGTAAATTAGGTTGTTCTTGTCCTTGTTTAATTTCTCTCTTTTTGACATTGTTGTTATTTAAAAGGCTTATATTTTAACCACTAGAAACTTAGGTGAACCAGACATTATTTTTTACACATCCTTGTTAAAGTTAACATGGATTATTATTTTTTGACTTACTTTTCAGGTTAGGGATTTGATCCAAGCACTCCTACAAAAGCTTGGGAAAAGTTAGTTGCTGATATTAGACGCTTACCTGTTTATCATCAGTGCCTTTACTTTGCCTATTTGTGTCCAGGTCTTGCTTGCTGACTAGGAGAAAATTTCAGAGCCTCAGGGCCATGAACCACTTTCTTCTTAAGAGTCTTTCCTAATCAATCTGGCACTTTAATTTACATTTGTGCCTATATAGGACAGGTTTTATTTATGTACAATTAAAATTATCTTCCAACAGCTCAAAATCATGCAGTTTTCTTAGGAGTCGTTGTGAGCAGCACCA
The DNA here is from genome assembly GCF_009834535.1 of Camelus ferus. Taxonomy (NCBI): domain Eukaryota; kingdom Metazoa; phylum Chordata; class Mammalia; order Artiodactyla; family Camelidae; genus Camelus; species Camelus ferus. Next base: position 65,394,987 of record NC_045709.1, read on the forward strand.
GTGGTGTTTAGTGTTCTCTGTTGTTACTGCTTTGTGTTTTGGTTTAGGCAGGAATTGAGTATGAAGAAAGCAGTCATCTTCTTTTCTTTTTTTTTTAATAGGAAGAAATTATATTAGGTTCAAATTAGAATCATATATTTATGGTCTTTTAAAAATCTTATGGTTATTTAGGACACCTTTTCTTTTGTTATAGCACTTTTTAAAAGCCTTTCCAGATATAGAAACATTGTTCTTTACTAGTAAAATTCACTAGAGTTTTAGAGCCTGACAGGATATCTAAGGTTGTTTCCAACTTGTTTTTTGAGTTGTTTCTTGATCTAAGATATTTTACAGTGTTCCTGCTTACTTTTTAGATTTTTATGAATGTAATTAAACTTAGGTCTCATATCTGCAAAAGTAGTAGAAGCTTTGAAAGTGCCAGGAAAAAGAGGCATGTGATTATGATGGAGATGAAAGTGAAGAAAAAATATCCATATGGAATGAATGGCTTGAAACAAGGAGCAGTTCTGAAGGAATAAGTGAAAAATTAAGAAAAGGGCTATGTATGTACAATTGTTTTTCTGTGAATGGAGGGGGGAACGTAATAGCTCAGTGGTAGAGTGCGTACTTAACCTGCACAAGATCCTGAGTTTAATCCCCAGTACCTCTGTTTAAAAAAAAAAAGGCCATATTTAGTGAATGTAGGGGAAAGGTATGTCGATGGGAATAATAAATAAGTAAACTATAATAGAAATGGAAAAGAGGCTTATTTGGGCCAAACCGAGGACTATAGCCTGGGAGACAGCCTCTCAGATAGCTCTGAGGAACTGCTCCTGAGAAGAATGGTTTTTAGCACCGTTTTATGTCTTGACAGAACAAAGAACATCTAACAAATCAGGGATACATACCTTCAGGGTTTCAGAAAATAACCCAAGACACAGATGAGCATGTACACAGTGAGTCTGTCTGGCTTTGGCACCTGGGAGGGAAGTCTCGTCATTGAAGGAGTACCAGTAAAGGCATCCTAAGAAGGGAGGCATTTAATCTTTATTTATTTTGGGGGGGGAGCTGAGGGAAGGTAATTAGGTTTATTTATTGAATTTTTTTTTTTAATGGAGGTACTGGGGACTGAACCCAGGACCCAGTGCGTGCTAATTACGCACTCTACCACTTGAGCTATACCCTCCCCCATCTTTATTTTTAATGTGGACATTCTTTACTTCTGTCCAATGCATTCTTTTCTTTAATAGTTAAAGAAGATGTACAGTGTATGTTTGATAGGTAACAAACAGGCTGTTTTAGTCAGCATAAAATATAAGTTAAATCATGTATAAGCCAGAATGATGCCCCCATACCTCAGTATGTAAACATTTCTTCCATTGATAATTGAAGAAATGAAGAAAAGAAGTCACCAGAAACAGTGATCCTCCACCTTGATATCTATTGGAATCATCTTTAAACTTTAAAAATCTGGATGTCTGGGTCTTGCCATTTAAAAATGAAGTCAGGATTCCTGCAGGAGGGGCCCAGACATCAGTACTTAGTAAAGTGCTCTCAGCGATTCCCGAGTACAGTCAGGGATGAGAGCTACTGGGCAGGGCAAGATGAGCCTCGTCACTGGATGTATTCTAGTGTAATGTGAATTCAGCCAAAGACTGGAAGCTAATAGAACTGGAAGGCTGAGCATGGTGAACATTTACTCATAAAACTGTTATCAACCCACTGTGGGGTCAAGGTTAGTTTGCATGTGCATAATGTCAAAGTGGTGTTCAAGGGTATACCATAGCTACTAAGAAATTTGCTTGGCCTCTGGTAGAAATCACTGAAGGGTAAGGTTATCTACTATAACAGACAGAAAGACTTGGTCTGTTTTGGAGAAAGATGCCCAGCAGAATAGGTACTAGCAAGGAGGCGAAGCGTGTGCCTGGTTTTAAAGCTTCAGTGGTGGCTATAAACTTAAACCCCTCTAATTTTAGTTTGGACTTAAAGACAGGCTTTCAGTTCTTACTTACTCCTAAAGAGAATAAATTTTATACATACATAAAAAAAATCCTTAATGAGTTAATCATCTTGATGTACAGAAGGCATTCAATCTTAATTTCATGCTTTCCTGATTTACTATCATTTCCTAACTGTTACAATATAACGGTTTCTCCACACCCCCAAGAAAATAAGGGTGGTTAGTATAGCTTCTTATCCTCAATGTAAAAATCAAATCCTTTCACTATCAGAAGTTTTCCAGGGTAGATTAGGTAAACTGGGAACTTTGTCCTTGGGATTCTTTGAGGTATGAAAATACAATTATCCAGAAGTTAATTCAGACAATCTTACATTTTGTCTACTCCTTGTATAGTATTATTGTTGCATCAGATAAATATATACATATATATATATGTAGACTTTTTCTTGGGAAAGCTGTATTGCATTGTTTTGGTGAGTTAAAAATCTTTTTCTGGCATTATTTTTGTTAAGGATGGCTTTGTTATACTCTTTCATTTAGTAGAGATTTTTGTAGTTACTGAGGTGGTTTTTATTTACATTAGGTCTGAAATTACCTTAAAGCATCTTCATGAAATGAAGAAAGGCCCAGAAATGTGTGACAGCCCCTCCTTAGTGCAGCAGCTAGTACTATAAATCAGGGTTTCTGATTTTTTAAAAACTTTTTATTATAAAATAAAACACAGTTATAAAAAACACCAACAAATATATATGTAGCTTAATGAGTTATCATAAGAACTCCACTCTGGACAATAAATGGAACCTTCTCAGCCCCCCTAGAAAGCCATCCATCTACCCTGTCCCAGTCTCAAACCTTGTTTTTTGGCCTAAATCACCACCTTGACTTTTATAAGAATTACTTCCTTGAGTTTCTTTAGTTTTATCACCCAAAGTTATGTCACCAGACACCATGTTTATTCTTGCTCATATTTTAAAATTTGAAATATCCTTAAAGGTTTTTTTAATCTTCAGGTTTCCCCATCCATCCCTTTATTTTATCTAAGACAGTCTGGGTGTTGCTGATTGCATACTTATGATGGAGTTCCCATGTTTCCTTTCCTTTGTATTTGCTGAAATGTGACAGCTGGATCCAGAGACAGCTTGATCAGATTCAGATTTGATCCCTTTGGTGAGGCCACAGGAGGTATGTTCTGTATTAGGAGGTACTTCATGTCTGATTTATAACTAAAATTCTATGATTTTATTTTCATTTATTAGTTGGAATACATTTATAAAGAGACATTTCCTCTCAAATACTGATTACCTCTGGTTCTTTTATTTGCCAGTGTTCAAGATACTGAATTGGTTCCCTTCATCCTCTGAAGGTGAACAATTATTTTTAATATTTTTATTCTTAATGAGTCTCAAGTTTTCCTATCTTTGACCAATGGGACCTTGTCTGGTGGATTCCTGGTTGTTTTGGCATGGCCTTGGTAGTTTTACATTGTTTTGTTCCTACCGGGTAGAATAAGATGACCCAGACTCCCCTCTGCTCACCCTAGACCTGGAATCAGTCATTTCCTTTAGTGTGAAATGCTATTTCAAGAACAGACTGGAATCAAGGTTACTTATTGCTCTTGTGGTTTAATCAGTGTTTGTAGGTCTTTTCAGTGGAGAGAGAGCAAAGGGAAAAAAGTATGCATGTGTATTTATGTGTGTGTTTTAAAGAACGTTTCTTTTGCCTGTGCTGTCCACATCTCCAACTGCTGTGTTGTTGTTGTACTTTATCTACAATGAGCATATAGCCCTTAACATTTTATACTCTTTTTTAGTGTTGACTTCTATGAATAACTGTATTTAGCCTCTATTTAGTCTTTACTTATGTTTTAATGCCTACCACCAGTCCTTTTGTTAATATTCCTCTTTGTTAATATGTTTGTCTGAAGTTTGTTCTTTAGTAGATTTGTCTGAAGGGCTCATGAGAAGAATATTCCCTAAATTTTTCGTGTTGATAACAGTATTTGCCCTTTATTGTTTGGTCAGTTTTACTGGATATAAAAATCTTTGGCTCACATGTTTTTCCCTGTAGGATCGTAAATATAGGTTGTTTTTTGTTTTTTTTTTCCCCTAGCATAAAGCATGACAGCATTGCTCTTAAAAGGTCTGCAGATAACTTTCATTCCCTCTAGGTTACTAGCTCTCTGTTTAGATGTCGAGTTGGGATTGTAAACTGCATAGTCTGCCCTTGGCTTGTGTGCTGCTGTTTCCCTTCTTCCTGGATCCTATTGTCCGTATGTTGGACTTCATAGATCTTCAATATGCCACTTTTCCTCCAAGTTCCTTTTATGTTGTTCATTTCTTTTTAATTTAAAAAATCATTTATTTTATCTCTGAATCTCTTATAACATGATGTATTATTATTTTTTGTTCTTATATTCCTTCTAGCTTAGTCTTCATTTCTGAAGTTATTTCCATATTTTTCCCCCTCAGTTCTCTCACCTTATTTCTGCATTTAAAAAAATTCTGCTCTAGATGTTTTTCTCACATCTTGTATATTTTTTAATGTCTCTGGAGTTTATCTATTTATTTATTTTTATTTAAGTATATTCAGTTACAGTGTGTCAGTTTCTGGTGTACAGCATAATGTCCCAGTCATACATATACATACATATATTCATTTTCATATTCTTTTCATTAAAGATTGTTATAAGATATTGAATATAGTTTCCTGTGTTATATGGAAGAAATTTGTTTTTTATCTACTTTTATATTTAGCAGTTAATATTTGCAGATCCAAAACTCCCAAATTTATCCCTTCCCTCCTACTTCCCCCTGGTAACCATAACATTGTTTACTATGTCTGCAAGTCTGTTTCTGTTTTGTAGGTGAGCTCATTAGTGTCTTCTTTTTTCTTTTTTATCTGAGTTTATTTTGAAATAGTAAGTTACAGTTTGCTATGTTTTACGGTTCTGTGTTTGTGGTCTGTAGGAATGTTCTTCTGGATGTCAATCTCACTCTCAGCACTTTCTCCATGTGGTGGGGTCCTGTCCTGGAAGGGAGCCCTGACCTCAGTGTTGAGACTCACAGGCCATTGACAGCTCCAGTCTCTTCAGATCTTCTCTGCCTCTTACCCTCACCTGCAGCTGGAGTGGGCCAAACTCCACACATTTTCAACTGCTTTTGTCAAGTTGGCCTGTTGCCATTGCAAAAGAATATCTTTGGGTTATTTTGGCTTCTCCTGTCTTCATGTCACCAGCAATCTTTGTTGCTTTCTCTGTTTCTTTCCACACACATGTTGATGCTGTGCAGATTTTGTGGCTGTTTTGTGTTGTGTCTCCAATTGCTTATATTTTGAAGACCATGGAAATCCCTTGTTGCTCAGTATTGTTTGGTTTTTGGTTTTGCTATTTAGTCGTTTTGTTTCTTTTTCTGTGGGGATCCAGGGAGTTGCAAAGACTATTCTGTTGTTGCCATCTGCCCAGATCCTCTAGTCTTCTGATTTTGAATCTCATATTCTTTTCCTTATTTTATGTTAGTTTATGTCTTTGGTTAAAAAATCGTTTCCACATTGTTAGTGTTCTTCCTCTTGGTTGGCCCCGCCCCCTCTTGGCTTTCAGGGGAGAAAGTGATGATATATTAAGGAATAACATTTTTCTATGTAACTTTAACTGGTATCTCTAGGTTTTGTTGTAATATTATCTATTTCACCCATAAACTGTCATCAAACCTCTTAATGGTCTATGACCTACAAATAGAGTTAAATAAAACACTAGCTTCTGTCTTAATTTCTATATTATGTTTGTGCAGTGCTGTCGTCTTCTCATATAATTTAAATAAGTTATGCAGAATGCATCCTTTTTTATATCCCATTGATGGTTGGAAAATTCAGACTGCCCTTCAGTACTTTACCCCACCCCTAGAAAAATAGGTCTCATCTGCTTGTGTGTGTCTATAAGTTAGTGAGTGTGTTAAATCTATCACAGCATGAAATCACTTCAAGCGCTGAAAGACTATCTTAAAGAATTTAAATTGATTGCAGATGTTGGTGCAATTAAGCAGGCCTGATGAACTCAGAATCATGTTTCTCAGATTTGAATATGAATGCATTTAAAAAATTATGGTGATGTATTCCATGTAAATGGAGTTCATAGGCATCTGAGAATTTCTATCACCTTATGCTCTGAAATGGTTCAGCAATGTGAGAAGTGATGTGTGACCCCTTATGCAGATACCTGTGTTACTTAGAATGAAAATGCGTTATTCATCTTAAGTATGTTGTTCCGTGCCATCCTAAACCAACTAGAACTGACTTTGAATTATTATTTTCCTTCGTTATTTCATTTGTCTACCGATTTGTCTACCTTTTGTGCTTGTAATTCATTTGAAAATTATTCTGTAGACAGAGAAGGAAGTAAAATGTTCTTTCATTCCCATTTTTAAGGAGAAAAAGAGTATAACAAACAAGTTGAATGAGTTGGCTTAGATAATAAAAGCATAGGACTTTTTCCCTTGAAGTCAGACCTTTTGACCAGTAGAACTCTACCTAACTTTAGTTGCTTTGACTCTAAACTGCTGAAATGTAAAAGTTCTATTTATTACTTTAAAATATAACCTACTGGGTTGCAAGTTAGAAAGTGAATTCTGAAACAAGACCGTAACAAGATTAAGTAGAGTGTACAGTTTGTTCCTTTTCAATTTATTTCAAATTAATCTGTGCACATTAAGTAATTAAAGTCATCAATTTCAGTAACACATGGTAAAATGTTATGGACATTAGGACTTTATTATATATACACTAGTAAGATAAATTACAAAAATGGTGAGTAATTGTATTTAGATGCTATTTTTAAATACTAGGGATTACTGAAATATAGTAGAGTATAACATTAATGATTTGAAACAGGAACAAAGAATACATTATTTTTTTCTGGATGGTGTGAATTAAAGCTATGTTCTACAATATTTTATAAGGCTTATTTTACTCATCATGGCAGATTATAATTTGTTTTTAGGAGTTAAGAATCCAGCTTTGTTACTTGTAACTTTGTGATTTCAGAAAGTTCATTATCCCTAAGATTTAGTGTACTAAATAATAAAATGTGAGAGTCTTTGTATGGGATAGATAGGGCAATAAATAAAGTCTCTTAAGTTATCTTTAAGTCTCTTGATAAGTTCAGGTTATCAAAGTTTATACTAAAGTGTTAAAGGGGTTGGACGAATGCTACAGATGAAGTATTCTTAAATCTGATTGTACTGGAATAAAAAGTTGCATAAAAATTATTAAAGCTGGCGTCATAAAAGTACATACAGTATTTTTTCCTACTTAGAACATGAAAATATATGTCAATCTTTGGATATAGAGCCAAGCCTTTTCTTTGAGTAGGAATTGCTCCTACTTTGGTTTTTCCTGCAGAAGACTACTTGTGTGGCATCAGCTGTGATCACCACTTGTGTGTTTTAATTGGACCAAGAATTTTCACTTGTAAAAATGATGCAGGGAAAAAGGATGTGGGGCATGAGAAGGGCTGTTTCCTAGGCTTCGATTGACCCCCTGGGATGTGCCCCGCCAAGTGTGACTCCTTGGCTTTGTGCAAGAAAGAATTCAAGAGTGAGCCACAGTTGAGTAAAGGTAGATTTATTAGAGAGATACATCGAAAGGCAAGAGAAAGGCCACGAGGTATGGGGGTTGGGTGCTCAGATTAGAGTAAAAGTAGGTACATACTCCATAGACAGAGTGCAGGCAGTCTCTGAAGGGGGAGAGAGTGAGAGGGCGGCGGTCGCAAGGCACCATGTTGCCAGTTTTTATGAGCTCCGTGGCTTCACATGCTAAGAAGTGGAAGGACCAGTCTAATTAGTCTGGGGAAGGGGCTGGGATTCCCAGGAAGTGGGCCATTTCCCACTCTTTGACCTTTTGTGGCTATCCTTGGGACTGCCATGGCACCTGTGGGCATGTTATTCACTATGTTAATATATTACATTGTGTGTATAATGAAGCTCAAGATCAGCTAGAAGTCAGATCTCCCACCATCTTGAGCCTCAAGGCTACTGGGGGTTGAATCTTTCACCATTTTGATGTTAATTGCTGTAGCATTCCTTGAATGGCTGTGCCCTGCCCCCCTACCTGTCTCAAAAACAGTCTTAAGTTTTATGACATCTGTGTGATTTTTACAGTGTGCCCTTTTCACCTGTCTTGCCCATACCTAATTTGAGAACAAGTTTTTTTAAAGCAGCTCACCCTAATCTTGTTTTTTCCTAAGCATTTTAAATCATCACAGAAACATCTCTTTTCATTCTCATATATGATTACATTAAACAAGAACAGGTATTATCATACTTCATAAACTGTTTGGGGTTTATTTAAAAGAGTCAACTCTTGGTATTTACAGAATTCAATTCATAAGAGTAGTTATGTGTTAGCCTACAGCATACTTTGGGCAACTATCACTGTATGTTACAGAATAATGGAAAGCCTGATACTGGACGTCTTTCTCTAACACCCTAAAGAACTCACACTTTGGTGAACTTTTTTTTTTTTTTTTCATTCCTTTCTCTAGTGGGCTCATAGAAATAAAATTTTCTGTAACTTGTTTTATTTTTTACCCTATTTAATTGTTCTGCCTTCTGTTAGAAATGACTGATTGAACCCCAAGTGACTCAGAAAAACAAGAATATATTGGCTCAAGCATCTGAGAAGCCCTGGAGTACATTGGCTTCAGGCAGGCCTGGATCTAGGTTCTCAGATGCCTTAAGACTTAAGTCTTCCATTTCCCTCAGTATTGTTCCATTCTGTCTTGGCTACATTCATGCAGGTTCTTTCCATGGTATATCTGGATGGTTAACAGAAGCTTCTGACTTAACTCCTATATTTTAGGTTAGTAGTCTCCAAAAATTTTTGATCACCTACCCTATCAATTTAAAAAAAGCTGATCATATATGCCACATATGTTTATTATAAACATGTCCATTGTATTAGTAGTTCATATATAATATACATTAATGTATTAATATTTTACCCTAGCAATAATAGGAATTAAAAATATCATTAAGATATAGATCAAAATATCAATATTTCGCTAGAAAATGTTGCCATATTCACAGATCCATTTGGATTTTCTTTTTTTGTTTAGTTTTCATTGTACTTTAGCTATGCTAGATTCATGAAAGACAGATAAATGTGCCCTTTTTTTGCTCAAATATTTTTATACAACCTACAAGTTACTTGAGTATTATTATGAAATTTTCTGGACTTGGTACCTTTTTAAAGTAAGTTTTTAACTTTAAAATTTCTTTTATCAGTTTTCTTCTTATAATTATACTCCTGCCCCCCCCCCCCATTTTTAAATGTCCTTTTAATTTTAAATTACCCATTATATTCTCCCTCTTATAATGGAATCTGTCATACCCGCTCAGGAGTGTTCTGGGAGCACACAGAAACATGCAGTAACCATTGTTTGTGGGGAACCTGTGTTCCCCAGAGTTCGTGTTACTTCCCTCTTGTCCACATCAACTCTTTCTTGTTCTTGCCTGTACTGATTCCTCTATTCTTGTACTGCTAACCAGCTCCCACCCTCCATTTAGCCACATTTAATTAAAGACTCAGTGTGAATGTGCTATTTTGACCCCAGCATTGCCACCGTCTTTGCCAATTTGGTTAGTGCTTGAGGGCCTGAGAAGATTCCATGTGCCCGAGCTCTGCCTTTGTGTGCTGTACAAGGAGGAAAAAGACATAAAGACATGCATCGAGGTCATGTGTCATCTGGACAAGGTAGATGCCTTTGTGACAGTGTTATCTTTGTGAATTCATGATTGTCCCCACTTGATGGATTTTGAAGGCTCACAAGCTTGATTGGTCAGGGTGCTAAGACTCGGTATGTATTTGGTGGGCAGGTATGCAATCTAAGCTACTAGAGACTGATGTGTTAAATTGCAAATATCACTTTAATAATTCACAATCAGAATGCTATTATTAAGGGGAAATTTTTTGTATTTTCCACTCTCTTTGTAGGCTAGTCTATATAGGATGGCAGGTGACAAGAGAGTTGCTTACTTGGTTTGTTGCATGATCCACTGTGAAGACAATGGAATGTGTACCCATAGCATCCTGCACTTTTCCTATTTTAACTGTTCTCATACTTCATGTAGGTATCCAGTGTGAATTAATGTCATAGACTAGAAGCTCTGTGAAGGCAGGGAATACATGATGCAGCAAAAACTAGATGATTGTGTTAATGTGCCTGACACCTCCCTTTACTGGCGAGTCTCAGTGGGACTCTGCAGAGCTTTGCGTCTCTAGACACGTATGCAGGTAGCCGTGCTGGCTACTTCATTCTGTAGCACATACTCACTATTGTTTGAGTACCCTGAAATTGCTGAGGCCATACTATTTATTGTAATTAAAATAAATTCATTTCATGTTGAGGTCACACTTGATCTTGGTGCACATGTATAATCTCTTGGGTCATTTTAATAGAAGGCTCATTATCTGTTATATTTAGATTTTTCCTAATTTGTTATCTAAAGTTAATTGTAATTTAAAATGTGGGTGTATCTTAACAGTTGGCAAAATGTATCTCCTTTGAGATACACTTCTTACCTGGTTATCTTTTAGAGGAGAATGTGACAGGAACTGATGTCTTCATTTTACTTTCTCAGTAAGTATTTTTATTTTTATAGCTTTTGATCTTTATACATTTCCCCCTGTCATTTTTGAAAATTTTCATAGGGCACAAAGGCTGTTTAAATAATCAAAATGATTAGAAATTCTAAGATCAACTTGTTTAGTAATCAAGTAACATTCTAAGTATCATTCATTTATTCAGATGCTCAAATTTTAAATTATTAAAATCAAAAGTACAACTTAAAAAACTAGAGTATCACTTAATGAGGTGGTCTTCAATATGGAATAATTTCTTACTATCTTATTGCTTTGTCTGTTTTTTTTTAAACTGAAAAAGGGATATGATTTCTAAATACTTTTCACATTAAAAGTTCTGTAGAAGGAATGGTTTTCTTATGAGATACGATCAGAATTCAGATATCATCTTGATACAAAATAAAAATGAAAATGAATGAATAGAATGATTGTAAGTAATTATTTACTTTTGTATAAAGCTTATCTAAAATTAACAACAAGGCAGGGTGGAATAGCTCAATGGTAGAGTATGTACTTAGCATGCATGAGGTCCTGGGTTCAATCCCCAGTACCTCCAATTAAAAAAAAAATTTAATAAACCTAATTACCCCCCCAAAAAAACTTGAAATCATAATAAAAGATAAATTAAAAAAGAAAACAATAAAATCTAAGAATGTGACTAATGGAAAGTGCACTAAATATGGGTATTTAAAAATATAACAACTTTAAGAATCTTTTTTTCTTCAAAACTAATGCATTGTTACAGAAAATCTAGGAATTATAAGGTTATCTTAAAGAGAGAAAAAAAGAAATACTACCAACCCATGACAAGGTGTTCAGCTACAATATTAAGGCTGTTTTGATTCTGAGAAAGTCTAAAAAGGAATCATTATAACATTAAGACTAAGGTTTCTGAGGCAGAAATGTTAAATATGACTTCTACTGTGTCAGTGTTTTGGCAGAAGTCCAAAGACTTAAGATAGTGGATGCCAGAACAGTGTGCCCTGAAAAAAGATCATGAAACTGATTGTGCTACCATTAGCTCATTCACTTCCATGCTATATAAGATTAGGTTCATAAATATGTAAAAAATAGAAGATTGATAGAGAGGCTTTCTTTGGAGAGACAGGTGTCAGCTAAGGCATTATCTCCAACACCTTTTGAGGGAGTAGAACCAAATGAGTGGACATTTGGGGGGATCGCTGAGAAGTTGACTGTATCCCTTCCAATTTAAGGACACAGGGATTGGAAACTGACTATTTGCAAATGGTCAGCTATAAAGGCAAGACGCTACATGAGCTGCCTTGGTGGCAGAACGAGGAGAAAAGATTAGAATTATTGTTGGAACAGGTTGAACTTGCACCAGAACATTGAGTGGATATGGACCTCTCAGAAGGGAGTTGCCTTCGAGTTGTCTTGGAAGGGGCCACCCTCCCATGCAGTGAGAGAGTCTGTGAAGGGTGGACTGCCAAGTCTCAGCAAGATTGTCTCTGAGGAACCCGCGAACATATCCCACAGAAGAGGGACTATTTGCATAGCAGCCACATCCAGAGAACAGTGGCACCGGAGTTCAATGGTGATGCCTGATTCCAGCAGTTTTCTACATCTTAACTTTCTTTCCTCCTTACTCCCTTCAGCTCGGAGGATGCTGGAGGAAACCTGGTGAGGAAGGATGATGGAATTGAAGGACAAGGTGAGAAAATAGTGAAGATTCACAGCCCTGTTCAACATTGCAGATTTCCTAGTCTGAGTGAGGACCACCCTGAGGAGAGGGAGGAACTTTAAGTTAGTTAAGATTGAAGTTTTAAAAAAAATACTTATTATTTATTTTTAAATATGGATTGAACCCAGGACCCTGTGCATGCTGAAAACATGCTCTACCACAGAGCTATATCCTCCCCACCAAGATTGAAGTTTTCATATTAGACCTGTCTCTTCAGAAAGAAAAACTCATCCTTACTAGCCTGGATAAGTTACATGGAATGTAGAATACTGAAAATAATCTTGCAGTGAGACAGTGTTTTCAAGCAAGTTTAAATCCAAGAATTATAAAGGAAAGGATGGGTAATTTGTTAATATAATGATTAAAAACTTCTGTGTGGTCAGGGACAGGGAGAGGGAGGGTATAAACATAAAGTTAGAAGAAATAAAAACCTGGAAGAAAGAATTTGCTACATATCACTCATATGTAAAGACTGACTATGAATCATTTGAAAGAGCTGAATAACTCAACAGGAAATTTTTTACTTAATATGAGTAGGCATTTTACCCAAGAAAAATACGAACAGCAAACAGCCACTTGAAAAGATGTTCGTTCTATCTCAATATGTAAATTAAATAGGTAGGTAGAGGATTTTTCGTCTGTCAAAATAGTAAAGCTAAAAAAGAGGGTGCTGACAGTAAGTGTTTGGTGAGGGTATAGAAATACAAAGCAATGTAACCTTTTTGGAGTATAATTTGGCAGTATCTATCAAAATAAAAAATTTGCATACCCTCCTGATCTAATGATCCCACTATTTTGAACCTATTTTTGTAACAATAGCTTGAATATATAAAGATCTGTATATGAAGTTACCTCTTGTAGTGCTGGGTGAAATACCAAGAAATTTAAAACAACTGAAATACCTATCAGTGGAGGAATGATTAAGGAATTTGCAGCACATTGATGTGTGATCAGTAATACAGCTATTAAAATGAATGCGTTACATATGGGGAAAGTTAGCTGATGTAAAAAACAGTATAGAAGCATATGCATGGTACAAACAAATTTTTGTTTGAAGAGAGTTGTTGTGTGAGGACATACACACGTGTGTGAATGAGTAGGCACCTGTGTGTCGTTACCCATTTAAAGGACAACTCTTGATGGATTCGGACCAAGCTTGTTAAGAGCATTCACAGTTGTCAGTTTGGTCTAGAATTGGCGAACATGAGGCAGGGCTTCCTGCTTCCTCATATACTTGAACAAAAAGGAGTAGTGGGATTATGGGTGACCTGGATTTTTATATTTTTGTGTGTTCCTCAAGATCAACAGGTTTTTTTTTTTTTTTTTTTCCCCTTTGACAAAAAGCAAAGAGGATGGTGTGTGGGGCAGAGTGGGACAACCATCTACCAGATTACATCTGAATTTTGGATATGGCTAGATGCCTGCTCCTTGGTTGTAGGCTGCGGCAGTCCATTCTTTCTTCTTCTATGTGCAGGAAACTTGGGGAAGCTAATGTGAGGAAGACAAGGTCTCAGGTACGTCAAGGAGCTCACAGTTTAGTAGAAACAAAATGTATCAGCAGATGAGAGGAGTGCAGGGGGATACATGGCCCTAAGTGCGTGGTGAAGTGCTGGATTGTCACCTGCAGCCGCGTGGAGACTGCCTCATGCTCCGCCTTTGAAGGTAAACGGGGAGACCCTGGGCTTTCACTAGTCTGTCTGGCAGCCCGAGCAAGGCAGCAGGCTGCCCCTCCTGTGGCCTCCTTTATCCAGGTTTTCAGTATTGGTACCAGAAACTGTCTTTTTCGGAATAATATTTTCATAGCAGAAACAAAACTCTGATGTTGTTGCTAACAAAGAATACCATTTTGTCTTGTTTACCAAGTTATTTTGCCATGGTGCAGATGGCCTGATAACATGGACCACATTTCAATTAGGAAAATAAAAACAAATCAACCTAGCTAATAGTATGCTGTTTGCAAAGCTTTTAAATGCAACTTGGAATAGCACACCGATTCATTTGACATTCTTGTAGTAAACTGGCACTCATTTAATAATCACTTTTATTTACAGAACTTGCATTTTGGAAACATCTGGATAAATCTATGAATAATTCAAATGTTCAGTTTGTGATCATTGCCAAATAGTGTTTATTAAGCATTTTCCTATGCGTGACAATGCTGGATGATATAAATATGATAATAAATGAAAAATATAGGAAACCTTGGAGACTTGACTTATAAGAGGTGTATTACTACATTAAAATATATGAAAAGAATTATTTATATTTGAAGCATTTCATGTGGTTTCTCTGTCTCCCTTAGAATTTATTATTACCAAAATTGATTTTTTTTCAATGTGAAAAATTAGAGGGCTAGATCTGATAGCATCTAAGTTACTTTCCATTTCTGAAAACTCTTTGACTCCTTCCTTAGTAAGAAATGTTCCTCATTTACAATCCCTGCTTTCAAAAACTTGATGTCTTCATCTTAATATGTTTTCAAAAGTAATATATAATCATTGCAGGAAACACATATAAGCCAAAAGGAAGAAAATAAAAACCATCCATAATTTCTTCACCAGAGAAAACTGTTGTTAGACAATTTTGGTTACTTTCATTCAGAATGGAAAATGAGGTTGAGGATATTAACCTCAAAAGGTAGTTGTGGAAAGTAAATGAAATCCTGCATGTCAGTGTGTGGCATGTATGTTAGGTAAAGCATCTAGCAATACTAAGGAAAGGTACGTTCTGTATTTTTAAAGAGTCTGCCTTATTTCCGATATTTTTATTTTTTATTTTAGTAGTGTCCTAATTATGTTCCAACTTCCTTTATTCTGAGACTTGATAGAGACCCTTAGCAACTGTAACTTATTATAAGTAGTATAAGATACTCTTTGTAAGAAATACTTTTTTTGTCTAAGTGGTTATTTTTTTTTTTTTGGTATTATCCAGTATCTCATTTCAAAGAAAAATATTCATGTTTATATAGATAAAATTTCAGTCTGATAGCATACTTACTTTTAGAGAACAGCAATAAGTCTATATTTTTCCCTGAAATTCATGAAATTGGCCATGGCATGCCAGAGATTAGTTCTCAGATTCATAGGTATAAAGACATGATTGAAAACTTCTCAGTGAAGGTAACTTAGCAATAGAGAGTGGTGATGGAGCCAACGGTGAGAGCCTCTTGTTAAGTGGATGGAGGAGGAGAAATCCAGTAACAGGTTCTGAGAAGGTGCTACCGCTGTATCTCCATCTACAGATGTAAGACATACAGCTAGAGGAGAGTGAGATGGGAGAGTCTGGGAGAGGTACAGGTGGAAAAATACAAAAAAATTGTTCTGCTTCAGGGAGACTGGCAGAAGGACACTGAGAAGAGACATGGATTAGGAGTTCCCTGATGGTCATTTGTGAGAGGAACTCTGGGAGAAGGTTTACAAGGGGTCAAAGTAACCAAATCTATGAAGGGTTAAGAAGCGAATGTGTATTGAGGAAGAGGGGATAGTGAGTCCACACCACACTTGCCAGTTTTTCAGTGGTGATAGAAAAGAAAGAAGTGAATTACTAGCCTGAAGGGAAGCAGAATTGAGGGAGGTGTGGGTGAGAGGGTGGGTCTGGTTGAAAGGTTTGTAGAAAAGGAATCACTGCAGAGAGAGAGGGAAATAGGTGCTGGGATTAGGCTGATGGCTTAGTGTTAAAAATTGTAAAAATAAGGAATCATACATGTCCCTCTGGGCAGGGAGTCTGGTAAAGTTAGAAGAAAAATGGTTTTCTTGATGGAAGAGGAAAGTTGAGTGAATTCATGGTGCCTAGTTTCACTATTTTAGTGAATTAAGGGCAAAGTCATGTGTTAAGAGTAGGGCAGAGCTACGGGTAGAGTTTTGAAAAGAGCTAATAGGTTTTGAACAGGTACTGAAGGATGGAATATGAGTAAACATATCTGAAAGCTAGCTTGAGGGACCAGTTGAGTTTCGAAGATATAAACAAATACTAATGCAGAATAATGGTTCTGAAATTCTCTTTAGTGCAAGAACCTTTTTGTAAAAATGCAGTTTTACATAGCCCTTCCCACTTCCCCATCATATCCCAAAGGTAAAAGTGCGTCCGTTCTGTTAAGAGTAGAGGACCTTAGAGACCATGGTTAACCATCCTGGGTTCAATTCTTACCACGTCTACAGAGGCCTGGAGTTCCAAGGGATACAGTAGAGCCTGTCCTGATAGGGGACAGGTAGAAGGCACGCAGTAAAGGAATATGATCCAGATAAATTAGAACTCTGACTACAGATAGGTCAGAACAATTTCCATCTCGCAGATGGTACCAATTTAGGTGACCCTGAGGTTAAGTCCTGGCCGAGGAGCAGGTGAATACCAGGAGGTCAAGAAAGAAGCTAGAGCACACGCCTAGGAAATCAGCCAAGAAAGAAGCAACATGTGCATCTGAGGGGTTGATGTTAAGCAAGGTTTCTGGGAGCCAAAAGAGACGATGAACAAAAACAGGGTAGTGGATGAGGTGAATATCACATGACTGGCTCCTGTCCTGTTCTTGTTCGCCCATGGGGCCACTGGGTCTGGATAACTGAGTGTGGTGTGTGTGTTGGGAATGAAGTCTGGGGACTAAAGGCAAATGCTACTTCTGGGTTTGAGTGTGGCTGTTGCTGGGAAGGGGTGTTTGGAGGCTTCCTCAAGATCCCGTTTATCCCATTTCATGGGCACTGCAAATAGCACCGGATGCTCCAGTGAGTCTGCTGCCGCCTTCAGGGGTGACTTCTATAGCTCATAGAAGGAGTTGCAATCACCCGTACAGTTGTGTAAATCCAGTGTGAGCTTTGTTCAAATTTCTAGAGATCTTGAGAGGGGTTCATGGCTCTCTTTTTGCCCAGAGTCGGAGAGGTCCTGTCACACGCCCTCCTTGCTGAGTCTGACTTCTCACACCTTTCCTCCAAGCACCAGATGATCTCAACAAGGGGCATTTGAAGCAGCATAACGTTGACATACATTTTGCCTTATCTGGTTGTTATCAAATGGTTATAAAGCAGTCCAACTTTTTTCCCCTCATCTTCCTCTGTTAAGAGGAAGAATGTTGGAATTATATATATAGGAACAAAGCCTTCAGGAATCTAGATATTAAAATGAGAACAACCGTGGAAGATTTTAAGTACTTTCTGAAATTAAGTATTAGCCATTGTATCCATAACTTTCTAGCCCAGTATCTGGAAGTGAAGCTTACCTCACTTATGGTATAAAAAGATAGAAAATTCAAAGGCTAAGAATTGTGTGAAATTGTGTGCTAAGAAAAAGACACATTTATCAAATGGAAATTCTTAAGTGTTTTATTACTGTAGTTCTTAGGGGTAATTTAAATAATACTGTCAATTATACATAAATTTCAAGAGCTTTAGCTATTGTGCATTAAGAAATAATTAGATTCATTTTTCTTAAACTATGTAGTGATATTTCCTTTGTATAAACATGTGGAGACTTAGGCACACTGATGTGGGTAGTGAGAATGGGAGATAATTTATATAGTACTGATTTTCTGATACTGGCATAAAACCCATAATGTATCAAACTTAGTGATTCATTTGGGTAAGAACATCACAGTATGAATCAAATTTCTTTTAGTTGTTGCTGATAGAAGCCCAACTTGAACTAACTTGAGCAAAATGGCAATTCGTTGACTCTGGAAGGGAAGAGATGACTGGAATGAAGGTCTTAAGCCAGGACCTTCTCTCTCCTTTCCCTTGGCCTCTGAACATTGGTGTCGCCTTCTGACTGCAGAATAGTTTTCTCCCAGAAAGGGAAACTTGGAAACAGTAAAAGAAAACATAAGCATAATCAACTATGTAAAGAAGAAACTGTTTGTATTGCAGACTAAGCATAGGCAAAAGACAATAGATATAGTAAAATATATTTCTAATGATTTTTACAAAGAGTTAATATCTGGATCCTACAGTGAGCTTTCATGAGTTGACTATAAGAAAGAATCCAATAGAGAAATGGGCTAAGGATCAGAAAAGACAGTTTAAGAAGAACAAATACAAAAGATAAATGTAAATATTTGTAGTTATGGATAGTCAAAGTAACTTTATACCCATCAGATATTTTTACTATTTTAGTGGGAATGTGAGGAAAAATACCTTCATATGTTGCTAATGGAGCTGTAAAATAAGTACAATATTTTTGGAAAGCAACCTGAAATTCCTTTTAAAAAGGAAAATAAACATGCTCTCTGACCCAGGGGTTCTACTCCTGGGAGTCTGTGACAAGAAACAAAGGGACTGATACATGAGGACACATGCACAAGGATGTGTCCTTTGCTATGATTCTCACTATGTTAAAACCTGGAAACAGAAGGCAGTGGCTAAACAAATTGTTATTATCCATATCATGGAGTAGTATGCCAATATTAAAAAGAATGAATTGGAGTTGTAGTAAATAATTTGAGAAACTTCTGTGAGGTATAAATCAAGAGAAAAGCAAGATGCAGAAAATTATGGAAGGTGAATAAATCTCAGCAGTGTTCTCCTAGGGCAGTCTACTCAGGCAATAGAAATAAAAGCAAAAATAAACAGATGGGACTGAGTTAAACTTACAAGCTTTTGCACAGCAAAGGAAACCATGAGCAAAACAAAGAGACAATCTATGGAATGGGAGAAAATATTTGCAAAAGATGAGATTGACAAGGGTTTAATTTCCAGAATATATAAACAGTTCATAGAACTTAATAAGAAAAAAATAACCCAATCCAAAAATGGCCAGAAGACCTGAACAAGCAATTCTCCAATGAAAACATATGAATGTCCAGTAGGCACATGAAAAAATGCTCAATATTGCTTAATTATCAGAGAAATGCAAATCAAAACTACAATGAGGTATCACCTCACACCGGTCAGAATGGCCATCATTCAAAAATCTGCAAATGATAAATGCTGGATAGGGTGTGGAGAAAAGGGAACCCTCCTACACTGTTGGTGGCAATGTAGTTTGGTGCAGCCATTATGGAAAACAGTATGGATATTCCTCAAAAGACTAAAAATAGACTTACCATATGATCCAGCATTCCCACTCCTGGACATATATCCAGCGGGAACCTTAATTCAGAAAGACACCTGCACCCCAATGCTCATAGCAGCACTATGTACAATAGCCAAGGCATGGAAACAACCTAAATGTCCATTGACAGATGACTGGATAAAGAAGTTGTGTATTTATACAGTGGAATACTTCTCAGACATAAAAAAGAATAAAATGCCATTTGCAGCAACATGAATGGACCTGGAGACTGTCATTCTAAGTGAAGTAAGCCAGAAAGAAAGAACAATACCATATATCACTCATATGTGGAATCTTAAAAAAAAAAAAGACACAAATGAATTTATTTACAAAATAAACAGACTCATGGGGTAGTTATGGGGTGAGAGAGGGAAGCGGTGGGAAAGGATAAATTGGGAGTTTGAGATTTGCAGATACTAACTACTATAAAATAAACAAGTTCTTACAGTATAGCACAGGGAACTATATTCAATATCTTGTGGTAATTTATGGTGCAAAAGAATCTGAAAACGAATATATGTATGTTCATGTATGACTGAAGCATTATGCTGTACACCAGAAATTGACACAACATTGTAAATTGACTATACTTCAATAAAAAATATATATACAGAAAAACAGAATATTATGCGAGCTGATAATATTAAAAACATGTTTTCACCTGTACAGTTGTGTATGTGTACATACAAATATATGCATATATATAATAGGAAATTACATGAACATGGGTTAAAATATGGAAGGGAATATATACCAGGATTTTTAGATAGATTACCTCATGATGGGAAGTGGGGAATAGAGCAGCTGTGTAAAAAATTTCACTTTTATTGGGTATATGAGAAGTTATACACACACACAAATGAATAAAGAAATTAAAGAGTTTTAAAAGTTATGAGAACCATATTAAGAAGACAATACAGATTTGATTATACTCAGAAATTATATTAAAGGATTATAGAATCTCATTATTTTTCAAAGTTTTTAAAATTGAAATAAGTTGATGTACAATATTATTTTTCAAGTGTATGATATAATGACTTGATATTTGCATACATTATGAAATGAACACCATGATAAATCTAGTAACCATCTGTCCCCATACAAAGTTATTACAAATTATTTTCCATGTTCCTTATGCTGTATATTACATCCCCCTGACTTATTTATTGTATAATTGGAGGCTTTTGCTCTTAATCCCCTTCACCTATTCCCCCCTACCCCTTGCCCCAATCCCTTCTGCAGAATGCTGTGTTTAAATCCCACTGCTCAAATTCAAGTAGTTGAGAAACATTGAAGACTCTGACCTTTGGGCATAAATTGAAGACGACTAATAGATTTACTGTTAAGGAAATAAACTTGAGGGAATGACATATCTTAACCACTTTTGTGTCTTCTCATCCTAGCAAGGGGTCTGCTAACTGTAAATCTATATCTGACATTTAATAAATATTGAATAAAGAAATACATATGCCTAATTAATATCTTTCTCACACACGTCAACACATACAGACATACTAGGTGTGTGCTAGCATGCCTGCACGTTTTCTCTCTCTATATTTATAATGCTTAATAAATATTGGTTGAGTATTGGAAGATGCAGATTAAAAGAGAATCAGACTTTCAGTAAGAAAATACTTTTTAAAAATGTAATTTAGGATACTGATTACATACATGTAATAAGCATAAAACTCGTAGGAAAGATCTTCAATTCACTGTCACTTTGCCATGTTTAAGTTAACTTGTTACTTAATATTGAGATGAGTAGGAAGTGAGATGTTTGGTTGACAACCAATCTAAAATGAATACAAGCTATTGCCAGATGAAGATGAAAGAAAAGTCAGTTTGTTTTAGATTTTTAAGTAATTGGAAATTAACATGCTATTGTCCCATTCTGATTTTCACAAGAACTCCAGTTTCGCTGATGGCAGGGATTGTGTAATTGTTATCTTGCCTCCATCTAACCCTGAATGTGGCGTATGCACAGTCATTGATGTATAAATCGATGATTTATAACTACATATGTGCCAAACACAAATTAGCCTAGCACAGTGAATTTTTCATTAGTGTTCTAGAGTCAGTTTCTTTGTCACATTTAGTGACATTGCATTGGTTGGTAGTAATCGGCCATCTGGGAGTATTTACATCCTGTAGATTGGTCAGTACTACTGGAAGTTGTTTTTCTTTTCCTGAGAGGTTGTTGTTAAACATTTACTGCCACACCACTGTATTTAACTATGAATTATGACCTGTGATAAGGTAACTGTGAAAATGGGAATACAAATTAGATCTTCCAGAATTTAGCTATTTTCATCAGGAATTAGCTAAGTGTAATATATAATTTATAACATACAGCATACTTGCTTTTCTCAAACTTCAATAATTTTGTTTTATGCATTCTTATTTAAAAATTCAAGTGAGAGTTATTCCTGTTACATTTGGGTGTGGTAGTGCCTCAGTGATAACCCGATTTAGTTTTATGCTTAATGAGTGGCTTATTGCTTTTGATACATATCAGTGAATAGGAATAGTATTTAAAATTATATTCCTGTAAATTTATACTATCTACTTGAATTTTCTTAGCCTATTTACAAAGAAATATGTTTTATTAAAAATGTTAACATTTTATTTTGCTACAAATAACAATTTGTAGGGAATGTGTAAGTTTCTGCAGATCATCATGAGAGCTATTCATCATTCTGAAATATATCAATCAAAACAGAGATTATATAAAAGCCTATTCAAGACCACTGTATTTTCTCACTGGTTTTCTGTTGACAGATTAGATGTTTAGCTGCCCTTTTCCTCTTTCCATACCTGAATTTGTACAGTTCTTCATGGAGCATTGCTTTTTTCGCTCAAAGCTGTGATGAGTGGACTTGACCCTCCTCTTTGTTAGCAGTGATGACAGTGCTAGTTAATGACAGGGGTTGGGAAGAGAGCCTATTTATAAACTATTCTGGCAATTTATAAAAATTGTTTTTAAAGATGAAGTCCAGAGATGAAAAATATGTTGATGGATTGACATGGGGCCGGTCTGCAAGTCCTGATCTTTACTTTGAGTTGTTATAATAACAGTATATCTCTTAGAATAATAGAAATGTTTAATTTCTCATTTACTCAACCGTTCATTTTTTTTTTTTTCTTTAAAGAAATATTGCTGTGTGTCCAGCACTGTTCTAGGCAGTCGGGATATTGTGAACAAAGCTGACCACATCTCTGCTCTCTTATAGCCTATATTTTAGTAGAAGAGACAGACAGTCAATAAATATGTAATATAAGATCAGGTCTGGGAACACAAGGAATTTTTTTTTTCCCATTCATAATACTTTTGCTTAAATTTTTCCAGAGTACCCCGGGTTGAGAATCTGACATATTCATCCTTTCTACCAGGACAGACATTCTTATTTATCCATGTGGTTCATGAGGGGGCAGTGCTTGGTAGATACCTGAAAAAAAGGTTTAGGAGGTAATTGAAAGGAAATACACTGAATCACTTTCTAAGTAATAATGATACAGAAACTACTCTGGAAAGGAAGGAATCGCCTACCAAATTGCTAAAAACTCCCAAGAATATATTTTTAAAACTTAGTAAGGATTTTTGATGGTTCTGTTCATTTCACTATTTTTGACATATAGAACATTGCTTGCATGTAAGAGATGCTCGGCAAGTATTGTTGAATGAATGAATGAATGTGTTTAACTATATTATTTTAACCAACTGCCCCAACATAGTTTTGATCAAGGTAGGATTTTTAAATTTGTGAAATGGTTTGAGTTCCTACTTTCTGGGATGCATATAAAGATGAACCCAACATTTTTCTTATTCCCAAGGAGTTTATAATCTGGTAGGAGTCATTAAATGTTATACACATGTTAAGGAACCAGGTAGAATAATTAAAGGTGCAGTAGGAGAAATAAGTGAATAATAAAGTGGGAATTTGGAGATCAGGATTGCCTCCTGCTGAGGTGGTTAGAAGAAGTTTCCATATGAAGATGGCATGAGTAGGAATGAAGGACAGATAGGATTTAAAGATTTGGGAGTGTAGGGATGTGGAGGTCTAGCAGGCTGTAGAAGTCACACCAGCAAAGATGCCTGGGGGAAACAACAGTGTGTATGCATGGATTGGGAAGTCGTTCACTTTGTAGTGAAGTTCCTAAGAAAGAAGATACGAGGTTGAAAAAAAGTAGATTTGGAAAAAAATTTTTTTTTTTGGTGGAGCATTGATAATTTTTGAGAAGAGTGGGATGGTTAGAGAGAGGGTCCTTTGTGTCTTAACAGGAGAAATGATTCTTCTGTATTTTTTCTTTTAAGTGCTTCAGAGATAGAACAAGTTAGGCTTCCTTAGTATGAGGTGAACTCACTTTTGTGACCAACTCTAGGAACTCTTTCTAGATCCTTCCTTCCTTCCCTTCTTTCTTTTCCTTTCCTTCCTTCCTTCTTCCCTCCCTCCCTCCATCTCCCTCTCCCTCTCCCTTTCTCTGTCTCTTCCTTTCTTTTTAAGGTTATAACAGAACTAAGATGAATTCTTTCTTACCAGTTCGTCTGAACGGCCTTGTCCCTCTGACCTTCTAAGCCCTCTTAGCGGCTCACATTTCCGCCTTCCTCACTGCTGCTGGAGTATCTTTCTAACAGACACCCCGTGGTGCTTTGTTTCAAATTCTGCAGTGTCTCCCTTTTATATGTAGGTTGAAGTCTACTGCCCTTGGTATGAGCTAGGTGCCTTTCCCATTCTGGTTCCTGTGTCTTTTCTGCCTCCATTCTCTCTGCTCCCTACACCACCTGAGATGTAACTGTGCTGTTGCTGAAGTGCACCGGCTCTTTTACCCAACTGTGTTGTCTGTGTTATTCTGCCTTACACTACCCATCCTTCAGGACTTGGTTCTTGAATTCTCTCTCCGGGAAACCTTCCTGATTACCCAGGTGACAGTTGGGACATCCCTCCTCTGCTCACTGAGAGTGGATTCATATCCAGGCTCCCCATCTTTTAGCTGTGTATAGATACTCACTCTCACCTGAGGATGAGCTCCTCGTAGGCAGAATTTTCTCTTACTTGATTTTGAGTCTTGGTGTTCATCATAATGATTAATACATAAAAGATACTTACTATGGTTTGTATTGAATCAATCCACTGGATGGATAGTTAGGTGTGATAGAACATCCTAGAAATTGTAAACTTATAAAGTTGTTACCATGCTGCTATGAAAATTTTTAAGCTTTTGTGGATGTTCTTAGCAGGAGCATAGTAGTTGCTCAGTAAATCCAGATCCATTACCCTGATTACCCTCTCATTTATTTAAGAGGCATTTATATAGTATGTGCTTAGAACATAATAATGCCAGGGATTCTGGGAAATACAAAGAAATATGAAACATTTTCAGCCTTTATTTATATCTGTATACTTAGTTACCAGGAGGCTGGACATCTAACCCCTTTTTGACTTCTATTGCTTCTCTTCATTTTGGTGATTTCATTAGTTCATGTTGCTCCCTCCCTCACTCACCCTGTAGGCTATGGGTCCTTCCTTCCCTTCCTTTGCTTTGATTTATAAACTGCACGGCTTTAAAATCCAATTTAAAAGAAGGGAATATAGGCTTATTATGACAAAATCAGACAGTACAGGGTATATTTCAGTTGTATTTCAGTTTCCCAGCTTCCTCCACTCCAAACACTCTGGAACTGTTTTACACTGAGGAAACCAGAGTTCAGAGTGGGATGCGATTCTGATGCAAAGATCTTGTTTGTTCCTCTCTACTATTTCTTTTTGTCCCATATGTGGCTGTTAATATTATTTATATGAAGAATAGTCTGAGAAGTATATTAAGTTTTGTGCTGTTGTATGTTTTCGAGCTTTTTACTAACATAAACAGATTAGATTTGTAGGCTGGCATGTGTATATGAAGAGGCGGGGTGGTTTTCTTCTATAAATCAAGAAGAAGAAAGAAGAGACAAAGGAAGATGGGCTTACACTATATAAATGTAACGGTGACACTTGAAAGTACTACTCAGAATTGTGGAGGCAAATAATTGTGCAATTACCTGGAGAGATGGAAAAACAAATTGCCTAATTTTAAAGACTGGAACAGCTGGTGTTTTCTACACCACACCCCCAACTCCGACCCCCTGTTTTTTGGTAAATGTCCAATGAAGTTTTGTTGTCGTTTTTCTTCCTACATAAACATAATCAACACAATAAAGAAGATAATGAACCAATGACTAAGAGCATCAACACATTTTTTTCTGTCTGTTCAGATGTGCCAAATAGATCTTTATCCTTCATTGAACCATCAAATAGAGACTGGCAAATTAGAACATCCATGTTTATTTAATCAGCTCCCTCCATCCCCAACTTGGGCTTTTTTTTCCCCAGTTCCAAAAAAATATACTGAAGATGCTAAATGAAAACAAGTGGCCTTATTTGAGATAGTGTAACTTTTTTCATTTAATTTGATTTTTTAGCAAGGAAATATACAATATGGGGTTTTAAATGGCATGTTTTAAAACCTTAAGAAATTCAGTTTGAATGTACCTATCTGACCTTAGAAATAATGCAAAGCATAAATATTAGTAAGTTTGAAGTTTTTTTTAGTGCTTTACATCCTAAGTCCACATATCTTTAGTGTGGAGCTGGATAAGCTACTGTACAGTGGGCACACCTGTGTAACCAGGGCTCAGCTGGGGAAGTAGGACAGTGCTAGCAAGTTCCAATGTCCTGGTCACTGCCCTCCCTCCTCCCCCAAATAATTCTCGTCCTGGCTTTCTAACACTACAGATTTACTTTTTTCTGTTTTATAAATGTTTTTAAAATGTATTGTGGTAAATTTTATATGAAATTCATCATTTTAACCATTTTGAAGTATACAGTTCACTGGTGTTTAGCATCTTCAGAATGCTGTGGAGCCATCGCCACTGTCTAGTTCCAGAACATTGTCATCAGCCCCCAAAGGAAACCTCATGCCCTTTAAGCCATCACTCCCATCTGTCCCCTTCCCCATATGTTTGACCAACAGAAACCCTTTCATACTGATTCCTTTATCCTTCGGCATGTCACCGTCATTCTTTGAGCACTTCCTTGCTATCTTGCATAAAATCTTCCAGGGTCATCCTGGTCTGTTCTAGCCTCTGCTCTGGATATTCAGTCCTTTCTCCAAGGACTTTTCGTGGAGAATGCTATTTAGAAATCATTATCTGGGTGCCAGGTCTACTAAGAGGATGTCTTTACTTCTAGGCCCTTTAGACAGAGCTAGGACATAAGTATATATGTGTGTGTGTGTGTAGACATATGTATATGTATGTGTGTGAATATTATACATATACACATGTGTGCATATTCATATACTGCATATATGTATACGTGTGAGCATGTAAAATATATGTAAGACGTGATATGTGTATACAGACATCCATCTTGTATATGTTTCTTTTCTTATTTCTGTCTGTCTGTCTATCTATCTAGATACTTCTCTCTCTCTTTCTCCCCCTCAGAACTACATGTTTATACTGATACTTTCAAATTTCATTTTCTAGCTTATTTCTCTGACATTATTATCCATTTGAAATACAGTTAGGCTCATTTGATTTGAATTCATTTCTTTTAGGATTTTCCTCCCATTGTTGATTTTTTTCTTTTTGAGTCTATGAAATATCAACATAGTTCCAAAAACCTGAACTGTACCAAAAAGTATATTCAGAGGATTGCTTCCCTTGCTTTTCCTCCGCCTTTCTATACCAATAAACACTCATATGTATATTTCTTCTCCCTCCTCCCACTCTCCCTTCTTCTTCCCCCTCTCCCTCCCCCTTTTCCTCCTTCCCCTCCTCCTCCAGTTTTTTTTAGTGGAGGCAGTGGAGATTGAACCCGGGATCTCTCACATGCTAAGTCCGTGCTTTACCACTGAGCTATACCCCACCCCTGCCTTTTTTTTTTTTTTTTTTTTAATTTGTTTGGAGCCCAGGTGGGCAGCAGCTGGAACTACACCTCCTGCCTGGCCCTGAGGCGCCAAGCCTCACCCTGTGGATAGGCCACTGGGCACAGTTGCAGCGCAGTGGGGCTGAGGGGCACCTGGGCAGCCCCAAGTTTCTTCCTAGTTTTGGCCTGCTGGAAATTACTCTTTCTTTTATAATACACAAAGCAGTATACTATAGATATTCTTCTATAATTTCTCCGCTTCAAAATTTGTCCTAAAAATCATGCTATGTCAGTTCATAGTGATATCTTCCGTTTTTATAACTGCATGCTATAGTTCATGCAGTGTGTCCATGGTGTATGGCTCACAACGCTTTATTCAGTAACATTTCTCTGCCTGTGGGTAGAAGCAGCTGACTATTGTTACTGTATATCCTTTTTGAGGTTTCAAAGCTAAAAGAACACCTCAATTCTGCTGATGGTTAAGCAGGTGGAAATGTTATAATGCATTCAGCAGTTGGAGCAACACTAATTAAATTCATAAAATAGTCTAAATATTCAGGTGTCTATTGAAGGCAATGGGCCAGCACAGGAAAGCTTTCCTGTGAATGGAAGGGAAATCAATACTAGTTAGGTATTGATGAATAATAAGAGAAATATTATGTGCTAAATTTCTTTTATTACTTATTCAAGTTAATTTCTCGGTGGCTAAAATTAGTATTAGATCAATCTGGGTTTTTTTTTTTCTTTCTTTCTTTCCTGTAAAGATATTTTAGAAACTGAAAGGGGGAAGAGCAGCAGATTTTCAGTATTTTATCATGTTTCTTTGTAAAATATACTTGGTAATTGTAAACTTTTAACACATGCTATTTTTACTGTACGCTAAAAGCAGCTTCCAAAATGGCAGGCAGAGTTCTTGGTACATAATGGTGCTCATTAAATGTTTATGGAAAAAAATAATTAACTCTTTAAGGAGACTCTTTGTTAAACTTAATTTGTTGGTGAATGCTCCTTTCTATGGTACTTTTCATTGCTCGTAGCTTCTGCTGTGAGTTTGCATAATATCATCTCTGAATAACAGATTTTATTGGCAATGAAGATCTATTGAGGTTGTAAATGTTCTGAAAACAAGTAATTCATACTGCAATGACAGCTTAGTGTTTCTTTTGATCAGTAACATTAGAGATGCTAGAAATCATTTGAAAAATGCAAGGAAATTGTCGCAATGCATTTTAATAGCAATATACATGATAGTAATTTAGATTATAATTACCCCCTTGGCAGAAACTGTGCTCACCCCTTTTTGTACAGTGCTGACTCTGTTGTTTTCTTAAAATGTTGTCATTGTCAATGCAAACTATTTCTTTAAATAGTCTCCCCATTTCGTATCATCTTATTTATCTTTGCAAGTCTCATCCCCTGAATAGGTGCTGAGAATTCAGGAATTACAATGCTAAAGAGAAACTAAGGCAGTTAATTTATAGTTACCATGCAAGAGTACACATACTCTGTTTACTGTGAGAACTTACGTTTTTACATTATTTTGGCTTTAAGTTGATGGAATTTTTCTTTCTGCAGCTAACCTAAAAATTACAAAGTGAATGTCACAGAGAAGGGTCTTGAGTCTACTGACACATCATACAAAAAACACTTAAGATTTCAATCTATTCTTACAGTCCCCCAGTATTCTCAATTTCTGATATCTAGAGGATTTTCATGTTTAAAAATGCTGATTTTTCTTTATGGGTTTAGGTGTGATTAAAAAAACTATAAACAATTCCCCACAGTTGTGGATGCTGCAAGGTGAATTTTGGAATAGGCCACCTACTTTCCGAGAGGATTAGGGTGTGATTAAATGAGCTGAGTGATAGTTTCCAGTGATTGCAGTAGAGTTTTAAGAATATAGTTTCTGACTTGTGTGATATCTCAAGTGATGTAGGCAAA
Source organism: Camelus ferus (assembly GCF_009834535.1). Taxonomy (NCBI): domain Eukaryota; kingdom Metazoa; phylum Chordata; class Mammalia; order Artiodactyla; family Camelidae; genus Camelus; species Camelus ferus. The sequence goes on from NC_045709.1 coordinate 65,424,139, forward strand.
GTTTTGCTTAAAGCAACTACCATATGTTAGACACTCTACCAGGGACTAAAAGACCATTGTCCTCACACATGGGAATTATGCTGTGTCATTTTCCTGCAGAGCATGCAGACTTTCTAGATTTAAGTTTTTACCTTTATTATTTTAAAAAGCAGATCATCATCATTAAGTGATGGTTTCTCCATGGTTATATAGAAATAATTCAGTTACTTGAAAAAATAAAGAAAGTCATTTCTTCAATACTTCTCACTAGTAACTTGGAAAGACAGTGTATCTTTAATTTGTCATGGAAATAGTATTCCAAATTACTCTGCAAACAAATGTGTGAGATAAAATAATGAAGAAACATGCTGAATAAGTCTTACACCTGAACTGAGATGAAATGCAGGCATTGAGGCTGTGGTACAAATGAATCTGTTCTAAGACAGGTCAAGGGAGATGGTCACTACTACCTTTAGTAGCTACATAGCAAAGGAACGAATGTTTGGTTTTAGAGAAATAGAAATAGTAAGGGAAATAAGTAGTGAAAGGGTGTATTACTTTTTGTACCTTTGAATACTTTTAATAAAAAATATGACAAGAGTAATGTATGTACTTTTCTTCTTATCCTACTTATGGTATTTTAGAATAAAATTTACTAAGGGATTAAAAGAGATTTGAAAACTATGTTGGATAAATATCCTTCTAATTTTTGTGATGTCAGGCAGATATCCTTATCTCACTAATGTGCTTTGATATCACAGGGGATAAAGCTTTCTAAGTATTTTCATCTTCATAGCTAATGGACTTAGAGATATGCAGACCAAATATCTTCCTCCTCTCCCTGGCTAACTTCCTTTGAAGTTATGTGAAATGAAAGACACACAAGAAGGGCTGTGTTTAAAAGGAATATTTCTGATTATTCATGTAACGTAATATTTTCTCCCCTCAATTTCCTTTCTTTTGTACCTGTATTTTGATAGTAATATAGTAAAAGGGGGGAAATTATGTTGAAAGCTAATTTCCCAATTATCTGGTCTATTTCTTCTGTCTTTAAATTGAAATCCTCCTTTCTAGTTAAGCATTCATTCTTCAGAATTTTTTTGTGTGTGGCTCATCTGCCTCTCCTTTCTGGTTGTGATCCTTAGTACATGCATACCTCCCATTTTGTAACCTCATTCCTTCATTGGATGCTGGACACAGTGGTGAATCAGGCAGAAGCGGATGCTGCCCTGCTAGATGTGTTCTAGTGGAGAGGATGGTACCACACAGAGGTCCTGACATGTCCTGACAGAATCCTCATTCCCAGGAGATTTGGCTGCCAGCTCATTGCTTTTCTTTTGCTACCTCCACTGCCACCATCCTTCCTGACTTGATCATTCACATAGATACTCCAGCTAACATTCCATCCTCTCTCTCTCTCTGACTTTATCACTCCCAGCAATCTTTGTTTTTCCACCTAATCTCACTCACTCATTACCTTGGCTAGTGAAATACCATTTATAACTATGGTTTACAGACTTCCTTTCCTGAGCATTATCTACCCTCCTCTATACTTACTTATTATTCCCCCTTTAAGAATTCTAGAACCCTTTGAGAACAGCTGACCTATTGACTCTACCATTTTTTCATGTCTGTCACCTCCCACCATGACCTTACTTCTCTCTTTAATGACCTTAGACACACAGTCCTTTGTTCTCTTGCATAACCCTTCAGTTCACTTGCCTCTCTCTTCCTGTAAACTCTGCCCTCGGTTAAACTGCACTTGCCACCTCCTCTGCGTTTGCATCTCAGCAACAGCAGGCACCTGGCAGGAAGCACAGGGCCACACTGACTACCAGCGTTTTCTGCATGACCACAGTTGACCGAGCCAACCTTTAACGGATACATTAACAGGTATCCTGCCTCATGACCCTTGTCAATGCGCTTTTTTACTTTCTGAAAATGATTTCATATCTTCTCTCGTACTCCAACTCTGCACCCCAACTTTAGCTGATTATATTCCCCTTCTGTCGCCGAGACCGCTTATGTTATCAGAAGAGAACTGTCGTGCCTCACTTCCTAATCATAAGAGCCAATGATCTACCTGAATCTGTTCCCTTTGATTCTACATTTGCTCTTCTTAGTGTGAGCCACTTTCCCTGAAACTGTGTAAGGCCAGCCCTTCCTCTTGATCACACCCTCTGTCACCTACTAAAGGGTTTTTTTGTGTGGTGTTCTTCACGTCTTGGTTTGTTTTCATGCATTTATATCCCCCTCTGCATCATCGGTTTCTTCCTCTTTGTTTGGTTATTCCCATCGGCATACAAACATGGTGTGGTCCCCCACCCTGAATCACACCACAAGTTCCCCTCTAATGATTGCCCTTTTCTCCCATTTACAAAATCTCCTCAAAAGAGTTATCCATTTTTCTTGCTTTCTCCCTTGAACTTCTGATCAGGCTTATCTCCAGTCCACCACTGAAGCTGCTCTTGTCAAGGTCATACTGATCAGTAGATGGTGGCACCATCATTTAGTTGTTGAGACCAAAACTTTGATATCATCTTTGGATTTTACTTCTTTCACACATACCTCACACCTTACATCTAAACTATCAGTCTTGTCTGATCTACCTTCATACTGAGCAAATCCTATGCCCTCCTTCACTGTCATCATATGCTAGGTTGCTATCAACTCTTGACCAGACAATGCAAAAGCTCTTCTAACTGGTTTCCTTGTTTCATGTTTTGCCACTTGCAGTCTGTTTCCACACAGTAGTTAGAATAACCCTTTTAAAATGTTGGGCGGCTCTTATAATTTCTATGCTTGGTGTCTGCAAATGTTTTACCATCCACTCAGAATAAAACCTAGAGTCCTTACTGTGGCTTATAAGACCCTATCAGTGGCCAGTAAACTTTTTCTTAAATGGTCAGATTGTAAACATTTTAGGTTTCTGTGTGACACATGGTCTCAGCTGCTGTTTCTTTCTTTTTCTCCTCAATTTTTTTTTTTAAACAAGCTTTTAAAAATTTGAATACCATTCTTAGCTCCTCATACAAAAACATTTGGCACTGGGCTGTAGCTTGTCAATCAGCCTTCAGGATTAGATGTCAGCCTGTTTTATCTGTCCTTGTCCTCTGTGACTCTTTATCATGCTCACTGGGATTTAGATGAGTCTTCGAGCTGCCCTTCAAATATACCAAGTTCATTCCTGCCTTAGGGCTTTGTGTTTGCTCTTCTGTTTGCTTGAAAGACCCTTCTCCCACAATGCTCTGCTCCCTCCTTTTCTTCATTCTGGTCTCTGGTCACATTTTATTTTCTTAGAAAAATGTCATTTGCTCAGACTTATGATGCTTAGATAGCTATTTCTCCTGTTACTCATTGGCTTTCTTCCTTCTTCCCCATGTAAGTAGCACCACGTTTTGGCTTAAGCCCCAAACCTAGGCAGTTCTAGTGAATGGTGAAAACTGACATGGCTTCTCTTGTTCCCAATTTTAGGGAGACCAACATGTTGGTTTTACCAACATGGAAGTTATAGTAGCTGGAAGACATGAATGGGGACATTCTGTTCACTGAATGCCCTATTCTGTGTCATTAAAGCAAACCAAAGGATTGTTGAAGTTTCTGGATGCTTGAACTCATCTCCGTAGGAGCTTTCCTATAAGGACCCTATAGAACATGGATTCAGTTAACTCGCATTTCATGGATGGAATGGCATCCTTTGGTTCCACTGAGTTTACCTATAACTGTAGTCAGAGGGTGGGAGAGTAGAAGTTCCAATATTTTAAGATAGTTAAGTCCTTATATTTTTTTATAGGTCCAAGGTAATATTGGAAACTTACAAGTTTATATCAGAATAAGCACATAATTTAGACATATATCAGAAAAAACAGTTAAGGAATTAAAAGTGGTTGTCTTTTTAAGATGGGGCTAAGAGATAAGCAGGTGGCTTTTTATTTATTTTTTAAATCTCTTAATTTCACTTTTAATCCAGGTGCACTTACTGCTTGTTATTCTTATATTTTAAAAGTATTTACTTTAAATATTGAGGCTTACTCAAATATTGCTGGAGGAAAATTCATCTATTAAGTTTTGGGTTTATTTTAATTCTACCAATATCATAATTATTTCAATAATAAATTCATAAAGGGCTATAAAAGATCATCTAGTTTAACATCCAAATATATATATATAGTGATAAAAATAAAATGTATATAAAATGTGTGTATATATATATATATATATATATATATATATTTGGATAATTATATATTTGGATAAAAATATTGGCCTGATAGTGTGCACAAGAAACTTGAAAAATTTATGATACCATGAAATTGCAAGCAACCAACATGCCCAGTAATTGTGGTCTAAATTAGGTAAGTAATGGCATGTTAATAGTCAGTAGGCAGGAAAAAAATCATCTTTAGGACTTAAGTATTGATATTAGAATATGATCATTAAATATTACTCAATGATTAAAGTAGCCTATAGAACAATATGTATTATATGATATTTTTATAAGTAAAGTATATGTGTTTAAGTATGAAAGTATATATAATATATATATCTTTGTATAAGAAAAATACTTAAAATATAGAAATATCAAATTAGTAGTAATTTTTGTTTTCCAAGTTTTTGTTGAACAAGCAATACTTTGGTAATTTACAGCAAAAATATGATGATAAATGATATGTTGGTACAGGTTGAATGTATTCTTTTTAATGAGAGATAGTACAGTCACTTAAAAAAATTGGATATTTTTAGTGCTCTCACCATTTCATTTTTCCTTGCAGCTTTATCATTTGAGTCTATTGAAATTTTGCCCTGAATTTTTCTTTAATAAATTACCACTTGCTATTAATGAAAATTGCCTGTTTTCCAGGGCTAATTTGTTTTGCATTATTGAGGATGTTTCCTTGTACAACATTGTAACAAATTAATAATAAAAATAAATGAAAAAAATACGTCCAATTTCCTGCCATCCTAACTAATCTGCTTTTGAACACGTCCAGTTCCTTTCCTTCCCTGTTGATGTGTGATGTGTAATTCAAATAGATATAATTCTAGAGTTTATTGTTAGTTTGACATCCTCATCATTTCCCATCATATATACCTTCTCAACAGGTCTTCCTGCTTCTGACGCTTCTGATCTCAGAGTAAAAGGTCTCTGGTGGCCTGTAAGGCCTGCAGTCCCCTCCATCACAGCTTTTCCCCAGATATCTGCATAGCTCCTTCTGACATTCAAGTTTGAGGCCATCAGTTTCTTCTCTTGAGTCTTTCTTTGACCACCCCATTTGAAATCGCCTCCCATCTCGCATGCTGCTTTTTCCTCCTCTCTGCTTTTATTTTTCTCTGTAGCACTTAGCACTCTCTGCAGTAGGATGTATTTTAATTACTTTTCACATATTACCTGCCTTTCTCGACTCTTCCCCCTGGAGAATAAAGCTCCGTGCAGATGGGGATTTTTTGCCTGTTGTTCACTGCCCTGTTTTCAGCACTTTTAGAACGGTGAGTGGCACTCGGTAGGCAATTCATGTTTGTGGAATAATGAGTGAACCCTAACTTTTCTCATCCATATTTCATACTGCTGCTGTGTAATCCTGCCAACGCCCCCTCCCCAACCCCCGGAAAAGGTACTTGCGTGGCGATGCTCTACCATTCCGTGACCCGGCCTCTATCTTCAGTTGCATGTGCTTTTGTTTTTCTCCTTGGATGTGCACACACACGTGATGTTTTAGTCTGGGAGGTATTCTTGTCTGATTCTTTGCCTCCCTAACTCTTACTTTCCTCTCTGTGTTATGCAGGCTTCCCCCATCTGCTCTGCCAGTTTGGGTGTTTCCTCCTTTGGGTCCCTTGGTATTGTGTTAGAGGAATTAGACTGCATTGAAAAGTACTATTTTCTTGCTTGTGTTTCTTTTTCCAGACGTAGGTTTTGGTCATCTCTATGTCTATAGTGCCTAGAGCTAGGTGCTTAATAGTAATTGAGTGAATGAATGATTTACAGCCTTTTCTGTGTTGCTTGGAATATTAATTTTTAACAAGGTCATTCTTATATTGAGGTTTGATTTTTATTTTGCATGTGCCCTGAAACACATTGGTGTATTTTTGGATATTTCCTATGATAAACACATCATTGTTTTTCATGATATTTGGATTTGACAAAGCAGTTGTTTTAATTTGCAAACCTTTTTATGTTACTATCTTTTGTGGATGCCATGGATTATGAATTTATAGATTTATGAGAAATCACCTTCTCAAAATAATACTACTTAAGAATAGTTGTATGCCACTGTTAATATGAAAGGTAGGATTACTGTGGTTGTTACTATTTTAATGGATAATCTTCACACAGCGTGAATTAAAAATTTTTTTGACTTATTTTACAGGGAAGTCTTAAGAGTAATCGACAGATCTCACCTCAGGAATTCATCCATGAACTGAAAATGGGGTCTGCAGAGGAGAGGCTTGTCACTTGTCTGGAGTCCCTCCGCGTATCTTTGACGAGTAATCCTGTGAGGTAATCCGTCTCTCTGAACATCAGCACATATTACTGAATTAAACAGATGCCATGATCTGTCACTTGTATGTAATACTTCATGGTGCCTGTGAATAAATAAAGGTGAAAATTGAGTACATAATATTTATATGCATAAGCAAATACAGTCTCAGTAGTACTTTTTGTATTTATTACTGAGTGATACATAGCCCATGGACTTTAAAATTTCTTTTTCTTGGAATTTTTAAGAACTTAAGTTGTTTTTTCCAGAAAGGACAGTTGTGATCAGACACTGTCAATTTAATGTGGCTGAATTTTGTTTATATATATATAGGCTATATATAGGCTGATTCCTGTTTGATGTAGCAAGAAATGCCGTTAATTTTTTTCCTTTATTGAAAGTGGTATCTTTATAGGAGTCCACAGGTTAATGTTGTCAGATTTAGCAAATAAAAATACAGGACGCCCAGTAAAATCTAAATTTTAGAGATACTTACACTAAAAAATTATTTGTTGTTTTTTTCAGAAATCCAAATTTAACTGGGTGTCCTATAGCTGACAACACTTCCTTAAGTATCTAACTAGATCAATTTTTAGACTTCTTAGCCCAGCATATTCTTGGAAAATTTCAAGTAAGAGTAGTTATAAAATGTCTGAGCAGTCAGTCAGAATTTCAGACCTGCCACAGTCTAAAGTTGATCTGATTTGATTTCTTATTATGATAATAAATGAATGCTTATTTCTGTATAAAAAATATATATATGAGGTATATATAAATGTATTCTAGCCCTCTCTCAATATGCATATATATATTTATGTGTATGTACATATATGTGTGTGTATAGTTATGTAGACACAGACAAAGGGCTAGAGGACCAGAATGACAAACTATGCTTGGAGGTTAATGATATGTAAAAGAATGTTTTTGATATTCTGATTAATACTTTTTTGGATGTTTTTGAAGTTTGGCTACAGTATTAAAAAAAAAAATCCTTGACAGTATAAGTATGTGAAACAAAAAGACCCTACCTGTTGAGAGAATCATGACAGTGAGTGAGGTTTAATTAAGAAGTATGAAGGCTGAATAAGAAATCTTTATTATTTCAATTTTATCCTTATTTTTCCATATTTTGCTCTTTTTGATCTGTTGTCTAGGCTGTCAGGTAATGGTGGGTGTGAGATCAGGGATGTCATACATCTTATTTACCTCTTTACCAGGTACAGTGCTTAGCACATTGAAGGTGCTTGGTAAAGACTTGTGGACTAAAACAATTTTAATCTTCTTGAGTCTTACGTTGGCTATTGCTAGGTTGAATTAGGAATTTATTTATTTGACAGATATAGTCCTACATGAAGAGCTCTGGTTTCCAGCTTAATTTGTACTTGCTAAATGTTACCATTTAAAAAATAATTATTGAGCACCTGCTGTTTTCTAAGTACTGTCTTAGATGTGGGGCTTGAATAAATAGCAGAGCAGATCCAGGTCCTATTCTTGTGGAATTTAAATGTGGAAGAGGGTATTTTGGGGTCGACTGGGGAGATAACATTCATTTTTCAGATTATCTGGCAGCCGCTGGTCACTGGAGATATTCATGGATTTTCAATATAATTATAAGTAGACCTTCCCTTTACCTTTTCTTCTTCTTCATATTTTGAGTAGATGGATATGATAGTGAAGGAAACACTGAGAGGATGTTATGTTTAAATTCATGTACATTACAATGGATACGATTATTTATTGTGATTTTACCTGAATACATTGGGAAATAATGCTATATGTTTCTTTCATTTGAACCTCATTTTAAAGATAAACACAAGTTTGTGGAATTATTTCCCCAAGAACAGCCAGCTCTAGAATATATTATCAAGAATCCACAAGTGTTTCTGTTTCCTAGGAAATAGTCTTTCTAATTGAAAAGATTAAAAAGCCTTGTCATTCGAGAAATTTTTCTGAAATCATGGCACTTTATGTGGACAGAAAATTGAGAAGATACTTTAGAGTATTTCCAATTAGAGGAATGACTTAGCATCACGTGTAAAACTTGAAGTTAGTCCTATAATCAGGTCTTTGGACTTTGCTGTTAGTTATGATGTGTCTGCTGATAAAGTCAGTTTATCATATTTTCTTTTCTGTGTACAGTATGTGACTAAATTTCAACAGAGAAGCAATCTAATTTTTGGTAAGCCTTTAAGATTATTGTTAGACCTGTGGTATTATGGAAAAAGTCAGAGTTAAATTCTTTAGTGTCTATGAATAGAGTTGAAAATCAGCAAGTGAACTGATTAATGATGGTTCTCCAATCCTGGTTTGGGAACAGGATTTATTTATTTATTTATTTATTTATTTATTTATTTATTTATTTACTTACTTACTTACTTACTTACTTACTTACTTACTTATTTATTTCAAGTATAGTCAGTTACAATGTGTAAATTTCTGGTGTACAGCATAATGTCTGAGTCATGCATATATACACACACATATCCATTTTTATATTTTTTTATTAAAGGTTATTACAAGATATTGTATATAGTTCCCTGTGCTATACAGAAGAAATTTGTTTATCTATTTTTATATATAGTGGTTAATTTAACACAAAAATCAAGGATAAAACAGAAACATCTGCCCCACTCTGTCCTTAATATATAATATTTTTAGAACCATTCATCAGCTTCTGAAGTTCTGCTTAGCAATTATGAGATGTGTCAACCTTTGACTATCTGGATAGTGAATTGTATGAAAACCAGTGCTTTAAATACCAGATTATTTGCCTTGTTTTATGAAGAGTTGATTTGAAGGTCACATAGTTTCTCCGTTTGAAGTTTTATTGATTATTCAATACTCTTGGGGATAGTTTTGAGCTTAAAGACAAAGTCCCTTTATTTTGGGGACACTAGGGAAAAGACTAACTTCTTCAAATGATCAGATATAACTTCTAGTGGCTCTCAAGAGGCAACAATTATGTTTGAACTTTCATACATTTGATATGTGGAGAGGGAATGTAAAAAGGTGGATGCTAACATCATCATGGTTGATATCAAGCATTTTTGCATGTAGCACCTTAGTCATAGAATGCATCTTCATTTACTCAAGTTGATGTGGCTGTCAGGACAAGATTTCTGTCTCAGAAAAACCAGTCTTAATAGATTTTTGTGTTTGGTGATTTTGGGCATTATTTTTGTTCACTCACGGTTAACATGTGCATTTTGATGTTTACAAAAAATACTTTACCGGTTACCATTTTGTTAGAAGATTTCTAAGGAGGTTTCGAACTAAATTTGATTAAGTTAATAACTATAACTTCGAGAAAATCACTTTAGAAAAATTTGCAGTAAAATGTATGTTTCCTGCAAAGCAAGTCAGCAGCCTGTGTGTGTCATTATTCCACTTAATCAACGCCATGTTTGGAATGTAGTTTTTCTGCATTTCTGGGCTTGAAAACACAAAGCTGGTGGAAGCGCTTAATTTTGGGTTTGCTGAATGTTTTGTGCCATGTACTGCACGTATGAAGATAGAGAAAGAAAAACTGTGACAAGCAATGAGATGGGTATACTCATTTGTATCAACCTGGTTTGAAGAAAAAAGTCAAGACAAAAATCTCAAGTTTTTCATAGTTTGACTTATTTTAAAAAATAGTTTGATAAATTGTTAAATGTATAAAAAAGGCTGTTTGTCATAACAGGAAAATAAGTACCCACTTGTTTACTAATGAGGCTAAGAGATAGAATATTGCCTATAACTTTGAAGCCTCTGTGCTCCCTCCTTTTTTTTTTTTTTTTTTTTTTAGTTGAGAATTATGTTTTATTTGGTGGACTTTCTGAGGTCTTCAAGCCTGGGAGACAGCCTCTCAGATAGTTCAGAGGGACTGCTCTCTCCCTGCCTCCTTCTTTAATTCATCCTCATCTTCTCCCACTATCCTGTGTCTGGTAACCTGTATCCTGAATCGTGGATTTATCATTCTTTTCTTTGCATTATGGTTTATTTTATATGTATTCCTAATTAATATATTACTTGGTTTTATGTCATTTTGAACATTCTATAAATGACATCATCTTCTATGTGCCTTTGAAAAGGCTTGCTTTTTCCTCTCAGTATTTCTTATATTCATATATTTCTGTATGTTGTATACGGCTCATCACATTTTATCACCATCATTTTCCATACCTTTACTTTTAATTATATTTTAGGAATATGTATTTCAAGTAGTATGCAAATACTTTTTAAAATCTTGTCTTACAATCTTTGTCTTTACTCAGTAGTTTGTAGCAGTTGTAAAGATATATTGGAATTTATATCTGACATTTCATTTTCAGTTTTCAGTTTATGCTGCTTTTTCCATGACCTTCCTCCTCGCCCTGCTCACCCCTCCCCCCATTCTTTTCTGTATTCTTACTTTTCCTTCTTCCTTCCTCTTCTTCCTCAAATTCCTTTGATAGATTTTTAATTTCTCATTTCATTTTTCCTCATTTACTCATTTGAAAGACATATTCTCTTTGATCTTAAAACAGAAGAGAAATTTAACATGCACATACTTAAGAAGGAAACTTTATTTGCGTGTTCTTAAAAAGGACAAAAGAAAAAGCAGCATCTTTTTCTGAATCTAAAATATGTTAACACTAATCAGTCTCTCTTGATTAGTATGCTAGTTTTGTGTGTTATTTTAATTTTCTTTTTTCTTTTTCAGTAGGATAAATTAGCTATTATTGCTACTAAGATATAGTACAAATATATTTTTATGTATACATATTTACACAACACATACTCGTCATTCTTTTTTGGTAATTGCACATTTTTTTCTTATTTTACTTTCGTTTCAAGTATATTACTAAGTTTCCTAGTGAGAGTTTTTCGATGGTAAAACTGTCTTTCATTTGTTGGAAAGTGACTTTATTTGCTTTTATTTTTGAAGGATAGTTCTCCTAGGGTGTGAAATTGAAGTTTTTTTGGATATCTTTTCTTAGTCCATTGAAGATAATTATTTTCTGTTCTGCCTTATATTGCTGTTTTTGAGAAGTTGGCTCTTTATCTAAAACTCATGCTTTTCTGGATAACCTGCCTTTTCTCTCTTTTTATTATGTTTTGTCTTTGGTATTCTATAGTTTGTTTTATGTGTAGGTGGACTTTCTTATTTATGTTAGAGACTTTTTTGACTTCCTGAATATGATTGGTATCTTTCATAAATTCTGTGAAAATGTTAGCCATTAACTCTTTGATTATTGATTTCCCCCCCTAATTTTGTATGTTTTAGACCTTTTTGTTTGTTTGTTTGTTTGTTTTTTTGTTTTAGACCTTTTTATTCCATACACCAGTTATTTCCTTACCCTCTTTGAAGTTTCTATCAATTTGTCTCTCTCTATTTTGGAAATACTGTTTAAGATCTTCTGGTTTGCTCATTATTTATTCACCAGTGTCTAATCTGATGTTTAATTGGTACATTATATTTTAAGTATCCATTAGTATAATTTCATCCCTATAGTATTTTTTGGCTGTTTTAAAATACGTTGTCTTTTTTCATAATTTTTGCTCCTTGCTTATTTTTTATCCTGTTTATTATTTCTCTAAACATATTAGATGTGCCTTTTAAAAGGATTATTTTTTAAAACTGAAGTATAGTTGGTTCATAATATTATGTTAGTTTCCGGTGTATGCAAAATAATTCAGTTATAGATACATATATATATATATATGCATATTCTTTTTCAAATTCTTTTCCATTATCACAAGGTATTGAATGTAGTTCCCTGTGCTATAGAGTAGGCCCTTATTGTTTTTCTATTTTGTATGTATTAGTATGTATATGTTAATCCCAGACTCCTAATTTATTCCTCTGTCCCTTTCCCCTTTGGTAACCATAGGTTTGTTTTTCATCTCTGTTTCTGTTTGGTAAATAAGTTCATTTGTGTCATTTTTTTAGATTCTACATGTAAGTGATATTATATAGTGTTTGTCTTTCTCTGTCTGACTCTACTTAGTATGGTAATCTCTAGGTCCATCCATGTTGCTGCAAATGGCATTATTTAAACATTAAAAATTTAACATTTAATGCCTATAATTCTAGTAAATAAAGGTTTTCCAGGCCTACTCCTCCTAGTGTTGGTTTTGGTTTCTTTTTTCTTCGCCTTTACTCATATCTTGTTTCTTTGTGTGTTTTGTGATTTTAGAGTGTGACCTTCTGTTCCTTGGAACTTTTTCTTTGAGGTTCATTTTGAAGATATTTTGGTAGACTAAGTTAATGGTTATCTGCTCCTGGGAGCATAGGGATGCTAATGACCGAGGACTGCCTTAAACTCAGATAACTGGCTTGAGGTTATTTTTTTTTTTTCCTATCCACCTCGGTACCATACACGTGGGTGGCTGGGCTACGAACCACCAGAACAAATTTGCCTTGATAGCCTCCTTTATTGTGTAGGTTTGTAGGTTTATTGCTTGGTCATCTTGGTACTGAAGGTGTGGCCCTTTGAGAGCCTCACTTTTTCCAGCTGGGTCCCAGGCTTGATGGTGGGCTTGAGGCTGTGGCTCTTGTCCTGTTCGCTTGGCCCAGCTACCACAGAGGACACGGATTTCTAGACCTTCGTATGTGTCCCCCAGAGACATGGGGCTCAAGGCTGGCTTACAGCCAAATTCCCCCCCTCTTTCTCTCTTTAAATTTTGTTTCTAAGGAGACTCTGCTTTCTTGTCACCTCAGATACAACTTTAAAATTATATTTCAGTGACTGTTGTTGGGAGGGTGGTTGTGATGTCTAGTTTAATAGCAGGGAAAAAAAAGCATTGAATTAAAAAATTTAAATTATAAAGGTCTTACATTCTTATGTCCCAAACCCAAATTTCGCAGAAAGATATAACCAGAAAAGTAAAACCCTTTGTCCTTTTGTCATTTAGTTGTCAGACCTGCTGCTCAGTGGTGAACTATTAATTTTTTTGTGTGCCTTTGCTCTAAATTTTCAATATATAGGTTAGTATTATGCTATTTTACTTTTTGTTTTTACCTTACTGTTGCTTACTCTTTTTATTTTTACTTTTTAAAAGATGAACCCTAGAAGCTGCAGTTTTATTGCCCTGCAGGATATTAACTAGTTTATATTTAAATTAGATTCTTATTCTACTATCCTTTCTTTAAGTCATTATATATTCTTTGATGTTTTTTCGATTCTTTTTGAACCAGCCTCACCATTTTTCTGATTCTCTCATTAATGTGGTAAATATTTGATACTGCTGACTTTATTTGGGTGAGCAATTAAAAAATCATGCTTTCACATTAGACATTTGTGGAATGTGTTAATATTTCTTAGAAATATCTGAGGAATTCTTGGAGAGAGTAAACCTTTAAAAGTGTGTGTTTCCTACATCTTTCCCTCCCAGGGTTGGGGAAAGGGACAAGAATATGATGAAGAGATCAGGTGTTCTTTAAGGGAGGAAGACTTCGTGTTCTTCCTTCATAGTCACTGCCAGTCCCACTGCAGAGTCCCTCCTCTGAGTGTGTGCAGGTTCTTTAGAGCACTCAAACTAAAACATCTACAGCAAACTGTTACCAAACTCAGGTTTGGCTGCTCACTGCTCAAAAGCCAGTGATCTAGAGGCAAATTCAATAGAAAGGAAAAGTGCTTTAAACAGAGGAGCTGGCAGTCTGGGGAGAAGGTGGACTTCTGTCCAGAGACCAACTCTGATGATTCTGCTCAACTATGACGGTTTTTAAAGGGAAAAATAGGGGGAGGGAAACATTCTCAGTGAATCATTGAGGCAAGAGGTTAGGGTCTGCATCATTCTGCATTGTGTGCAGACTGGCTGACTCTTCAGATATTATCTTGTCTGTGATCTGTCTGCAGGATAGCTAAGGGGGCAGTTGAGGGTAGAGAGCTATTCATTTTTTAACTGATTAATTCTTCATTTTCACTTCTTTTTATCTAGGAAAAGAATCAACAGGTTAGGCATGGCATCGTGTGTATTCAGGAGAGCATAAGTCAGGAGTTAGTTTCGGTTGCTTAGTGATCTCATTCCTGTAATTAAGTTCTTTTTAGGTTAGAGGGGGACAGAAGTGGACAAACAGGAAAGGGGCAAAAGAGCTGCTTTCAAAATTTTCTTTTCTTAAAGCTTAATTATACCACATTATTATTCTTAAAGAGTTTCTTTCGCTTTCCTCAGTCTTACCAAGGGTGCTTTCCTAGGAAGAGGTTGCAGATGAACTCAGAATCAAACTGTACATGCACATATATGTATATGTGTGTATTATATATGTTGTCAGGATCCTAACATGTAGACAGGAACCAAAGAGCACTCTACCCGTTTTTTAAAAAAAGAAGTTAATGCCAGAAATTGGTTAAATTGGTAATGTGAAGACCGAGAAACCAGAGAGGGGGCAGTGCGATACTGGAGATTAGCAATGGCGGGAAACTGCTCTGCCCCTGTGCTAGAGGGACAGAGGGACGAAGCAGTGCTCCAGAAAGTCACAGGCTGGTGTTGGAAGTCAGAAACCAGACCTATGGGGAATGTGCAGCTGTAGCAGAGAAACTGCTGAGGCAGAGGGAGGGGAGAGAAATGCCTTGTGTTCCCACTGGTCAAACCTAGCAGGGAGCAGTTGATTACAAAGTCTGGGAAATGCAGCCTACAGGGTCAGTGCCTTTGAGACAAGAGCAGAACAGAAGTGGGGAAAGAAAGTGGGAAGAAATGGGCCAAGTACCATTGCATTATTTATTGGGACATATAATTCGTCAATAAGTGTTAAATTCTCATTTCTTCTAGTTTTTCTTTTCATTGGACATTTACATTCTTTATTTTAGTTTTAGGAAATATAAAGAACAGTGATTTTGTAATGTGCTTCACGACGTGAATCAGGTCAAGAACCTTCTAAGAATACAAAAGGGCTACCCTGCTCTGAATTTCTTCTGTTTGAAGATAGTCAACTTGGCCAAGTGAAATAAATAGTCACTCTCTGAGGTCATGCATTTATTTACTTTAGCACTTTTTTGATATCTGTCTTTTGCTTGGCCTCCCAAAGATCTTTATTTTTCTATGTCTCATCCCTAAATTCCACAAGAAAGACCTTCTACCATTTATTCTGTTTCCTCTAATTCAATTGTGGTCCTCTTTGACACCTACACATGCGAAATACCAGGTTTTATGGTGACACTAATTGCCCCTTCTTTTTGCCTTAGAGTTCTGAATACATTAAAAAAGTAGATACAGAAGAAGTGGAACAAAATCAGCTGTACTGCTGGGAAAGCTAGAGTGAAAAGCAAAACGGGGATTTGAAGGTGAAATATACTTTTACTTCTTCCCCCTGAATCAAACTTGCCATGTTGTCATAGGTAGAACAGGTAAATGGCAGGCTGAGGCTCTCTCCATGTAGCAGCATTCAGTGTTTTCCTCCACTCTCACCAACTCAATAGATCAGTTCTTCTTGGGGAATATTCAGTAATGAGGTGGAGAGAGTGATCAGAAGTAACCCTCAGTGTTGTAGAAACCTCCTTTTGTAGAAATGGGGGAAGGATGATAATATTTTTATTAATGATATGCTCCAGTTTATTTTTATTCCTAGGATGCTTTAGAATTTTAAATTACGAGATAAGATATAAAGTATTTTTTTTTATTAGCCTTAGAAAAAGTAACAATATGTCCATATTTACAGTGATATTCAGAGTGATAACTTCTGAAATGGGCAAGAGGAGTAAAGGTTTTCCCAGGTGATCTACATTCTTGTAGTTCTGAATTTCCTTTTTCTTTTCCTTCTTTTTCTTTCTTTCTCTTCAACAATGATGTCGGGAGGGTAAGTAATGCAGATGACTCTGTTTTTCTGTGCTGTTCAATAGAGTAGCTCCTAGCCATTTGTGACTATTTAAATTTAATTAATTAAAATTAATAAAAGAAGGGCAACATTTCAAGTGCTTAAGAGTCACACATGGCTAGTGACTACCATATTGGAGAGCACATTTGTTAGCACATTTCTGTTGTAAGAAGTTTTATTAGACAGTGCTGCTTAAATGCCCTGGTTCTTCTCAGTAGCTGCATATTTCCGTGATATATTTACTGCATGAATATTATATGCTCAAAGTTATGTTCAAGACTATGAGGATATATAAAGGAATTAAAGTCTGAAAGATCAAGGATTTTTTTCTTAAAACCTCTAAGGATAAGAGGATATTCATATCAAGAGAATCAAAGAGTGGTCTAAGGGAGGCTGCCTTCAGCAGGGACTACTCTCTTGGCAGGATAAGGCTAGAGGAGGGGAGCTTCATACCAACTATTAAAAAATAGAAAAGGAAAGAGGAGGCTGGTTTGACAGACACTGCTATAGCTGTGATCCATGGTAGCCTTCACTATGGCTACCTGTAGCCAGGATGAGTAGATTAAAAATATTAGTGGGATGCATTTTTTTAAACAGACTTTTCCTTGGAGATATACTTACTTTTACCTCTTAAAAGTATTTTTTTCCGGATTTTTTTTTTTTTCAATAAGAAGACAAAGTGTAAGGTAGGATGTTAATATTCCCCTTTGGACACTGCCATATATCTTAGGATATGCCTTGTATTATTTATGCCAAAATTATCATTCAGGAATTTAACTTTTATGACACTTAATATTGCTTATTAAAAAAATATTTGTTGAAAATGATCTCTAATTTTAGGCCAATTTACTGTTCTTTTTAAAGTGCTTTAAATGAATGAAATATTAATGAAAAATGCCCTGAAAGAAAATAGCTATTACTGTTTTCAAGTAAGTACTAACGTGGTATTTTTGAAGGGCAAGCCATTACTTTCCAATGAATTCACAGCCCTTCCAAGGCTGGTGTCATTTTTCTAAGAGACTCTCTAGAAGACTGAATGATTCCCACTGGTTGGGAGGCTTTCTCCTCTGTGTGTTGTCATTCATACTGTGGCTTGATTTTGACTTATAGGTATATTAAAATGCATTATAATTATTTGGTTTCAAAGTTAACTTTACCTGTAGCTTAAAAACCTTGACTTTGAGTGCAAGGGTAACAATAAATGTAGAGTACATTGAAAATAGAATAATTGCTTTTAACAGAGAAATACATATTTTTTGCACATGGTGAATGAGAGCTATAAGGCTAAATTTATACTTGACTTGTAGGGTCTTAGAATTTTAAAGTGCTTCCAATCTACTTAAATATATATATATTTCCAGTCTATTTAAAATAAAATATAAATTGCTGTTTGAATAGCCAAGATTAATTGTAAAAAGTTCGTTCAAATGGACAGTCAGTTACAATGTCTAACACAGGGACTCAAAACTTCATTTTTAAAATAGAGTAGTTTGATATTCAAGCATAAAAAGAAGACTATATCAATGAAAACTTAAGTATTTGAAAAGATTAGACTACTGTTTAAAAGACAACAAAAGATACTTTCATGCTGTAACGATTTGGGAAAAATACTACTAGTCCTAAACAATTTTGCCTGGTTATAAAGGCAAAAATAAGGTTATAAAGGCAAAATATAAGAACCTTTTTCCTTTTCAGTGATAATTATGTGTTCAGAGAATGTAGACTTTCTGTGTTCAAATCAAATATGTATGATGTTATTTACTGAATATTTTGGTTTCTTTGGTAAAGTTAAGTATTTTCAGTGGAAAAATTGTTGAACTTCAGGCACTTAAATTCCTAGTCATTTAGTATCCAGCATAGAAAATTTCGTATAGTTTAATTCTGAGACTAAGTTTTGGCCTTGTTACTGTGTATTAGAATATATTGCTGGGTGAGTTAAGTAAATATTTTAAAATACGATCTTTATCATATTGGCATTCCCTGACATATCTATACATAAAGAAATATATAACTATACATAAAGAAAGACCTAATGTAAAGGGAAGCATAGTGTATTGGCAGCAGAAGGGAGTTTTAATTTTTATGATTCCGAAAACCTTGTCGAGTAAAACAATTTTATAGTGGCCACAGATTTCTAGTTCTTTTCTTACAGGGGTAAAGACATCAGAAAGAAATAGTTTTCATATGTTAAATGTCTTTTTTATGTTAAAATTTATAAAAGACAACAGAAAGGAATCCCACATTAGGATTAGAACCAGTAAGGTCACCTGGAGTGCCTCTGCAGGGCCAAAGAGAAATTAGGCTCATTTGAACAGAAGTCCAATACCTTTGTACAGTGATGGAAATGCTCTTTGACTGTGCTGTTTAGTTCTTACCACAGGTGGCTGTTGAATGCTTGAAATGTGGCTGGCGTCGCCAGGAGTCGAATTTTAATTAATTTATGTGTAAATATCCTCATGTTGCTATTGTTTACTACGCAGTGGTAGAGATCAGAAATTCATGTGATTTTTCTTGTGCATTTGTTTTGAGACTTCACACTTTTGAATCTCTCTAGGTCTGGCTGCTCCCTCCCCCGTGCTGGGAATTTCTGAGGAGGGGGGCAAAATATTCTATGGTTGTAGAGCCTTACTGTGGGGCTCAGAAGACAAGGTCAGAGTGCATGTTAAATGAACTTGAATAGTAACAAGAGAGTAGGGTCCTGTTCATTCTTTAGGAGAGGAGGTCAGGTATTTTAAGTGTCTTTATGCAACTCCCTGTTAGAAAATTAGAAGAGACGCAAGCACATCTCCTGGTCCTCACATTGCTGCGATTCCATTTGGAGAGAAATGTCTAATACCCATTAACGAATAAGTGATATCACCAGCTCTTATCTAATTAAGTCCTTAAGTGTGTGGTGTGGGTAACACACTAGATGTATTAGAGTGCAGCAGAGGGTGTATTTGTTAATCTAGCCATGTAACAAGTATTCCCAGGTGCTGTGTGAGGTACAACAGTAGCAAGAGGCATATGGGGGAGAGACCTTGAAGATATAAGTAAATAAAACAAAAGGTAACAGTTCAGTCAAGAAAAAATAAGGGACTAAGAGTAAAGGATAGAGAGCTTTTAGATGCAAGCTGGTCAGAGAAAGTCTTTCTGAGGTGGTGGAGTTTAAGAGACCAGAGGGAAAGGAACTAAGTAAGAGACAGCTGAGGCACTGGTGCTGGGCTTGGAGCATCTGATGGGCAGCAGAGACCCTGAGGAGAAGCAGTGTGGCAGGTGGGTGGGACCGTCAGAGAGGTGGGCAGTGGCCAGGTCATGAGGGCTCAAGGGTATGTAGGTAGGGAAGTTGGATTTGTATTCTAAGTAAGTGGGAGGCTATTAAAGAGTTTCAAGCAGGAAATGATGTATGCTAACCTGTTTAAAAAGGTCACTCCTGCAGCTGTAGGGAGACTAGTTTCAAGATGGGAGAGAGTGGACTGGGAGCGCAGGGGTGGGCTATGGCAGTAACCACAGTGGGGATGAGGGTGGCTTGGAAAAGCATTGTAGTCGTGGGCGAGGAGTTGGGTGGATTTTGCAGGTGAAGTGAAGTAGGACATGTTGATGGATTAGATACGGGAATGAAAGGAGGACTCAGAAATGATACCCAGATTTTACTTGAGCTAAGAGGTTGATAATAGTGCTGTTAATTGGGATGGAGAAAGATGGTTGTTATTGGTTGCATGCCTTTTGGAGAAGAAAATCGGATATCTGTTTTAAACATGTAAAGTTTGATATGTCTGCAAGTTTCAGAATTTGAGATATCAGGCAGGCAGCTAGATATATGAGTCTGGAGCTCAGTGAAGAAATATGAAGTGGAGATACTGCTGTTTATGTGTGGATTGTACATACAGCTCTGAGAATGGCAGAGATCCAGGGTTGGGGTACGTGTGTGTGTGTCTGTGTGCACAAGCATCCAACAAGAGCAGGATGCAGAAGAGGTCCCAGGAGAAGCCCTGAAGAACTCAGCAGTTATACGTGGCCCAGAACAGGAGGAGAAGCCAGGAAAACAGAATGAGCTCTGGCTGGTGGGGAAGAGTAGAACCCAGGAGGCTGGTTTCCTGAACCTCAGGGAGGAAGTGTGTTTCAAAAGAAGGGAGTAGCAAACCACACTGAATGCTACTGAGGTGGGACAAGGTAATAGTGTGGGAATTAGCAACGGGAGGGATGTTGGTGACCTTTGAGAAAAGCGGTTTTGTGAAGTTTGGCTGGGAGAAGCCAGACTGAAGTGTGGTGGAGTGAATGGATGGTGAAGATGTACTGACTCTGCTTGTGATGAAATAATTTGAGACCTCCTGCTGAAAAAGATCTAAAAAAGGAGGAAGATCTGGAGTCACGGGAGTGAAACTGTTTGAGCAAATGGAGAAACTTAAATTAGTGAGAGTTCAAAGAGGGAAGAAACTTGAGTTGCCCCCTGAAAGCTGGAATCGTTTCATTTGTTATAGGAGAGGCAGTTCTGTGGAGGCGAGCATGAGGAATGAAGCTAGAAATGAACTTGATAGAATCAATGGCAGATTGTGGACTTACAGACTGATCTGATCTGTTGGACTAGAACTGGACAGAAATAGCAAGTATTTAGGCTGGGAACTGATGCTGGAAGGCCTGAAATGTGATCATTTCTTTTTCCCCATATAATTAGTTGTCACATTAGTCTATATTTAAAATGGATAATTCAGTTAATGTTTTCCTAAAGTAATGATGCATTTGATAATAAGAAATTTGCTTACTAACGTTTAATATGTTTTAAACTATTTCATTTTCTGCAATATGTTTCTTTTAACAGTACACTTAAGTTTTGATTAGAGCACATAGTCATATATGTTATTTTAAATCCTTAGTTCTCTTACTGTCTTTTCATCTAGAGATAAAGAACCCATGTTTCTTGTATAAGGTGGTTTGTTTTTGTCATTGCAGTTCATCTGGTTTTCTTTTCATTTTATTTGGAATACTTCCTCTATAGACATTTTTATCCCTTTGAATGATGTTATAAGCTAAAAAATAACTATGAGAATAGATGACTCAGTTTGTAACTCCACTGTCTCATCTAATAGTAGAAGTGGGAATAAACAGCTAGTTTTAAATATATACTTTCTTTAAAAGTCAGTTCCTAGAAAATATATATATTAATGGTTATATTTGAAGTTTGGTAGATTTTACAATTAGAGCATTATTTAGTTCCTGAGTTCCCTGTCCGCTTATATAATTTAGTGTAATTTTTGTGGATGGACTGTTGAATAAGACGTGGGTGTATGTTTGTTTTGCCCTTTGGGGCTTGTTAATTGCTTTGTACTCCCCCCACCCCCAGAGCTCTTCATTTTAAGTATTTAGTCACCTTGCTAAGAGTAGGTGAAAATGAAAGCTTAAAATAAACTATAATTATATTCAGCATTGGTGATATATTGCTCTGACAGAAGAATGTAAATTGAATCTGGATATTATATGTATTAAAGTTGACCTTCTTAGTTGAAGGTACAAAACTTGTTACTTTGCCACACGTGACCAGCGATGTATTTTTTTTTCCTCTTTCAAGAAGCTTCTTAAATTGAATATATAAGGCAAACACAGAATAACTTTGTGTTTCCCTTGGTGTTTATGTAAAATTAGTATTTTAGCTAGCTAAAAAGTTACTTCCTTACTACAAAAAATATAAATTCATGACAAGAAAATAAGTAATACACAAAAGCAAAGTGAAGGAAAAATGTGTAACATCACCTGCTCAGAAAGGCGCTGTAACTTCTTGGGTGGAAGTGTGTGTGTCTGAGGAAGTCCTCCTGTTTACTGCTGTTGGTTGTTTATTGGGAAGAAGTTGGTTAAAGTAGAGAATCATAAACTCAGTGATTCAAATATATCCTAAGTGCTTTTTGATTCAAAGCATAAACATCCTTTTTTTTCTGTAGACATTTGATGTGGAACTTACAGCTTTTCTTGGAGGAGACACCACAGGCTGACTGCATCAACCGCACCCATGATGCACTATTGTCCTCGTGTTGGTGTTTTACAGTGGAACAGGAATGTAGGGGCTCTGCAAAGTAACCCGAGTATGGAGTTCTTACTCTTTAAAAAAAAAGTCTTTCTGATTGTATCTCTCAGTCATTTACACTTGGGTCTACAGGTACTTCTATAGCACTTTTTAAATGTCATCTTTTAAAAAAATGTTTCCGAAGCATTAGGCTTAGTTTTCATAGAAATAGCAACTCTTTTTTGCCAATGATATGTTGTCTGTTTATGTAATTTTAATTAAATTGTATAATTACAGTCGTAAGTACAACTGGCAAAATGGATTTAGAAATCCAGCTGAGTGTTGGTGGGAGCAGAAGCACGTGGATGTATGAGAGAGTAGAACATTTGCCTGGGGTGTTCATCTTGTCATGGGTGTTAGCCAGTGCTTCACACGTGGGTTGAAATCCAGCAGGTGAGTGGATGAGCTGATTAGGTAGAAGATCGTTAAGAACGTGTTTGTATAGCTCCACATATATGAAATATTTCCTATATGTATCTTTGAACAGAACGAGAAAATAATACTTTACCATTTCTGCTTTTTAATCTTAAGGTGTGTTAACATCTTTCCATGTCAAGATTATAGGCAGAGTTTTCTTTGATTCAGGATTTTTTTCTAGCCCCTGGCTAGGTTAGGTAGTCATCTTACCTGCTCCATTAGTCTCCTTTGCTTACTTTTGTTCTAATGATTATATCCTATTTTAATTGTTTGTCTCTTCTTGTTTCCCCTTCAAATTTCTCCCATCAACTCTTTATACCCTATTATGCATATTATCTCTATTCTTACCGCTTTTTTTTTTCTAATTCTTCTGCAATCAGTATTTTACTATTATGGAGTTATTTATAGACTGGTCTTGAATTCAGTTTTTAATGGTTCTTCTTGGTCCTTCTCTGACCTCATTTCAGCAGTTCACCCTTGACTCTTATCTATTTTAAAACTTACTCTCTCCTTAGGATTTGTTATATCATCGTCACTGCCTTTTCTCAGATGCCTTGATTTGGGGCTTCTGCCTGTTCTCACACTTTAACAGTAAATGTTTGAGACTCGTGTTTCTAAGAAGATGGAGTAAATGCACTTTTCCCTATCCCTCCCTCTAAGCACAACTAAAAGAACAAGACATTATTCATGAAATGCACACAGAATGGCACGTAGGCTAGGAAGCCCGGGACCCAAGGAACAGTATGGTGGTGAGTTCTCTGGATTTTCGTTTTGCCTCTTCTATCCCGGACTTGGATCTAAAGAAGTCAGCAATCCAGAAAAATCAACAAGCATAGACAAAATTCCCAATAAAAGGCTACTACTACTTTTAAGCCAAAGGACAATGAAAGGGGCAGACAGCAAGATAGGAAACTATGACAGTAACCAGTCTATGCTCTGCAAGTACCACAGAAGGAAAATGTTGCCCCATCCCTACCCATGCCACCACAGCCTAGTGGGGAGCCTAGTGCCCCAGATGGCACTAATGAGGAGGTCGTCTCTCTCCCCACCGTGTAGTGTCACAGGACACTGTGTAGAGAGTCAAAACTTGCATCACAATCCAGTGGTACCAAGAACTCCCTCCTCCCCACTTGCCTGAAGGTGCCAGTGGAAGTTCATTTTGAGCATAACGAGGCAGTCCTGTCTCTCCCTACCAAGGAGGCACCATGGTGGCAAGGTAGGGAGCCCACACTCCTGCCACATCCAGCAGTAACAAGGAACCTCTCCTCTGATGTGTCAGTGGAGGCCAAGTGGGGAACCAAGACTTCTGTTCCCGCCTGGCAGTATTGAGACTCTCCCCTCCTTTCTCCACTGGAGTGGTATCACACGAAGCCAGCTAAAAAATAAGGTTTAAATAAATCCAAAGTCTCCTAGCTTAGAACCCTGAATTTCCTGGATTCAGTATAAAAAGCTGTCACACCAAGAAGCAGAAAGATCTCAAGCTGAGTGAAGAAAGATAATTAATAGACATCAAGGGTAGGATGACATGGATATTAGAATTATCTGACAAGGATTTTTAAAGCCACAATCATAAAAAATTCTAATGAACAATTATGAATATACTAAAACAAAAGAAAAAATAGAAAATCCCAGCAAAGAAATAGGAGAAACTTTATTTTTCTTTAAAGATCCGAATGGAAATTAGAGAAGTGAAAAATGTAATAACTGAAAAAAAAAAAACTTATTAGAGTGGGATCAGGAGCAAAATGTAGGGCTGGGAGGAAAGAATTAGTGAACTGCAGTATAGAATAATAGAAATCACCCAATCTGAACAACAACAACAACAAAAAAAGCAGAGCCTGAGGGGCTGTGCCTGTCTTCAGAGTCCTAGCAGGATTTGAGAAAGAAAATAGGATAGGAAATTACGTGAATGAGTCATGGCTGTAATAACTCCCCAAATTTGGCAAAAGACATAAACCTAGAGATTCAAGAAATTGAACCACAAGCAGGATAAACCCAAAGAAATTCACACTAAGACACATCATAGTGAAGCTTCTGAAAACTAAGGACAGAGGGAAAAATCTTGAAATCAGGAAGAAATGACACTTTAGTTATAGGAAAAAACCAATTTGAATGACAGTGGACTTCTTCTCAAGCTATGGAGGCCAAAAGCAAGTGGTGTTAACAGTTTTGAAATGAAGAAAGCAAAGAATGGTCAGCTCAGAATCTTACATGAAGAGGGGAGGGTATAGCTCAAGAGGCAGAGTGCATGCTTAGCATGCATGAGGTCCTGGGATCCATCCCCTCAATAAATGAATAAAAAATAAATAAACCTAATTACCTCCCCCATCCAAAAAAAAAAAAAAAAAAGAATCTTACATGCTGTAAAAATTTCCTTCAGAAATGAAGAGGAAATGAGACATACTCAGACGAAGGAAAACCGAGAGAATTTTTGGCCAGTAAAGTTAGCCTAAAAGAATAGCTAAAGGACATAGTCTAAACAGAATGAAAATGATAAAAGAAGGCAACTTGAAATATTAGGAAGAAAAAAATACAATGAGAGTAAAGATATGAGTAAATACAACATTCTTTCCTTCTCTTGAGTTTTGATGTTGTGGAAGCAAAAATTATAACACTGTCTGATGTAGTTCTAAATCTATGTAGAGGAAATGTTAAAAAAAATCATACTATAAATGGGAAGGGAAAGGAAAGTATATTAATTTGCCAGGGCTGCCATAACAAAATACTGCAGACTAGGAGGTTTAAACAACAGAAGTTAATTTTTTCACAGTTCTGGAGGCTGGAAACCTTATGGTCAAGGTACCAACAGGATTGATTTCTTCTTAGACCTCCTTCCTTGGCCTGCAAATGGCCACTGTCTGTCTTCCCTGCATGTGGCCTTTTCCTCTGTGGATGTGCATACCTGGTGTCTCCTCCTCTTCTCATTAGGACATCAGTTCTGCTGGATTAGGACCCTACCCTCATGACCCCATTCAGACTTAATTCACCTTGTTGATTTGGGCTTCAGCATATGAATTTTGAGGGACAGTATTCAATCCATAACAGGAGGGAAGATTTCTATTCACTCCAACTTGTGAAATGATGATACCCATAAACTGTGAGGATACATTATGATGTAATGCCTAGAGCAGCCACTAAAAAGGCCAAAGAGATACATGTAAAAAACAAAGTAGATCAAATGGAATTCTAAAACATGTTCAAGTAAATCATGCAGAGTCAGAAAAAGAAGGTAAATAAAAACCAAAAAATAAAAGGTGGACTGAAGCCTTAACATATCAATAATTACATTAAGTATAAATGGTTATATGTTAAAGAAAATTGGCAGAGTTCATTAAAAACTTCACCTAATTATATGTTTTCTGTCAGAAATTTACCTCACACATACTGATATAAGTAAATGCAAAGTAAAAACATAATAAGACCTTTATGAAAATATTAATCAAGACAAAAGCAATTGTGGCTGTTTTACTATAAAGCAATTTAGACATCAGAGTAAAGAGTTAAGAGAGATTGATTCCATATAATAAGATCAGTCCACCAGAAGATCAATCCTAAATGTGTATATGTCAAACCATGGATGTGCAAAACAGATGAAGCAGGAAATAACAGAACTGAAAGGAAAAACAGATAAATCCACAATTAGATTTGGAGAATTCACAACTCAGTCAGCAATTGATACATCATGTGGACAGCACTAAGGATATATAAGAAGTCAACACTACCATCAAGCAAAAGTATATATTTATAGAATACCCCATCCAATGATAGCAGAATACACATTCTTTTCTCATTACCACAGAACGTATACTGAGACAGACCATATCCTGGGCCACAGAGCAAACCTTACCAAATTTGGGTGAATTGAAATAGAAAATAACAGGAATATCTCTAGTCCTTTGGAACATGAACAGCACACTTCTATATAGTCCTTGAGGTCACGAAGTCTCGAACTGACTTAATGAAATTGAGAATACAACATTTCAGAATTTGTGGGACACATCTAAAGTAGTACTAAAAGGGAAATTTATAGCACTAAACACATTAGAGAAGAGTAAAAGGCTCAAATTAGTAATTTTAGTTATCACCTTAAGAATCAAAAAAAAGAAGAGCGAAGTAAACTCAAAGCAAGAAAAGGAAGGAAATAATAAAGAGCAGAAATTAATTATATAGAAAAAAATAGAGGAAATCAAGGAAACAAAGAGCTGGTTCTTAGGAAAGATTAATAAAATTGACAAGCCTTTACTAATATTGATGAAGGAAAAAGGGAGAACACAAATTACCAAAATTAGGAATACGATAGAAAATATCACTGCAGACTTTACATCAAGAGGGTAATAATAATCCCTTATTATTAACAACTCTAAACACGCAAATTTGACAACTTAGATGAAAAAGACCAATTTTTGAAAAGCACAAAGTACTACAACATACCCAATATGAGATGGAAAATTTGAATAGTTCTCTATTAAAGAAATTGAATTATTAATTTAAAACTTTCCAAAAAATCAAGTACAGATGATTTCCCTGGAGAATTCTACCAAACATTTAAATAAAAATTAATACCAATTCAACAGTCTCTTTCAGAAAACACAAGAGCAGGGAACAGTTTGCAAATTTAATTTTTGAAGTTTGTACTGGTAGCAAAACCAGTCAAAAACAGTAATAAAACAAAACCCCAGCCCCCCAAATTTACAGCCCAATGTCTCTCATGAATATGGGTACAGAAATTCTTATTATAATATCCTATATCGACAAGGCAAGAGAGGAAAAAAAATCACATGATCATATAAATTGATGCAGTTAAAGCATTTGACAAAATTCACTTATTTATAATAAAAACTCACAAGAAGATAAAAACAGATATTATGGATTGAATTGTGTTACCAGAAAGATGATGTTTCAGTCTGAACTGGCACCTGAGAATGTGACCTTGTTGCGGATGTAATTAATTGAGATGAGATCATAAGGGAGTAGAGTGGAATATTAATCCATGATAGCTGATATCCTTATAAGAAGACAAGAGATACAGAGAATGTGCAATGTGATGACAGAGGTCCTGGGAATCTTGGCTTAACAGCTACAACCAGAAGCTAGGAAGAGGCGAGGAAGGATTTCACCCATAGTCTCAAGAGGGAGCCTGAGTCAGCTGACAACTTGATTTTGGACTTCCAGCCTCCAGAACTATGAGAATAAGTTTGTTATTTTAAGTCACTCATTTTGTGATGCTTTGTTATAGCAACCCTAGCAAGTTAACACAGAGGGGTACTTTTCTCAACTTGATGACATGAATCTACCAAAATCCTACAACTCACATTATATTTAATTGCTGAAGACTTTTCTCCTCAGACTGGGAACAAAGCATGGATGTTCCCTCTCACCACTTGGACTCAACACAGTGCTGGAAGTTGTAGCCAAAGCAGTGAGGCAAAAAATGAAATAAAAAAATTATGAATCAGAAAGGAAGAAAAAAGTTCAGAAAATCCCCCAGAAATCCTAGAACTAATCAGTGAGTTCAGCAAGATGCCAGGGTTGAGGATAAACAAGACTCAATTGTATTTTGCAAGAGAAAGAGTTTTAGAGCTCTATTGTACCACAGTGTGCATGCAATTGGCAATACTGTACCTTACACTTAAATATTCAGGGGATAAATGTACGTTAGTGTTTTTTACCTGAACAAAACAATCAATTGTATTTCTAGATACTAAGCAACAAACTTTTGGAAAATGATGCTATTTATCACTGCCCCCCCCCCCAATACTCTGGTGTAAATCTAACAAATTGTATAGAGAACTTTTATGCTGAAAACTACAGAATCATGATGAGCAAATCAAAGGTCAAAATAAGTGGAGAGATACCCTGTGTTCATGAATGAGGAGAGTCAACTCTGCTTGATCGTTTGGGCTGTTGGCAGGATTCGGTTCCTTGCAGTTGTTGAACTGACATCCCTATGTCCTTGCTAGCTGTCGGTTTAGGGCTGTCTCAGCTTTTAGAGTATACCTACATTCCTTGGCTCATACTCTGCTTCCTCCATCGTTAAAGCCTGTAAAGGCAGATGGAGTCCCACTCATGCTTTGCATCTCTTCTTTCTTCTGTCTCATCTCTCTAACCCAGCTAGGAAAGGGTCTCAGCTTTAATGAATTGTGTAATTAGATTTGGCCCACCTGAATAATCTAAGGTAATCTTCCCATTTTAAAATCATCTGATGAGCAACCTTAATTCTCTTTTTAATTCCCCCTTTGCTATGTCTGCTAATATAATCATGGGTTCTGGTGTTAGGACATGGCCATCTTTCAGGGAATGGGGATGGGGATTACTGTGCCTAATGGCCTCTCATTGCCCATCACATTGTTCAGTCATCCCTTGGAATCTGCGAGGGATCCAGGACGCTTGTGGGTACCAAAATCTGTAGATGCTCAAGTCTCTTAAATAAAATGGTGTAGTATTTGCATATAACCTACGTACATTCTCCTGTATGCTTTAAATCACCTCTAGATTACTTGTAATACCAAATCCAATGTAAAAGCTAGGCAAATAGTTGTAAATACAACATAAAAGCTATGTAAATAGTTACTGGTGTGTAGCAAATTCCCTTTTGGAACTTTTGGAATTCTTGGTTGTTTTCTTTTTCCCAAATATTTTTGATCTGCATTTGGTTGAATCCATGAATATGGAGGGCTGACTGTATATAGTTTTTTTTTAATTGAAAGTTTTTTTTTGAACTTTTTTTAAGTGAATTTTTTAAAAAATTGAAGTTTAGATAAAGAATGGCCATCATTCAAAAGTCCACAAATGATAAATGCTAGACAGGCAGTGAAGAAAAGGGAGCCCTTCTGCGCTGTTGGTTGGAATGTAGTTTGGTGCAGCTGTTATGGAAAACAGTATTAAAATTCCTCAAAAAACTGAAAGTAGACTTACATATGATCCAGCAATCCCACTCCTGGGCATATATCCAGAGGGAACTTAAATTTGAAAAAAAATACATGCACCCCAATGTTCACAGCAGCACTGTTTACAATAGCCAAGATATAGAAACAACCCAAATGTCCATCAACAGATGCCTGGATAAAGAAGTTGTGGTATGTTTATACAATGGAATACTACTCAGCCATAAAAATAAGATAATGCCACTTGCAGCAACATGACTGGACCTGGAGATCATCATTCTAAGTGAAGTAAGCCAGAAAGAAAGAGAAATACCATCCCTATATAGGTTTTTCACAAGCTCCTTCCTACCTGTTTGGTTTTATTTCTGATACAACCACTTGTGCTCAACATAGGTCAAGTCTTTCATGTTCAAGTGTTTTTGCATGTATTCCCTCTGGCTTAGAAACCTCACTTTCTTTCTGTGACTTGTCCTTGAAGGCTCAGGTCAGACACTGGCTGCTTTGTTCCCAGGAGAGGTGGATGCTGCACCTTCTGTTCCCCTAGCACCATGAGTATAGCACTTACTATAGTATGTAAATAATTTTGTTCAACATTTGTTTCGATTGCTAGTCTGTGGTTTTTCTCAAGGACAGAGAACATGTTTCATTCAGCTTTGTATTTCTCATCCCTAGTACGGTATCATGCATACGGTGAGACCCTACTAAAAGATGACTGACCTGGTTAATGAACATTTGTTTTAGTAGTGATGAGACATTACCCTTAGAGCAGGGGTCAGTAAGTCCGAAAGTGTGATATAGGACAGGGACTTAGAGTCATCATTCTTGGTTCCATATTGATGAGAACCAGTTGTGAAATCAGAATTGATGATTCTGGCATGAAGACTGAGACAGGCTCAGGGGTGCTGCCTGGAATGTCACCACTTTGTGTCCTTTTCTAGCACATAAAGTTAAGGGTGGGGGCCTGGCATCAGCAGACCTAGATGCTCTTTCTGAGCAACCTTAACTTCTGTCTGCATGTTCCTTTCCTTATGTGGTTGACTCTTGAGCAATATGAGTTTGAACTGCATGGGTCCACTTATAAGCGAATTTTTTTTTAATTGTAAATACCACCGTGCTACACAACCTGAGGTTGGTTGAATCTGCAGATGCCGAACCTCGGATAGAAAGGAACTGCAGATATAAAGTGTGGACTGTAAGTTATATGTGGATTTTCAACCACGTGGAGAGCCAGTGCCCTTAACCGCCGTGTTGTTCAAGGGTCAACTATATATAAAAGTGGAAGGAGATTCAATTTCATTCTAAAACCATTTGAGTCTGCTAGGTTTATTCCAACTCTGACAGTCCGTGACACATTTGTCTTTCCCTTCCTTAGACCACCTTTGGGAAGAGAGGTAATAACTTTAACTTGAGCCTGTGGGAAGCGTACATAGATCTTGTGCTTTGGTTCCCTCGGCCAGGAAGTAAATCTGAGACCTGATTGTCTCTTCTGCTCAATGAGGTGACTGTATTTACTTCATAAAGCCAAAAATACATTGGAAACCACTTTGCACACTTTTGATTTCATCCTCTTTGGAAGCAATAACAATTTCAAAGCTGAAGCCGCTTTTAACATTTAAAGGTGGTTTGAACATTTAATCCCAGAGACCTGCTGCCCCTTTCCTGCCTCCTTTTTTTCCCCTTCTGTTACCTCTTCACCTCTTCTTTTCTCCTGCACTGAGACCCCTACTAGGAAGTGCTAAATGGTAATACACTTAGAAGTTTTTCTTGAAGCAATTAAAAGAGAAGAGTTTGATATTTCCTGTTGTAGAATTTTAAGAGGTAGATTTTGTGTTAAATTAGTACTTAGCACATTACACATTACTTTTTGCTGTTTTAAAGCAATTTTTTCCCAATACGAATGTCATACTAATCTCTATGTCATTTCTATTCATGAATAAAAAAACATTTGCACAGTGCTTATTCATCCATGAATGCAGATTTTAGTTAAACTGCATAATGCCTGACGGTACTGTGCTGACACGCACAGAATAAATAGCACAGATTTTGTTTCCTGAAGATTGATCGTTTATAGGTCAGCTGATAATTTTTTTCCAGGTTGCTTCTTAAACTGATGATGAGAAATTTTTCACTTCTGTAGAAGGCTATGGATTTTAATAAACCTCTGTCAGGACTGCAGACCTACCTACTCAATATCACTTTTTATCTCGAACATCTTTTCTAGAAGAGATAGGAAGTGATATTGGCCCCTGTCCTTAGAAACAACATTGCTGAAAATAGTAGCGGTGAGAGCAAAGGTTTTGAGAGAGTGGGTTTGTGAATGATAACTTGTTAATACAAACATGTTAGACACTCAAATTTTTAAGAAAAACAGGGAACCTCTTAATGCATATTTAGTTTGTTATAATATTACCGTTTCGATAAGTACTTTCCTCAGCTTTCTTTTTATGTTTAAATATTACAATATTAATTTGTTATCAAGCATCCTAGTTTCCTGTCCCTGAACCCTGTCTGACTTTTCTTGCTTTTGATATATTTTATGAAATGTAAAGTGTAGTCTGGCTTTTAGAAGGCTGTTGCCAACCTCTCTGATTTTATTGTTGTTGAGAAATCAATTCCTGCCGTGAGGTAAAAAGTTGTAGTGTCAAGTAATTGGGTATAATGCTTCTTTACATTCAAATTTAATGTCTCTTTTATAGAGAACTAGTTTATATGTCATATTCCTGCTTGGACCTGAGTTTTACTTTAGAGACTTAGATTCTACTGTGTAGAATAGACTTATTTAGTGGGTCCAGAAATAGCTGATTTGAGAACTTCTGTGGGCTCCAGTATTCTAGTTACAGTTGTTATATTAGGGGCTATAAATTTTCAATGTGACTGTGTTCTACTGTTTATTACTCAGACGTGATTTACTTGGATTGATATGCTTCCTAAATTTTATAGTCGGCTCCAGCATAAGCATACCAAGTGCAACAAGCTCTTTTTGTTATATTAACATAATTTAAATTACTTTGTATAGTTTGTTAATAAGGCAGCTTTAGGAATACTAGGTTTATTCTCCATAATGATTGAAGGTGACAGCAGTATGAGTAATCCTAAGCCATTTATAATGGCTTTCAAATATCTTTATGGATATACTTTTGAATATAGAGATGGCTGAGCATTCACTTTGAAGCCTTCACTGTGAGGTACTGACACAGGAGGCCTGATGAAGGGTCTGTCCGTGCATCTCAGTGCTGGCCGAGTAATTGGTACTCTCCAATTACCCTGTCTGTGTTGATTTCAAGCTTCCCTACTGCATGTGAAACAAGGATAAATACAGGATAGGACGTCAAAAAGGCAAACAGTTAAGAAGGATGCTGTAGGTGTTTTTCATGAAACATGAAAACAAGGTTTGAAATGCATACAGGTAATCCGTGTGTTGCTGATAGTGGAGAGTAAATTCTTCACTTTTGAAGTAGCATCTGGTTTGAAAACACCAACTTGTATTGAGCTTTTTTCATCACCTTAACTGTGATAGTGATCTTCAGTCTTTCCTTTTACAGGGGAGTGTCTTCCTCCCCTGTATTTTTGAATTAGTTATTTCATGGTTTTCATGGAGAAGTGATGAGTAAAATAGTTTGACAAGAGTCTGCCAATCCAAATGGCAAATTGTTTTTTTTGGGGTGGTTGTTAAAGTCAGAAACTCAGAATATTTGTAGGTGATTAAGCTGTATAAATAAAGGAGTGCATAATAAAGGAGTGTATAAATAAAGTGTATAAATAAAGGAGGTGGAATTTTTTAAACAATATTTTTAATGCAACTATGTTACATTTGGATTTTACTCTTATTTTCTAAGGAATGTAATATTGTGTCATAAGTAAGAAAATGGTATATCTTTGTATGTGACTTAAATTTTTTTTTTAATTCTGTATGTCATCCTGCTTTTGACTATTGGGTGAAATTTTATTTTTAACATTCTATTTTTCAAGGGCCACACATACACATATAAAGTCATACATACAAATACATATACAAGCACATATATACAAAGAAATACGCATAAACATCATATATATCTTTTTCTTTTCCACTTTTTGAAAGACAGATGGTTACTGTGATTTATTATCCTAGACTTTCCACATCACTGATTTCTACTAAGGTTGTTTTTTGATAATCAATATCAGCTGCTTTCTATTGGCAGTAATACACTAATTACATTCATACTCTGGTTATATTAATGGGTTTATGGAATAGAGGCAGTTTGATCCAGATAAAAACACTCATTTAAAAGTAACGATGAAGCTCTTTAAAAAAAATTCAGCTTTGAAATTTAAGAAGTTGTTAACATTTATAAGGGTGCATTTTAGTGGTTTGGGAGACTCTTCTAAAACATACTTTTTCAATATTTTGACTAATTTTTTCAGTAATCGTTTTCTTTTTGTAGACTGGCGTCTTCTCTCTTTAAATCTTGCTTACTTGCCCAATTTTTGCTCTTTGGGACAGTCCACAGTGAGGCTTACCCAGTGGTATGCTGGTAAAGGCTTAACAACCAGGTCTCTGGATGAGGGGAGATGCTCTGATTGACAGCATTTGCTGATTTCTATGGTGTCAATATTTCCAACATCACAGATTTTAAGCTACTAACGTGATGTCACTGGACATGGGGCATGGAAGAGCGGGGCACACTCAACTCTCACCAGCCAAATGCAGGCTAGGTTCAGCACACCACTGGCTCATCCTGTCCACTGCTCCTTCTTTCACAACTTAGATTATGAGTCATGAATGATTTTGGGTACTGTGTTATTCCTTTATTGTATTTATGACTGGAGTATGACAAGTGCAATCTGTTTGTGAGTATATAGCATTATCATGATATTCCAAACTAGAATACTGACTTAATATATAACTACCCTTCTTTCTGCTTTTCAGTTGGGTGGAAAGCTTTGGCCGTGAGGGGCTTGGATTATTACTGGACATTTTGGAAAAGCTGATTAGTGGCAAAATGTAAGTATTGCTAATCATTATTTCCAGTTCAGCTACATTTGCATGCCCAGTTATGATCCCAACACTGATATCTTTTATGCCAATGCAGACAAGAAAAAATTGTAAAGAAGAATCAGCACAAAGTCATACAGTGTCTAAAGGCCTTGATGAATACACAGGTATGTACATAGACAATTGTATTGTCTTTGTTCTTCATCAGTTCTTACAGAATTCTTAGGGAAAAGAGATGTGTAATATGGAATTTGCACTATGCATGATGCGTTGCTTTGATAAGCTGTTCAGTACATAATGGAAAAATATTGAATTGTATTGATTTCTAGTTTTGTATCAAATCAACTGTCTCTCAACAGGAGAAACTTGGGGATGAATGGACCTTCTTCTGGTGCTTAACTCCTCATGTACAGATTAATTTTCTTTCCCTACTGTCTTCTGTTCCTACCTCTCTACCTGCCTGTCTGTTCTCCCCTCTTCCTCCCTTCCTTCTTCTCTTTTACTTTTCAAAAGTATAGCATGAATCACCTTTAAAGTATGATTATTAAATATGGTCTGCAGTAATACTTATTACCAAAGAATTAAGTTGGAAAGACAGATTTCATAATCTTGGAATTTAAATCTTTAATGAGATTAATGTAAACAGATATGCGCAGGTCCCAGAAGTGGAGCAGTGATGCTTTACAAGTACGGTTGACCTTTGAACATGTCTTTAAACTGCATGGGTCCACTTATAATGAGGATTTTTAAAAATAAATACATATTTGTACTGTAAATGTATTTTCTCTTCCTTATGATTTTTTTTTTAAGATAACATTGTCTCGTCTGTAGCTTACTTTATTGTAAGAATATAGTATATAACACGTAACATACAAAATATGTGTTAACAAATGTTTATGTTATGGGTAAGACTTACGATCAAGATTAGGCTATTTGTAGTTAAGTTTTTGGGGAGTCAGAAGTTATACTTGGAGTTTTGACTGCGTGGAGGGTCAGTGCCCTCTGTGCCCCTGTGATGTTCAAAGGTCATCTGTAACATTGAGACCAAATAAAATACGGTGGATCGGCAGAGTTTATATATTTAAAGAGGATTCATTAGAAGAGAGAAATACTTTACGCTCTGTACTGAAGTTGGGTTTGCCTGACGGTGCTTTTTTTTTTTTTTTTTTTTTTTTTTCCATACTGTTAACTGTGGAAATTAACTCCAGCTCATGCTATGTCTTTAGCTCCAGCATCTAAACAAATCTACCTCATGATGTGTGGTAACGGTGGGTGCTTCCATTGCTATTAGACAGCAGGAGAGGAAATTTTACTTATGGTGGCATGATGATTTGTGTTTTATAGTGAAACTGTGCCTTTGTGATTAATTTTAATTTTTAGTATTTTGCCTCATTCTCATTTTTAAAATAAACCTTTAGAGGACTTCCTTCTTAGGTACTTGTACTTAAATTACTAGCATCTACATTTCTTCTTATTAAATATAGCAAGTATTTATATTTTCTAATTATTTTTCTTATTGACTTATTGACTTTTTGCCATTTTCTGGGGCTAAGTTTTCTGTTTTTAACCCGTGAAATATTTTTCCCCTCCCTGCTTTTCCCAATCAGGTATGATTTTTCAAGGAAAATATCTTATGTGGAAATCACAAGTCCTTTCTATGTTGAACTCGCTGTTCTATGAGAATTTGATTTTTAGATATGTAGCCTTTTGTGGAATATGTTTTAAGAGTAAATGAATAAAGGAACCAAACTGCTCATAAGGAGACATTGCACCACACTAAGTGTGTAGCACTGCTTTAGGGAGGCCCCTTCTAATGTGAGAACGTAGAAACTGGAAATTTCATTTGTGATGTGGAGGCTGAGAGTAGAGAAAATCCAGGAACACTTTTCCAAACCAAAGGGGCATTTGGATCATAACTGGAATTTGAGAAGACTATCGTGGTTTAAGTGAGGTGGTATGTAGAAGGTAATATTTCTGCTTGGTTTGAGACGGAATTGGGAAAGGAGTAAACTTTATGTATTTATATTCTAATTAGTATAATGTAATTTATTATCTTTTAATAATAGATTATTTTGCTTATAGTTTTTTATGTGGAGCTGGAATATATTGTCTTTTACATGTCTATTACCTGTCTATTACACACCTATTACATGTCTATTAGTATTACATGCTAATACAAATAAAAAGTTACTGATACTTGGAATTGTATTATAATGTCAAATTCTTAACTTAATTATATATGAAATTGTTTGGTAGATTTTTTTGTACATGATTGGTTGATAGTTTCTCCTGTACCTCACTGTGCAGTCTTTATAGAAGTTCACTGAATGATAAAAATATAGGCTTTAAAAAATTACAGTACCTTATTTGGTACTAGTAATTAATGATATAATTTCTATTATGAGCAAATCTGATAGTGTTACATGAAACTGAATTTTTATAACACTAAATTGAACTTTGTATTAGTTTTTAAATAGAAGTAGATTTTGAATAAAATAAAAGTCAAGATGAAAAGTTACATATCTTTAAATTAAGAAGTAATTAGAACAGGGGCTTCATTTTGTCAGTTAATTTTTTGTGTATTCCTGAAGTGTGCACTGACAGTGAAGACACCTTGGTCCTGAAGTCAGCTCCCTGCCCCACGTTATTTCTGCTGCTAGGATGAACTCACTGTGGGTGGTTATTCAGCACCACTATTTGTGTATTGTTGGGAATCCTACAGAGGAATATAGGATGTTAACCTCCCCCTACCCAACATGCCTCCAGTGGCCTGAAATTCCGTCTACTAGGTAATAATAGGCCTCAAATAGAATGCAGATGGAACTTAGCACTGCTCCTTAGTTGAGGTCATGTGAGTTTTCATATAATCTGGAGTGGGTCCTTGACATTCAGTAGAAAGACATTCTTAGACCTTCCAAAGTCTGTCACCATCTCTCTAACCTTCTAATAGCCTTCATTTAATGTACTTTAAGTGCCGGCACTGCTAAGTTGTCTATTTCTCTCACAGTCATTGAGTTTTGTTTTGTTTACTTTTATGTTTTTTTTTTTTAAATAATTGAGAGTAATTTTATGCAAGCTGTCAGCAATTCTGTCTTTAGTTCTAGATACTCAGTAGTGGTGATCTGGCCTCATTCCAGTGTTAAAATGAGCACTGCACAGTTTTACATTAGCCAAATCAGAGAATATTGCCCGTGATGGAGCTTTGGGGTCACAGGATGTTGGTCAAAACTGTGAACATCAGAAAATGCTCCTATTCTACTCTTGACACATGGTTTAGGGCCAGAGGACTTGGCAGAGAAGGTAGGTGGTATCACTTGGAGGAAATCAGTATGAGTTGTTGCCTTGAGTGGCTGGAGAAGTCAGAGGATCGTAGATCCGGGAAGGGCAGGTGCTGACTCAGGCCAGCCAGGGGGGTGGGAAGTGAAGGGAAGTGCTGGAGGCCAGCGTTACTCAGTCTCAGGTGTATCAGGCAGAGCCAGCCCTTTGGTGCTTGGTAATCATTGGCTGATTGACTTTTTGAATTGGATCTAAGTGGTACTTTATAAGCCTCTGACAGTTCCCTGAAGTGATTATCAAGGCATATTGTAGTCTCTGGCCCCATGCCTGCTTTTTCTTTCTTTGTTTCCAGTTATGGAACAGCTGAGGGCATCACAAAAGTGAGCATTTCCTGGCTGGTTTAATTGTCTCTTTCTAAATGTTCCTGGTCACCAGTAGGAGAGAGAAGTCTCTTCAAAAATCATACCCTTGGGCTATTAACCCTTCTGATTGTACTTCCTTCTTGTACCTGTGTTCCTTAGGTAGTGGTTTAAAGCAAATGCAGTATTTCATAACAGTGTGAGGCTTCTCTACATAAATGCCATATACAAATGAGACAGGAAACTTATAAGTAAGATTTCATAACAATCAAAGCATTTGGGTCTAAGCTTGTTATAGGCTTAACTTTGGTAATTAAGCCATAGTTTACAGGTTTATAATTGGAATTTAGGTCCTTTTTAGTGCTTAGTTGTAATTTTAATCAACTAATTTCTCACTCTTTAAAAGGATCCTTTAGGATGTATGGTAGATAAATAGTACTGTTTTATTGCTTCTATTCATCCTCTGTTATTTAATATTCATCTTCCATAGATTGTTAGTGGGCCCTGAGAGATGGCCCATCCATCCTTAAATCAAAACACATTAACATAACTCCTTACCTTCTAATTGGATGTGATATCCTGGCAGTAGCAAACAAACTTTGTCCTCATCCAAAATTATCCCATTTATGTAATGTGTTTACAACTGTGTTGTCTTTCTGATGGCAAAATATTATTCTGATCAGAATACATACACTCCTGTGGCTATGGTATCACCCAGCTCACCTTGCAGTTTCGGCCCATTTGTGAAGTAAGTGTTGCCAGTTAGGCACATACTATGTTCTTGTGGTTCCCACTTGTCGCTGTTGAGCTCTTGAAATGTGGCTAGTCTGAACTTAGTTGTGCTGTAAGTGTAAAATAACACACTGGATTTTGAATGCTTATGAAGGAAAAAAAGTGAAAATATCTCACCAATAAATGTTTTATGTTGATTATATATTAAAATTATAATATTTTGGATATGTTGGAATAATTCTATTAAAATTCGTTTTATTTTTTGCTTAAAAATTTTACACTGCACATGTGGTTCACGTAATATTTTTCTGGGCCATCGGTCTTTGCATTTACTTGTGGTAGAGTACCTCTTACAGATTTTTCCCCAGGGAAGCATCTCATGGCCTAACTGTCTGGTTGAGTATCTGTCTGTCCATTTTATATGTTTCTGTTGGGAAATCTCAATATTCCTCACTGCTTCTCCCTTTCTCCAGTTGGCTGCTATCAGTCATATTGTTGTAAAATCACATTTGAGGGGTTATATGTATTTGACTGGTTCTCATAGTTCTTAATATAAAAAAATTATACATTTTAAAAATTATTTTTTGGCTTTACTACATGTACAAATATCTTATAAACACTTAAAAAAGAAAAAAACTACATTTCCTTTAGCGCAGTGTTTTTCCAACTAACTACTAAGATGTAACTTTTTGTTTCCAAAATATTATAGTATGGCTTGGAAAGAATTATGAGTGAAGAGAGGAGTCTTTCTTTATTAGCCAGAGCCATTGATCCGGAGCAGCCCAGTATGATGACTGATGTGGTTAAACTCCTGTCTGCAGTGTGCATTGTTGGGGAGGAAAGCATGTAAGTCTTCTCAGCTTCTTTCTCTAATTACATAATCATTTCAGACAGTTTCATTCATATAAATGTTTTAACTACTCTATTTTAGACTAGAATATACTTTAACTAAAGAAAGTCCATTTAAGCAGCTGATTGAGATTCTTATTGGCTAAAAAGAAATGTTTGAATAGTGATTATTTCTCTTAATCAGCTATAGTACTTACAGGCTAACAGGTTTCTCTGAAAAACTGATTTCTTCATTATATTTAAACTGTTCAGAGTTCAAACCTTAAATAAAAATTCTAAATGAAAACTTTAAAAAATGTGCGACTTGATTCTGTTTTTTACGTGACTTTTTTTCCAGGTAGAATTAATTCAACAATAATTGAATAATTGATAATGTAATGGTTGAGGGTACAACGTCCTTGACCATAAAGTGTATACTGAAGTTTTAACTTTAAAGACATTATCCACAATTGCTAGTGCTGTAACTAAAAGACTATTACATACATATTAAAAGATAAATCAAGAGAAATCCTTTTTCTTTTTAAGGAAGATTGGGATTCTTACTATGAGGAAGCATTTTCAAATTATTTAAAATACCTTTTCTAAAGTATAGAGATTTAAAAACTGAACAACAAAAGAACAGGCAGAAATAGCCCTCCTTCATATAAGGGCAGGCAGAGCCCTGTAAGTGGAGCCTCCTGTGCACGTTTGAAGGTTGTGCTGTGGAGGTCCTGGGGGGCGGTGACCCCTGCACTGCTCAATTTGGACTTAGTCGTGAGTCCACAGGGGCCCCTGAGCCCTGGCCCTCTGCCCCCAAACTACTTGTAGTGTGTATTGTGGATGCAACTCCCGCTGCAAAGCCAGGAGCACAGCTTCAGCACGTTCCCATTTTAAAAAGGCCATATTAATTTTGCTGTGGAAACTCAAAGTGAATTTAATGTTGACACGTAGGTTACTTCCTGTGTTCCCCCTCCCGCTTCTCCTCCTCCTTCCGCTTTCCCCTTCCTTCTTTGCTTCCTGTTTATTCTTACCTCCTCTTCTTCCCTTTTCCTTCCCTATCCTATCCTTCTTCCTTTCCCTTGTCTTTCTATACCCTCTCTTCTCTTCATTTCTTCTCTCTTTCCTCCTCCCTTCCCCTCCTATTCCTCCACTTCCACCTTATTTTTATTATTTCTTGATTTCAGAATGGGTTATCAAAATGATGTAAATATCTCTTAAGACTGCGTGTCTCCACCCAGTTTAAAACTGTGGAGTTTACTGTATGTTGGGTACCGTTGATATAAGTCTTCTTCAAAGAAATAGCAAGTATAGTTTTTCCATAACCATTATTCTTTGTATTTGACTATAATTCCTTACTAATGTTTATTTTGGGCTACCAGAACTTCATTTACTTATACTCAAGAGGTTATAGGATTGTAGTGGTTAAGAGCATTTTTACAGTGCTCACTACACAGACTGGTCTTAGATCTTTGCTCTAGCATTCTACAATTTAGTAGATGTGAGACCTTAGGCAAATTGCTTAATCCTTTTTCTGCCTCAGTTCCCTAATTTATAAGGTGGGATAATGATACCTACTTCATAAGATTATATACGTTAAAAAGAGTTAATATTTGTAGCCTGGTTAAATAGAGCCTGATGTACATGCAGTAAGCAG
Organism: Camelus ferus; assembly: GCF_009834535.1. Lineage (NCBI taxonomy): Eukaryota > Metazoa > Chordata > Mammalia > Artiodactyla > Camelidae > Camelus > Camelus ferus. The sequence goes on from NC_045709.1 coordinate 65,465,531, forward strand.
TATATGAATACTTGATAAATAAACAAGATCGTGGGGTTATTATGAGGAATAAATGAACTAAAACATATGTTTCATGTTGATATATGCTATATACTCAGTAATCTACTTTAAAAATGTTATTTGTTGCCTAGGAGTAATGCCTGGGGTTTAGTAGATCAGTCTGTTGTATTATGTCATTTGAGTTGTTTGATGTTTGCAATTTAATTAATTTCAAATGTCCCACTAGCCTTGAAGAAGTTTTAGAAGCTTTAACATCAGCTGGAGAAGAGAGAAAAATGGACAGGTTTTCTCCTATTGTGGAAGGTCTTCGGAACAATTCAGTTCAATTGCAAGTAGGTTTCATGCCCGTCATTCATATTGTTGTAACTCTTTTCTGACTGACTTATATTAATACTATAATGTGAAACCCCACATGCCATTTACTATTTTATAACAGTTTAAATAAATGTATAGAATTCTAACTTATACAACATCATAATTTATCTTACAGATATAACTTGGTGTATACCATGGTTATTTCCTTAGGTTCCTAGAAGTTGACTAGCTAAATTCTTCTGTGAAATATATAATTATAGTTCATGAAATATTCATTCTATTTAATCTGAATAGTTGGTTATTATAATTTTTAAGAAGTTTTGGCAATTAAATGAATTATGTCTTCCTATTATATTCATTTTTATATCTAAAAAGTTGAGAGTTTCCATGAGTAAAGAGACTAGGGTACAGGTAGGGATTTTCAAAGATTTTTAAGTACTCCCAAAAAATTGCATTTTTACTTAAGACATTATACTATCCAGGCTGCATATCTAGTATTCATTTAATTTTCCCTTTTTTTTTTAAAGACACAAGAGTTTTATTGCTGTAATTATTGTTACAATCATTACTAATCAAACTTGGTTATCTTTAAGTAATTATTGATACCTAATTCCAACCTCCAAATTTTTAAAATTTAATTGGTGTGTTTGGGCTCTGGCTATTGGGATTTTTCAAGATCCTCAAGTGATTCTAATATGCAACAAAAATTTGGACACCAAGGTGCTGGTAGCTATGAAGTAAATGTATTTTACGCAGCCAGAGCAGTAGCTGGAGTATCAGCATTGTCAGCCCCAGTTTCCAGTTACAGTGGGTTGTGTTAGAGGAAGGACACCCTGAGCTTAGAGAATACAACTCTTCCCTCATGGGCGGCAGTCACTCAGACTGGTGCAGACTATGGTGGGCTCTGTTCAGGCTGTCTCCTAGAGCATTTAATGAAGCTTGCTGGTCAGCAGTACTTCGGGCAGCACGTTGAGGCTGACCTGCCATATTGACCTCAGCCAGGCTTTTTGGGTCCCAGATCTTGTCAACTGAACAAATCCTGCAAACCATCAGGGTCTACCTCAGAATACCAGGAGGCTTTCTTCATTTTTTTCTATTGCTCTTTCTACCTGCCCTGAGGTGTTAAGGATTGCACAGACTTCCCTTTGTTCAGCAAAGAGGACATTTGGGGCAATTGTTTCATCCATAACAATAATGGCCAGTGAGTTGAGGCTGACCTGAGTGCCTTCGGGACTGATGTGGTGTCACTGACCACTTCACCTAAAATCGAGGACACATTTCTTACTACCTGTTTTAATTGGGTGACTCGTTGTAGGGCCAACTGTTGGCAGGTGCACATACAGAGTGATCAGTGTTCTCTCCAGGAAGCTCCCCAGAATAACCAAAGACTACTGCTCTGGAGGGAAGATGCTGTCTGTGTCTTCCCAGGTGGTTTGCTGTACAAACATCCTTGTAAAAGTCATGTAGAAGAAAGGCTGTCTATACATCTACTTGCAATATATGCAGAAACGCAGGAGACCCAGGGAGAATTGCCTGGCAGCGGAGAGCAGACCCCTGACCCTCCTCCGTCACCGTCTTGGCTCGTTTTCCTTCAGTGCAATGCTCCTGGTGGTGTGTCTGTACTTGCACTGTACCTTGGTGTAGAGTGAATGGAACAAAACCTCTGCTAATTTTGGTTCATGTGATACTACAGGGTATTTCCCCTACATTCATCACTGACTAAAGTGAAAACATGTTTTCTAAAGTTTCTTAACAGAGAGAAGAGTGAGTTCTGTTCAGAGAACAAACATGAATCAGGGGAGAAATTGAGAAGCTTGTTTCAAAGGGGCGAAATTATTGTTCTTGTCTTTGGTGCTTTGATGTCAGCTGTCAGCCTGTGGCATCTATAGTTTCTGAGTTTGATCACTTAAAATATGCTTAAATCCTTTTATTTAATTGCCTTCAGGTTTCTAAAAATTTGATTCAGTGTATTCCTTAGATACTGATGGTTAGCTGTGTTTTGGCTGTATTTCCGTGGACCAATTATTTATACTATTGCCTAGTAAAAATAACTCTGGTAATTTCTTTGCCCACTTTGAAATATATAGTTGTTATTCTCTTTAGGTTTTTTTTAAATTGTAGTAAAATATACATAACATTAAATTTACCATTTTAGCCATTTTTAAGTGTACAGTTCAGTGACGTTAAGTACGTCGTCTTTGGGCTTCGTAAGATTTAGTGACGGTGTTGCTGAAACAGTGGACAGGGTGGTAGATATATCCTTCTAAGATTCGGTGGACAGGGGTGGTTGGTTTGTCCTTTCAGGGTTTCTATAGTGGATATTTCTCTATCCTGGAATGTATTTTCTAAAGACACAAAAACCAGGAGCATGAGCCAAGTCTTTGGTGTCTCTGAAACTGTCACTGGAGGAAAATTGTGTTGCGGACACATTCAGGTGTCTGGCACACACATGGTCTTAACAAGTGTCTCATGGTTACATATTAAAGTGCAGAGGGTGGTCGCATTTAGAAAACAGTGAGAAAAAGTGAAACTACTCTGCTAAATACGAACTTTCATTTATTATACTCATGAATTAGACAATTTGAAAGTGATACTCTTGCTGAAACTTGCTTTGTAGAACCAAGCCTGTATTAATTTGGGCACCTTGAGAAGCAAGGGATTTGATGTGCAAGGGACTAGGGGAAATGCCGCCAAGGGAACCTGGAGAGGGAGTTGGGGGAGCCTGGGAGATGCCAAACTCAGTGCGAAGTGGGGAGGGAAGGAAGAAGGATTGAGTGGAAGTGTCGTAGGCTGCCATGCAGTTCTAGGAAGCCTTGGCAAGATGGATGGGGAATCCTCCAGCTGAAGTCCGGAGTATGCCAGGATGAAGCTCATTTTATTGTTCTTGCTGTGGTCAGACGCTGCCCGTGGGAAGTGTGTCTCCAGCTCCCGTGTTGTGATTGACGTCTCGGGGCAGCAGCTGGGGCTGTTGGTCATGTGTACTCACTGCAGCCAAAGGCTGAGAGCTGCATTTTCATGGCTGCTGCAAAGACAAGTTTTCTTAACGTTAAAGAAAAAACAACTCTTCAATCTCTATGGATTTCATTTACTTCAATTACAGAATAGATCCTTGAAAATTTTGATTTCGTCGAATTTTTCCGTGTCTTAGAAAGTAGGGAAAAATGGTGTTTTTTTTAATATAAAAATTGAAGTTTTTCCCCATTGTGTAAGTTGTTGAGGTTCATTAACATATTTAAAACAGAGCAGGAAAAAAATCACTCTTAATTCAGTTATCACTGTACTTTGAAATATGTTATTGGGCAGTAATTGACAAATATGACATTGAAACAACCCATAGATTAAATTGCCTTTTTGGATTTAGCAGAGTTTATTAGCTTCTGCTTGTTTTGTTTCCCCTCCTCCTTAAATGCTCAAACTCTACCAAGGTACATTTTGCCCAAAACCAAATGAAGGTCTTCCTGTAATAAGTAGTCATAGATTGATTTACTAATTCCTTTTGTTTCAAATATCTCCTAACCCCCTCAAAAAAATTAGTGTTAACTAAAGTTACTTTATTTTATTTTTCCATTTTTAAATTGAAATATGGTCAGTTTGCAGTGTTGTGTCAATTTCTGGTGGACATGTTCCCCTATGTTCATAGCACTATTTACAGTAGCCAAGACATGGAAACAACCTAAATGCCCATCGACAGATGACTGAAGTTATTTTAAATGTCAAGTAGGTTATTCTCCCATTTAATGGTGGATACAGAGTATAGCAGAGCATTTATTTTTAGGATCATGGTTGGGGTATGATGGAGAGATTGATTTAATTCCTCTCTGTTTTGACTCTTTTTGCTGAAGTTTGCAGCAGTAGGGTTACTGTATCAGTATGACTCAATGTTGAAGGCATATTAATATTACTGGACTGGTAAATAATATACCATTAAGCTAACAAACATTAAAGAAATAGAGTAAAATAATATTCTGGTGTGAACTCATATTGTCGTATGGAGCACACTCCTAAGTATAAACTAGTGGGTAACATTTTTGTCTGGAGCGTGCTGCCATAATACAGTTTTTGTTCTGAAAGTTTTTGTTTGTTTTGGTAGGGGCAGGCAATCAGGTTTGTTTGTTTGTTTAATGGAGGTACTGGGATTGAACCCAGGGCCTCGTGCATGCTAGGCACACACTCTGCTACTGAGCTATACCCTCCCCCCAAACTTTTTCACTTATGCTGTAATAGATCACCAGAAAGATAAACTTAACTCATGACTCAAAGGTAACTACAAAGTTTCACAGTTAACCTGTCAGTTATTCAGTGATGCTGTGTACTGGGTTATGCTAGATATTAGAACTATTTACATGAATGAAATACACTCCTGCCCAGAAGAAGCCAATACTTGGGAATTTAAAGCTGGCTAAAGTTTCATATGAAAATTTGCAATGCTAGGAGCTTCAACAAAATGGTAAGACACAGAAGAAATTGATATCTCAGGAGAGTGTCTGAATGAATGTTTAAAAACCCAGGTTTGTCTCAAATCCAAGTGTTCCTGTTCATCTAAATTAGACTTCTTGAATCCTGTAGTTTATTTCTCTGAATCTGAACATTTAATTAGAAGTATAAATAAAGTTATAGGACTTTACATCTGTTGATATACTTTTCTATTTCTGTGTTAATGTAGCCTGTTTAGTTTTTATTCTGAATTAGTTTATTTTGAATTAATTTTATTCTGAATTAGTGTATGAGACTTTAAAATTCTTTGGAGTTTTTCGATCTGCACTGGAGGCAAAATATTTTTCTGTAAGCATCATTTACTCATTTTAGCTTGATAAATGTGAAATTTGATTGTGCGAAGAGACACGGGTGATTTCTGCTATGGGGTGGGGAAGATGAAAGTGTAACCTGCATCCTTCCAGCCCCAGATAGTACTTTTTTACAGATTCTGATAGAAGTTTTATTTAAGTTCTTTACTAGTGCTTGTTTCCCGTATGAAGTTAGCTTGTGAGGCTGAGATGTTTTTGGTGTAGGATAGCCATCACTTTACTTGTGAAAACATCTACTTATATTCAGGATAAACATGTTGAACAAGTGTAAACTTCCTATTGCTTTTGCAGTTTGTTGGACGCCCTTTCAGTTCCTTAAGCATAATCGTGGAGGAAGTTATCTGCACTCCTGGCCTTTGAAAAAACTGGACAGGCCTGTGGCCAGGGCTCAGTCATCAAACCTGTTGGTGGACCTGGAATTTTGTGCCTAAGCTCGTTCATCCAAAAGGGGTCAGAAACCAAAGGTTAAAGATGCATAAAGTGTTTATTTTTCTCCTATTTGCTTTGGGCATAGTGGTAGATAGCAGTAAATTAAGTTGTGCACTCTAAGAAATTTTGCTGCTGTGTCCACGTATGAAGAACCCTCACTTCATTTTCAAGGGCAGAAAGCTACCTTGTTGATCAAGTGATATGTATTCTGGTGTGTATCTTTGTCTTGCTGTTTAACCTCTTTCTCCTTCTGATGATTTTCCTTTGATCATTTGCCTTGTTCCTAAGGTTGCCTTTGACAAGCTCTATCCCTCGTATTGAATATCTTTTGAGATTTCTGCTTACAGTTTACCTACTTTGTCCCCTGTTATGTGCCTTTACCTTCTGGTTTAGGACATTGCTGACAACTTGCTCACTGTTTGTAATTACCTTTTGGGCTCCTCATTTTCCTAATCCTTGGCTGTGTGGGCTTTGCTGGTCTCAGCCTTTGTAGTGCATTTTCAGTCTGTTGCTGCTCTTGAGAAAAGCCTCATCTATCCTGAATTCCAGAGGGGCATGTGTGTTCGTGTGTGTGCAGACATGCCTCGACAGCCAGAATTTATGTTAAAAATACCTTTTCTCATGTAAGGCTCCTTTTTGATAATTGAGACAAGAGGAAAAAATGAGTTTATAGCATTTGCTTTCCAATTACTAGAACTGAGTCCCTGATCTAACACCTAAAAATGTGTCTTACATATAAGCCTGTTTAAACTAAAGGTTAACAAGCTGTATGTCTAAAGTATAAAGATGCATTTGGAGTGAGGAGGAGACTATTTTAGGGCCAATTATGGCCGTATGCTTTCATTTACTGGTTGCATATGGTATGTGTGAGAAGGATACTGTTTTCCAAGTGAAACAGCAATTCTGTCCCCTTGTAGAAACTTCTCGTCAAGTCACCAATTTGCCAAATGCAGTAATAATTGATTAGTCATCTTATTTGTTGTATTAGAGCATTTGACACAGTTGATCAGTTTCCCCGTTGGGACACTTTCCTCCCATATTTCCGGATTACCACCATCTCCTTGTTTATCTTCCACCACATTGGTAGCTTTTTTTTTTCACTTTCCTTTAACTCATTTCCCCAACCTTCAAATCAAAACCTACAGGTGAAATGTCCCAGTCAGTGCTTGTACCTCCTCTTCCCTCTCTATTACTCCCTTTGTTGCCAGTGGATGTAAGTGGTGTTCCAGGTTCTTGTCCTGTTCCAAAAAGAATTCAGAGATGAGATGTGGAGGTAAAGAAAGTAAAATGAGGATTTATTAAAGGATGGATAGTACACTCTCAGGGGGAGAGCAGGCAGGCTCAGGTCAGCTGCTGCCCTGTGTTTCTTTGGCAAGTTAGTTACATAGGGTGTTAAAGTGAATGGGCGCAATATTCATTGGGGAGGGAAGGGTTTAGGGTCGTATTCCCTGAGTATCATCCTAACTCCACCTTCCCAGAGGGAGGAGGGATTTTTGTCCTTATTTAGTCTATATCAGAAGTGTCATGGTGTTGGTAAATGATGGATACTTCTAATCTACAAGGCTAATTTTATTGGAATGAGGGCATAATGAGCAAAAGGTTACATTTGGACACTGGAAATTCCTGCCTTTTCTTACCTTTCTTTGTCAGTCTCCAGGCCACTTGTCACCCCAAAATGTGTGACCATTTATCAGCCCAAACGTTCCTGCTTTTCTTTCTCTGCCCAGGGACTCCTGGTGCTTACATGATATGTGGTTTCTTGCATTTGACCCGTGTCCCTCCTTTTTGCCCAATTCCTTCCATTTGGTCTGTGTCGCCTGTTCTCTGCTTGTATCTAGCTATCTGCCTGTTCTAACACCTTGATGAATCCATCTAAGATCTTGGGTTTTATGTACACTTGCTATAGTAATCTCTTTCTTGAACTGGAGTCTCCTATATCCAATTTCCTTCTCTGTGTTTTTCAATGAGGATCAATAATAGATATTTCTAACTTAACATCTCCAAAACTGGACCTCCTAATCATTCTTCCCAAGCCTGTTTCTCCTATCTTAGTGAATAATTTCCCGTCCATATTAATAAATGACAGTTTCAAGCCTTTGAATTGCCCAGGCCAAAAATCTTGGAGTCAATCTTGACTCCTCTCTTTCTCTAATAGTAATTTCTGTTTTTTTTCATAGCTGCACCCCTTGCTCCAAGAAGTGCTTGGAAGACACCATTAAACAGGCTTTGAAGTAATGAAATGCACTAGCAGGAAAACAGGGTGAACTGTAGTCTGATGCCCAAAGATAGAACTTTTAGTTAACTTAGGGTGCTCCTTGTTTTCTTACCCTCATCAGTCCCAGAGGGAGGTAGCTTTTGTCATACTGTTGAAACAGGATGGCGTAATTAATGCAAATTAGTGGAGATTATATATGCTGCATTTTTGGAACATCAAGCAGAACATAGTGATCAATTCTTTATAATGAATATCACCGTCTCATTATTTCCTTGGGTTTCTGTTAATATCCCAGCATTTAATAACTAATTTTTAAATGAATGAATGATTCCTAATGTACATGTCAACCTAGAGCTTTAAAAAGCAGGATTTATCCTGTTCTCCTCTAAAACTTGTTTCTCTCCTTGCATGTTATGTCTCTGTTAATGGTCCTACCTCCTCTTTAGTTGAACAATGAGGTTGTGAGGACTTGTAAATTCTTTTCTTTTGCTTCAGCCGCATGCTCACCCAACCATCAAATACTACCAATTTTTCCAGTGTTGTTCGGGACTCCCTCATTGCTCAGCAAAACTACTTCTCCAATAGCTTCTTAACTTGAATCTGTTACGTCTGTCAACTGAAATAAATGCGCAGTCTAAAAGTTGAGAGTTACATTTTATTTGGCGGGAGGACTCGAGCGGGGCTGACAGCCTCTCAGATCACTCTGAGGGACTGCTCCAAAGAGGTAGGGGAGGAGCTAGGATATATAGGAGCTTTACAACAAAGACCAGGTAGTTGGAACAATAAAAGATTACTTGTTATCTAAAGAAAACCAGGCACCTCAAGTTAAAGAATTTAGTGCTTTTCTAAGTATAGGAGGAAGCAAAAATTTGGGCTCATTGAATTCATTTTTTGACAAGCACCTAGCTATATAGGACTGGTATCCTTTCCTTTCTTATTCTGAGTCCGCTCAGAGTGCACCATTGTGAGTGGCTGCAGAGGCTGGGCTGCAGGCCTGTCCTCACTGGGGGTTGGCAGAAGCTGTTGATGACTTGGTTTCAGCATTCTTTGTTTACTGATATGGTAGCAGTATTTTCGTTCACACGTCTGTTATTGCCTCTCCTCTGCATAAAATCCTTTATGATTTCCCCTATTTCCAGCTGAATCAGAACTTTCCAACTTGGCACATGAGGCTGTGCCTCCCCTGGCCTGTCTCCTTGTCTGGCCCCGTCTTTAGTGAGTCCTTCCCATGCTTGCCCGCTTCCCACTTTCACAAGCTGCTCAGGAAGTCTGAATTCCTTGTAACTCAACAAAAGGGCCTCCGCCTTTGAATGTGTTAATTCCTCTGCTTAGAACATCTGGGGCCTATTGGTCCTGGCTGCCTCTATTAATCCTTAGGAGTCAGTGTTGTTTCTCTGGGTCCTTTTTTGTTTTTTTTTTCTTCCCAACTTTTTTTGATCACTCTCCACCCCCCACCCCCCGGCCTTGGGTGGGGAGGTAATTAGGTTTATTTACGTATCTTAGTGGAGGTTCTGGGTTTGAACCCAGGACCTCATGCATGCTAGGCATGCACTCCACCACTGAACTGTACCCTCCTTTATTTAACATCCCCATATTCCTGTTATATACCAAACAGATCTCTTCTAGTGCATAGTGTGTTTTTATTATTATACCTACTCTTCACTAGGATAGGCAACGTGTCGTGTTTACCTTTTTAGTTACTGAGCCTTCTTCCCTGTCCTGAGGAATTGATTTCTATGGTGTAGATGCCAGATTGGCATCCACTTATACTGGTATCCTCTCTCAGTGTGAAATCATGTCTAAACATCTCAACATGTAGGTTAAAAACCTAGAAAGAACTCATTGGTCTTTACCTTGATTATAGAATTTTTTTAATCTGTAAGGAAACAATACATTTTGCTATATCTAGACATACATTCACACGATGAGTTAGTCAAAGTGGGTATAGGTCATTATCATGGCAAATTACCATTAGAATTCGGAAGGGATTTTAAAGAATTAAATTTATTATTTCAGCTTAAGTCAATTTCCTCTTTTTCCTTTTATGAAGAATTGCCTTATAAATGTTTCCTGAATATAATTTGCATTATCCTTTTCCCTTCCTCCTCAATTTCATGCTGCTATTATTCTGCACATACCTGCTTTCCATTTAGGAGATATTTGCTGATAATTTTTATGTTGCTTATTTTTGCTGCTTTCTTTCAGTTGTCTATAATTTGCATCTTTTCCAGAACCCTGGTGACTGATACTAATGTAATTTCTCTGAATGTGGAGAAACATTATTTGTATGCTGTTTGAGATCTTTTAAAATGCTGAGAAAAACATTTGTGGGTACTGGGTAATGACGGGCAAGGAAGTGGAAAGCATTTTAAACTTGACTTTTTGACACGAACTGGTCACAGCTGAGTGAGCGTGTATTGGAAAGGTAGACTCTGTTTTAAGTTCTTTCTTTCAAGTATGTTTTCCCTTTACCTCTCTCTCAAGTTTTGACAGCAGAGGCATGCTGGCCAGATTTTAGTGTTTAGATATCAAATAGAACAATTATGATATATTTCAGCCAGCAGGAACGGAGACCCCGTTGGTGTCTTAACCCAAAATGTCTTTCTAAATTCATATAAACCTTGCCGTAAGGGATGGAGAAAGGACAATTTAGGGAACAGCGTGAGGTTAAACATATTGATCAGTAGGCTGGTCGTTCTTGTTAGATTTTGCTGGAATGTGGACTTAGAAAATGAACACCATTAACAACCACAAAGAATCCTGTGCTTCTCTAGAGACAACCTCTTTTGCTTCCATTACATGGATTTTTATATAATGAAAGAGATAATTCAGCCAGGGATTTTAAAGAAAGGCTATCCAGGGTGAAAGTTTAAGTGTTAAATATGAACTGGAAAATACAGCAATTTTAAAATTTTCATCATTTAAGGTATAAAAGGATTTAGTTAGCTATGTTATTTCTTTATGTCTTCTTAATAAGCATAACACACAAGAGGTCTGAATTTTTGTCAAAGTGTAGGAGCCATTATCTGGTAAGTTAACGTCTGGTAATTAACTGTACAGAGTTCACAAGATAGATTTTGGTTATAACAACCCCATTAACTTGATTCAGGTGTTTGTTAACTCTTGTTGACTTGAATTCTTTGAGTTTCTCTTGATGAATGGAAAGTTATTTTATTATCCTATTTTAGGTAAGTGTTATCTATCCAAAGGATATTCGTTGTTTTTCAACTAGTGTGTGTTCAACTAGTGTGTGTTCAGTATGTCGTATGCATATGGGATGGTATTTTTGGACAAGAACCTAAGTTTCGGTTGAAGCATATAAAAAACTCCACTGAAACGATATTTCTTGTATAATTTATAATTGACTGAAATGCTTAACATACAAATTGTCGTTTTAATAGACTCCCCTGTGAAGGAAGATATTTGATAGTACTTGGAACAAAACCTTGATGTTTCAGTTCTGTTACTCCTTTTTTAATGTCGGAATCCAAGCCTAAGTCTCGCTGTGTAATTTATTGTAGGTGGCGTGTATGCAGCTCATCAATGCCCTTGTTACATCTCCTGATGATTTGGACTTCAGGCTTCACATCAGAAATGAATTTCTGCGTTGTGGATTGAAAGAGATATTGCCAGTAAGTGCCCTGCAGTCTCCTTATTAATATTTAAATTAGAGAAGTACTTGAATAGGGGGAAATTTAGATAAATTACCTTCAAGAATAATTTATCTGTGGGAAAAAAGGCTCGAGTATGAAAATCTGTTTTTGAAATATAGATGATAAGATTTGAGTATTATTTAACACTTTAAATGTTTGAATGCTATAAATCAAGTTGAATGGTTGGTTTATTGTTTATGTTTCTCATTAATTTTTTGCATTGTGAAAAACAAAACCGTTCATCATAATTTCTATTTAATATCTCCAGAATTTAAAATGTATTAGGAATGATGGCCTGGATATCCAACTTAAAGTCTTTGATGAGCATAAGGAAGAAGACTTGATTGAGTTCTCCCATCGCCTTGAAGATATTAGAACTGAACTTGAATATCCTTTTGTTCTGAAGTCAATCAAATATGTAAAATTATTGCTAAATATTAAACAACCAATCCCCACCCCCTAAAATATTAAGCTTCTGAAGCCATTTCTAAACAATATAAAATCAAACCTTTTTGATTTATAAGCCAGAAGGTTATTATAAACCTTTTTTATTTTATTAGTTTAATGTGTGTTTTTATGAATACATGCATATGTAAATGGCTGTTACAACCTACAGACGGGTGCTATTTGGTCTCTTACGTGTATGTGTACAATCTGTTCTTTTTTTTTTGTCATCTCCCCTCCCCCCAGTGCTTTTCAGCATTAGGAATAGGTACCCTTAGCCTGCTGGTTAGTTTCTGCCTTATACCTCAGTGTATCCTGATAGAAGCCAGTGCTAACATGTGGGTCTGCAGATGTCTGTGCCTGTCCAGAGATCCACTAGGCTTCTGTCTTCCACTGGGGCTGCTCCGTGGTAGGTAATGCCTGGCACCGGCTCTCTTGGTCAGGGTCCCTCAGCCCAATGCAGAATTTACAACCAGCTTTTCACTACCGTTCTGCCAGCAACATGTTGGCTCAAGAGAGGAAGACTGGTTGGAGTTCATTGTGGAGGAGAAGCCAGGAAGTGTCAGGTCAAGTTGCCATGCACACAGTTTTCTCTCTACTCTCCATCCTAACTATGTGTGTTTTGTTAAGTGTTGAGTACGTATGATGCCTGTTTTACATTAAGACACACAATAATCTTTTGAAGCCTTGCAGAACTTCTTCCGTGTCACATTATTGCAGTTGTTCGGTGTAGAGGACAAATAAATCCACATATTCCTTAATCAGTTTACTGAAGCATGTGATCTTTACAACGTGGTGTGGAACACAGTTAAGGAAACCAGAGCAGAGGGTTATTTCATTTCAATTCTGCAGCATCTTTTGCTGATTCGAAATGATTATTTTATAAGGTAAGAGAAAGCTATGTTCTAATGTTTTCTTTCATTAATAAAATTCTGTTAATTGTGAAATTCATCTGATGTTTATTTGGGCAAGCAAATGATTTTAAGACCTCTGTTTCTTTCATAATATTGATTCATAGAATGTAGTATTTCCTCTGGAAGTATATTTAGATCAAAGGTGGTATGAAGTGATATTCCTATCACTTTTTTAAGCTCCAGCAGATTCTTGGTTACAACTTTTCATCTGAATAAAATGTGAACTAGTGATGAATTACTAGGTTGTTGTATGATGGATAATATTTTCTGGTTAGTCCTTAGGCAGTAGGAATAGTATACATTAGTTTCTTTTTATAAGTTACATGGACAGTACTAAACATCATTCTTATTAGTGTTTTAGTAACTAGGAAGTACCTTAATAATACAGTTGTGTCCAGTGTTGCTAATGTATCAGAAGGCTAGATGAATGACTTTGAAAAGTTTGATTATGTCCTAGCCATCTTGGGCTCAACAAATTGTTTAAAAATAATTGTTTATCCTTGTCTATCTGCAGTTATAAATGGATAGTAGCACTTAAGCAGCTGGATTGTTATGAAGATTGAAATGGTAACATGGGTGAAACTCCTAGCCAGACACCTGGCACATGGCGTGTGCTCTCAATACGTGTTCTCTATACCCTTTGTCTTCTTTTATTACTATTTAATGAAGGAAGCTGAAATCTTTGAATATAAACCATTTTTGTCACCTTTAATTTAGCTTTGCTGAAACTTCATTCTTAGATACTGTGGATAGTATGTTTTTTCTTACTCTAAGTTCAAGTAGAAGGATTTGCAAGACAGTCTCATTCGGGTCGTGCCTCTGGGTGATGTCAGAGGGTGTAATTTAGGCTTTTAATGTACCTAACAAGTGAACAGCATTGAAGTCAAAACATGTTAAAACTTGAAGTTCTCTGAGATGAGTACAGGATCATGCATCTTATCTTCTCTCTTTGTAGAATTAGAGAATTCCAGTGGTATTCTGAAATATGAGTATAGTAACCTATTTTGTAGCTTAATTTGCTTCTTTTTCATATTTTCTTAAAATAAGATAGTTTAATATTTAACCACTTTATAAATGCTAGATAAAAAATACTAGTACATTGATTAAATAAGATTTTTAATTATCATAGGTGCCTTGCTGATTGTAATACTGTACTGCGCGCCAGATTTACTTAAAAATAAACTTGAAATATCCGTTTACTCTGGAGTAGCCTCATCCTTTTCTTGATCCCTGTGTGGTTGGTCCTGACAGCCTCTGATTGTTTGCTGCTTGAAGTTCCAAGAATTCAAGACTGTTGCTTGCTTTCGAAGATTTGAATGTGTCTCTATTGCTGCAGAGCCGGTTATAGCTCACTCAGGACCCTAACCTTTCATTGGTGCTCTCTAGGGTGGGACGTGGTTGTGTCAAAACAGATTAAAAAAGACAAGTCTCCTGGGACACGCCCAGGCGAGCCAACCACTTTGGTCTAATCAAGAGTCTCGGAGAAATGTTAAATTGTAGCACTACCAAAGTGACATTCGTGAGACAGAAGCTCATCCGCTTTGGTCATTTTTTGAATATCACCTTTTAAATTTGATACTCACATGTGTTGCATTCTCTCTTGGCTCTTTAAGCCCTCGGTCTTTGTTCCAAATGTGGTCACTCTGAAGGCAGAATTCTTCCCATGACTACAGTCGTCAAGGTGATCCCATCTGTTCTTTCCTCATGTTCCAAAATTCTCAGTTATTTATTAGTATTGTTATTGTTTATTCTTACAGTGGGAATACTTTTATTACAAGATTGAGTCAGAATTATAGTTATTTACATAATGTTTTTGTCATCCATTCATTACAATTTTTTTCTCTTTACTTTTTTATTTGCATACAGTAAGATTTACCCTTTTTGGTTTGTAGTCTTGTGAATCTTGTTCTTTTGGCTTTACCTTCATTTTTTGATTTACTATCTCATATGGACCCAGATTTTACCTGTTAGAAATTTTTGATTATCTGAACATTTTTGTTTGATAATCATTTTAAATTAATATTGATATTAACAAACATAATTTTAAAAGTTTTTTGTAAGTTAGGTTTTATGGTAGGATGCTAAATTTTTTCATTTCAAAGAATTAGTGGATAGGGAAATTAAAATCTTTGCTCACTTTCACATTTGGAACCAAAGGAAATTTTACTGAAAGTGAACTCAGTTGGAGAATGTATATTGAAGACCCCTGAGAAAAGCAAATGCAGCAGGATAATTGGAAGGTGGGGTAGATCAAAGTTGATTCTCTAACAAATGATTAATGATTTATTATGTACAAAATATCATGCTAGTTCACTATGCATGGGAGATAATTTCTGATATTTGGTAAAAATGCTGCAGAGGAAGTGAAGATGATTTCAAAATATTCTCCAATAAAAATGACCTTTTATCAGTGAAGTAATGACAATTTATGTTCATCCCTTAAGTATTCCTCTAACATTTTCATCAACTTTTGAATATTGCTCAAGAGAGATTATTTTCTAGCTTTTTCTGGAATCCACAAGTGCATTATTCTTTACTAGTATTGCCTTGCTGAAAGAGTTTTTGCATGAAATTTCAGCTACATTGCTCATAATTTGGGGTAGTGGAGGTGAGAAAACATTTATTGAAATTATGATTTTTTAAAAATGACACAAAGTAGCTTGCATTAACTTAAAACATTTTTATTAAAACATTAGGATAACATTGAATAAGGGTAGAAAAAGAATGGAGTGAGTGCATCATCTCAATTTTTATTTTTATTTTTAATGGAAGTACTGGGGATTGAACCCAGGACCTTGTACTTGTTAAGCATGTCCTCTACCACTGAGCTATACCCTCCCCTTCAATTTTTAAATGTGATAGAAATGTTTGTGTAATTTATGTACCTCAAGTGTAAATATGGTTATTATACTAGAATATTAGGGAAGGAGTTGAGAACATTGAGGAAAACATTACTAATACCTTCTTGCTCTGATTTGGACCCGAAACAGTGTGTTTTGAACATTTTCACTCTATGACAATTAATGAGCATTAATGTTCTTTGGTGATGTTAAGCTGTAGTGAATTTTATTCCACATAATGGATGGTTTACTAGGTATAAAGTAAGCAGGTCCAGGGCAGTCAGTCATAGTTTATAGCGAAGGAAAGCCCAAGTAGCTGGAGGCAGCATGACGTACATGGTGGGAGGGTTTGAGAGGAAAGTGCGTAAAAAGTCACTTAGGGCAGAAATAAGTCCTAAGGGGTGGTTGGGATGGAAGACTGTGCCTCATTAGAACAGTACCTACCCTCTCTATTACTTTAGTGTGGTTTTGTTAATAAAATGTTCTGAATATTTCTTTCACGTTTGTTAGCATGAGTTTTATGGGATGTTCTTTAGCTTGTTACTAACATAGGTTGACTGGACCTAACTGTAGTAACAACATGAAGCTTATTTGGGGATTTTAATTAAACTTTAATTTTTGGACAAATATTGTTATACTAAATTTTTCTAGCTTGCTTTTGAGTAAAAAATATTCATTTGATATTGTATATGTTTTACCATATCAGTTTTTGATGTGATTCCATGAACATTCTAAAAACAGTATACTGTATGGTCTTACGAACCGTCCAGGTAATTTTTTAGAAAATATTTCTTTTGGTTTGTATTAATAAAGTGAATTAATTGTAGCTATTTATGTATGGTACAGCGATAGGTTGAGGCTCTCTACTGAGGACTGCTTTTAAGCACATGTCACTTCAATATTTTGTTTCTTCCCGTCTACTAATTAAGTCAAGGTTCTGACTTTTATAAGAAAATGATCTTTAAAGCACACTGTATTTATAGCTAAAAGATTATTAAAAACATAGTGTCTTAAAATCATTAGAAAGAGAGTAACAACTGTGTTTACTCTCACTCCCATGTTAAATGTCAACTGTTGAAACTGTACGGTAGTAAATTATTGAACTTGAAATCAATCTACTAAAATGTTCTATTTCGATATAAAGTTAATGCTAATAAATTGAGTGTACGTTTATTCTTTCCTTGGTTTTAGGCAACAGTACTTCAAATTAATTGATGAGTGTGTGTCTCAGATTGTACTGCATAGAGATGGGATGGATCCCGACTTTTCGTATCGGAAAAGACTAGATTTAGATTTAAGTCAGTTTGTTGGTGAGTGTTTCTCTATTTTTTAAGTGGGAAATATCTTACAGTCCTTACCCATGGGTAAGCTCCGGAGTATTGTTTCTCATTGTGTGGCCTGTAGACGTCTAAGGGTCTTTGACACCCTTCCCGAAGGTCCTAATAAACAAAACTCTTCATGACTATACTGAGACACTATTTGCATTTTTGTTTGTGTTGATATCTGCACTGGTATTGCAGAACAGTTCTGAGAAAGCTGCTGGTACTTTGTTAATGAATCAAGGCAGTGTCACCAAACTATACTCATAGCCAGGGTATTCTTCACTTAGTAAAACAAGACAAAACAATAAAAACTGCCTTTTTTTTTTTTTAACTTAAGGATGGCTTTGAAAAGAACTAAAAAATATTAATTTTATTACGTATTTATGTTTGCATACACATCATTTCACTCTTCTGTGGGACAGAACAAGTCATAGCGTGAACCATTTGTGCTGCAAACCAAAGTCCAATGAGGAAATATTTGTGTAATTTGTCTGAGTTACCAGCTGAACTGCTTTTTTACTTCGAAAAAATGATTGTCACACAAACTGGCTATTCATATGTGAGTGTTTGGCACATACTTTCTTAAAAATGAAATGAAGTCTGTCTGTAACTTCAAGGAAAATGATGATAGAATATGTTACCTATGATAAAATTCAGGCTTTCAAGTAAAAAATCTTTTTGGAAAACTTGTATTTGCTACTGTCAGCTTGGTAGCTTTGCAGTGTTAAATTTTTTTTGTGATCAGATCAATGGTGATATTAGCCTGTGTGATTACTTTGACATTGTATGATGAAATATGTCACCATTGCATGACTCTGTAAACCTCTTTTCCAAATAACCAGTACTTGAAAGATTCTGCACAGGTAAACAATCTATAGATTTTAAAGTAACAGAGTACAAAGTAGTCGTAGACATGATACATGATTCCATGTTGTAACCGATGTTTAAGAAGTTACCATATGTCAAATCTTGGTGTAACATCAAAAAAGAATGTCTTTTGTTTGTGTGCAGTTGCTTCTTCTTCCTATAATATCTGAGGCCAGGAAGAAGTATGGAATGTACAGAATGGGAATGGAGTAGATAATATTAGTGACACTAGTAAGGAGAATGTTTGTTTCTCTCCACAGGAGAGAGGAAATTAGAAGTTCCTAGGGGTGGTACGGACATAGAAATGAAGAAAAAAATGCTCTAAATATGTAGCAAACCAAAATGTGGAATGATGTTGAATAGTGTCTAAAAAAGAAAATTTTTTCTACTTGGACATTAGGAATATTTTTTTCTTGAGTAGGTAAAGCTTTTGACATTGAATTCTTGAGAAGGCAGTAAAATCTTTGAACAGTGCTTGGCTATACAAGTGAAACTTTTACAGTTATAATAAATTTATTGTGTTTATTGATTATAAATGTTTAGAATAAACTTATAGACAATACAGAAGACTTAAATACAGAAGAGAGTATCACTGTACTTACACGAGTAGGTGAGAGAAGACAGGAGGAAAGACAGATGTTGGAAAGTACAGGGCACAGATAATTTCATATATTAAAATGGGAGTCAAGACATGCTGTCTGTGCAACAGGAATCAGAGGTTTAAGTATTACTTTAGTGCTTCAGAGCCAGCCAGTTCTAGAAAGGCAAATTATCAAAAATTGGGATTAGACAGGGAACAGTGTTTCTGTATTTCACAGTAGGAAGTTACCTATGCTGGCCTAAATAGTTAAGTCAATAAATAATGATATACACACTTTATGAAAACAAATGTGTGTGTGTGTGTGTGTGTGTGTGTGTGTGTGTATGCAAGACTGGTATATTATGCTGTACACCGGAAATTGACATGTAGTAACTGACTATAGTTCAATTAAAAAATAAAGAAATAAATGGTATACACACTTTAGAGTTAAGCTAACCACCAGAATAATCTAATACAGAAAGAGCTATATTAATTTGTAAAAGCTCACATTTAAGAAGTCGGACTGTTTTCGATGCAGTGATTTGGTTGACTGTTACTTCTCATTATAAACCCTTCTGTAGTATGGTTTTTTAAAACCATGTTCATTATTACTTTCATTAAAAAGAGAAAGAAGGGATATATAGCACATCATGGGAAATCTGTATAAATCACTTCTGCATAGTATCCCATCATGCAGATACATATCAGAGCTTATTAATTAATCCATTATTGTATGGACATTTACATTTCCAGAATTTTGCTGACATTTTAATGAATATCCTTGTTTAGAGACAGAGTCCTCAAAATAGAATTGCTGGGTAAAAGAAAAATGCACATTTTAAGTTTTAGTACATATTGCCTAATTTCTTATCAGCATAGTTCCTTAATTAAACTTCCACTATTTTGCAAGAGATTGGATTTCCCTGTGCTGTCTCCAGCACTTGGCATTACAGATCATTTAATCTTTCCTTATTTTTCATTAAAAATTTTATATTTCTCTTTATTACTAGGGAAAATCAAATCTCTGTTCTTAGGATTTTGCAATTTTTAGGCTTTTTAAAATTCCTAATTTTCTGCTCATTACTCCTGCCCATTTTCCTTGGTTGTGTTAGGTATCATCTTCTCTTCTTCCTTCAGAATATTTATGGATTGATGATAGAAACCTTTGAAGAGTATATGTTACATTTGTACTCCCTCTTCCTTTTGCCTAATACAAGTTTAAAATTGTTAATTGGGTTTATCTTTCTCTTCGTGTTTTATGGCCTTGGTGTCATGCTTAGAAAATCCTTCTCCATTCCAGCATGACAATATTATGTTTTTTCTTTTTCTTTATTTTATTACTGACACTGTTCTTGGTTCTTTTCTATGGATTTTTTTCTTTCTAAATGTTTAAAGCAATAATAAATTTATGAAAAATTTCATCATTGCAATTTTAGATATTTGCATAGATCAAGCAAAACTAGAAGAGTTTGAAGAGAAAGCCTCCGAACTTCACAAGAAAGTAAGTAACTTTGACTAACTTTGCAAGACTCCTTGGGGGTCCCTGCAGCTGCGTTTCTGCCTCAGGGACACTGCATGTTCTTCCCACTTCCTTCCTTACCTCCTTCAGGTCTTTGCAGATACTGTCCTCTGAGGAGGACTTCCTGGACCATTACATTTAAACACTTAAACTCCCCACTCCCAACTCTGACCCTCCCTGTGCTTCTTTTCTTGTTTTTCCACTGTTGTATTTATCATCATCTGACATGCTATGTATCATTTTCGTGTCTGTGTGTGTATATGTGCGAATGTGTTATCTGTTTCTCCCTCTAGAGAAATCGTTTGCTTTATTCACTGCCCCTTGTACCCAGAATAATTCCTCACCTGAGAATTAAAAAAAAAATATTTTTTGAGTGAGTGAATGAATATGATTGACAATGTGTAGAGTCAGAATTTTAAGATCGGGTTATTTCTCAAGACATCGTATACTTTAGGCCCTTAAGATTGAAATGATATCTAAAAATTTTAGGAGAAAGTTCAACATGCTTTTTGTTTGATTAAAGTTGCTTCATTAGATCAAGTGGAACCATACAGAACGGTCATTTTCATAGATCAGAAGTCTCAGGTGTTAGGATTTTCATTTTTTCAGTCCATTAGTACTGCTGACCATCCAGCCATACCCTACTTTTGTTTAAGGTAGTATTTTGTGCTTTTATCTCTGCTCAGTATGTACCTATTAGACTTTTTCTCTATTTTTTTAAATTTTATTTTTAAATTTTATTATTTCTTGTTGTTGTTGAATTCTTCATATTTTAAGTAGTCACTCTGATTTGAATTCTTAGGGCTGGTTCCTCACATGGAAGGAATCATGATAATTTCTGCTACCACCACCCTGCTGAACATGAATATTTATTACATTAGGTCCCACTGCCAGAGAGTCCACATTTTTGATGTTTCAGGTCCTAAATGAATCTTGAGAGAATTGTACATTTTCATAGGCTTTTAATATAAAGCATAGCTTGCAAGTGGTAAACACTTCCATAAGTTATTAGTAACATGTGAAGAACTTTGTAAGTGTCCTGTCTAAGAAGTCCTAAGTTTCACCAAACACTTAGTGAGAGGTTATTATCTTCCAGGCCTTTGGCTGTAGGCTGGGATCACAGCTGTGAATATGATACCAGCATTGCCCTGAAATCTTAGTTTAGTGGGGGAACAAATTAATGGATCATTTATATGATGTTTCACAAGGATTCCAGTTAATAGATGTTTGTGTTGTAGGGTGACCTTTCACCCCACCGAATTTTGTATTCCAAGCTCAGTAAGTATTTCCATTTACCGAGGGAAAGTAGTAGCAAATTTTCAAGTATTTGATTTGAATACATCCTAGGTAGTATACATTTGCTTTTATAATCATTTTTTGGTATACAGTATTTGTGTATGAGTGGTGTTAAACCTGATGACTTTCTCAACACATTGTTTTAAAATTGTGAGCTTTAAATGTCAATAAAAGAAAGACCTTGTTCAAGGTTAGTTATCTTCTTTTAGTCAGCAGTTACATATCTTAGGTGTATTCAGAAAATACTGTTTGCTCCATAAAAGATTCTGTTGCCATACCATTTTGTATGTTCAGCAAGAATTTTTTCTGATAGCTTTATAAGGACACATGTAAATACTTTGCTTTAGGCAGGAAGCTATCATGGTTGCTAGACACATTCTTTATTTTGGTGCATAAATTTGAAAAATGAAGTCCAGAAATGTCAGAAAGTACATAGTGAATATTGAGTTATCAACCTTCTTCTATAGATGCACTAATGCATTTACCCTAGGGAATGGAATTAAGCAGAGCCTCAACCTTAACTGTATTTCTTGACATTTTTGAGTGTAATTTTGTAAGCGTAATATTGCTCTACTTACTCCTTTTGGAAAAGAAGGCTATCACATCAGTTTTTATAAAGTATGTCTTTAATGGAGATTCATCTTATCCTCAAGGCTACTGTGATTTGACTACAGATATTATAAAAATACTAAAGCAAAGTTTATATTTCATTTAATGCCTTTATAGGGGGAGGATGTAGAAATCTGTCTTTTTGGTAAGTAATACAGATACTTTCAGTATGGTCAAGTTAATTTAATAAATTCCTTTAGAATGTGTTAATTATGACTCTGGTTGTTTTGATAGTTTTATTTATATTCCTGTAAATAATTCTTTTTCCTTCTGAATCTTATTCTAAGACCTATAAGATAGAATAGTGTACATATTGATATTGTGAAAAAGATTCCTTCATTCATACTCTCTTAAGAATTTAGTATTTTATTTCCTGCTAAGCAGCTTTAAACATTGAGCAGTCGTAAAATGGAGAATAAAGAAAATGACCTCTCAAAGATTTTTGAGGCTAGGAGACAGGGGAACTTTAATACATGACATTGACATATTTATTCAACATGTAAAGGAAGATTTGATAGGAATTGTATCATCACTTCACTCAACAAATATTTATTGAGTTTACTTATAAGCATAAAGCTTTGGAAAGGTGAAATAAAATAGAAATGATTCTTAATACTAATGAGCTTCTAGGTTGGTGGGTGATACCACATTTTGATATTTTTGTATAACACTGTGATAATTGCTCTGGTAGGAAAACCCTATGTGGTTTGTGAGCATGTAGGAAGGATCTTGGGTGGCCAAGGAGGACTTAACACAAGGAAGTAATAGCTAATGTGAGCCCTGATAGATCAGCATAAGGCAACAAGGTGAGAAATTCAGGGAGGAGGCATATGTACGTTTATTTTGAATTTTCTATAGGTATCTCAACCTTCTCATATTCAAAACCAAATTCATCACTCTTGTCCTTAAAAATGCCTTTTCCTCAAATTATTATACTTTGTTGCCAGCTTCCAAAGTAACAGAACAACATAGTCATCTTAGGTATATTCCCCTCACTCATTTCCTTCATTCAGTTGGACACTAATTTTTTGGATACATATGTATGTACATATTCAGAGTCCAAAAAATTTTTATGTGTGTGTGTGTATATATTTCTTTTTTTCTTTCTTTTACCCTATTTTCTATTTTTATCCAGTCAGGGCTTCAGTTCTTGGATAATTACAGTAGCTCTAAACTCATTTCTGTGCCTCAGGTGTTTCTCTTTAAGTCCATCTTTGACACCGTTGCTGGTTGGGTTTTCCAAAGTGCAAATTTGATCATGTTATTTTCTTGCTATAAATGGTCTAATAGCTCTCCATAGTTTTCAGGAAAAAGAAAAAGCTTTTGGCTTAATGCAAAACTCCTTTCAACAGTTTCATTCCTGTATATATCGCTAGCTTCATCCTCTGCAGTTTGTTCTTGTACCTCCTCTTGTGCCCCTTACAAGGGATTGCTTGTCATTCACATACATGCTATGCTAGTCATGCTATTTGAAATGCGAGCTACACTTCTCAGCTAATGACTCAAGTTCTTCAAACCTGAGGTCAAGCATCATTCCTCCAGGAATGATTCACATGCCTCCAAGTCCTTTCTCTCTTTATTGCATATAATTTTCATAGATTTTAGGTGGTTAGTGTGCTTTGACTTTGCAACCAGATATTGTGCTTGCTACACACAGTGATCAAATTGTCTTAAACTCTGTATCCCTGGTCTCTGCCACTCTGAGAGAAAAGTAACAGGCATGCTATTAGATATATACTGAATAAAGTGAAAGAGGTGGTATGGGGCCAGATGTAAGGGGGTTCTTAATATTAGGCTAATGAGGGCAGTCTTTATAATCAAGCCACTAAAGGTTTAAGAGCAAAGGAGTCAGGTTACATGAGCTATCTTTTAGAGGGAACAGTAGTAGTCAAAGAGCAAAGCAAAGTTTGTAGAGGAAAAGATAATATTGGCTTTGAAAATACTAGGATGCTTTCTTAGTCTTGGAAAATTTTTTATAAATTTGGAAATACATTTATAGACTAATGTACAGTCTGGAATTGACAGGTGAAGCTGAGCTGGTGATAGGAATTTGGAAGCTATCAGTGTATGGCTAAACCTAACCCTAACCCCTATTTGACTGTATTTTAGAGTCTCAAGGCTCTTATTTGTGAAGTACTTGCATTTCTTTAATGATTAATTTTTTTCCATTTTTAAAAAGGGAGTCAAATACTTGTTCTTGATTATGAGACTATACTCTGTTTAAATTCACCTCTGCTAGTAGAGACTTTCAGTCATGTTGATGACAAGGTGAAGCTATGTGAGTGCAAGGTGGTGATTTGTGATAAGTGGTTATATCAATTAGAAAACTCATTTGATTCACTCATTTGATTATTGTTTGCCATCCTCTCACAAAGTGTTGGACTAGGGACTTTGAAAGATAAATTTATTATTAATCTCCCAAAGATTAATAAAAAATAAGATGGGCTTTGTCCTCTTGAACTGTTGTTGAAGGTTAGAGCCTACATCAGAATCCTTAAATCTTATGATGCTGTAAGAAAAAAAGTAATTGATACCTCTATAAAGCAGAGTTATTTATCAATAAACAAAATATTAAAATAGAATGTTTTAAGTCATGTTGATAAACTTCAGACAAGTTTCAAGTATAAGTTTTTGCAGGTAGGGATCAGGGAATTCAGTACAATACTTTGTTGCTATTTTACACAAAGTTGCAGTGATATTTAGGGAATTTTAAGAAAAATGCCAGGGTTCCAGGTAACTGTGGGCCAGTTTGTTCTGCTGAGAAGAGAAGGTTACAGACCCCATTTCTGGCTTTGTCTGCTCCCTTGCAAATGAACAATTTTGGTGGGACCTGGAGGGACCTAGAGAAAAGCTGTGGGCGACTTAGCAAAAACCTACACTCCTTTTATAAACGCTTATATTCTAGTGACAGATCATTAGAGTCGAATTGCTATATGAAGAATAGTGCCTTTTATTTCCATCTTTCTCGCTGTGTGTCTTGTTTTTTTTTCTTTTCAGTTTGAAAAAGAGTTTACTGACCACCAAGAAACTCAGGCTCGATTGCAGAAAAAAGAGGCAGAGATTAACGAGCTTCAAGCAGAATTACAAGCTTTTAAATCACAGGTGAAATACCATTTACCTGGAGTGAATTTGGGTATTGAAAGCTCACCAGGGGAACAAAGGTCATATCATATCTTCATAGCATCAGAATGTTGAAACTTTAATTTCCCTTGTATGTTTTCATATTATTGTTATTTATACATATTTCTATTCCATGGTATTTATTTAAAAAATTATTTTGCCCCTTCTTTTCTATTTGCATTTTTCAGAATATCTAAACTTTTACTTGTCTGCTTCCTTACTTTCATTTGGGTTTTGTTCCTGATATCCCGTGTTTCCTAGGTAATTAAGCATAAAGAGTAAGAAAGTCTTTTATTCTTTGATTTGTCATTCATCACTGATCTTTATCCCACTACAGGAAATTAATGCTCAAGCTATTTATTTTTCAGAACCTTCAGCCTATGGGTACCTTGCAGTGAAAGATAACCTATCTAGCTGAATGAGAACATTTTCTGATAATTTTTCAATTTCCAAAAGTAAACAGATTTAAAACATGACAAAAAAAGAGGGCAAATCTGGATTATGAAGCAGATAGCTCACATAACACTCTCTACACATAAAACATTTAGTTAGCAAAAAATACATTGTCTGCATGTTTTCTTCCTCTTTAAAAAATTTTTTTTCTTCCTTTTTTGGGGGGGAGGTAATTAGGTTTATTTATTTATTTTAATGGGAGTACTGGGGATGGAACCCAGGACCTTGGCATGCTAAGCACACACTCTACCACTGAGCTATACCCTCCCCCTTCATCTGCATGTTTTAAATGGATGAAGGTGAGGAAGTAGAATATTCAGAGCTCAATTTCTTCATGATTTACAGATAGGATGATGAGCAATAAGTATAGTTTTGCTGTTTTCCTTTCATCCTAATTTATGGTTATGTTGAAATAGTCTTAGGTATACTCTTTCCTATATTATTGGCAATTTTGTTTTCTTTTAAATATTTAGAGTATAGTTCTGTTGCAGAGGCTGTCTGAAGACACCCTAAGAGAAAGCTATCTGTTAATGTTCAGTTTTAGGAAAAAAATTAGAATCAATCTAGAAGACAGTTCTCAATGATCGTCTTTCTTTGGTGCTGCAAGAGAAAGTACCACAGTTGATTGAAATTTTTCATCTTTCCTATGTGGCTCCTTGTCTCTCATATTAAAGAAACATTTGATTGTGTCTTTTGTATTTCAGATTGAGTTATAGACAATGGCTGATATATTTATGACAAGTTTTTTCTGGCCGGGGCTAATATAAATATAGGCTTTCTTTTCTTTCTAATTTCTCTCAATTGAAGGATTACTTGTAAATCTACTCTAGAAATTTTCAGTTTGTAGAAAACATATCCTCTATCTTTGGATATATTATTGCTTTGGATCTGTTTTGGATATGTTATTGCTGCTTTGGATATATTATTGATAAAGTGGGAATAAATTTATATTTTGAAACATTTAAATCAGGGAATCTCCTTTGTTGTTTTAAATGGTGTACATTGTTGACTTTCATTTATGTCTATCAGAAGAAAGCCTGAAATCAGAGACTTAATACTGACCACCATATTCATTTTTGAAGAACAGTTGGTGAATACTTTTAGATTAGTTTGTATTTCTCATAAAATTTATTCATTTGTCTTAAGAAACTTTTCTTAGATCAAAGCTATGTTTATTATAAAGGTTATGGATAAAATATGTTCTATTATCTGTGTTCTCATTCCTTTAGTCACTTAATAGCAAGCACTGTTAGGTGCTGGGATATAATGGTGGGCAAGGTAGTCACTGTGTCTGGCCTCATCAGTGACCTAGTCAAGTCAGTGACACTCCATCAAAATCTAGAGCGGAAATTAAACCATACCTTTGTTTGTTTGTTTGTTTTTTAAATATATTTTTATTGAAGTATAGTCAGTTCCAATGTTGTGTCAGTTTCTGCAGTTTCTGGTTTACAACACAATGCCTCAGTCATATAGGAACATACATATAGCCATTATATTCTCCTTCACCATAAGTTACTATAAGATATTGAATATAGTTCCCTGTGCTATACAGTATAAACTTGTTGTTTACTATATCTTGGTTTTAAGACATTAATTGTTAACCATAAGTATATCTTAAGTGTGAGTATAATAAACATACGTCCTTAGCATTCAAAGGGATTGCAGCAGCCTGGCATAACACTAGTGATTCTTCTTTATACTTAATGTTTTTGATAAGGCATGTTCTTTGATTGTGGTCTCAACTTCTCTTAAATACTTTGTGCTGCTCTCAAATATTGATTTCAAGCCTTTATATGTGATCTGTTTTCCATAATTGTGCCATAAGCTTTTAAATGATTTATTTATATATATAAAAAGATATGGCTCAATATATTTATATGGGCATATATGTGTATATATATATATGGCTCAAAACTGAAGTTAATAATTTCAGGAGAATAATTATACATCACAAAAATTATTTATCAACCCAAATCGCCTTTATGATAATCAGGATGCATCTGTTTTTACTATGCCATGGATACATAGGACAGAAATGCCCTTGGGTCTTTTTATCTCCTGATTTTACCTTGCTTCTCTGTGGTATTTGACTTTGTTGAACAATAATCTCTTTTTCCCCTCTTTGGTCACTCTCTTCACTTTTGATTTGTGACCCTGTGCTTGCCTTTTTTCTCTTCTTGTTTGTAATTCCTTTCTCCTACATATATTTCTTCAAAGGCTGTCATTTGCCAATTACTACTTTAAATGCTAGGACACCAGTAGTGAGTTATTTGGACATAGTCATTTCCCTCATGGAGTTTATAATTCATCTCAGAGACAAATGCTAACAATTCTTTAAATAATTATTTAACCCTTGATAAGAGCCATCAGAGAACAGGTGAAATGAGTGATCAGATAAGGTTTTGCTGAGGATGGGACTGATTATCTAAGATGGAAAGGACCAGAAGGAGATGTCCTGGTGAAGGGAGTAGGACCAGGGAAAGGCAGAAGGAACAGCATGCACAAAGAGCTGAGATCAGTGTGAGCTTGACGTAAACACAGAATTGTATATGAAAGTAGGTGGAGACCAGTTCACAGGGACCAGATCATGACATACTCTTGCACATTCTACTAAGAAACTTGAATTTTTTTTCTCAAGGGCAAAGTCATGATGTGGCAATATTATTAAAGTCTCTTTTTCTGGATTATTATTTTTGGCTTACCATTTAAATGCTTGTGTTCCCTAGAATTCTGTGTATAAACCTTTCTTCATGCTGCATACTCTGGGTGCACTTGTCTCTACCCATGGCTTCTTCATCTGTCCCTTAGAGACTGCTGACTTTCAGATCTTCTAGATCCATACCACCATTCCCTCCCAGACATCTTCACTTGGATGGCTATAACTACCTCAAAATGGGGAGTAATATTTTTGACAATTACATTTTTATGAAAACAAAAGCTATAATAATATTCTTAATTTGGGGAAGAAAATCTTTGGAATTTTGTTTTTAGGTTAAACCACATGAATTTACTGAAATCAGTTGGTTTTGGTTTAAAAATAATACCTTATTTTTGAGAAAAGTGTACTTTAACATGTTTTATGGAGAGTTCTTAGTCATATCCCTTATTTTTTTTCCCCTCTAGTTTGGTGCCTTGCCACCTGGGACAAACACCTCTTTGCCTCCTTCAAAAGAAGATGGAGCTGGCCACCCAGCACTTCCTCCTCCGCCACCACTGCCCTCTTGTGGAGGCGGGCCACCTCCACCCCCTCCTCCACCCCCTCCTCCACTTCCAGGGATACCCTTGCCATTTGGTGGTGGTCCTTTGCCTCCACCACCTCCCCTGGGATTTCTCAGTGGACGGAACTCTCCTCCCCCACCAACCCTGCCTTTTGGGTTAAAACCAAAGAAAGAATTTAAACCAGAAACCAGCATGCGGAGATTCAATTGGCTAAAGGTAAAACAAATAGAGAAATAATACTGATACCTAGATTAAAACTCAAGTTTGTATTTACTGGTATGTAATTTCCAATGGGAACCCTATTCAGAATGACATTAAACAAACAGGCATTATTTTAAATAAAAGTTTTACTATTGACTAAAGCTTTCTGGTTTATAAATTGGGTGGGAGTTGTTGGTTGTTATAATGTGATTTGATTTGTAGTTAAATTGGTAATTCAACATTATTGTGATTAAAACTATATTTTGAAGTGTTTCTCAAAAGTACAAAATAGTATTCTTAAGAACTTCTTTATGTTGGCAGCTATTGGGAGAAGTATTACTAGTTGTCAGAAGTTGATACTGAGTTTGGAGACAGGAATTCTGAATCATGCAGAAAGATGGTTTAATGGTCACATAAACTTGAGCATTGCTAAAGACTAGGAGAAGTATAATTGTGAAGAAGCAGACTTCATTTCATTCAGCTTCAGATCCCCAACTACTTGAGAGTGGAACCTTTTTTTTTCCCTAGTAAAACCATAATGTCCCGCAGAACTTGTATGTTGTTGAACACACTTTGGGGAAAAATCTTACGGGGATTACCTTGTAAACATCTGCTGGTAGTTGTGTGTGTGCGTGATGATTGGGCTGGGGACAAATGAAACAACCAGCTGTTGTTGTTTGTAAATCAGTCTTCTCTCTGACTGCAGATCGGACCTCATGAAATGACCGAAGACTGTTTCTGGGTGAAAGCAAGTGAAAATATGTATGAAAGTGTGGATTTGCTTTGTAAACTTGAGAATACATTTTGTTGCCAACCAAAAGGTAAGTTTAATATCTTGGTTATTTGTTACTTTTAGTATTTTCATATTGCCACTTTTTTGTATGCTTACCTCTAGAAAGTATTATTTCACTGTCCTATATATGATATTTTTACTTTACTAATGGATAAATGAATCTAATGAAATATTTTAAAAGTTAATTTTGTTATATGGAGTATCAAATAAGCAATTTCTACAGTACAATGATTAACACAAAACTTTAAAATTTTTCTATATGTTACCTTCTTTGAAGATGTTAAATTACACTTTCATAAAGGAGGATATTTTCAGAGAAAAATTTGGCATGAGAATTCACCTTGGTCAATGAGAAATAGAAAAATAGAAACAAAATGTGAGCCTTCCTCTAGTTGGAATTTTACCACCCTTTAATGTTACAATGACTATCACATAATTAATCAGTATGAGTCACATGGAATAGAAATATCAAATTTATAGAGTATCTTGAAAGTTAGCTTGAAATAGAAGTCTATGAGTAGATATATGATCTTTCCATTAAAGGCAATAAAATTCATTTTCCAAAGCTATCATAGATAGCTTTTACCTGTGCCATGTGACTTTTCTTTTTTAAATAACTCTATTTAGGAATAACTCTTGTCTGAAATTTGAATTTGTCTCATCCAATGTCGTGGACCTACCACTTATGTTTCAGGTCTGATATCCACATATACTGTTCAATTTATTTTTAAGTAACACTTATATCTTAGGTATGTAGTACAAAGAAAGCCTTTAGATCAGTAATTACCTTTTAATTTTCAAAAAGAAACCTTTTTTCACCTTAGACTTACATCACATATATCCCTGGGCTCATCAAACACGGAGATAGCTGATGGGGAGAGATGGTCCTGGCTGGAGATGGGAAGGCTTGGAATTGACTTCTTAAAGTGCCCAGTGTGTATGAGGCACCATGCTAGATGCTTTGTATATCTGACATAATTTGATCATCACAGCAACCGAGGGATGTTGACAGATACCAAAAAAATCATTTACATTTCTTTGAAATGCTTTTTAAAATATAATTATAAATTAGAAACTCTTTCTAGAAATTGTCAGTTAGAAACTCTAAAAGGTAATTGTAAGTTAAGATGGCTTTCTAGAATTTGTGATAAATCCGAAACCTTTATCAGATATTTTTGAGCACCATTGGTCTTGACCAAAATAGTAAAATGATTTATTTTGATCTTTGAGAACCAGGGGCATTTTCTAGCACGCTTACCCTAGGAAAATTTGTGAAGTAAGCAGATCTTAATTTTACCTTTTGATTATGGAGAATCAAAATTCTCTTTGAATAAGATTAGTGCACTTTTCAGGCAATCAAGGAAAATATATGGCAGTTAAAATGTGTATTTACATGTAAAGCACTGCAGAATTTCAGATTTCATAATCTGGAATTGATTAGTTTTCCCTTTGCTTTTCTAGTAGGTGGAAATGGTGGTACCTTTCAAGCTATTTAAGTAATACTGCCAACCAGCTACTCTCTCTTTTTTTTTTTTACCCCCTCTTTACTCTGATTACTTTCTTAATTAATGAGGCTCAAAAGGGAAACTTGTTAGCATGTCTTTAATTTAGCTGTAGTGTTAGCCCTAAATGAAATAATTGGACCTTTAAAAAATTCTTAAGTCATCTAACTTTCGCCTTGCGATTGAAGGTTGAAAAAAATCGATGTATTTGCTCAATCTGATACTAGTTATAAAGGTTAAGGTGAGGAAAGGGTGATCGTTTTCTTAATATTTCAGTGTCTCTCTGCCTCCATGCATGTGTCCCTGCTGCTCCAAATGTCTCTTTGGTTTGATGTAGAGGCTGGCAGAGGCCTGTGACTTCTTTAGTCTCAGCTCAAAGGCAGCTTCTCTGTTCTGCAGCAGTAGATGGTACTGCAGAGAGATGGGGAAGCCAGGCTTGTAACGCTGGGCCAAGCAACAGGAGGCAAGCTGGGAAGGTGACTGTTTTTCACTCTAGATTTTAAAGAATAATTCCTAGAAACCATTAGTTGAGGAGCCTTAAGTGTGCTTTTTGATGTTGCTAGTGTTTTATTAGGAAGGGCCATTCATTGCTGCTTTCAGAAAGATAAGGCTTCATGTAGGTATTTATTGGAAAGATCAGAAAGGAAGGCCAAAGAAAGGTGTCTGGAAAACTTAGACAAGACTAAGACCTGGTGGATAGGTTGCTCCTTGTCTCTTTCTTAATTTTAATTTTAGTTTTTTTTTAAATTGAAGTACAGTAAGTTATAGTGTGTCAATTTCTGGTGTACAGCACAATGTCCCATCATGCATATACATGCATACATTCGTTTTCATATTCTTTTTCAATAAATGCTATTACAAGATATTAATACAGTTCCCTGTACTATACAAAAGAAACTTATTTCTTTTAATCTATTTTTATTTATTTTTATATCTGTGTTTATTTATTTTTATATCACAGTTAATATCTGTGAATCTCAAACTCCCAGATCTATCCCTTCCCATCTCCTTTCCCCTGGTAACCATAAGACTGTTTACTTTGTCTGTGAGTCTGTTTCTGTTTTGTAGATGAGTTCATTAGTGTCTTCTTTTTCCTGTTTTTTTTTTAGATTCCACACATAAGTGATATCATGTGGCATTTTTCTTTCTCTTTCTGTCTTACTTCACATAGAATGATGATCTCCTGGTCCATCCATGTTGCTGCAAATGGCATTATTTTATCATTTTTTATGGCTGAGTAGTATTCTATTGTATACGTAAACCACAGCTTCTTTATCCAGTCATCTGTTAGTGGATGTTTAGGTTGCTTCCATGTCTTGGCTATTGTAGCTCCTTTTCTCTTTATCTGTGGCCTGACTGCAAACATTGCCTGTTCACCTGGATGCCAAAGATTGCTTTGGATCAGTTTTGTCATTTCTGCAGCATTCAAAATTAAATCTAGTTATTGCTTGTTCAGTTCAAGGTAGAAATGCCAGTTGCTCTCCATTCTCTAGCGAGCATGGGGAGATAGGGACATTGGCTACTGGTTGATTGTCATCGCCTGTCTGCATCACAGGATGGCAGGGAAGGACAGAGGATTCAGATTACTGAAGAATAGTGGGTTTTTGGAGAAAAGGTGTGTCTGTTTTTCTTTCGTTTTTGGACCAAGACCAGGGCTCTTTCTCAAATTACAAAGGTGAATGTTCCATTCCAGGCATTTTAAATGGTAGATGCCAATCTTTGTGCTTTCTAAGCATTTGAAATAGAAAGGAAAAAAGAAAAAGAAAAAAAAAGCTGAATCCAGTCATTTAAAATGAGCCTTGGAATTTTCTCTCATGTTCTTTTTTTTTGTCACTAAGTATGGCTTTTTATCTTATGGTAGACATTGCTTTTGTTTTCTGAGACGCTTAGGTTGAGAATACTGTGTTTGAGAAGTCTGGCACCTTGGGTCTTAGGAAAAGAGGAGGGGCTAATGATCCCTTTTGAGCGCCCGTAGTACACCAGCCCTGAGAGGGGTCTTCTCCACGTGACCTTGCTTAATCTTTACCACATCCCTGCTGAGGTTCTTCTCCTGGTCTGCTGATTCCAAAGCAGTTCTCCCACAGTAGCACCCTGCCCCACCCATTCGCAGATGTAGCAAGATATCCTTGGCGAGAGAAGCAGGTATTTCCTCTCAACTCATGTTGCCCTTTGTTCCATTTCTTTTTTTTTTCCAGTTAGATTTTACTTGTTTGTCTTTTAAAACTAATCTCCTCCCTGTGACATTTATAACATCACTTCAATGGGGAAATGCCTGTGTCGTACCTTAAGGAGCATGGGAACCCCTCTGTGCACCATTTCCTCAGAAAACAGCATTTTTAACCGATTCACTTGACATTTTCTCTTTTATACCTCATTTGCTTATTAAGTCTTTCGCTTTGGGTTCCTTGCTTCTCTCCATCTTAAACTTTTGAGCTACATCTTAGCTTTCCATATTTTAAACTGTGTTGAAAATAACACCTAGGCATCTTTCCTGATCATCTTTTTGTTTCCTTTTTCTCATTCTGCCTCTCATTCATTTGTCCCGCTTTTTCTCTTTCCCCCATTTGGCTACCGTTGTTCAAGTCAGCAAGTATCTACTGGGGACGCATTGTATGTGAGGCCTCGTGTTTGGCACTGGGGACACTAGTGAGTGTGGCAGACGTGGAGTCCCTGCACTCATGTAGCTTCTACGTCTCAGTGAAGCACAGTTGAGCTCTCAGGTGAAGCGTGGGACCGAGGAGTGGGACAGCTAGTGCTGATCTTGACTGTAGAAAAGACGGCTGTTGTGGGGGAGGGTACAGCTCAGTGGTGGAGTGCTTGCTTAGCACGCACGAGGTCCTGGGTTCAATGCCTAATACCCCCACCCGAAAAAAAAAAAAAAAAGAAAATCAGAAAAAAAGAGAAAAAACTGCCATGTTTTACTGTCTTCAGTTTCTGTTAAGACTTAACGAGGTTATAAAAGAACACTGTTAACATATCTCTCAGAAATTTAATCACAATTTTCATATATTGAACATTTGGTATCATCAAAATAATGCTAATGACCTGTGTATTTTTTTTTTTTTTTACCAGATTAGAAGCATCTGTTGGTTAATTATTACAGGCTGTTGGAGAAAGGATTAAAGTATACTAACAGGTTATTGGTGTTAGGTTTATCAACTAAAATTAATATTAATTACTCATTATTCACAAACTGTTAAGAGAGATTAAAGGGCTTTCTGAAAATATGAATAGTCTAATTTGCTTAGACTGATTTGTTATGACAGTGTGATTGCACAATTGTTAGCTCTCTGAAGTAATCACATTTTGTAACAGGTGCGTCATATTTGCTGGATCGGGCCAATAAACTGGTTTATAAATAATTTCTCAACTGAACAGTTATGGCATATGGAAACAGTTAATGGGTTATGTACTTAAAAACAAATCAAGCTTAGATTTCTGACATCATAGTTCAGTGGACAAAGTATTGAGTTAGTGATAAACCATGGATTATCCCATGGGCTTGGCTGTGTTCAGCATGTTGCTTTGTATTTGAAATATAATTTATTCCTCTGTATGAGTAAAAGTCTATAAAAAAAACCCTAGACTACCGCACAAGCCTCCATTAAGGTGAACAATATACTTTATAAAAATATGTTCCTTAGGACCATGTTAATAAAGAGATGATGCCAAAGTGAATATAACATATCTTCAACATCCTAAAGATTTCTGAAAAGACGTTTGACAAATGCTAATTCAGAAAGACTGAGGAGGAAGTCAGTGGAGGATCAAGTATCTCTAGGGATTTATCATTTTGTTCTTATCTGTGGCTGAATCTCAAAAGCACTGAAGACTTAAGGAAATTATGAGATAGATCAGGAATGTCTTGCTTGTTCCCCATTAGAGAGTATCTCAGTGTTACCAATTATATTGTATTCTGTGTTGGGTTGCAAAAGAAACAAATTTATTCTGGAAGCTTTAGAGAAATAGAACCTAAAGAGAGTGGCTAAAGAAAGGGGTTATTTAGTTTGGAGCCACAGTCAACTTTCAAATCCACAAAATGCTCCAGTTACATGCTTTGTCATACAGCATGTCTTTGGCATGGTGTGATAGAAGTTTTAAAGGTAACTGTAAATAGGTGTGTTTCTTATATGCTGTACGGATGCTATAAGCAGAAAAGGAGGAGCCTTGGACTTGTGTATATTATGTTGGGGTTTGCATGTCCATAAACATGGTATTTTTCCTTTCCTTTTTCCTCTCTTCTCTTTTCCTTCTTCCATTGGAAAGAGGAATGGTATTAGGGCACTGAATTCAGTAGAGTCATTTGACTAGTGGTGGATCAGGGGACGCTGTCTCCCTTCCTTATTACAGGCAGTTTATTTTGGTATTTTAGTTCTGGTGGCAGTTTCCAGTGGTGCGCCTGTGGCTCTCAAACCTTAACAACATTGTACAGTCATTCCATTCCATTGTCATATCTTAGAATTTCTTCTAGGACTTCTCTTCCATTTCCTGTATCTTCTGTCTTATTCCCCATTTCCCCAGGCATCTGTTAATCACCCTCTGATCGCTCAAAGTACACTTTCTGATTTCAGGCAGTAATCTTTGCCTTGTCTGCAGTATGTCTACTATCTGCACTATCACTTAGGACTCCCACCTGTAATTAGTGCACAGTGTCATTCACCTGAAAATATAAATGAGGCTCATCCTTCTGAATGTGCTATTTTAATCTTAAAATAATATTTTGTAAATCTGGCTGTTCACTTCCCCTTTTTCCTCCCTGCCTCCCCTCTCCCCCACATGCCCACCTCCACACGTACCACTTGCCAGGCTTGGAAGAGAAAGAATCACATGGAGTCAGCCTTGTAAGTGGATCCATCCCTGGAGCACAGGAAGGGCTTGGGGTCATGGTAGCAGAGTCATAAGGAGATAGGGGCTTCTTGCTGGATTCCTTGCTATAGCAATTTGATATTAAATAAACAGTGTAATAGATTGTTTTGTAACAGAAAAAAAGCGTTCCATATGAAAATAACTTCTTTGTAATTTTATAACCTTGAATTTCATAAGTTAGATTTAGAGGTTAGTATATAGGGATGTATCTATCTAAGCAGCGTGAGTTTTTTTGGTCCTTCAAGGTTAAGTAATTTGGACATATGCTTCCATACCTTCAGCATGTTCTTTGTGTTTAACACAAGCTTTCATGGATGGCACACGTCAACACAATCAATGAACAATCAGTGATAGGAACAGGGAAGAGTTTTATCTGAGCCAAACTGAGGGCCAGCTGGAAGCCTGCTTCCTGGATTACTCTGAGGCGCTGCTCGGGAGAAGCAGGGTTTTCAGGACAGTTTTATATCCTGTCAGAACAAAGAAACATTAACAGGTCAGGGATACATTTCTTTGTTTTTAAAAAAAAAGAACAGACCAAAATTGTGAGTAGAAGATACAACTCACGAATCTGCAGGGACATTGGAGTACAACCTCCTGTGCTCAAGGCATATATCTACATAGAAA
Source organism: Camelus ferus (assembly GCF_009834535.1). Taxonomy (NCBI): domain Eukaryota; kingdom Metazoa; phylum Chordata; class Mammalia; order Artiodactyla; family Camelidae; genus Camelus; species Camelus ferus. The sequence goes on from NC_045709.1 coordinate 65,502,117, forward strand.
AAGTGATGAAATGATAACAGTATTCTCTCTGGGTGATGTTACACTGTGATTTTTTAAAAAGGTTTTCTTTTTGCTTATCTGTACTACTTGTGTAATTCATAATGAAGTTGTAGAACTTGAATAATAAATATTTTAAAAATTAAAGAAAAAACCCAAACAAAAAAACAGACCAGCATGTACATGGTGAGTCAGTATGGCCTTGGCACCTGGGAGGGGAGTCTTACCATCCAGGGAGGACCAGCATTGGCATCCCAGGGAAAAGAGGGGCATTTAATCTTTGTTCTTAACATGGACATTCTTTACTCCTGGTCATTGTGCCCTTTAAGAAAAGCAGATGTACAATGTATGTTCGATAGGCCACAAATAGGTGTTTTAGTTGGCATAAAATTCAAGCTAACCCATGTATAAGCCAGACCAACTGCCCTATATCTCAGTATGTGAACATTTCTTTTATCATATGGCATCTGAGAAGAACTCTAGGTTAGAGTGGGACTGGGCAGGAAGAACCTGGGACTGTGATGCAAATTTGACAAATTCTCAGGCAGCTCGGCTGGGAGGCAGTGCTGGAGCCCAGAGTGCCTCCTGCCAGAGCAGTCCCAGCGTGGGCCCTGTCAGCTAGGCCTAGTACTCCTGAGTGCTCAGTCATGGGCTGGGCCCTGAGGAGCAGCATGGCCTGGACTCAGAAATTAAGGAGGATCCTGAGGGCAGTGAAGAGTTGAAGCCTGTCAGCTAAGCGTGTTCCTTTATCACCGAGTGGAAAGTTCTTTCCTGAAGGGAGATCTGAGCAGTATATCTCCATGGTTGCCACACATACATGTTACTAGTCCATAAACTGGTGTTCAGTGCATTTTAATAACTGCATTCGAGTATCATTTGCTTCCTTTGAAATCTTATATATTTTATTTTATGACTTTAAAAATTATTCTCAGAAGGGCTCCATTTCTTTGATGATGGGGTCCATTCAAAAGAGTTTACAGACCCTGCCGCAGCCTTTCTGGTTGGTGCAGACGTGGGAGTGAGGTGGACGTAGGGACCTGGTCTCAACCTCTGCCTATTCAAATATATGTGGGTTTTTGTTTTGGTTTGGTTTGGTTTGGTTTGGTTGTTTTGTTATTCAAGGGGCTAATATGTTACTTGTAATGAGATATTTCATCCAACAAAGAATGGTTTTTACGGTGGTTTCAACATCTGGCCATCCATTTTTAATCCACTTTAACAGACTATAATGCAGTTAATAAAAATATATATCAAATACAGAAAAAATACAAACTCATTCCCTGATCAGACAATAATAAAACAAAATTAATAGTGTATGTCTTTTTTTTTAGCCATTATGTTTAATTTATTTATATTATTTTATTTGCTCCCCAAAACAATCCTATGAAAGACCCCCGGGCAAATGTTGTTTACATTTTCTGTGTAAGAAAAAGTTGCACTCCTTAAGTGAAGTTCAGCTCAAAGGAGTCGCCACTCTGAGTGGAATACAGATCTGAGTTTTAAGCCATTGCTCCTTCTGCTCTGCCATGCTGCTGCTCTGATGAAAAGAAATCCTATTATGTTTTATTTAAAGTGCTCTTCTTTGATTTAAAATAATTTTCCTCTCATCTCCTGCCACCTTACCACTGCCCCACAGCAGTTCATCCTCATCCTACAATTTATATTAAAGGCTTTAAAAACTTGCCGTTTTTTATTAAGATCATCTTTTATCATTTGGCACCTCTATTCACTTCTGTAAGTATTTGAGCTGTAAATACTAACATCACGCTGTGGAGTGTACAGAAACGAGGGGCTGTGGTGTCCACCTCCAAGTGTGCGACCCCGGCCAGTACCTCTGTCTTCTTTCCTCTCTAAAACGGGGAGATAAGATCCAGCTCACAAGGTTATTGTGAGGATTATACAGTGAATATTTTAAGCATATTTTGCAGTGCCCAGTTCCTTGTAGTTGCTCAGGAAATATTAGCTGAACTTAAGTTTTGAGAATGCAGACTTACTGCCACTTGTAAAGTTTTGTGTGTCATTTCTGAATCTTCCACAATGGTAACAAGTCAGATGACCTCCTTCCTGCTTGGCCCCACTTACAAATGAAGCTTTCTAAACCATGAAGCTTATGTTAATCGACCAGGTTACTAGCCACTTATGAAGACTTCTGGAGCACCAGTCTGTACTCTTTAACTTTAGAAAATAATAATGGATTATTCTGTACATCTTGTTTCTTTTATTTTTGTCTTTGTCTTAACTGGCAAATGCTCTGTTAAGTTCCTGTAGACAGGGACCTGTTGAGTCAGGAATAAATGTAAAGACCTGTTTGGGTCGCCCTCCCTTTTTTTTTTTTTTTTTTTTTAAGTTTTTTAATTATTTTTTTTCTTCCAGTTTATGAGTCATTACTGGAGCTGGTACCAAACAATGTGCAATTTTGTGAACTTTAAAAACTGAAAAAATTAACTTTGTTTTTTTGGTGTGATTCGTTGAGCTGAGGCCGTGAGAGTGATCTTGGAAGCACATTCAGTTCTTTATAAAATCTTACTGGATCTTGTTAATAATTTATTTTTTTCTGGCAGTTGTTTACATTTTCGATGAATAGCGAGGATGGTATGGATGGCTTAATGTCATTATGGAGCTGGGGTGCATTAAGAAGACCTAAATTATCCCCAGGGTTTGCAGGAAGGATGATAACTGTTAATTTTCTTAGTTTCATCGAGTGTTGGCAGAAGGTTTAGAGGAGTGATAATTTTCCAAGAATGGGCTACTCCTCTTTTTCTTATCGAGCTCTGTGGTGTAAGCTAAAGAAATTATTTAGGTGAACTGTATACAGTTGTATTATATATTATGGTTTAGCCTAATTCTTATTTCCTAAGCTAGTGACAAATTAAGAAAATACACAGAGATGTCTTTATAGCTTAGTTGAAAATGAGTATTAGTATTTCTTCTTCTCTGATAGCCTGTCAAGTAATAGATAAAGGAGGCAAAACTCTTGAAGTGAAAAATGTTTGTCTCAGAATGACTTATAGCCTCCAGCTCTTAAGATTGGAAGATGAACTTGGAAATTTATATGCTGCATTAGTATATACAGATCAGTCTTTTCTGAAGAATCTGTAAGTTTGCCTACAGGAAACAGTTCCCAGTTAAAAGTGATTTTAAAAAAGAGACTGGTGGTTGGTGGTCCCAGTGTTGGTAAATTCAGTATCCAGATGATGTCAGGACTCTAGATAGCTCCTCACCCTTTTTCCTACTTTTCCCTCCAGTTTTAGCATAGCTTAGCTGGCAGAGGTGGGAGGAGTCATAATGCTCACCGATGGGACTTTGCATTAGTTTTAATTGCTGCTGTAACAAATTACTTCAAATCTAGCAGCTTAAATAATGCAAATTTATCATCTTACAATTCTGTAGGTGTGAAGTCCAATATGGGTCTCATGGGGCAAAAATCAAGGTGTCTACAAGGGCTACATTCTGGAGGGTCTTGGGGAGAATGTGTTCCTTGCCTATTCCAGCTTCCAGAGGCTGCCCACATTCCTCGGTTTGTTAACAAATTCAAGTTCATGTGCCCGATGCACAGCGAGGCCAGAAAATACTGAAATGTTGGAGTTTGGAGCAGAGAAAGGTTTATTGCTGGGCCAAGAAAGGAGAACGGGTGGCTCACACCCTAAGAACCCTAAACTCCGTGAAGGGTTCAGCTGAGCATTTTCAAAGGCCAGCTGAGGGAGAGGCAGGCCCAAAGTATGCGATCAGCTGTGCACAATTCTCCGATTAGTTGAAGGTGAGCAATCCTTGGGCGCCAGAAGGTCTGGGGGCTATGTGCTCACGATCATCAAGTAGTTAATTTCTTCCTTTTGGTGGTGGGTTTCAGCAGCTGAGAAACTCAGGAAGTATACATGAGATACTATTATCTGGTTGCTTCAGAGAGGAGCTGCAGCAGAAGATACGGGGAAGGGAGTCTATCTTGGGAAGGCCCCACCGGGTCCTTCTCTGCTGCAAGTTTGTGGCCTCCTTCCTTGAATCTTCAGAGCCAGCAGCAGTGAGCTGAGTCTCCCTCATCTGATTTCCTTGAGTACATGTTTCTCAGACTCTAACCTAAGCCAGGAAAGGTTCTTTTAAAGACTTACGTGATTAAACTGGGCTGCTCTGGATAGTCCAGGAGATTCTCCTAATCTTAGGGCCTTTAACCTTAATCTGCAAAGTTCTCTTTTCCATGTAAGGTAACATATTTACAGGTTCCAAGGATTGGGACCTGGACATATTTGTTAGAGGAGGACGGGATAGGACTACTGGAGACCATGAACTTGCAGCATTTCACAAGGGGCTTGGCCCTGTTGATTCCACTCACTAAAATTACATCAGTCTCCTTTAGTTCTGAATGCTGCTTTAGGGTCCTGGGGCATTTGCCCTTAACTTTTAAAATCATTTACTCTGTTCACTAAATGTTTACTGAACTTTGGATCCTTACTAATCACATTAACAGAGGTTTTCGTTAACACGGCTAAGTGCCTTTCTGGAGTTTTAGGAAGAATCCCCATCTCACGTCTTCCTAAATGCCAGGAATGATTTTTTTCCCCCTTTTTTATTTAATTAACATGCAACAGGTGGCACAGCCTACTATGTATTTTCAATTTGTAATATACACTATTAATTTCATTTTTTCTAAGTCATTATTAAATTCTGTGTATATATTTATGCTTAAATTTTTTTTTTTCCGAGCCAGAAATACCTCCAAAAACCTAGGGTAAAGAACCACTGCTTTTAAAAACTAATTGATTCTAATTGCTCTCCCTCTTGCCTTCTGAGACAGCCAGCACTCTGTCTGTGGAGTGTGTATCTGCTTTTACTTTAAACTAACACCCCATACCTCCTGGTCTCTCTCCCTCTCACCTTTCTGAGATCCCCACATTCTGCCTACGGAGTGTGCATCCTGAGCCATTTTCCCTTCTGAGACAGACCGCACTCCGTCTGTGGAGTGTGTATCACTCTAAATAAACTTGCTTTCACTTAAAAAACGAAAAAAAATGGTTCTGCACTCTCACTTTTTACTATTTCAGGAAGAAAAAAAGACTGGTTCTAATTGAGAAAAATAAATGTGTGTATCTTAGACATTATAAACTTTGAGGAGCTCACTGATTCTACGTTGCGTGTTAAAAAACTTAATTTCCTCACCTTAAAGGTTAGTTCAAATTTTAGAATACTTATTGTTACTCTTGTTTTATGATGTTTTATGACATATTTTTATCTGCATGATATTTATGTAATGGGAACTTTGGGAAGAAGGACCTTTTCCTGGTCTAGATATTACTAATAAGCATCAACAAATAGATATGAATATGTAATTTCATTACAACCTGGAAAATACATTTTATTATAATTGCATATTTCACTGGATAGTTTAAAATACAATCTACAAAAAGTTTATTTTAATTGGAAAAATTTTGCCACTGAGGGAAATCACATTTATCAAAAGATCTAATGCAAACACATTTCACACAAAATAAGCAATTTATTTTAATTTAATTGTTGGCTTCTAGTTACTTGCCAGTCTACTGTTCTGTCATCACGTTGCCTTAGACTCATTCCTCCTGAAGCAGAGCTCTTTTCCCTTCTTTAATCTTCTGTTCTTTTTCAATTAGAGAACCAATTATTTTTCAGGTTTTCACAGGTCACAGTGGGGCAGTTTGGCACTCTTGCTCCTGGTGGTGTGAGATTCAACCCAGAAGAGTTGAAATAGCCAATGGGATAATTGGCTTTGTTTTTAAATGTTAGTGTTTAGAATGTTTGTTTTTCGATTTTAAAATTATCCTTTTCCTCAATACTATTTTTAAATTTTGCTTCATTTAAAATCTTATCTATCTGTATAAAAGTGAATAGGAGCTTTATAAGTTGACCAATGATTTGCATTTCCATTATCTGCTTTGGCAGATTTAGCAATGTTTTCAATTCCCAAAGCATGGAAAACAGGAATTTGTGTCAGCTTCAGTGTGGTAACAGTACTTCTGTAATAGGATTTATTATTTATATGTGTATATATCTGAACGAATATCACTCTTTAAACCAGGCAGTGCAAAAATGACTAATCAGTAGATTCCTGTTTTCTTTCTTTCTGTTTTTTTTTTTTTTTTTTTTTTTTGTAACATCTTTTTTTCTCAACAAGATTGTTGAGTGCAGAGAAGGCACATGAGATGATGGTCCCATGCCTGCTTTTGTATCTCTGAGGTGTGTTTCTATCAGAAGAGCTATTTTCATCAGTGTGCTCTTGATGAGTAAGCATAAACTACAACCTCAATAAATCAAAATTTCTCATTATTCTTGATTATACTAGGGTGTGAGAAGTCCAGAACAGCTGGTGGAAGCAAAAAGGAATGAGAGGGGCACTTCCATAGTAAAGGGGAAATGAGTACTTGCTCAGCTCCTAACTGTGCCCAGTCCGTACATCATAAGAGTTAGGACTGTGTCCTTTTTAGTATGAGTCTGAGGCTCAGAGAAGTTAAAAATCTAAACCTCAAGGTTGCCTCATTAGAAAGGAGTTGAAAGTCCTTCTCTTCCTCCTGACTTTACTGTTGCTGATGGTGACTAGGTTCTTCTCCCATCACAGAAAGATTTCAGAGATGAGATGTGGAGGTAAAGAAAGTAAAGTGAGGATTTATTAAGGGATGGATGGTACACTCTCAAGGGGAGAGCGGGCAGGCTCAAGTGACCGGCTGTGCTGAGTTTCTTTGGCAAGTTGGTTACATAGAGTATAAAAACGCATGGGCAGAATATTCACTGGGGAGGGAAGGGTTTGAGGTCTTATTCCCTGATTTTCATCCCAACTCCACCTTCCCAATGGGAAGAGGGATTTTTGTCCTTTTTTAGTCTGGATAGGAAGTGTCATGTTGTTGGTACATTATGAGTACTAATCTGCAAGGCTAATTTTACTGAAATGAGGGCATAATGAGCAAAAGTTTACATTCAGATACTGGAGATTCCTGCCTTTTCCCACCTTTGTAGGCCTCTAGGCTGCTTGTCATCCCAAAATGTGTGACCACTTATCAGCCCAGAGGTTCCTGCTTTATTCTCTATGCTCAGGGACCCCTGCTGTTTATATGATGTGTGGTTTCCTGCATTTGGCCTGTGTCCCTCCTTTTTGCCCAATTCCTGCCATTTGGCCTGTGTCCCCCTTTCTCTGCTCATATCTAGCTGTCTGCCTGCTGTCACAATACCTTGTGTTCTTTCCTCTCTCTCCTGTTGGGACGCTACAGAAGAGGAGGGCAGAGGAGGCATGGGGGCACATGGGGGAGCCTCAGGGACGTCTGTGCATGTTGGTGTGGACATGCCCTTGCTGTCAGACACCCTGACTGACAGGGCAGCTCAGACATCTTCTCCTTCAGTCCTTTAAACTCTAGAAGCTATGATCATCATTTCACTTGTCACATACTTTCTTCAAACCTCTTCATGTTTTCTCATATTCTTTCTGTTTTTAAGATGGCAGTGCAGACTGTCTTCAAATGTATTGTCCCTGCAAATATCACGTTTATCATCTCCCATGTGTGCACACGTTCTAAGGGATTCAAAGACAAAGCAGTTCCACATCTAGCATTTGCAGCCTTTTGCATGCAGGTCCAGCGTGTATTTCTAGCTATATGCCTCCTGTTATTTGTCTGTGCTATATACATTGTGCTCCAGTAATTTTGGCCTACTTTTCCTCTACATTTGACCACGCAATTCATTGCCTCTCTGTGTCTTCATCACTTACTCTGAATGTTTTAATTGGCAGTCCCTGCCCATTCTTTATCTCCTAGGGACTCTCCCCATGGGAGCTGCTGCTGCCCTGTTAACAGTATTTCATTCACCAGGGTAGTGGTAGAGAGCTTGCCCGGCCTCCACCTTCCAGGCAGTTGTCCCCTCTGACTTCATGGGAGTGAGCCCTTTGTTTCTGGACTGGGAGAGTGTGGAGGCTTTGGAAACCTCATCTTTCGCACTTCCTCTGCTCCTACCTTGTCTTCAGTGCTTCCACTTCAGCCACACTGGAGAGCCTTTGTGACACGCCTCAGACGTGCCAGGTGGACTCCTGCCTGGAACATTCTTATTCCAGCCATCTGCTTGAGTAAGCCCCTCACCACCTCCAAGTCTTGACTCAAATGTCACCCTCTCAGTGAGGCTTCTACACTTACCTCCCAGTTTAGTACTGCCACGTTTCCCATGTGTTCTCCCCTGCCACCCCAGCCCGGTTCTTCATATACCTTATTTTTCCTTTTTAAAATATCATAACCCTCTAACATGCTGTTTATTACTTATTTACTAGGTAAACATTTGTGTTTTTCTCTCCTTGCCAGCATTGGAATTTAAACTCCTTCAGGAGAGGGATCTTTGTTTCATTTACTGATATACCCGAAGCCTGACACATAGCCGGCACCAAATTGATGTTGGCTGAAATGAATGGCTTTTCATTTCTTTAAAGCAGAAATAAAATAATTTCAGCCTCCCAAAGCAAACTGTCTTTTTTTCATTTTAAGCAACTAGGAATTTTGGAAAGAGTAGAATTATTTAAATGATCTAGATTCCAATTAACTCTGCCACTGATGACTTTAGCTCTGAGTGAGTAACAGGCTCTTTTGTAAATTAGGTAAAAAATTCAGAGAATAATGAAGGTGGTTCATAGTGGGATAGGTTCAGGGTCTAGACGCTAAAATGATTCACCTTTTTTTGTGTGTGTTTTAGCAGCAAGGATATATGTAAAAAGGAGGAAGGAGTTTAGGTAAATTCTATTATTGTTAGATGGACCTTGATTTAATGTTTACAAACATGGTTTATATTTATTTTCCCCTAGAAATTGCTCCCTTTGTTGGGTGGTTTTGTTTTTTCTTCGTAATTGTTGTTAACTGAGGCACAATTAACATCATATAAAATTAACCATTTTAAAGAATACAATTTCGTGGCATTTAGTACATTCACGGTGTTGTTGCAAACCACCACCTCTGTCTAGTCCCAGATCATTTCTATCAGTCCAAAGTAAAACCCTGTACCCAGGAAGCAGTTTCTCCCCATTGCCCATTCCCCCGAGCCCTGGCAACCACCAGTCTGTTTGTGGTCTCTATGAATTGATTTATGCTGGATGTTTCATTTAAGTGGAATCATGCAATATGTGACCTTTTGTATCTGGCTTCTTTTAGCAGAATAGTTTTAAGAGTCATCCACATTGTACCGTGTATCAGTACTACTTCCTGTTAATGGCTGAATCACAATCCCTTGTGCATATCATACCCTGATTTGTTTATCCATTGCTTCTTTGATGAAGATTTGTGCTGTTTCCTCCTTTTGGCTATTGTAAATTGTGCTGCTCTGAACAGGTGTACATGCATTTGTTTGAGTACCTGTTTTCAGTTCTTTTGGGTTGATTTTTTGAAGTGGAATTGCCGTATTCTATGCTAACTCTATATTTAGCTTTTTGAGGAACTGACAAATTGTTTTCCACAGCAGCTGAATTACTTCATTCCCAACAACAACGTACAGGGTTCCAGTTTCTCCACATTTTTGCTAACTTTTTCACATGGAGTCTTGGCTTTATTTTGATTACAGTAGACATCTAAGTAGCATTGAGATGGAACTTTACATTTTAAAATACTTTTCCCTCCCTTTGTGTGTGTGTGTGTGTTTTTTAATTGAAGTATAGTCAGTTTACAGTATTGTGTCAGTTTCTGGTGTACAGCGTAAAGTTTCAGTCATATATGTACATACATATATTCCTTTCATATTCTTTTTCATTAAAGGTTATTACAAGATATTGAATATAGTTCCTTGTGCTACACAGTGTGAGCTTGTTTATTTTATATATAGTAGTTAGTATCTGCAAATCTCTAACTCCCAATTTATCCCTTCCCACCCCCTTTGCCCCTTGGTAACCATAAGTTTATTTTCTTTTTATTTGCTAAGTATTGATTTTAAGCTTTAAAAAAAATTCAAAGTTTACTGAAAACTGTCCTTTATAAAGATTTGGGAGCAACAAAGAAAATCAAATGTGTTAACTCTTCTTATAGATGCTAAATAAAGGCTTTAATCAAGTAGAGAAACCTCAGATTAAAAATAATATTTAATTATAATAAATTAATTGAGTGAATGATGGTATAGAATTCAAAGGTATTATAACTGGGATGCTTGCAATTTTACATGAAAGATAAATGTTTTATGGTTATTCTGTGTTACAGCTATAAAATATTATATATGTGTTAGTAGTCAAGTAGCATAAAATCTTATGCTTTTTATTAAGATTATATAAAGATAATTCACTTAAGTATTTAAACTGCTATAATTTATTCATTATAAAATAATTATGTTACAGCAAATTTGAAAGTGATTGAAAGAAAAAACTACCACCCTAAATTCTACTACCTTACTTGAATTAATTATAGGATTTTCTCTATTTCCTTTTATCCTTTCAGAAGTTATACATGCACTATAATTTTTTATTTTCATACACGCTTTCTGTGCTAAGTAGGTTTTATAATATCTTGACTCACCGTATAGTATTGCATATGGTCGTTAATCACGATTAGACATATTTAAAAACCTGTTGATTTACACTGGGGTAATTAGAAAAGACCTCATGAAGGAGGCAGTTTCACCCTGCTGACCCCATACATAATTCATTTCTTGGCTTAAGTGTCATCTTCTTAAAGAAATGCCTTCTAGGACTTCCCAAATTAGAGTAGACCTCTTTATAATTCAATCCCACGTTACTCTTTGTTTTGCATTCATAGCACTGGTTTGTGATTCAAATAAAATTTGCATTTGTTTGTTTAATGTTCTTTTTACCTATTAGATTGTAATCTTCCCAAGGGCAGAACTGTTTCTTCCCCCCACTGCATTTCTTTTACTCAGGCCCGTGTCTGATGCTAATTGTGCTTGATAAGCCAGATGGATGGATGAGTGAATGAACACACAGGGAGAGGGAGCAGAGAGTGTGAACAAATTTGCTGGCATGTTTGGGGAAATATGTAGGCTTGGGAGTTAAAAGAGTAGTGATGGAGTGTACTTCAGTTTCTGTGGGACTGGGGAGATAGATGGAGGAAGGTCCTTGGAAGATGAACCTGGAAAGAGTCCTATTCCTTTATGTGCAGAATACAGGACTGAAATTCCGTTCTGTCACTCATTTACATATATTAAGTTAAAATTTTTAAATATTAAATATATTAAATGCTATCCCAGGGATATAATGTGATATAACCTATGCTTCAGCAGGAAAACAGCATCGGGCTGTTTTTGTATTGTAGTAGAAAGTCCAGAGGCTGGACTGTCAGTTAAGAGACTCCTTTAATTACCCAGGGTTTGGGGATGCAGTCCTGGACGTAGGTTACTTCCATGGGAATGCATAGATATGAGAGAGATTTGTGGAAGTATAATCAACCAGGTTTAGGCCATCATTAGCTGATGGGCTTTAGAAAGAATTGCAGAGCCTCAGAGTAATTTAAGTTTATAGCATGTATTAGGTTGGTGTCTATAAATTTTAGACTGAGGACAAACAGATTTTATTTTTATCAGTTGACTTGAGATGCTGTTACAGATCTCCACTGTAAGGTGGCAGAGCTTTTCTGTGAAAGGCCAAACAGTAAGTGTTTTAGACTTTGTGGGCTATCTAGCTTCTATCATAGCTCTGCGGCTGTGCTGTTGCTGCGCCGAAGGGACTGAGTACCCCTTGTTAACTAGTGGTCCTGGCTGTGTTCCAGTGATGCTTTGTGTACAGGACAGATGGAATATCAGACTTAGCTCATGGGGCTGTAGTTTGCTGATCCCTGGGTTATATTATTGAGGTTTTATTTTAGATTATATTGTTAAAGCATAGTGGATCCGAGTGTGGGTTATGTGATTTTCTTCAACAGTAATCACTCATCAGAAATAGAACTGGAGATGTGGATATTGTATTTACTTAGGTTTGGCTGTCCACCTCCCAGATATTTGTGATTCACTGTCAAACAAGCAAGACACAGAAGAGGTGTAGTTGCAAGTACCTTAAGAAGTTTGATCATGGAGTCTCAGCTGGGTGGTGAGAGAAATAAAGAAGAAGCGGGTATCAGAGGGAAACTTGGTAGAAGTACAAGGACTAGAGATTTTATGAATGTTAAAGAGCAGGCTTCTTGAACATGAGCGGACTGGAAAACTGTGGAATCTTAAGTGCAATGTGCTTTATCTTGGCATAAAAAATCTTGCAGAAATAGGTCTAATTCTAATAATTTTGCAGCCATGATGTTCTAATGAAATAATGAAAATAGAAGCAAGAGTCTAAGGTCGAAATTAACAGTGAAAAGCTTCAGCTTGGGAATCAGACCGCCTGACTGGAATCCTGTCTCTATGATTTCTTTGACTTTGGATGAATTTTCACTCTTTTTCAGATTAACTTCAATTTTCTCATTTGAAAAAGAGAGTTAATAGCTACTTACAGGCTTATTAAGAGACTATGTTGAATGCCTAGCATGATACCTGATTCACTTTACTTCATAAATGGCAAGTATCATTATGTTTATCATGTGAATTTCATTTTCTGTGTATTGCATCATGGCAAAGAAGTGTGGAGTAGCAGCTGAAGCTTTTATGAATGGGACTTGGACTGGGTATTCTCTACATTCCCTTCTGTATCTGGGATTCTTTTTTAAAAATTTTTTATTCTAGGTTTCTTCACTGATACTAATTTTATTTCTCTGAATTCACATTTTTAAAGCATAGTATTTAGTCCCAGTTTTTAAAATAATAAATCATGACCTTATGAGATTTACTACACAACAGCATTGTTAGAAAGATGTGAAACTCTTGCCTCCCTCTTGATAGTCTTTAAATTAGATTTTAGGTTTAGATTATGTCTGACTGTCCTGCATCAAAATTATTATTTCCATAGGTGAAGAGGTATATTAACTGGAGTCAGTGGTTGTCATTGGTTTATTTCAAAACAGTAAAGTGTTGAAAGAATCCAGCAGTAGCCTATGCAGAGTTAAAGTTAGAGAAGATTGCTGTTTTTGCTAATGTCATTTTCTTAACTTTTTTGAAAACTATTGAACATGAGCATATGACTCTCTCCTAATTGTGATGCATTACTGTACCCCGTAATCTATGAGAGTGTTCACCTCTGCACTCTGCCTGTCCAGCTGTTGTCTTGAACAATTATCAGCGAGTTATTATTCCGGTATGAGCTGTGTCATGCTCGAAAGTGGGATGAGAAAAATGTTAATGAGCGTGCATGAATGCTGGTTGATGAAGGTTAAGTGGTTGCGGATATGGTCTCTGCATTCTTTCCTGTGAATATTCAGGCTGAGGCAATGGGTTCTGATGAGGGATTACAAACAAGTGGTGCTGATTGACAGTTTTTGATTTAACATTAAAATGGTATCTAAAGGCAGATTCTGCATTTCAGCGGAACAGTAGACACAGTGTTGTTGACCCCCAGTGCAGCACTACACTTCAGCATCAGTTTTATTTTACAATTTTCATTTTTTCCTATTGTACCACCTTTTCAAATTCTTTCGTTTTGTCGTACACATTATTTTAAAGATGTGCCTGGCAGTGGTGGCACAGTTTAAAAAATTTTTAACATGTCTGTTATGTACATAGCTTTTCTACACTACTAACTTTGCAATTTTAAATATGATCAGAGTATTATATACAGTAGTTGTTCAAGTTGATAAGTATGGGCCACTACTCATCAGCATGTTCTTTCTCTTTGTATCTGTTTGCATGTATTTTTTTTCCATTTTTTAATTTCAGTTATTAATTAATTAATTTTTACTGAAGTGTAGCCAGTTTACAATGTTGTGTCAATACATAGTGTATTGCAGCATAATGTTTCAGTCATGTACAAACAGATGTTTCTTTTCACATTTTTTTCATCATAGGTCACTACAAGATATTGAATATAATTCCCTAAACTATACAGTTAGAAACTTGTTATCTATTTTATGTATAGTTAGTATCTGCAAATCTTGAACTCCCAGTTTATCCCTTCCCACTCCCTCTCCCCTGCCAATACCATAAGTTTGTTTTCTATGTGAGTCCGTTTCTGTTTTATAAATAAGTTTGTGTCTCTTTTTTTTAGATTCCACATATACGTGATATTACATAATGTTTTTCTTTCTCTTTCTGGCTTACTTCACTTAGAATAAGGATTTCCAGATCCATCTATGCTGCTACAAATGGCACTATTTTATTCTTTTTAAGGCTGAGTAGTATTCCATTGTGTAAATATACAACAACTTCTTTATCCAGTCATCTGTCAATAGACATTTAGGTTGTTTCCATGTCTTGGCTATTGTAAATAGTATTATCATGTATTTTTAAATGATGACCCAAGCACCTTTTTGGCACTTGTAATTTGTATGCTGATTAAAAATAACTGTATATTTCTTTAGTTAATTTTGAGTTGATTTTTGTGAATATTGCATTTCATATTGTATATATTGAGAGAGAACTTTAAATAGTTTTTTTTTTTTTAAAGAAATGGCAGTGCAGGGAACAGTATGAGGTAATGTTGACAAGGATCTTTTCTCATCATTTTCTTCATTATTGATAATCCAGAACTTGGTTTTGCAACTGGAAACTATGCTTTGTAAAGTGTAAAATGTTACACAGATATTTGTTTTGAACCTTTAAGCTGAAAGGACAACACATAGGGATCAAAGTGCTTTGCATCTTGTAACAAATAGAAAAAGGAGGAAATGTTTGTTAAATAAACGTTGAATTGTAAAGCGAGTAGGATCTATAGCAATCATTTTATCACTTAATAGATGAAAAATATGATGGCTAAACAAAGTAGACTTAAAACTTTTGCCATTAGAACCAGAGTATTGGAAGTATTTGGCTTATTTGTAATTTTCTTTCTCTGTGGGACCTATGGAGAGAGCACCTTATAAATTCACTGCCTATGTAATGTAAGAGTTTTTAATAATAACCCAAAGTGTTACTCTTAATTTTTTTATATAAGCATCTTTTTAATGGATGAAGCTTGGTTTTTAAACTTTAATCGATAGTTATTTTTTCTGATAAAATAAACTCATAATTATTATAGAAAATACTCACATTTTCACCCTGAGTTCTGAAGGAAACAGGGCAGGAATACCCACCTGTACCTCTTGGTACCACTTCCCACATCTGTTCTGTGGATCCATATTCCTCTGCAAAAGAGGGCCTTCTCATCTCCTAGCCCAGCAGCTTTGTGCTTAAGGGCTGTTTCTCCTCAGAACTCTGTAATCCCTATTGTATTAAGTGCTTATGTCTTTGGGCTTGTGTGGCTTTTTTTTTTCAGTCAGCGGGTGAAATTGGATGTACAAATCATACTCCCTCAAGGCTAGCTCCTTCTTAATACTATGCCTAGGATTGCAGTTATCTGCCATCAGCAAGCAAGGGCTCTGATTTTGGTTATTGGATAAATCACGGCAAATCATGCAGCCCAGCCGACCAGCCAGTGAGCCAAACAACAAATAATATTGGATGCCTCCCCTACGAAAGGCTCTGTCTTGTCTCCTAGGATGCAGTGCTGAGTGAGACAGATATAAATCCTGCCTCGTGTAGTATATTTGCAAAGGTAGAAAATAGAAAATGAATAGACAGAGAAAAATACTGTAGTTTTTTGAATGTGCTGTGAAAGTAACAAGCCAGTTATGATAGGTGCTAGATTGGAGAGGAAGGTCATGGAAGAACTCTGAGGTCATGATAGTTACATGGAGAATCAAAAAGAAGTAGGAATTTACCAGGCAAGGGATTAAGGGACAGGATCTCCAGGTATAGGAAATAGCATGTTCCAAGTTCCTCAGTTTGGAAAGAATCTGTAATGTAGTTCATCAAGTTCAGTATGGCTTGGGCATATTATGTGAAGGGGAGAATGGCAGGAAATGAAGTTTGAAGCCTGGACTGTTTGGAGAATCTGAGTTGTTTTGGAGGATGACTGGGCTTTTTGAATGAAGGGAGGAAGGAGAAGACTAATCCTGTAGAAGGAATGGTAGGGGCAGGGGAAGAATTGGCACACTCTTGAAATGCCTGCTAGCCAAGGGCATAGGAAGGTAGATGGTTGAGATGATGGTGATAATGATGATTATAATGATGATGATGATGGTGGTGATGGTGGTGGTGATGATGATTATGATGTTGATGATGTTGGTGTTGATGATAATGATGATGATGATGGTGGTGGTAGTGATGATGATGGTGGTGGTGGTGATGATGATGATGATGGTGGCCTTGCTGGCCAGGCAGGCTGGTAGGTGGTGTTACAAAGTTAGGAAGTGCCCTGCTCTGAGCCTAGAAAGATTGATGCTCAGGGCAAGTCCTTTCTGGAGGCTTTGCTTCTCTTCTCTAAAAGGAGGTGTTAAGGTCTCTAGCTTCTTTATTTCTACCCCTAGAAAAGTTTATTTGAAACAAAGGAGTTTTTGATTTAACTATGCATTAATAAATAAGTACATTTCAATAAATAATTACATATATTTAAATAAATAAACTAGCAAAAATCCAACGCATGCAAAGTGTAGGTAGTGGTAGAAAGCAAATCTCTCAATTCCTGTCTCCAAATTCCGTCATCACAGTGCTGCTTCCCTGTATTATTGGTTTCTCTCCTGTTTCAGAGATGCGCTAGGAGTTCACGTGTGATGCTAATTCTTGAATTAAACAACTGCATTATGTGGAATAAGCCTGTAAATGACTGAAGTTCTTGCCCTTTGGATTTGACTTCTCTGAAACTTTTCACTTTATGTACATGATTATATCATTGTATAATTTTATCTCTGCACATCTTTCTGCTCCAGTTTTAATTAAAATTCTTTAAGGACAAGTTTTACATTCTGTGTCTTTCTGTAGATATCCTTAGTGCCTTCTTAGTGAGTGAATGAATGAATGAAACTTAAGATTGTCAAACTTAAGGCCTTGGGGAGCTCCCTACTGACAATTATTACAGGTCCAGTTGTTATCACTGCTGTAACAGGGTTCCCTGCCCTGGGTGTCCTTCTCTGGGAGAGGGAGTATGGTCGTGAAGGTGGCCTAGAATTGAGAATTTGGATTCTAGTCTTGAATCTACCACCAACTACTTGTATGGCCTTGGAGAAGTCAGTTCTGCAGTCTTCAGTTACATATCTCTAAAATCAGAGTTCACCTTAGTTTAAAACTTACAAGCTACCAAAGTAAACTTGAAAAAAAAAAAATGGCATCAAAAATCTGTTCTATCCAGGCTCTCTAGAAGAACTGTGCTAATAGTGCTAAATTGATCATAATTTTTTCTTGTAAGGGAATGAGATTATCATTTAGGGCACAGTTAAAAGCAGATACAAGAAAGCTTATATACATATGAAAAAAATATATGCATAACAACGTTCACTGTAATGGTATTCTTGAGAGCAAAAGTTCAGAAACAACTTAAATACTCACCAGTAAGGAAAATAGTCAAATTATGATATCATTGAATTATGGTACCTAGGAGATATATTACGAAGCTGTTAAAAGGAATGTGGTCAATCCATAGGTACGAACATGGAAAAATACTAAGGGCTTATTGCTTTGTGAAACAAGTAAAATGTAAAATAATATATGTGGTAAAAGCTGATGTAGCTAAAAAGAAAAAAACCTAAACTCTATTTTTACATACATGTATATGTGTGTGTATATATATGTGTATATGTGTGTGTGTATGTGTATATATACACATATATGTACAAATACACACACACACACACACACACACACATCCAGTACTAGTTTTCTTTGGAGAATATTTGTAGTAACATGTAGTAAGGTAAAAGAAACCTTCACTTTATGGACTTTTATATTGTTTGAATTGTTTTATAATGAATTAAAAAATTAATTTCTTTTTCCTAAAGAATGATTCCAGAATAATTGAGGAATTAGCTGGAATAATTTTTAGTCTTTTTAAAAATCCTCATATATTTGTCTGTATATGTATTGTCTAACTGGAAAGTAAAAAGGTGACTTTGCCTTAGTCAACATCAATGAATCCCCCAAATGGTAACAAGATACGTAAGTCATTTGTTTTGTTTTTAAACAGTCACAGCTTCGAAGTGACCTTAGCTTTCTAAAGTGAAAGAAATTTCTGTCAAGTGTATTACATACACAGGGTTCCATTAATTCAGTAAACGGCATTCAGAAAGCAATGTATTTGATAGTTAATTACTCCAAGTGGTGCCAGTGATCAGAAAGGACACCCATTTGTAATGCAGGGAATCTGTGTAATGGTTACGCTGAAGAATGTCTGCCCAAGTGTGAGGACAGAAGTAATTGATGAAAGGAAGAGTCTCATATATCTTCCTTAGGCTTAGAAGGAGCAGCTTGTGGAAAGCTGAGAAAGCATTGTGAGTATTCAAGCAACTACATGAAGAGGGCTAAGTATGGGGATAAGACTTTCAATTTGATAATTTGAGGTCAAGGATTATGTGTCACAAGACATGTATATTTTATGTTACATTCCTTTGGGGCATTTGTGTGTACATATATATATATATATATATTTTTTTTTTTTTTGCTGTCCCTCTCACCAACTTAGTCTTTAAATTTTGGAATGAATATTTGCAGTGTAGAGTATTTTTCCCCCAAATAAAACTGCAGGGGAATTTACATCCAGTGTGAATTTCTCAGTCATTGTGTGAAAAGTCTAATGTAATAGAGCACGTATTTCTGAAAAAATGTCCACTGATGCTTTTAGCACTTGCATGCCCCCATTTACCACTTACAAAGCAGGACACTCTTCTTACCAGCGCCCTCCCTGTCTCAACATGGCGGCACCATTCTTCTCCAGAATGTGCCGCTGTGTTGGCCAGAGGCCACTGGGAGACAGTCTGCTCTGATGTTTCCAAACCCTTTGTGTCCATTCACTCCTCAGGCCCTTCTCCCCAGCCCACTTCTGTCTTTGGGTGAAGAGGGGAGCATACCCTGTACAGTTGGGTCTACAGTCTGATCTCCTACAAAATCTCCGTTGGCCCAAAAAGGGCTCTTTTTCTCTCCTGTGTCTAAGACTTTGTTCTTACCTTATAATCTGAATCTTTCCTTTCTGCGGCTGATTGTGGGATCCTGTCCTCAGTTTTATTGAGTTAAAGGAAAGTTCTGCAAATGCATTAGAATTCTTTCTCCTCTAAGTACTCATTTCTTATAATTGAACCATATAGCTTTCAAGACTTTTGTCTCACCGTAGATATTAACAGAAATCTAATTTTATACTCAGTGTTGAGGAATGACCTCTTCTAAGTGTTATCTTTCCCCCAGAGGGAATAAATGCCATTGATCCTGAAATGGCAAAGCTAGAGGGAAAAATCTCAGGAAAGAAAAGAAAATTAATCTTTGGTTATCATCTCTAATTATTATCTGGCTCTACTTTGTCTACAGGGTAGAATGACTCTCCGCCTTAAATTCCATTCAATTCTCCTGTCATCACATTAGCAGTTTCTACTGATGGGAGGACTAGATAGGCTTCAAATGGCCAGGATGGTAAAATTTCCAGAGTGGAAATAAGCACGTGAACAGGAGTCCAGAATCCTGATGTGTACTTGCCAGACTCTTAGTCTCGCTCTGCTTCAGATTCCTTATTGTAAAATGAGATTTTTATTAGATGATTTTCTACTTTCCATTTTAATTGGAAGATAAAGGATTTGAAGCTTTCAGAAATTCCAGAAATCATTTGATATATGAATTTGATGCTCCTAGCACGAAGTAAAATAGTCTTAAGAATCGAACTACGATTTACTACAACATTTTAAAGATTAAGAATTTTGACATGCACCAGGGAGTCCCAATTAATAGGTGTTCCTAGATGTCAAAAGTGTTGTTCTGTTTAGTATTTCATTTCCTGTTCTGCACTGGCTTGTTGGTATATGTCTTTTGATCATTAACTTTTACTGCCTGACATTTTCATGAAGCATTTAAACTAGAGATAGTTTTTAATTAGTAAGGTTAGATAGTTTATAGTAAATGATATTTCAGTTCCTGTAAAGATTCTTCTCCACTAAGATGTTAATGCTTCTCTGCTCAAGTGTCAGGTGGCCCAACATAATTGTGAAGTAATTGAGTTTAAAGTGAGATTCTCTAATAAGATTTAAGTCACTGCATTCCCATTAATAAAAGGTTTCTTCCCTTCCCCTTTCACAGAATGGTTCTGTTAAGTACTTTATTTTTTTCTTTTTTAATAGCACATTTGGTTAGTCTGCTAAAGGTAAGATGTTTTTTGGGAGTCATGCTGGAAGACATTGGGAAATTGTGATTTTATAAAAAGCCTGCAACTCTAAATATAGACATCAGGGAGGAGGTGGAAATGTTGTTCATCGTGAAGTCTTAGGAATTTTTGTTGGGCTTTGGAGATCATAAAGCATCAGGGAATTCTGAATCCAATCTTGGGCCAGCCCTCCTTTTTCCTTGGTAAGATTACACAATGAGACCACAGCATAGGAAGATAAAATACCATTTTACTGAGGTAGCTTTTGTCTGAATACGCTAATTAGGACTCTGATCTTGGGTGAGTGGTTTGAAGCTAAGACCTAAGTTGCCTCCTTCTCCAGAACCCAGTGTTGTACTTTACCCATGTACTAGCTGCCTAGGTGGGGCAGTGACCACCTTTAAATTAGAGACAGTTTTTAATTAGCAGGGTCAGATAGTTTACAGTAAGTTGTATTTCAGTTCCTGTAAAGATTTTTTTCTCCACAAAGACATCAATACTTCTCTGCTCAAGGGATAAGAAGGTGGGAAAAGGAACTGAATCTCCTTTTGTATAAAAGTCCACCCTTGCTTCCTCACTTGTCACCTCTGATTACAGAGCAGTTGACGTGGGCTAGCATGTTCTTAGAAATCTGAGAACTGGATGTGACATTCAAGAAAATGGAAATGTGACTGGGTATTTGAAACACTTAATTGCCCAAGCATTAAATTCCTTTTACAATTTGGAGGGCTGATCCAGGGTGAGGGGTAAGAGAGGAAGGATTTTTTTGTTGCAGCCTTATCTATACCATCAGATAAGGAATCAAACCGAGTCAAACCAGTGTATGTGGGTGGGGGTCTTGGGCAGTGAATAAGCACCATCTTGGCCTCACCAGTTCTTGGAAAAGTGGGAAAACCAGATTCCAGTTTGGACTAGTTTGAGAATTTTGGGATCACTCAGATTTCTGTCTCTTCATTAAAAAAAACAAAACAAAACACTGATTGTCCTCATTCCTACATATATTTTAAAATCAAGGAGAGGTCAGATTGACATTATTCAAATAAAAAAAGACAGGTTTGAAATCCAGCCTTAATGAGAATTTCTTCGTATTTTTTAAACTGTAGTTAATTTATAGAACATAACATTTTACAATTTAAGTTATTTCTAAGCATACCGTTCTTTGTCATTAAATACATTCACATTGTTGCACAGCCAGCACCACTGTCCACCTCTAGAACTTTTTCATCTTCCCCAACTCACACTCTGTACCCATTAAGCACTGACTCCCTGTTTTCTTATCCCCCAAGTAAATATATTTTTTAAAACATTTCCCCAGTCACAGTATAATGTGAGCCACCCCCCCCCCCCTTTTCCTTCTTTAACTACTTCCCGGTAGTAGGAAGGCACGTATGGGACATTTGAGTAGCATCTAGGGAAGGTGATATGCTGGCAGACAGGTGTGTTACAGGAGCCAGGAATTTTATATGGCAATGTTGGATCTATGAATTATGAGATCTAAGCGTTAAGGGATGATAATGTAGATTCACAGCTGTCAAAAGCCCAGATTAAAAAAAAAAAAATAGTCCCAAGCTCAGGTAGTTATGGGACAGAAATTAGCACTGAATAGTTGATTTTAGAGAACCGACCAGGCAAATAATGGGGCTCCATTTAGGTACAGCAACTGGAGACCAGAATGATTTGGAACATTGGCAGCATCCAGGAACACAGAGGGATAAAGTTTCAATAACTGAGAAATTGGGGGAATAACTTGGATTTTCAACTGAGTTATCAAGAGATAAGAATGGGAAATCAGAGGGATAGGATAGCTACTTATCAGAAAGGCTGTGTAATAAAGGTTGAATTGAATTGAACAAACACCTAGGTATTGTCTCCATGTTCTCTTCCCCACACTGTCTCCTGCACATACATACACACACACTCTAAAGCATTTTTTGATCACTGTCTGTCTGTCTGTCTGTCTGTCTATCTGTCTATCTGTACATACCCTTTCCCAGGGCAATGCTAAGCCCATAGGTAGAGACAAGTCCAAAGTTTTTCTAGTAGGGATGGAGTACCAGAGCTTCATTTTTCTAACACTAGAATAAATGTTAATGTGAAATTTGTGTTGATGCTCCACACTCTGATGAGTTGGTTTTTTTTTTTTTTTTTTTTTTTTTGCAAAAATAAAAGAGCATGAAGAATGGAAGCAGGCTGTCATTGAACAGAATTGTAAGATTCTGCTTCTTAAACTTGCGATTCTCAGTATTTGGAAATAATGGTCATTGTTACATCTGACCAAATTTCTTCTATCCAGTTTTGGATAATCACCCAGGCCATTTGGATGAAACTCTGTGTTATGTCCCTCCCCTTCCACTGATACACCAGGGATGATCTGCTTCCTGTTTCATATGGCATTGCTTTGTATCTGTTAGTTAATATAATTTATTGTTACTTTTTCTATTCCCAGGTTGCTTAGACCTGTGTGTACAACTACTAAAAAGTTGGCTTATTAAGCCTTTCCATTCCACAGCATGCTAGATACCCTGAATTACCTGTGTCCTCATTTGGATTTAATCCTTCTTTTAAATTAGGAATGTACACTGAGTTCTCATTCTTTTTATAATAGGTTTTTTTTCCCCTTCAGTAGATTCTCTTGTGTATGCATTAGGATGTCACGCATTGAACTTTTAGTCTTTGCTTTGTAATTTCTTTTAGAGATATATTTCTACTTTCTAATATCATCAGAGGATGTATGAGAGTAGGTTGTATTGGTAAAAACAACAGTTAGAAAAAAGATTTTTTGTAAATACATATATTATTCCATGACTGGGAAACAGCACCATTCAGAGAGAATTCATAGGGGGCAGAAAGATTCCTTCTTATGGGGAGATTTTGAGGAGGATACATAATAAAAAATGTAGGCATGTTTTTATGAGATGTTGTGATGAGTCAGAAAGATGATGTGAGAACAGGCTTCCATTTTCTTTTAGCTGAGTGTTTTAACTTTTTCCTGATTCCTTTCGGTTTCCTCCCTCATACTTATTGTCCATTCAATCAAATCTCATTTCAATTTGTAACTAATTTAATTAAAACAATTAACACTAAGATATACATGATAAATAGGCTTACCTGTCTCAGGGTTATTTTCCTCCCCAATGCACAGCTTATTAAGTTAAAAAAATGTTGAGTATGTGATTTTCAAAGATCTCGATATTTTATTTGTCTTGAATTCCTGTTTTTCTGCTCTCTTACTCTTTGGTCATGAAAGGGTGTTTACACGCAAGGGAGCCTCAAGAAAGTGGTTCTTTTAGTTTGTAGTGGTAGTACTTTTGAGATGAGCAAAATTGCTAATTTCTGTGGTTACAAATGTGCTTAGAGATCAAGCAATTTTTATAACGTAAATTTGATCAGTTTGTTACTTCAGATAGGAAAAAACAGATGGGGAATACTTCTAGGTCACGTATGTAGAAATCATTGTCATTTTGGAGTATATACTTTGAAGCTATTTATAAAATGTATCCCTAATACCTTAATAATCCTTTTGTACATTTGATAATGGTTTAAAAAAAATCTAGCTACAACTCTAATTAAAGGCTTGTTAAGTAGTGAAATCCTTCTCCCTTATCCATGTAGGACTTGAGTTGTAGAGAGAAGTCCTTCATGAATACTTGTTTTATGACCTTGTCTTCTAATCACCTAAAGAGAAAGGTGTATTTATTTGCTGTACTTTTGAGGATTGCTGTAGTTGAAATCATCTATTTCATAAAATTTTATTTAATGCTTCATCTACTCTTCTTATATATTATATAATTCTTAGCGTTGAATTGCCAAACAGACATCTTTTTGCTAGTGGAATGTTCTGATTAGTTATGGCAGTCATATATTAATATTTGAATAGAAAAATAACCTGTTTCTCCCCTATTTATTTATTTATTTTTTTGCAGTTAGGTACATAGCCATTTATTTATGTGCCTAGAAATATTAAACTGGGTTTGACAGATCAGATATGACTAAAGCTATTTATACAATTACAGTTTTCACTGCCAAAGTGTTTACTTTGATATTTTGCCAAGGGCATATGCCAACTTAAAAAATTCCAATTTATTCCAGGTTTTCACTTTTCCCTACATATTGTGTATCTTCTGCCTTCAAGCTGCCTAAATCTTCTTTGAAACCGTATCGTGCTATCACAATCACCAACAGTAGTAACTCTCAGAAATCTATTTTCTTTCCTCAGCCATTCTCCTGTTCTCAGATCCTGCCCCTGAGACTCCCGAGTCCATTCCAGTCACATTGTGTAGCTGGAGCACTTAGCCTCATCCCAAGGGAGCCACCATGTGAGGGTGGTTATGGGTGAATTCTTGACTTCGCCTTTGGAACTATAGTTTTGTTCCCACAGATTTAAATCCTGCTCATTGTGTTCAGGAGACCAAGCATTTCTCTTCCTTGTCCCAGGTCCAGTCACCGCCTCACTTACCTCCCAGCGAACGTGTGCACAGAGGGAAAATTCCATCACCTGTAAAGCTTAGGGAGTTACCCTTCTCTTACCTGCTTGGTTGCAGACTATTTTCCTCATGCGGGTTCCCTGCCCTCGAGCTGCTCTGGGCCTGTGTGTGTGGCAGTCAGGGTTCTTGTCTGGGTTCTGGTCCCAGCCGAGCCCTTTGTGTGACCTTGCACAAGTGTATTTTCTCTACTTAGGTTTCCTCACTGATAGAATGAGGTGGTTAAACTTCATGTTCAAGGGCTGTATGAGTCTAAAATTTTGACCCTATAAATTTTTGATACTCTTTATCAGTCTCTAAGAACCTCAATAGTTAGAAAGCAGGGAAGAAAAATAATCACAATTATGCAAATAATCTCTAGTTCATAGCTCTCTGCCTACCCCCGCCTTTCACCCCATTTGAAGGTTGTTGGAGGCCTCAGATTCCGTTTCCTAATTACATGATTTATGTTGGCTTTATTTCTGTAGTTGAGATGATTTTTATTGGCTTCTCTCAGTGTCATAGAGAAGGGTTACTTAATCAGGTGTACTTCCTTTTATCCTCTGAAGCCTGGTGTTATAATAATCTAATGAACAAAAGATAATTTATTTTAAATGTATAACATGTAAAATTTAATAGCATTTGTGCTAAATAAGAACCTGAAAAAATTAAAATGCTTAGTATTTTAGAAACATACTGTCATAAGATACATTTAACCAAGAAGCACTGATAAAAAATAGAATAAAAAATTATTAGTAACATTTACTGATTTCAAATACTCAGTTATGGAAAGAGAAAACTCTGGTATTTATTATGTTTTGTACCTCTACCAGCTACTTACACGTTCAGACTGCATATTCTAGAATTTTTTGCAATGATTAAATAATCTACTATAAAATTTATGTGAAACCTTATTCCTTAAAAAAGGTCATATTTTTAATCAATCTGATTAGAACATAATGGGAAACGAACTGGAAGAAGATGTATAACCATGTACCATGGAACTATGATTTTTAATGGAAAATTTAGGATGAAAGAAAAGATTTTGAAAGGAGATTTTTTATATAATTTTGCTGCTATTTTTGAAACTTTGAAAATAGAAAAAGAATAAAGAGAAAATGTAATTAAAAAAGACTTTTTCAGTTCATGGCTCTCGGCAACACAGAAAGTTTTGTCATCTTTGACTTTATTCTGACATAAAACCCTTATAAAATGCAGCATATGCTGTGTTAGTGATCAGAACCACTCTCAAACAGTATTAATCTTTGCTCTGAAAAATGCAGCCTTATACAACATCTCTAGGAAGTGAGATTAAATGCAGTCTTCTAATGGCAAAAAAAAATCTAGATCATAAGTATAGATGGCTCTAACAATCTGAGTTTATGATTCATCTTATACTTGAGAAAAGCTAGTCTTTTGGTGAAAGTGTATTGGTAGTGGGTTTAGAAGAGGAGCTCCACCGGTGGATGGGAAGAGTCTAAAATGTGCTCTCCTCTGGGCTCCTGAGTTGCGGTCAGGCACTCTGATTCTTGTTCCTTATTTTTCTGGCTCTGCAGAGGGTAGGAGAAGGTTACAGAAAGGTAATTATCATTTCACTTCATTCTCACAAGTCTGTAGAGGGCCAGAGCACCCAGGCCATGGATGAGGGATGTAAGCCACAGTGGGCTCAGTGGCGGCTGCCTAGTGGGGCTGGGATGCGGAGCCTGGTGTTGAGATTGCAAGCTTGAGTTCCCTGCAGAACCTTGCACTCTCACTCCTGGTTGGTATTTCAGACACTGTTGGCCTGGGTAACTGAAATAGGATTTTGTGTAAAAATTTCATTCCCGCTAAACAGCCTTGTTTATTCTTATTCCTCTTTAATGCATCCTTAAATTGTTGCCAACATTTGTATCCTGCTTTATCAGTGACCTTTGCATAAACATTTTCACTGGTTTTGCTCTGATTTGAGGCAGTCCATTATCTGGCTGCATTTTTTTTTTTTCTAACAGTACTTTTCATTATTTCTCAGTATGAAAGATTTCATCCAAATCAGTCTATTTGGATAATGGACTGATTATCTGGTTTCATATCAACAGAAGCATATTTCTACCTTTTTTAAAAAATCCTGTTTTCCATCTTAGAACATTCTGTTTCTCCCAATCCCTTTACCCATATTCTGCTGACTATTTCAGTTGCATCTTTCCCCAACCATCCTTTGACTACATAGTAGCAAGAGAGGAGAAAACCATGATTTCATTGCAATATGAGTATACTGATGTATTAAGCTCAATAAGAGTCTAATTTTTAATTTGTATAAAAAAGCAGAATTGGTTAAAATTGCTTCAGTCTCTGATTTGCAGGTTGACGTGGTCACAATTTCTAGGTAAACTTTTTTTTTTTTTAATGTGACATGTAACATTTCACAACTAGTGGAAATAATTGGAGTCAAAGTGTAGTGATCCTCATTCTTTTATCAGATCTGTTGCTTGGAGACTCTTACCCTAAGCATTATTTTTCTCATCATGATTATGTTGATGATGATGTTAGTCACAGTAATAGTATGACTCTTACAAGAATTATGCAAGGAAGTGCTGAGTGCGATGCCTAGTAGATGTTCAGTCAATAGTAAGTAAAAGTTTTAATCAAAATTAAAGTTTAAGGTTAGCAGATTCTTTGACTTTTTTCTTTATGTTGGCTAGAAAATGTTCAGAATGTGACAGGTTACTGGTGTTGAGAAATAAACTGATTAAAAAAAAATTAGAACCAGCCCTTTTCTTGGGGATAAAGTTAGGAAAATAAAATATATTTTTGAAAAAGTAAAGAATTACCATTTGGTTAGGTTACGGAAAAGAAGTTCACTATTAATTTTATTAGCCTTCATCTGAAAATTTTAACCAATATAACAATACAAGAAAAAGGTTTAAATATAAGGAAATAAATATGTCATTGTTTGCTAGTACCTGGAGAACCTATGCCAGTCAGTAGAATAATTATTAGGAATGATACCTGCATCTCCATTCCAAGTTTCTCTTCTCCACATCTGTACATGTCCCTGCCTCTTGTACATGACCATGTGGATATACAAGAGCTCCTCAAACTGAACATGTTTAAAACTGAACTAGTTCAGAACTGACTCTCATTTGTTGATGAATTAAATAAACAACACCATCATCAGTTGCCTGGTTGATTAAACCTGAGTGTCCCCTTCTTTCTTTAGTTTGCAGGTACGTATTACATGCATACAATACATCCAACAGACATCAGTTGGGCACCTGCTGTCTTCTGGGCTTGGTGCTAAGTATATAATGCTGAACAAAGTTCCTGCCTCTGAGGACTTGCTTTCTAATGGGGGAAGAGAGACAATATCAAATTTATGTTATGCGAGGAGTAAGTGCCTTTGAGGAGAAAAAAGGGTAGAGTGACAGTGGTAAGGAATACTAGACAGGGTTAAGGGTGGTGTTCTATATAAGGCAGTAAGGGAAGTAAACCTTTTCCATTAAGGCTTAACAGGCATCTTCTGCTACACTGTGGTGAAGGGACTGCAGGTGTCAAGCTTGGAGGTGGGGAGACCGTTTAGAAAGCAATTGTGATCCAGGTGAGCGTGGACAGCAGCCACAAACGGGGGAGTATGGTAGCCATGGATAAGGTGAGGGGGAGCCTATTTTAGTGAGCATTTATTTCAGAGTCAGAATTGACCAGATTCACTGATGGTTGAGATGTAGGTTTGGGTTAATAGAAAGGATGACTTGAGAAATTGCAATAAGAGCATTCCCATTTTTAAGATGAGAAAACTGTGGGAAACAAAGCATAGAGTTGTGTGAGTGTTGGTTTTGGGCATGTGAAGTTGAAGGTGCCCGTTAGACATCCAACTAGAGACCCGAGAGTAGGCAGTTGGGTGGTCAAGTCGGGACTTAGGAGATGGATCTGGACTGGATTCTGCTTTGTGGGGCTCAGCCATTATCTGCACCCTCATGGCTGCTGCTCTGGGTGAGCGCCCCCTTTCTTCTCATTTAGATTATTGCAGCTCCCTTCTGCCTGCCCTTCTACTATTTTGCCATTCTTTCAGTTCACCTTCAGTAGACTGAGTTTTTTCTAAAATGCAGTTCATTTGATGTCCCTCTCATACTTAAACTTCAGGGGCTCCACGTTGCTCCCACGATAAAAGCCATACTTCTTCTCATGGCTTAAAAGGTCTTGTGTGATGTGGTGCCAGATTAATTTCTGGTGGTGTTTATTTCCACCCAATATTCTCTGCTCTTATTATTTTCATTTCTTTCTGTGCCTTTCACATTCTTGCAGAACCTGAAACTATCCTATTATCTGTGTCCTTACTTTTCCCATCCTAAAACTTTTTCACCTGCTTAACTCCTTTTCTCTTTCTAGTTTTTGTTTAGATACCATTCACTCCATGAAGACTATCCCTGATGAATATGGATTAAATTTCTTTAATCTCCTGTGGTTTATACCAAAACACTGTGTGTTGTAATTGCCATTTACTTGCGGTCACCTTGTTTGGTTTTTAAATCCTGTGAGGCCAAGATGTCTCCAGTTTGTCTCACACAGTCTCTTTTAGTTAGTGCCTGATAAATATTTCTTATTTGAATGAAAGAATAAGTAAGTAAAGTGACTGATTATAAAATTTATAAGCAATTTTTCATATATGTATATGCTATATAGAACATAGCAGTTTCTGTATTCCAGCAGTAACTAGTTACAAAGTATAATGGGAAAAGGAAGAATTAACCAACACCCGCAGAAACCTATGAGTATAATAGAGTTACCTAGGGCATCTAACACCAACAATAAACAGACAGGGTGCCTATGAAGAATGCTGCATTAAGCTGAAAAATTATAGACACATGCTTATGATTAGGACGTTTGGAAATTGTCAACCTATCAAATTTCCCTGAATCTGTTCACAAATGCCTTGCAATTCAAATACAGTTCAAATGGATTTTATTTTTGGAACTTTGGATTTACTCTAAGGCTAATGTTGGAAAATATATGAGAAAGGTGAATAAAGTTTAGAAAAGGAAGAAAACTAATTTGAACAGCCAATTAATAAGATATGTCATAGATCCCACAGTGCTTAAGACAGAGC
The DNA here is from genome assembly GCF_009834535.1 of Camelus ferus. NCBI lineage: Eukaryota > Metazoa > Chordata > Mammalia > Artiodactyla > Camelidae > Camelus > Camelus ferus. The sequence continues at coordinate 65,531,794 of NC_045709.1, forward strand.
TATTGTAGCACAGGAGAAGTACGTAGAACACAATCAGAAACCCAGAAAAAACAAGTAAGTTTAGACTAAAAGTGTAATGTAATCAGGTAAGAAAGATGGTTGATTATCCACAAAATGGTACAGAGATAATTAGTTGATAAATATAAAATCTGATCTCTATCTCACACTAGATACCAAAGCATGTAATTATAATATTTTCTGATATAAAAAGAATTTAACTATAATGTACTGTCTTATATAGAAAGATGGTTTTTGAAGTTCTTTTTCCTCGGCATTAGTGGTTTATTAGTGATTTATTGCTTACATATCTAACTAAGCAATTTGCTCCGTTGCTCTTTGTTATCAAGATCCTAATTTTGTAAAGATGACTGAGTTTCATCAGAAGTGCTGTCCATGTATGCAAAGAGGAGAGGTGACAGGAGCACTTTATTGGTCACAGCTGTTAACCTTGACTGTCATGTACTATATCGTAGCTGCAGTTCATGTGTTGTTTAGCGTGATGTAGTTATTCTCTTATTTGTTAGCAAGGATAGAGAGGTGAAATGCATTTGCTTATTTTTAAAAGCTCAGAGGAAATAAATTGAGCATCGAAATTTGAATATTTTTCAAAGATTTGGAAAACAAATAGTAAACATTCTACTCTTCCTGCTTTACATGAGCTATATTTTTAAATAAACATGGTATATCAGGTATATCAAACATAAAATTGCTGTGTGTTTGTCTTTGTTCAGGACTTTTAGAGCTGCCTTCTTAACCTACCTAAGTGTAAGTGCATTCACTTTTATAATTATATACTGTATGTGCTCACATGAGCCAAGTGTACTTATTCTTGCATCTGATGGTGTTGGTTTCCATAGTGTACATCAGCTTTATTTTTGTTTTTTTCTGTTAGACTTTTAAATATTTACTCTTAGTAGTTTTTCTAGGGTAAGAGCTGCCAGTCCCTATGTGGAATAGTGTAGGTCTTAGGATATCTATTTTTTTTTTAATTTTTAAATTTTCATAACTATGTAATTTAAACAATTTATGTCTTTTTTAGATTCTTTGATGACAGAAAGTTCCCTGTGTTTTGGCAGTTGAGTGCCTTACCATCCTTAACATGGCTCTATCCTTGGTTTTACAGAAAAAAGAGAAGAGGAAGATTTTGAAGAGAAGAAATTTCTTAAGAAAAAAATTAAAGAACTTAAATTTCTAGATTCTAAAATTGCCCAGAACCTTTGTAAGTATCAGATTTCAATACTATTAAATTAGCAAAACACACTGGAGGTAGTGCATTTCATTTTCTTTATGACTTGGTTTTCATTTTATGTTATTTTAATTTCATTGTTATTATTTGTAATAAATTCAAAGATAGTTTTCCTTTCCTTTAGGTAAAGGAACTTTTGGTAAATTATGAGTTAATTTCTTCAAAAGATTAATGTGTAGTAGAAAGATAAAACTAAGAAAAGGATTTAGAATAAAAATAGATTTCCCATAACTGAAAAGAGAGCTACCCATTAAAGTCTTTCTTTTAACAATAAAGAATTAAGGAATTAGGTGATTACATCATAATTAAAAAATTGGTAGTGGATTATTTTTTTATACCTCTGAATCACTATAATTTGTGATACTCAGTCACACACAGAGGACATTGGACTGTTAATGGGAATGAGTATGATGAGTGAAATGAATTCCATTATCCCATCTGAGAGTTCAAAGCCTTGCCTCGAAAGTACTGACTGGAAATGTTTTAGATGTAATTACTGTTACAGTGGCTAAATATCTAGTATTGAATTGTCCTCCTGACTGAATTACTGTGGAAGAGGGCAAATAGTTTTGCTTCTGACTCATTTCTAACTACATCTTCAATGCATCAGAGCTAGTTCTGCTTGGAACTGAGATAATATGATCTGTACGTATTACTCTCTGATGTGAGGGAGAAAATGTGGAGTCTAGAGGCATGAAGTGCTAATGTGGCTTTTAGTCTGCCTTTCAATTATCACATGCCTCAAGTGAGCTTTTAGCAAATATTGGGCCAAAAATAGTTATTGGTGAGAGAATAAAGATTATTGCTATTGATTAAAGAGGGAGTTAAGTTTGAGCAGGGTGCGTGGAAGGCAGAGTTGACATTCCTTTTGTGAAATCTCTGGTACCTCTTCCTTTCCGACTCACTATAACGGAGAGCCATGTCTCTTCTGCAGATCCCCGTGGATAGTGTGCAGACAGTAGTGCTGTTGGCCAGTGCACAGTTCTCTATTTCTGGGCACAAGCTGATTGCACGTAGCTGCCTCTTTCAAAAGTTAGGCATTGCCATGTGGCTTGCTTGGGCCAATGGAAAGTATAAGTGGAGATGAGGTATCTTTTGTGTGGAAGCACTGATTGCTGGTGGGAGCAGCTTCGTCATTCTCCCCCACACCCAGAGTGTCGTTCATCATCCTGATGTGAGGGTCCTAAGTTAGAGAGCCCATCTTTCTGGTGTGTTATGGACATGTAATCTGAATTAGAATATTTTTCCAGGGTGGGGGCTGGGGGTTAGATCAGTGAAATTTTGGGATTTGTTATGTGATACAACTATTTCAGGGCATTTCCCCCTTAAAGGAACATTGTCTGTTGAAAATATTAGGTATTTTATATCTAAAATATTAAATATTAGAAATTGACTTAGATAATGTCAGAAAGTTCTGTACTCTGTGATCTGAAAGATGATTTTTGTCTTGAAAAATGTTCATGACCCGCATTACAGGGGGTCTGCCTTGTTAGGGGTCCTGAAGAATTATCATTTTGAATATAATTGTTTTCAGATGGGCTAGCCATGATGAAATAGCCTAAATAATCATTTCAAAGTTGAGTAACTGACTTGATGAATAGTGTTCTTTAATATTACTTATAAATTACAGACGTGTACTAAATAGGATTTCAGCTTTGTGATAGTTTATACGCTAGTTCTGTACTGAATCTTTAACCCTTACTACGACCCCACCACGTGGGTAATAGTGTTGACATTATAACTAGAGAGTCTGGTGTATGTATGTGTTCAGTGACTTGAAAAAGATTGCTCATTTTGAAAATGGCCTGTAGATATAGGGTATATTTATTCCTGTTTAGAGATAAGAAAATTACATTATCATAGAGAAGGAAACTGTCTTGGTTGCTGTAGCTAGGAGATAATGTATTTATTCATTTAATTGTTAAATACGTTTTAAAGTATAAGATCAAAAGGTCCAGAATATATACCATGGCACATTATGATGTAACCCATCTCGGATTATTCTTACCCTCTCTGATTGTAGCAAGTGTTATGATTTAAGCTTTAAGAGGATTTAGCAGCCTATAATCTTTACTGTAATTGTAGTCTGATTCACAGCTGGGTTTTGTCTATGAAATTCAGAGTCTTCTGAAATACTGAATTCTAAGAAGCGTGTTGTGATAGTGACAAGATTCTATCTTATCACTTAGAATTCTAACATAACTTTCTCTTAGGTTTCTCTTAACTGAAATATTCCACAGAGTTTGGAAGAAAGGATCTAAAGTTCACTGATTTATTTACCTATTTATTTAAAGGTGGATTAAGTTTCCTGTATTTTGAGTTCATAAAGGTTTTGGCAGACTGTGGGCTCAGTATAAAAGAATTCTAGCCATTCTAGGAATAAGAGATGGCTAAGGACTTTTACAGGGTTCTTATGCTTTACCAGATTGTTTTCAGTGGATGTTAGTGCTATAAAGGGAGGAACCGTGGAATCTAGAAGTTAATGTAAAAGTTTAAAGATTTCTAAGTTCCCTTACAGAAAACATGTGTGACTGGTTCCAAAACATGCACACTTTACACTTCTTCAGTGAACTCAGAGCTTCCCACTGGGATCAATATAATCACATTTTGAAGAATAAGATGCATGTTAATACAAAGATTCAGTTTAATGGGTCTTTTGGAGGCTTTAAATGAGTATCTCACATTATTCTTGATAACTTAAAATTTTTTTTTTAATAGGTCTATGCTTGTCTTTAGATTTGTGTGTTATACGTTAGGCCATCTTCAACTCCTTTGTGATTTTTTTGCCCTTCGCTATAACAAATATTTTCCCAAAAACTTATTTATAAGCTATAAAAAACCATACTTCAACTTTATAGATTAATATGTTTAATATATATGTTATTTTAAATATGGAATAATACCTGAAAGTAGTGGATGAATTACAAATACAGGAGAAAGTTAAGGAATAATTGATGTCTGTCTGCAAAGTAGATTTCTATTAACATTTAATTTTTTATTCATGTATTATTTGTTACACATATATTATTAATTATGCATGTTATATTATTTATGTTTATCCACCTGCGTAACTGTGTAAGGGAGATTGTATAAATTTTTGTCTGCAAAGTTGGGGGTCTCAAGACCACCTTCACTTTTTGCTTTTTTGTTTTTGTTTTTGTTTTTGTTTTTGTTTTTGTTTTTGTGTTTGTTCTTGTTTTGAATAAAGGTAGATTTATTTAGAGAGATACACACTCCGTAGACAGAGTGCGGGCTGTTTCAGAAGGCCAGAAAAAGGCCACGAGGTGTTGCGGTTGGGTGCTTAGTTTAAAGTAAAAGTAGATACATACTCCATAGACAGAGTGTGGACTGTCTCACTCAGAAGGGAGAGCGGCCCACCTTCACTTCTGACAACAGTGACAAGTTCGGGGCTCCCTAAGACCACTGTTAAGTTTGATAATTTGTTAGAAGGACTCAGATTTGACTGAATGCTGTTTCACTCGTGGTTATAGTTTATTACAGCAAAATGATCCAGATTAAAATCAGCCGAGGGAAATGGCACGTGGGCAGAGCCCAGGAGAGTTCTAAGCGTGAAGTTGGCAGCTGCCTTCTTCCAATGGAGCCACGAGCAGTACTCGCTTTTCCCAGCAATGATGTGTGACAATGCTCGTAGATTGTTACCAGTCAAGGAAGCTCACCCAAGCCTTGGTGTTCAGAGTTTTTACTGGGTCTTCGTTATGGCTCAACCCCCATATGACTGACCGTAGTTTGCAGCCTCTCCACAGGTCAGGCTAATACTGTGTGACCCAAGGTCCCCACCATAAATCACATTGTTAGCATAGACTGTCTTGTGTGGCCCAGTGCTCCCAGTAAACTAAGACACTTATCAGGCAGGACATTCGAAGTGCTTAGAGAGTACCTCACAGGAGCAAACCTCACCTGGATAAACTTAATCCTTTACCATACAGTGTGCCAGCCCCACCCCCATGTGTTTTGTTTTTATATTATTCATTTTAAATTGTTTTAAATATATTGTTACGGCATATTAGACACATGAGAGAATATATAAAATGCATGATATATAAGTCAAACACTCATACCTAAATAAATGGAACATTACTAGTACTTAGAAATGTATATGATCCTCTCTAGTCTTACCTCCCATCCTGTGAGAAGTAACCTTATCCTGAATCTTGGGTTAAATATTCCCTTCCGTTTCCCTGTAATTTTACCAACCATGTCCATGTTTGGTTTTGACTAACTTTGAATGGTACGTATATAAAATCATACCATGTTAATGCATCCAGCTATAAGGTGTTCATTTTCGTTGAAGCTTAGTATAACATTCTCTGAATATTATACTTTATTCATTCCACCCTTGGTTGACATTTGGGTTGTTTCCCATTTTTGGTGGTACTAAGGGTGTGACAAAATACTATGGTTTTCAGGCTAAATGTCATCCATTACCTGTTTGTTTTTTTTTTTAAAACAGGTTCTATTTCAACTTAGCCAAGGCATTCTTTTACATATTGTCTATGACTGCTTTTGTGCTTCCACAGTAGAATGGGGTAGTTGTGACAGACTGTCTAGCTCACAGAACCTGAAATATTTACTATGTAGTCATTTACAGAAAAGGTTGGGAGACCTCTACTTTGAATATATACCTGTTCTGTGATTGTACCAATTTACTCGTCTATCATCAGAGCTTGAGTGTTCCCGCTCTACAACCTCTCCAATGCTTGGTGTTGTACAAGGAGCTAAACTGTAGCTTTAAAAAAACATTATTATATTTAGGATTTGTTGCCTCCTTATTCCGGTGATTTGTCTCTCTCCATAATTCTGGAAGATGGCATTTTTCTCTTTAAATATTCTTCTTCCCTGGTTTCTTTTCCTTCCTCCCTCCCTCCCTCCCTTCCTCCCTTCCTTCCTTCCTTCCTTCCTTCCTTCCTCCCTCTCTCCCTCCTCCTTCCCTCCTGCTTGCTTTCCCTCCCTCCCTCTGCTTACAAATAAGATGACATAAGTTCAGTTTATATAATAAAATAGTGAGTAGTGGTAACAAGTTGTGAGTATGTTCAAGAAGTGACGTCTATCACTGGAGAGAAGAAACAATAATAGTAGAAAAGGAGGAGAAACAGTAAAAGCATTAAATCTAATGCTGTGAGAATATTCTGATACACTGAAGGAGCTTTTGAGAAGATCATTGTATTTTAACTTTAGATGTATTAGGTATCAAAAATAATGTAAATCATGTTGGAATTCTCAGAAGTAACATTTTATCCCATCTAGTCCATTTGGGCAGTTTTCCATAGAAATCTGTGTCCTAATATTGTATATTTAAGCTTTAGTTAAATGTGAAGGGTGTTTCTCTGGTTTATTGTCTACAATATTTCTGAATAATAAAGTGCTATTATAACTTGGAATAATATTAATGCACTGCTTAGCAGTCTTAAATATTTTTTTCTGAATTATTTAGTAAGGCTGGAAGATATTTTACAAGCTAATACACACATGTCTAGATAAATATGACATGTACATACTGGGGTTTTATGTTTTTTTTTTTTCATTACAATGTGATATCTCTATAGTGTGCTAAACATATTTCAGGTTTTTTTAAACATCAAAATTGGCACCATTTCTATAATAGGTTGATAACTAAGCATTAAAAAATCAACCTCAGAATCAGTGTAATAATATTGGACTGTTGTTTAAACACTAGTTCTAAAACTGGAGAAGAGTATAAAATGTGCTAATGAAAGTTTCCCCTACAGTAATTATATTAAATGCTTAAAATGTATCATTTTATGAATTATTTGTGATTTTATATATAGAACTACATCTCAAATTCTTTCCTTATCTTTCCTCATTATGAGTCTTATTTTTTTTTAACCCCTCTTAGCAATCTTCCTGAGCTCTTTTCGGGTGCCATATGAGGAAATCAAAATGATGATTTTGGAAGTGGATGAAACACAGTTGGCGGAGTCTATGATTCAGGTAAACAAACAGGCAGAGAGCTTAAATTCCAATATTTCATTGCACGCTTCTCATTAAATAGAAATCTGTAAGTGAAGCAAAATTCTTAAACCAAATCATTCAACTGGAAAATCATTGCTGCATAATTAGTTTTAGCAGAACTTCTGCATTGCCAGGAGATAAAACTCTGCATCTTCTCTTAACTGCAAGCTAAATATAACACTATCAAAATGATTTCATTTCATTTATTTTAAATGACTATTTCTGAAAGGCATATTGTTTACTTTTACACGTATGCTTGTTTTGGTACAGTTAAGATTAGTAATACACTAATTTAAATTTATTTGTATAATCCTTTTAGAATGTGTTTTTCTTGGACTTGTCTGTCTTGTAAAGTTATATTGTTATTTGGTATAGAAGATTGAGCGTGTTTTCTCTTTATGTAGAATTACCTTTATTAACAACACTTCCTTGAGTCATTTGTGTTCCTGTGATACTAGAAATTGTTTGCGTAGTATTCTGAATCATTCGGGAAGATTTTTGAAATGGATTATATAACGAATGCTAGTATGGTGCCAGAGTTACTTGCTGAATTCCACATCAAGTACCAATAATGTGTATCTTGGTAGAATTTAAAGTTGGAGAAGCAGACCACAAATTATACAGTGAAAAAATAACATTTTCAGTTTACTACCTTTTATTTCTATGATGTGCTTAGAAAAGTGATTTGTTTTTTAAAAAGTTGATTTTTTAGCAAAACAAAGAAATCAGTATTTATTATTGTCAACACCCAATTAAAATTATTGTAGGTGTTTTAATTTATTAATAAATGGTATCCTCAGAAGTTCTTGGTTTTGCCTGTCACTTCTTATGAATGTGGTGGGTAGTAATATATCATCCCATCAGTGATTTGTGCTGTGAGTGTCAGACTCAAACTACCTGATTCAAGTGTTTGTTTCCTCTCACAGTTTCTGTTTACTAGATTTTGTCTTTATTATTGTGTATGTGCCTTGTTGGGAGTAGATTTCTAACTTTCTTAAAGAGAATTTACTACTTAATATGCTTGCAGTTTTTACAATGCATTTGTTAAATATTTATAGAGTAGCTTTTAACTTGATTACATGAATATTTTGGATGATCATGTGGCCTTTGTCATATAGAGATGGAAAAAATTTGCATTTTAAAATTCATGTCCTAAGAACATTTGGTTCCGTATAATTTATTAATATATTCGTTTTTCTGTTACTACTTTAGCAATGTAATGTAACACATTTAATGGCCTAAAATAAAACAAATATATTATCTTCCATTTCTTAGTACAGAAGTCTTACTGTGCTGAAGTCAAGGTGTTAGCAGACTTGCATTCCTTGTTGGAAGCTTTATAGAAGTTTGTCTCTCTGTCTTTTCCACCTCCTTCCTTATGCCTGCTTGCATTCCTTGGCTCCTGGACATCTCCCCTCATTTTCCAAGCCAGCAACATCGTATCTCTCTGTTCCTTCTTTCTAGTCACATCTCCTTGTCACTCAATTATTCTCTCCCTCTTCCACTTTTAAGATCTTTGGGATCACATCGGGTATATCCAGCTAATCCAGGGTAATCTCTCATTTTAGGGTCAAGCTGATAGCAACTCTAATTCCATCTGAAGCCCTCATTCCCTTGTCACATAACGTAATATTCCACAGGGTTCTGGGGATTGGACATGGACATCTCAGGGGATTTGGGACATTATTCTGCCTACCATACTTACTAAATATAAAACCAATCTCACAAATTCAAAATCTAGAAATTTAGTTAGGACCTATGTAAAGTCTTCATTAATTCATTAAAAATAAGAATTTCATGCTATTTGAAATCTTGTTTTTGATTTTAAAAATATGTTTCTAATTGTAAAGCGAGGAACTTGCCTATTTTGAGCAGGGCATGGAAAAAGCATTGCTTTGTAATAATTACTATTTTGGTGGGCTTTACTCACTGTCATGGTCTTGTCTTGACATATCTCGTTATTTGTTCACATGTAACAGATATCAGTACTGATGTCATTTTGGGTTGTCATTTTTTTTCCACTTCATTCTTTACCCATTTACCTTTGTCCCTTCAGTCTTTTATTAATTAATTTATTTAGCAAGTATTTTATTGTGCCCACCCTGTGCAAGGCATTGTGTTAGGCTCAATCAGACATAGACTTTACGTTTCTGGAATTTATAGTGTGGCAAGGGAGATGACATTTGTATTTATAGTTACAATACAAGATTCACACGGCTGTATTGAGGTTGTCTTAGAACTAGATGCTATACTAGGTGTGTGTATGTGTGTGTGAGGGTGAATGAAGCATATGTTTAGAAAAGGGCAGAGGGTCTACAGCCGTACCACCCTGAACGTACCCGATCTTGTCTGCTCTCAAGCTAAGCAGAGTCAGGCCTGGTTAGTACTTGGGTGGGAGAAAAGGGCAGAAGGATTGTGTGAGGGAAAAGCTGGCTGTGTGGGGGCAACTGTGAAGAATTTAGTTTCATAGGAACTTAGGATTCATGAAAGGATGGGAATTATGATAAAGGGAGAAACAAAGGAAGGTTGGGCCTGCACTCTTACAAATAACAATGGTTTAATACTTTAGAGAGCAAAAATATTGAAGTGAACAATTAATGAGCTTCTGATGAAAGATTAAAATTTAAGTATAGTAGTAACTAAAAATATTCAGGGGGATGTTGATGGTCATCTAAAAGGATGCTGGAGAAATTCAGAAGCCCAATTTAATTAAGAGATCAGCTGTCAAATAGAATAATTAAAAGAAAATATAAATAACCAGGTCTTTTGGTCACAGGCAGTTCTACTAAAAGAAACTTATATTTATGTAGGAAACTCATATAACTTTGTTGTTTTTATTCAGTTTGTTAGTATTAATAATGAATACATTTTTTAGGGATGATCTTAAATTGCCACTTTTGTGTTTGTTTTTGGCCAGTAAATCAAGTTTTTGTCGAAAAGAACACAGTGAGTCAAAAACTTGTTCTTTGATCTAACTACTTTGATATATAACAGTCTCTAACATTTTTAACTTATAACACCTTTGCGAATTTCCCGCCCCCCCATGTGTATTTTTAACATGATGTAAGCTTAATTATAATCCGTACTTGACTTTTGGCTTGTAGAGAGTTTACTGATGCTGAATTTGGTTTGTTTTGTTTGATGAGGGGGAGGTAATTAGGATTATTCATTTATTTTTGTTTGGAGGAGGTACTGGGGATTGAACCCAGGGCCTTGGGCATGTTAAGCATGTGCTCTACCGCTTGAGCTATACCCTCCCCCTGATGCTGTAATTTAGAATTGTGAGCATGAAGCACTCTTTTTTTCTGAATTTTAATATCAATACACTAACTTGCTGTAACACTATGGTAGTCAGTTATGTTTAAAAACAGAGCATCTATATAAACTTTGTCCAAGGGATGGTTTAATCCTTGAAGTTCTAACAGGGAAGCAACATGACACATATTCCCTTGGTCTTTGTCCACTGGGAGTATTTCTCTTGTCTAAGTGTGTGGCTTGGGAAAGGCTGGGCATGGAAAAAGGAGCCAGAATGGCCAAATGCACCTATAGTTTCTGGGCTACAGATGATACAGACAATGGGCTGTTACAGCTATAGCACTGAAGTTCCCAAAGGATCTCTCTGTATACTTTTACTTGCAAGGTGTATCATGCTGTGTCTTCAATGCCTTTTCAAATTCTCTTTCACATAGGAAAAGTTACTTTGTCTTTGTTTTAGAGGTATCTTCATTTTTATGATTAAAGCCATAATCATATGAGTTAAATCTTACAAGTGCTGTCATTAAAAGTCCCTTGATTTCTTTGCTGTTCTTTCCTTTCCCTATTAGTAGCAATAGAGTGATTTCTTTTATCCCCCTGAGTGAAGTGCTAAAATATGTTTGGCTTTGCCTGAAATTTCTGACACTTAATTCCCCAAAGCTGAAATGTAATTGATCACATTTATCCAGGTGAGAAAGCTGTTCCTCTGGTATAGGTTGAATTCTTCTTTCTCAATTATATAGCTAATCAAATAAACATTCAGTAGTGCTTGATTTGAATATATAATAACTCTGGATAGAGAGGAGGAAAACTGACTGCTTTCAAGATGCAGAGAATGTTAGCTAAAGGCTGAGTTATCAGGGAGGTTACCTAGAAATAAAACTAAAGATTAACTTTTTTAATGGTTTCCTTCTCGTAGTTAATTAATAAATTTTCCTGAAATTTAAGAAGCACATTTAATGAAGATATTTTCTTTTGGTTTCAATTTTTAGAACTTAATAAAGCATCTTCCTGATCAAGAACAATTAAATTCATTGTCTCAGTTCAAGAGTGATTATAACAACTTATGCGAACCTGAGCAGTTTGCTGTTGTGGTAAGTACCATCTCTCAGCGTCAGCTCTTTTTGGAAGGGATTTTTATACTTTGCAAAAATGGAGGAAAGAAAACGTTAAGCCTTTTCACGTCATTATTGCTCACAAACCTTTAATGTCCATTTGCTTTCTTTTATAACCTAACAGTATTATGGGAAATTATCTTGATTTAAAATACATATTGAAACTCATGCCTTAAATGACGTCCAAGGAGTTTTTCAAAAGTAAAAACATTGATTGTTTGTGTTCTCTATTTAATGACAAAACATGAAATGGAAACTGCACTCCCATGACTAGAGAGTATATTTTTGATTCATTCTAGAGCTCTGTATTCCAGCATGTTACAAGAGTAGTTTCCGTTTCTCATTGTAATCATTCACTTCAGTTCATCTCATATGTTAGACTCTGAAATTAGAAATAGAGTCTCTTTCTTGGCAATGAGGGTGAAAAATGAATACATTTTAGAAAATCTTTGAGACACCTTGATAATCATCTTGTTCCAGCCTCCTATTTTATAGGAGATGGGGTCTGAAGAGGTGAAAGAAAGACCTGCCAGTGTTATATGTTAGCTGTATTGCAACTTAAAATTAAGATTTTTATCAAGCTTTCTTTTCTCCTGCCCTTCCTTCTTCCATTAAATTATCGTTTTGAGGTTAGTTATACTCAGTCATCCTGATGATATTTAAAGAAGCATTTCATTTTTTAAAATACGGAAGATCGTTCATTTTATTCCTGTAGTCTTCAGGTATATCACTACCAACCTCCAGGGACATGATGAAATTGTATTTGATATAACTTTGAAAATTTGGGTTGGCTAACTAAAGGACTGTGTCTACATGCTGTATTTCGCATGCTGTCGGTATTTGCACTTAAACGCCTTCCTGTCCTGTCATGAACCCATTCTACTCAGCCTTCCTTGAAGAGCCTCTCCCCCTCCCCCACCCCCGGCCCCCAAAGTTACAATACTCAGAGTAAAAAAAATCAGGGGTTCTCCTGTTCATAGGCTTATAATTTTTGTTATAAAACTTTTAAACTTACTGTCTTTAGAAAAATACTTTTCATTTCTTTCTCTTTTTTGGGGGGGGAATTAAGTGTGCTTATTTGTTTCTTTTTAGAAGAGGTACTGGGATTGAACCCAAGACCTTGTGCATGCTAAGCATGCGCTCTACCACTTGAGCTATATCCTCCCCACTTCATTTCTTTTTAAACCCAGTTCTCCAGGGTATTCTTTTCAATTCAACTTGTCCTTTTTTTTTTTTTTTTTTTAATTTTTGTTCTTTTTTCTCTTTTCTGTATTTCCTTGTTTAGTTTACTTTCCATCTCCTGATCACTTTGTCTTTCTCTTGATCCCTATTTGATGCAGTGTCTTCCACGTGAGAAAAAGTGGAGAATTTGCATTACATTTTTAAACATAGACTACTTAGAATTTTGATTTTTGCCCATCTTTTTTGACTCCTGAAAATCATAACATATAAAGTTATAATTTTGAAATATTTCCTGTGCACATTAAATCTAGAACACAAGCTTATGTGAAAATACCTATTTAACAGGTAACTTTGTTGCATATAATCACAGAGAAGATTTAAAACTATTCCTATGTTATACTGATTGTCATAGAAGAATGAGCTCAAACTTGCAGATATTTTATGTTTATTTAAATAGTCAGATTATGCCTGCCTTTGAAAACTAGAGTTCACATCAAAGAAGTATGATTTACAAGCAGTGTACTCAGAGGGGTCAGAAAAGTTAAAACAATTATATTCCCAGATACCAGTGCTAGAGGTTATAGTTTTGATTTTGAGGCAGAGATGGACCACTTCCATTTCAGGACTTGTCAACACAAACTTGACCTTGAGTCTACACATTCCATGCTAGGTCATTCCTGACTGCAAATGGAATATAGTGAGGAAAGAGTGATGCTGTTGAAAACTGTCTGCTTTGGAAATATGAATAGAGCTTCATTATCTGTTGATTATGAATATTGCTAAAAATATTGTTTCAAGTTCTGGCTTGTGTTGTACTATCATTTTAAAAAATACATATGTTTTGGTGAAGAAAGGAGAAAGAAAGTTGAAGAAAAGATAAGAACTTTTTATATACTCTTTTTTGGGGGGGCATCAAATAGTAATGTTCTTTAACTCTACCTTTTTTCCATTTCAATTTTTTGCCATTTCCAAATGGCTGCCCCTTCTTCTCAAACCCCCACACCCCAAAAAGACAGAGAAACCTGCTTAAAGTTCCAAACAATATTTGAGAATTAACCAAAAAATGATGAAAAGCGTGGAATGCCTGAAGTTTTCTGTTCCCCTTTCTGGATTAAAAGCTCAGTATTAAGTTTCCTAATTCATTAAGGAGTGATATGTTTTCAGTTTATCAACATTGTATAAAACATACAATAATTTGGTGGTTTTAGAAAACTGATTATAATTACCGTGTATATGTTTAAAAGATTCCCACAATACTCTTTTACTTTTAAAATAATAAAATTAATGTAATTTATTATGTGTCTATCAAGGATGGGCTTTTAACTTGAAGTAAGCTAAACTGCAGATTCCTACAAGACTTTTCTCCTATAGAAAAACATTTACTTATTTCATAAACCTAGATTTCAAGTCCTTATCATTTCTACCTAAAAAATCATCACAGAGTTTAAAGAATAATCAAGGGTTGGGACTTTTGAACCTACTACACCTCGAATAGGGCCAAAACTTGCCTTTTCATTTGTTTTCGCCATAGATAGACGTGCTCTTGGCTCTGTTTCATCTTCTGGTTCTGTACACTGATACTGTGATTTCTAGCATTGTTTTCCTTTTAACAAAAATCAGTTAAAACCCTGCAGTTAATGTTACTTGCCAGTCAGTTTAAATTTTTCTTTCATCCAATTATGAAAATTCATTAATTTCATTCATGTTAATTACAGATTTCCCAGAAAGGCATATCCTATTTAAATAAATACTCGAATTTGATACAAAAGATAAAGTCACTACAGTTGTTTGCATTATATAATTAACTTTAATTCCACACAAGAATTATGTAAAACACTTAATAAACAAAAAGCAGCTTCCCTGGACATCAATATTTTTTTACATTATTTCTCTTTGATAGAAGGGCAGTGTGCAAAAGTAACACATCCAGAATGCTAGTAACCAATGTCAATTAAAGACCAAATAGAATATATAAAATGTAGCATATAAATTATAAACATGTTTTACTTTTATCATGTATTACTTACATACAGCTATCCAGGGTTCTGTTTCCCACAGAGTATGGTATACAAATATACTCTGCAGAAATATGTGAATATCCATTAACTTGTGCATCCTTGAAGCCTCCTTTCAGTCACTAAACCACTTGCTGGACCTGTGTTCCCTCCAGGTTTCTTGTAATAGAGAGTTTCATATCCATTTTTATTTATTTGTCCCTTGAAATTAGAAGCAAAATTCTTTAATGCTGACATTATCTCTAATACTTAAAAATAGCTTTAATGCATGAGTACTAGACATGGGTAGTTTTTGATGGTACTAAGCATTTAGATTCTCATCCGTTATTTCTAGTAATTCAGAATCTGAAGGTCCCTTCCTGAACTTCCTTGCAGCCCTTCTGCCTTGGGCAACGGCCATTGTGAGCAGGACGGTTCTCACATGTTCCAGAGCTGGCCCTGTCCATGCGTTATAGTCTAGCAGTGGGTGCACATGATGATGGTTGGTGGATGGGACCTTTTAGAGTTGATAACTGGTGCTATGAATTCAGGGCCTAATAGTTTAATAATATTATTGACTTGTTTTTTGTAGTTGATTATATGTCCTATGCTTTCTAGGAGATTCTGGCATATGAAAAATTAAAACTAATCAGAAAGTCTGAAAAAGCCATCATTTAATGCTGAGGGACTAAGGATTCTGGTTAAATGGTATTTTGGTATTTTAGAGAAGTGTCCTGGGAGGTGGTCTGTCTCTGTATCTTTCTGTGTGACTTGAAATGAATCAGACAGTTTATATGCTGATTTTATTTGTTGGTTTTAGGTTTGGGGCAGCAGACATTGAGTACTAACTGATGTGCTTAATTGGAAATATTCTTTTCCCTGGACAGTCCATGACAGAACTTTTGTTGGGAAATCAGTTAATTTTTGGCATGCCCTATCTTCATGCTTTATTCAAATTAATATTCTATCAATAAGATTAAGAAATTAAAATATGCTTTCTAGAAACTCTTACTCTTTGGATCAATTGCCTGTCTATTTTCTTGAATTTCTTCCTTCCCTCTTCTGCCCCAGTTCCTTTTCATTTCCTCAAAATACTGCCTACTTACCAAAGGTTGTTTTCCTTGGAGTAGTGCCTGATTTTAGTTGTATGACTGTATTTTTCATATTTGCAGTGTTTCTTTGATCAATAAGCCATTAGGTTAAATCACTGCTCACAGTGGCATGGTTTAACAGTGTGAGAAACAAGACATGTAAAAATTCAGTGGGATCACAAGATTAGCTGAAGTTTGAAAAGAGCCTAAAATTTGCATTTGAAACTGAGTATACTAGACTTTCTTTGATTACAAATTCTAGGTTTTTGAGTACTTGTCTCCATATTATTTAGTTCTGTTAAACTGCCGATTTTTCAAAGGAGTCATAACATTTATAGAAAATTGGATTGAACAAATGTCCTGTTTGTGTACTGTATTTTGATCTGCCGCCATTTGGTGTCACTGTAGGGCAGGACTTTTAAACTTTGTGTAGTGGAGCTATCTTTTTTTTTTTAATCAAAAAATGTTGTAAGACATTCATGCATATTTCCCTGCATTAAAAATGGCTTGTTTTAAAATACACCCAAATATTCTTGTTGTAAAACATGCAAATAATATATAAAAGCATTGACTACAATGTTGAAGTTCCTTGTATCCCACTAGCCATTATATTCCATACAGATGATCATTTTTAACATTTTGTTGGCTTTCCAGTCCTATTTCTTTGCACTTACAAATGCATGCATGTTCATATGCACATTTAAAAATATATTGTTCTGAAACTTTTCACTATGAAATATGTTTTGGAGATTTTTTAATTTTTTTTTGTTAAAGTATAGTCAGTATATACTGTTGTGTCAATTTCTGGTGTACAGCACAATACTTCAGTCATATAGGAACACACATATATTCATTTTCATATTCTTTTTTAACCGTAAGTTACTACAATATATTGAGTATAGTTTCCTGTGCTATACAATATAAACTTGATGTTTATCATATTTTGTAGGAATCCTCCTGTATTTCGAAATGAGAGGCCCTCTGCCAGAGTTTAGTAGGTGTCCTGTGCGATTCAGTGGGTTTGTAGATGTAGTTCTTGGTGTACTTGTGGGAGAGGGTGAGCTGTGAGTCTCTCTACTCTGCCATCTTGGCTCCTCTATCAAGATTTTTATTTTTATGATGTGATGTTTTAAAATTCTTATGTGGTATTTCATGGTCCATATTATGACTTGTTTTTACACTGTTCTCTAAATGAAGGATGGTTAGTTCTTGTTTTCCCCAGGGTTTAAAAAAATTAATTCTGCATACATGTTTGTATATGTATTTGAAGGCAATGTATCATAGATGTTATGTACATGAACTCTGGGTTTAAATCCTAGATCAATCTTACCAGCTGTGTGATTTTGGGTAGTTAATTATTTTTCTGTACCTCGACTTTTATATCTATGAAATGAGACTAGTTTCCTGTTGCTGCTGTAACAAAGTACCACAGACTTAGTGGCTTGAAACAACATAAGTTTATTATCTTATAATTCTGGAGGTCAGCATTCCAAAATGGACCATTAGTGCTGTGTTCCTTCTGAAGGCTCTGGGGAGACATTTATTTCCTTGCTTTTTCCAGCTTCTGGAAGCTGCTCACGTTCCTTGGCTTATGACCCAGCATCACTCTGACTTCACCTTTTGTCATCACACCACCGTCTCTGACCCTGTCCTCCCCTCTTAGGAGGACCTTGAGCTTAGAGTGGGCCTACTTGGCTAAGCTAGGACAATCTCCTCATCTCAAAACCCTTAATTTAATTACAGACACAAAGTCCCTTTTGCCGTGTAAGATGATGTGTTCAAAAGTTTTGGGGATTAGTATGTGGCCATACTTGGGGGACCAGTGTTCTGCCAACCACCAGGATGATAGTATTATGCCTCCACGGAATTCTCCTGATTATTGAATAAATTAATAGTGAATATGTGTCAATCATTTGTAATCATAAACTCTTTATAAGCGTTAGCTTCTGTCATTAACATTATTATTTCTTTAGAAAAGAGTCTCATAGTTTGAATTTCTAGGTCAAAAGTGGTTTTAATCTTGATAATTAATGCCAAATTAGCCTTCCAGGAGATGTGTCAGTTTATACTTTTATGAACAATATACATGAGGATTCTTTTTTCCTTTTGTTCTTTTTTATTTTTTTGGCACCATCAGTATCAGTAGTACTTAATATTATCTATCTTTTTTCACTTGGTGATTTTTTTTTAAACTTTATGTTTCCTGGTTATCAAATGAGATTGAGGTAGTTGTTATATATTTATTGATAATTTTTATTTCTTCTTGGAATTGCCTATTAATGTTTTATTTTCCTACTGTATTATCGTTTTTCCTTATAACTTACAGAAGCTCCTTATATAACCTGTGTGTTATTCCTTTGTAAGTATTTGCAGTGCCTCTTACTTGTCTTTCCGCTTTGATTTGTGATGTCTGCTGTGCCTTGCATTTTTGACGCTCAGTTATAAAAATGAGTTCAAAACCCATGTTCTTCCCTTAATTATGGGAATGTGTTCTGTGTTTTGGGACAAGCTTGGTCCTTGACATATAATAAGAGCAGGGTACATAGCAGATGATTAAGTCTTTCTTTTGATTCCCTAAGTTCCTTCGGTTGCTCCCCATAACTTTTACATGGATGTCCCGAATTCTTAGAATAGCAGTAAGCCTTAGACAAAAGGTTTATTGAGATATAATTGACATACAAGCAAATGCACATACTTAAAATTTGTAGAATTTGTTTAATTTTGACATAAGCACACTCATGAAGCCATGACCATAGTCAAGATAATGAACGTACTCATCACCCCGAGTGTTTGTTCAGACCTCTCTATAATCCCCTCCTTCCTAGCCACCCACTCACTTTAAGGAGTGAGTCACCCACTGTCTTCTAAGGATGCGATTCCTGCCATCCCCGCCCACCTCTTGCCTTCCTTTCTCCCTGGCCTTCATCTTTCCTCAGCAACTTGCTGTGCTCTCAAGGCACCTTGCTCAGACCTGTTAGCATGCTCCCTTCCCTTCTTTCTGCCTCAAGGAAGCCTTCTTGGGGATGCTTTCCCTAGCGCTTCTGTTATTCCTTGCAGAATTCAGCATCCCTCCTCTGTGTTACCATAATGCCCAGTGTGTATCTCTAAATGGTTCTTATCACCCTGGAATATAAGTGCTGTTTTACACGTCACAATCTTCATTTATGCTCAGAACTTTTTGATGGGCTGAAGAATACCTTTATATTTCCAACACATGGCCCATATTCCAGTACACAGTGTCACTGGCTAAGTGACTATATGAAATAAGAAAGAGATGAACAGAAGGGAGGAAAAATATATAGCGAGAACAGTAAAATAAAAACAAAGTTAAAAATCATTTTTAAGTGTTTATTGTTTTAGAACAATTGATGGTTCACAGGAAAATTGGGAGGAAGTTACGGAGATTTCCTAGTCCCTCCTCCCACCACCACAGGCAGAACTTCCTCGTTTATCAACATCCCTCACCAGAGAGATACAGTTCTTATAATTCACAGACACATCATAATAACCCAAGGTCCATAGTGTACCTTAGGGTTCCCTGTTGGTGTTGTACATTCTATGAATTTGGACAAATATATAATAACATGCCCATCATTATGGTATCACACAGAGTATTTTCATTGCCCTAAAACAAATGTATTTTAAAATCACATTTTCAAGTGAAAATGTGAAGTACTTTTGAGATAATTATTTTAATTTTTGTTAAAATGAGTCTCTAGATAACGATTTCTCTGGGTGAGAGTGGGTTAATTCAAAAGTAGACAAAGTAACCAACATGTTTGAGCATAAAAGTTTGAATTCACGCCTTTTTTCAGAACAGAATGTAAGCACCCTGTGTGATTCTGCCACTTAACTTGTGGAGTTGTCACAGTATTCCACTTTTCTCCTGATACCACACCTACGTTGGACTTCTTCCTAATCTTTCTTTAGCTCAGAAGGACATGCTGTTTAAGTCTGTGAATACTCAAGGTACCCTATACCCTACTTCTTTTGG
Organism: Camelus ferus; assembly: GCF_009834535.1. Lineage (NCBI taxonomy): Eukaryota > Metazoa > Chordata > Mammalia > Artiodactyla > Camelidae > Camelus > Camelus ferus. The sequence continues at coordinate 65,551,662 of NC_045709.1, forward strand.
TACTCATTGGTTTTTAATTTTCTAAAAAGGTGTTGAGGAAATTGCAGTTTGGTGTAGGAATCATGGCTGATTGAAACAACTTCAAAAAAGTCTGACCAAGGTTGGTGAGGGACCTGAAAGAATTTGTCCACTGAGCCATCACTTTCCCAGACTAAATAGATCTGTCTCTCTTTCATTCCTTGGTGTTGATTATTTCAAGTGCTTTGCAAATATCCAGATATAAAATCAATCATGTTCCACAGAATTATCACTTTAAAACTTAACAAAAGACCTGGAGTTAATAAGATATAATTTCTTCTTCCAGACCCATTTTGACTTCTTATAATTACTGTTTCCTTTTCTCTTTAATAATTCATCTTCCATCTTGTCTGTCTGTGACATAAATCTTGCCAGTCTCTCCTCCCGGAAAATAGAATTCTGTTTGTCTTCAGTTGCTGCTTTTTGGTTCCTGTCCAGTAGTTTGAGGTCCTTCAGATTTCACGATGCTCTAGACAGGACCTTGGCAATCTCATCTACCAATCTTCCACTACCCAGGGAGGACATTTGTTTAGACTAATAAACTGTTGTAACTATATTCATAGCTATTTAAATCTTAAAAATCTGCTTCTCCTAAGATCAGAAGCTGTTTCAGCTGTTGTTCAGTTATTCTTGTCACTTTGCTTTGTAACCTTTTTGACACGCTTCTGCCAGAATCCAGGACTTAATATAGGCTCCCTAGCACAGATGGCTTTTCTTTTACCTAGACTGGGACTTATTAATTTTGCTTGCTTTCAGTTATCATTGATCTGTAGCCTAAAATTCTTGAGACATTTAATACTTATATCATTTTTCTTATGATCTGATTTCTGCTTTTCATCTCCTTCAGCAATCTAAGTCAAAATAGTCACAATGCCATTTGAATTTTTAATTGAATGGATAGGAATTTTGTTGGCTTAAGTAGTTAGAAATCAGTTATCAGCTAGAAGACATCTCTGCCTTGTTTGGCCTAGTATTTTCTCTGAAGATCTTTTCTCTCACAGATTTCTTCTTAATTCTGCCTACACATGACACCAAGGAAGTACATGTTGACAAGACTCTCAAAAGGCCATTTGCACCTTTCCTTTTCATGTTTAACAGGTTGTGTAAAATAATGTGTAACAGATTTATTGATTTAACTAAATATACTGAAATTCACAGAAAATTAGAGGCTTCTTTTATGGTTGAACTTAACATGCTTCACTGCTGATAAACTGAAAATATTTAAGAACTTTTCAGAGGGGAGGGTATAGCTCAAGTGGTAGAGTGCATGCTTAGCATGCATGAAATCCTGGGTTCCATTCCCAGGGCCTCCTCCAATAAATAGATAAATAAATAAACCAACCAACCAACCAACCAACCAACCTAATTACCCCCTCCCCCCAAAAAAACTAAAAAAAAAAGAGCTGTTCTGGTATTGATTTGAGTTCTTATTAGATGATTCTGAGGAAATGGCTTCAGGTTCCATGTTGCCTCAGCCTTTAGGTGTTACAGGGACTGGGATTACCAGATGTTTTATGGACAAACTTGGACCTTGAGATGATACTGGCAACTGCATCACTGTCTGTCTGATACATTTTATTTGAATACCTTGACTCCTTGGTTCAGCAGTGATTCATTTGTTTATTTATTCAACAAGTATTTATTGAACACCTACTGTGCAGGGCATTGCTCTAAATTCTGAGGTTGTTGCAAGTGAACATGTCTCTTACTCCTTCTTGGTCTTACATTTTAGTTCCGTATGGTAACAATATACACATAAACAAACACATGACGTGGTGTCAAGTAATAATGAATCCCGCCTCAGGAAGTGTGTGTCTGTGTGATTGATATGGCTAGGGAAGGCAGGAGCCTTTGTGACCTCTTAGGGAGGCACGTTATAGACAGAGGAGGCCACGAGCCCCAGACTCTGAGGGACAAGTGAGTTTGGCACAGCTGAGGCCAGTGGCTGTGGCAGAGTGATGGAGGGGGAGTGAGAACAGGAGGTGATGCTAGGGAGGCCACCAGGACCTTGCAGCCACAGTGTGAGGCCTGTTGACGTTATCCTAAGAAAGCCACTGGAGCGTTTTAAACAAAGAAGTGAAATGATCGGATTTGTGCTTTAGATTTAGATCAGATTTATTATTCTGGCAGCTGTGTGAGGAACAGATTACGGGGTGGGGGCATAAATCAAAGCCAGTGGTCAGTTAACACGCTCTGACAACGATTAAGGTGAGAAATAGTGGAGGCTTGACAGGCTGGAGGGCAGTGTCAGTGGTGAGAAGGGCAGATTCCGCATGCATTTGTAGAGTAGAGAAGACAGGATTCCTGACAGATTAGATTTAGGGCAGGAGAGGAGTCAAGGGTGACCCCATGGTTCTCGGGCTGTACAGGTAGAAAGACAGGGGATTCTGTTTACAGAGACGAGGAAAAGACTTGAAAGCAAAGCAGGCTGTGTGAGGAAGATCACTTAAAATGTCTGTAGACACCTACGTGGACGGAGGACATATGCACGTGGGTGTAGGCTGGGAGTTCAGGGCCGGGGGTATAAATTTGGGAACCAGGCACAGAGAGGTGGAATTTAAAGCTGTGGGATGGGATGAGATCACCTGTGGAGGGAATTAGAAACAGAACACAGGAGGCAGTGAAGGACAAGGCAAAATTCACAAACCTTTCTGTTTTTCTCGATCTTCTCCCTAGAGAGGGGCCCGTCACCAGCAAGGTTTTGTTTGTTTTTGCTGCTGGTTACCACCTCTCTGAGGAAAATTGCAATCCCCGGTCTAGGGAATTGTACAAGGTGATTTTATAATATGACACTATTGCAGTTTGTTTCCAACAGTAAGCATGAGGCCAGGTGAGAGGGCAATTTGGCATTTGTAGGATGTGATTCATCAGGGACCTTTGGAAAGAAACTAGTGGTCATGAGAATAGTGGTCGTGAGACTATGTGTCTGTGTAAAGAAGGAAAAACTACTTTTGCCTCCAGATCTTGCTCTCATAGGAAAGAAAATGGAATAATATCTAATGTATCATAGTAATAAATATATAGTGTCTATGTTATGAACTAAGATGAAGTTAAAATACCACAAGTGTGCAGGCATATTCTGTGATAAAGTGACTCTTGTTTAATCAAGGGATGGAGTTCATTTAGTTCAAATCTACATCAAAATAGTAATATCAAATCCAGCCATTAATGGAAAAAATCACTGACTACCAATTGTGTTCTCTGTAGAGTGGGAGGATAAGTGGAACTGAACTCCGAATGAATTCTCTTACGAGCTTTTGTTACCCTTGTTCCCCTGAAATTAGTAGAATGTCAGCTATATTAAATAACTCTGCAATTCTTTAATTTGTTAGAACTCATAAAAACAGAGTGATCGGAATAATATGCAGTTTCATTGAGTTGCTAACTCTAGTGAGTTTCTCAAAAAGTTTGAATTTTCAACTGTGATTTATATTGATCTTCCTTTTTTCACATGGTGCTAAGAAGTACAAAATGTTGTATGTGTTAAGTGTAACAAGCATGTAAAAGTGTGTGAAATAATTTGATAATATTAAGAAATGATGTATATCAGTTTGTTTTTTTAAACATTTTTTATTGATTTATAATCATTTTACAATGTTGTGTCAAATTCCAGTGTTCAGCACAATTTTTCAGTCATACATGGACATATACACACTCATTGTCACATTTTTTTCTCTGTGAGCTACCATAGGATTTTGTGTATATTTCCCTGTGCTATACAGTATAATCTTATTTACCTATTCTACAATTTTGAAATCCCAGTCTGTCCCTTCCCACCTTCCACCCCGCTGGCAACCACAAGTCTGTATTCTATGTCTATGAGTCTATGTCCTGTATTTATGCTTTGTTTTTTTGTTTGTTTCTTTGTTTTTGTTTTTGTTTTTTAGATTCCACATATGAGCGATCTCATATGGTGTTTCTCTTTCTGGCTTACTTCACTTAGAATGACATTCCCCAGGAGCATCCATGTTGCTGCAAATGGCGTTATGTTGTCGGTTTTTATGGCTGAGTAGTATTCCATTGTATAAATATACCACCTCTTCTTTATCCAGTCACCTGTTGATGGACATTTAGGCTGTTTCCATGTCTTGGCTATTGTAAATAGTGCTGCTATGAACACTGGGGTGCAGGTGTCATCCTGAAGTAGGGTTCCTTCTGGATACAAGCCCAGGAGTGGGATTCCTGGGTCATACGGTAAGTGTACTCCTAGTCTTTTGAGGAATCTCCGCACTGTTTTCCATTGTGGCTGCACCAAACTGCATTCCCACCAGCAGTGTAGGAGGGTTCCCCTTTCTCCACAGCCTCTCCAGCATTTGTCATTTGTGGATTTTTGAATGACGGCCATTCTGACTGGTGTGAGGTGATACCTCATTGTAGTTTTGATTTGCATTTCTCTGATAATTAGTGATATTGAGCATTTTTTCATGTGCCTTTTGATCATTTGTATGTCTTCCTTGGAGAATTGCTTGTTTAGGTCTTCTGCCCATTTTTGGATTGGGTTGTTTATTTTTTTCTTACTGATTCGTATGAGCTGCTTATATATTCTAGAGATCAAGCCTTTGTCGGTTTCATTTGCAAAAATTTTCTCCCATTCCGTAGGTTGTCTTTTTGTTTTACTTATGGTTTCCTTTGCTGTGCAGAAGCTTGTAAGTTTCATTAGGTCCCATTTGTTTATTCTTGCTTTTACTTCTTCTAGGAGAAAATTTTTGAGATGTATGTCAGATAATGTTTTGCTTATGTTTTCCTCTAGGAGGTTTATTGTATCTTGTCTTACGTTTAAGTCTTTGATCCATTTTGAGTTGACTTTTGTATATGGTTTAAGGGAGGGTTCTAGCTTCATTGCTTTGCATGCTGCTGTCCAGTTTTCCCAACACCATTTGCGGAAGAGATTGTCTTTATTCCATTGTTTATTCTTACCTCCTTTGTCAAAGATGAGTTGACCAAAAGTTTGTGGGTTCATTTCTGGGCTCTCTATTCTGTTCCATTGGTCTATATGTCTGTTTTGGTACCAATACCATGCTGTCTTGATGACTGTGGCTCTATAGTATTGTCTGAAGTCTGGGAGAGTTATTCCTCCAGCCTCTTTCTTTCTCTTCAGTAATGCTTTGGCAATTCTGGGTCTTTGATGGCTCCATATAAATTTTATTATGATTTGTTCTAGTTCTGTGAAATATGTCCTGGGTAATTGGATAGGGATTGCATTCAATCTGTAGATTGCCTTGGGCAGTGTGACCATTTTAACAATATTGATTCTTCCAATCCAAGAGCATGGGATATCTTTCCATTTTTTAAAGTCTTCTTTAATTTCCTTCATCAATGGTTTATAGTTTTCTGTGTATAATTCTTTCACCTCCTTGGTTAGATTTATTTCCAGATATTTTATTACTTTGGGTGCTATTTTAAAGGGGATTGTTTCTTTACTTTCTTTTTCTGTTGACTCCTCGTTAGTGTAAAGAAATGCAACTGATTTTTGAATGTTAATCTTGTAACCTGCTACCTTGCTGAATTCTTCAATCAGCTCTAGTAGTTTTTGTGTGGACCTTTTACAGTCTTCTATGTATAGTGACATATTGTCGGCATATAGTGACACTCTGACCTCATCTTTTCCAATTTGGATCCCTTTTATTTCTCTCTCTTGCCTGATTGCTGTGGCTAGGACTTTCAGGACTGTGTTGAATAGGAGTGGTGATAGTGGGCATCCTTGTCTTGTCCCAGATTTTAGTGGGAAGCTTTTGAGTTTTTCACCATTGAGTACTATGCTGGCTGTAGGTTTGTCATATATAGCTTTTATTATGTTGAGATATGTTCCCTCTATACCCACTTTGGCGAGAGTTTTTATCATAAATGGGTGTTGAATTTTATCAAATGCTTTTTCTGCATCGATTGAGATGATCATGTGATTTTTGTCCTTTCTCTTGTTGATGTGATGTATTACATTGATTTGCGTATGTTGAACCAGCCTTGTGTCCCTGGGATGAACCCCACTTGGTCATGATGTATAATCTTTTTTATGTGTTGTTGGATTCTATTTGCTAATATTTTGGTGAGGATTTTGGCGTCTATGTTCATCAGTGATATTGGCCTATAATTCTCTTTTTTTGTAGTGTCTTTGCCTGGTTTTGGTATGATATGTGTGTCAGTTTATCTTCAGCACAATCTGTTTTTCACACAGCAGCTAGTGATGTAATAAGTCAGATAATGTTCTGTCTCCACCTGTGACCTGAGACTGACTTCCCATCCCAAACGAGAAGCCAAAATCCTTGCCATAGTCGACAAGATTCTGTGTCATATGTCATTGCTTGGCTGTTTCTCTTCATCTTCTTCTTCTGTGTTTTTTTTGTTTGTTTGTTTGTTTGTTTTGGTTTTGGTTTGGTTTTGGTTTTCCTACCAGCTTTTTTGAGATATAATTGACAAACAGAACTGAAAGGTATCTTAAGTGTTCGGTGTGATGTTTTGATATATGTATACATCATGAAAAGATTCATTCCGTTGAGTTAACATGTCTGTCTCCTGACATATTTATCTTTTTTGGTGAGAATATGTAAGGTTTACTCCCTTAGAAATTTCAGTCACACAATACAGCGTTATTAATTGTAGTCACTGTACTTTAGATTAGATACTCAGACCTTATTCATTTTACAACTGAAAGTTTGTACCATTTTATCAACTTCTCCCTATTCCCACCCAGCCCCTGGCAGCCACTTTTCTACTTTCTTTTCTTTTCTTTTCTTTTTTTTAACTTTTAATTGAAGTATAGTCAGTTTACAATGATGTGCCAATTTCTGGTGTAGAGCAGAATGTTTCAGTCATACATATATGTATTCCTTTTCATATTCTTTTTCACTATAGGTTATGACAAGATAAACACCAACTTTATACTGTATAGCACAGGGAACTATATTCAACATGATATAGCAGCCTGGCTGTTTCTTGAGTCATCTACTGACACTCTACCCTGGTAACTCAGCTTTAACCCTATGGCCTCTGTGCTGTTCTTCAAACGTGCCAATCACATTCTTGGGGGGTGGGTAACGTTGGCTGTTTTTTCTTCTTGGATCTCGTTTTCTACATATGTGCAAATGGCTTGCTTCTTCATGTTGTTTTAGTCTTTCTTCCTATGTCAGCCCTGGAGGTCTTCTCTGAGCACCCTGTTTCAAGTTTTGCATGTCCTATTGCCTGTAGCACTTCATTTCCTCTTCCCTGCCTTATCCTCCCCACCCCAACTCCAGGCACTCATCACCTTCTTATTTACTGTATTATGCTCTGGCCATTAACCTGTCTATTTGTTTAAGCTCAGAATGTCCGCAATCATGGCGGGTGTCCTTCTCTTAGGTCTCTGTTGGTGAATTTCTATTGTCTTAAACAATACCTGGTACATCATAAGCACTAATAAATATCTGATAAATGAATAACTTCTTCTAAGGTACTTTATGATTTATTTAGTTAAATTATTTATTTATTTATTTATTTATGTATTTATTATTTATTTATTTATTTATTTATTTATTTATTTATTTATTTAATTGAAGTATAGTCAGTTATAGTGTGTCAATTTCTGGTGTACAGCAAAATGTCTCAGTCATGCATATGTGATTTATTTTAAATACTGAAAAGGTAAAACCATTTAGCTCCTGGCTTCCTGGGGCTTGCCGTGTAATTTGTTCCTAGAATTGAAACCCTAATCTAGGTGAAAACAACTTTGTCTTGATATTCCAAATTCTTTCAACTATCCCTCATTGCATTTCTCATCTAATTAGACAGACCTGTATTTGCATATGGAACTTACCATATACTAGCTGTGAAATTTTGGACAAGTTTGTTAACAGCCCTCAAGTTCATTTTCTTTATTTATAAAATGTACATGAGTTTAGAACCTATGTCATTAGGTTGCAGTGAATTTAAAGAAAAGCATGCATGTGTGGACTCAGTAGTGAGTAATAACAGCCCAATTCTGTTAGCCACTGTTACCCTCACCATATTTTTACTTTGAATGTTTTTATTCTCATCTGTCATGATCCAGTTCAGGACCCACTTTCTTTCTCTAAGAGTCATTTCCTACTTTACATTTAGAATTCTCTCTCTCACTGTTCTGTGATCCTCTGGCATGTTTCACGTATATACTTTTGCCCCCGTCACTGTCTTAAGAGTGACTCTCTTAGCATATGGGCAACCTCCTGATTCCAGATCCAACATGGGCCCTTCATCTGTTGCCTTGTATGCTCTTGACCTGCGGTCCATCTCTCCTTACCAGCGTCTACTTTATTGTTCTCTCCTCTGACACCCTTCTGCTTCTTTTCTACTCCTTACCTGGCCCTTTTCCATTGCTTCTAACACTTAAATAAGCATCTTCCTCAGATTCTGCCCTCTACTCTCTCTTTCTTTTCGTATCCTCCTCTTTCTCAATGATTTTATCCCCTCACAATTCTTTTCTAACAACCTACCCCCTTTGACCATTTTGTAGATCTCCCAGACTTTTTGCTCTTTGGCTTTTAAATATACACCATTTAATGTCACAGAACAGCAAAGGGCATCAGTTAGGAGTGTGGCATGAAGGCTGGAACTGAGTCATGAACATCTCAGTTATGATCCACTGTCATGACTCCCAGGTCTCATGATGAGACACGGTGCTCAGGTATTTATTTTCTGTTTCATGGAAACAGTTTTTAAAGGTACAATTCAAATTACAGAAAAACTGATTGGGATGAGTTTCTCTTCTGATACTGGTTGCACACATTGGAGCCAGAAATATGAGCTAGAAGCTTTCTACCTCTAGCTCTCTAACTAGGTAGATCCAACTGAGGATCTTAGCCTTAGAAATCTCCTGAAATTAAAATCATCCAGTTGCATAATAGCTTGATGGTTGTTATAGAAAGTGTGCTCACGGACAAAAAATATACTCAAAATTCATTTTCACTGGCTGAGATATTATAAAACAGCAGGTTAGCCTTCTGCTTGTAAATCATGTCATACAATAGGAAAACTAGAGGAGATTAAAATCTTCTCTGCATTAGTTTAGCCTGATTATTTTTTAATATGGTATCCGAGACTTGTTACATTTAGAAGATGAGAATTTGGATAATAGGAGCAAGGAGAGAGATTAATTTTGGAGTTTCGGATCAATGACATAAGTATTGGACTGAATGAGCAACTGTAGAGCAGCCAGGTAATTACATGACAGTTAGATTATCTGACTTTAGTGTAGTGATGTACAATTCACAAAGTATGTTTATGTACATTTAGCTGATATGTGAATCCCTAATGACAGCCCCTAAGGCTTGTAAGAACTAAAACTCAAACAGAATAGGTGACTTAACCAAGAACACCCACACCTCATAAACAGAAGAGAAGGGTTTCAACCCAGTTTCTGACTCCACATTTCCATATGTTATTTTGTTTCTACCATACAAGACTCCTTATCTTTTGGCAAAGAATTGTAGGTACACAAGAGGTGGGAAAAGGCAAATAAAATGTTAAAGGAAGGTTTTTAAATGTAGACTTTAGTCTACACTGTATTTTTGCTCAAAACAAGTCCCATTCCTGCTTTTCTTTGCAGAAATGAAATATTAACCATTTTAAAACATGTGTTTCAGTAAAACTTTATTCGTGAAAATAGCAGGTGGATTGGATTTGGCCCACAGCCATAGTTTGCTTTCTTCTGGTGTAAAGCATTTTATTTATTTATTTTTTTTAATTTTAATTTTTTTTGACTGGAGTGTAGTTGATTTACAGTGTTTCAGGTATACAGCAAAGTGATTCAGTTTTATTTATATGTGTTCTCCGGTTATTTTCCATTATAGGTTATTACCAGATATTGAATATAGTTCCCTGTGCTATACACAGGGAACAGCAGCTCCTTGTTGTTTATCTGTTTTATATATAGTAGTGTGTATCTGTTAATCCTAAATTCCGAATTCACCCCCTGCCCCTTCCCCTTTGGTAACCAGAAGTTTGTTTTCTATATGTCTGTGTCTATTTCTGTTTTGTAAATAAGTTCATTTGTATCATCTTTTTTAATATTCCACATATAAGTGATATCATATGATTTGTCTTTCTCTTTCTGACTTACTTCACTTAGCACACACACAGTGTATATCTTCTCTATCCAATCACCTGTCGATGGACATTTTGGTTTCTTCCATGTCTGGTGTAATGTAAATAGTGTTGTTACGAACATTGGGGGTGCATATGTCTTTTTGAGTTAGAGTTTTCTCTGGATATATACCCGGGAGTGGGATTGCTGGATCATATAGTAACTCTACTGAGAAAAGGGAACCCTCCTACACTGTTTGTGGAAATATAATAAATTGGTGCAGCCACTATGGAGGACAGTATGGAGGTTCCTTAAAAAACTAAAAATAGAGTTATGCTAACCATTTTTTATCTTCAGACACGTGGGGTCCAAATGGGAGAGACTCTTCTTTCCTTCATTTAAGAGTGTGGACTGTGAACTGCCTTATCAGGCTCATTACCCTGTGACCACTGACTTTACCTGAGAAACCTTTCCCTCATTTTCTGTTCCCTGGTCAAGAGGGAACTGGTGCTCTGGTGCCCAGGGTGAGAGCCCATGAAAACTTCTCTGGGATACCCAGAATCAATTGTTCAAGTTTTACTCAACTTGATTTGCATTGTGACTCCTGGCACAGAGGGTGGCGGTGTTTTGGCCCTACATTTATTTGGTTCTTTATAGTACTTGTCTGGAGTTTTGTTTTTGTTTTTTTTTTCTTTTTTCTTTTTTCTTTTCCCTCTTCGCTTATATTTTTATTTTGTATTGAATTGTGTGTTTCATTAAACGTCCTTATCTTCCATACCAGACTTGGCTCTTTTGAAAGGATAAATGCATTTGTTTTCTTTCCTCTAACATTGGGTCAAGTTTCTCATCCTGAAACTCAGCTATTATCCATTATTAATGCTATTTTTCTTTCTTTACCAAGGGTGCCAATTTTGTATCTAAGTTGACATATTTTATTTAAGGAATGAGATAGGGAACCAAGTAATTTTTTCCCCTTTAGTGAAAAGCTAATGTTAACTTTCATACCACCGGCATCACTACTACCAAATCATTTGACTTCTTATAATATTTGTCCATATTCCTATCTGTTGGAAAAATCAAGTTTTGTCTCTGTGTGTATGTGTACTATATTGCTAATTGACTTACATGATTGACTACCACTGACTTACATTTATATGTTGAATAGCCAGAATTTAGTATAAATTTTAATATATTTAAGAGTTCTCACATTTTATGGCTTTATGCTGAACCCATGATTGGACTAGTATTCTATCAAATTTTTGTTCATTGATGTCACAGTATATGTTTCCTCCTGTAGAAAACTATGTGGCATTCCTGAAATTTTATGCTATGGGCAAGTAGGGTCTTTCTGTCCTATTTTATCAATATTCACTTTGTAGATAACTCCCCTTGGAACCACTAGCCACAGTGATGCACCTCAGTCATTCTAATCAATTGAATGCTGGTATATTCTGAAAGGATTTAAGGTTCTAGTAGCTTTGTATTATGTGTTTCCTTAACACTGTCTTTATTTATACTTTTTCTAAGTTCTGACCCAGAATTTTTTGATGCATTCTATATTTGAATGTAATTAAGAGGAAACTAGTTCAGTTAGCTTCATGACAATTCTTTCCTTCATTGCATAATTGTCTATTTGCTATTCTGTTCTCATTCTGTTACTTTACGTACTATTTTTGCTTTTCTTGTTCTTAGCCTCTTATTTCTAAGTGGATTCTTATTCTTATAATCTCCTTTGGAACTCTCTGTGATTCTAACTGTTGGCTTTAGTAATTACCTCTCTTGCCATTTAAAGATGACTTTTCCCCCCAATTTTATCCTCCCCAAGTTCAGGTCTCCATCTATTTGTTTTTCTTAACCATGGGTCTTAGCTATAGCCTAATCCTGTATTTGTGATGTCCCTTGTCTGGATCCTGCCTTCAAGACTTTCCTTTGTCTTACCACACCTTGGTCAGTGTCCACATAATTCTCCCATTCTTTTTGAAGTGTAGATCACAGACCTGGGCCCTCTGGTATCTTTGGACAAAGCAGTAGACATCCTTTATTGCTGAAGGGTAGCAGAGTTGCCTGAAAATTGTATCACAGAGATTTGGTTTGAATGCTCCTCAAACACACCAACCAAATCAATGGCTTGAACTGAAGCATGAACCCAAACACCGAATGAATTTCTGAAAGACCATTGATTTATTTATAGAAACTCCTGAATGAAAATTTTATTTGTCCTAATGTGGGAACAGAGAATAAAAACTACAAACAGTCAATACTAAGAAATGCAGCAAGGTGTCATTCTTAATGGGTTTCTGTTTGGAATAAATACAGAAACACCTTTGCCATTAATATTCTGGCATTAGAGAAAGAGCAAGAATTTGTAAAATGGCATAGGAAAAATTAAAATCAAGGCAAAGAATCAGTTATTTAAGAGTATTTTGCAGAGAGTTATTATTTTAAAATGTGACCTAGTTAGCAAATGTTACAGGAAAAGACCCTCTTATTTTTTTTTTTCATTACTTCTGAATAAAGTAATCCACAACGTAGTATTTCCTGTGTCACCTTCTCTTACCTCTACTACCCCAGCGCTGTTCCCACAAAGTACCACCCAAAACTTCACTCTCTGTCAGTGAGGTCAGCTTCTGGGGATGGAGCTACAAGGATCAGCTGCCTTTACACCCAAGGACCTGGGTTCTATTTTTTGCTTGGATCCTGTGTCCAGCTCCAAATTTCTCTTTTCCTCTATGACCAACCTTTACCTGGTCCACTAATTAATCTTGAACATGTAGTTAATTAACCACTTGTGAGTTTAGAGGATTTTGCCAAAGTAGATCTTGAACATAAGTATCTTGTTTATGATATTTTAATGATTTCTCATTATCCCTCTTTTGTTAAATGAAATTCCGAAAGTCAGGCAGGGATTGCCACGTCAAAGGTGCTTCTGTTTCATACGTGTTAATGAATAGCAACGGGAAGCCAAATTTAAGTAGAATAAAGCGTGGGTATTTATTTTAGAATAACATGGTTGAGAAAGGACAAAATCTCAAGGAAGCCCATCGTAATTGTATATATTTTTGTATTTGCCATTTATCGATCACCTCTTATATTTCAAGCCCTATGCCTCATGTTTTGAATATACTGTCCTTTTCCACATAGCATCTAGTGACCTTTTAGTAAAAACTAAATGAGATGTCATTCCCAAGCCTAAAAAATCTAATAGCTTGAAATGTGCTTTGTTTTATATTAATATAGCCACTACAGCTTTATTTTGATTAGTGAGATAGCATGGGTTATTTTTTTTGTCCTTTTCCTTTTAACCCACTGTTGTTACAGGCAGTGTATCAGTTGAATATTGCTTTTTTTAAAATCCGATGTGATGATTTCTGTTTTTTAACTAAAGTAGCCATTTTTTAATGTGGTTATTAATATGTGGGGTTTGAATCTACCATCTTGCTATTTATCTATTTATGTCATCTATTGATACTCATTTTCTCTTGGATTGAGTATTTTAATGACTTTATCTTTCTGTTGGCTTATTAGTTATTACTTTTTGTTTAATTTGTAGTTGCTTTAGGGTTTATAAGATATATTTTTTTTAGTACCTTCAAATGATATGATACCACTTGAAGTGTGGAATGAAGCCATAAAACAGTATACTCCCATTTTGGGCTTCATACTGTTGGTATCACACATCTTACCTCAGCATATGTTTAAAACTCTTAACACATTGTTATTTTTACTTTCAACAGTCAGTTGTCTTTTATATCTACACACTACAGTGTTCCTCACTTTGCTGTGTAAATCTTGACTTCCATCTGGAATCATCTTTTTTCTGCCTGAAAAACTGCCTGTAGCAGTTTTTCTTCTTGCAGTGCTAATGAATTCTTTCAGTTTTTGTCTGTCTGAGGGAGTCTTTTTTAACCTTCATTTTGAAAAGCATTTTCATGGGTATGGAATCCTAAGTTGATAGGTTTTTTCTTTCAGCATGAAACATGTTTCTTTCAGCATTTTAAACATGTTGCTTCTTGTTTGAATTATTTGGGCAAGAAATCTGCCATTACTCTTAACTTTGTTCCTCTGTATTTGTGTCTTTTTCCTTCCAGTTGTTTTTGAAGATTTTCTCTGTTACTAGTTTCGCATAATTTGATTATGATTTACCTTGAATATAGTTTTCTCCACATTTTTGTCCTTGGGTTTCATTGAGTTTATTGGTTCTGTGGATTTATAATCATAATTAAATTTGGAATTTTTTTTTTTTAGCCATCACATTTTTCAAATATTTTTCCTGTACCTCCTTTCCTCTATTTCAGGTATGTAAGTTATACATGTATTATTTTATTATTACACGTGTATTAGTCTTCTTAAAGTTGTTCCACAGCCCCCTGATATCTTTTTATTTTCTTTTTCCTCTTTTTTTCATTTTGAATAATTTCTGTGGCCATGTATTCCAGTTCACTAATCTTTTCTTTTTTGGTGTCTAATCTGTTTATGCCCATTCAGCCATCTCCAATATAGCTTTCTACTCTAGAAATGCAGTTTGGTAATTTAAAAAATATATATTTTTCATGTCTTTGCTTAAAATTCTTAATCTTTCCTCAACCTCCTCAAACATAGAAATATAGTCATAGTAACTTTAAACTTTTCTGTCTAGTCTGTCAGTTGTGCGTTTCTAGTTGTGTCTTCATTAAATTTTCTCCTCGTTGCTTTTATTTTCCTGATTCTCCGGGTGCCATGCTGTACTCTAGATACTTCTGTTTTCTTACAAGTATTTTTGAACTTTGTTTTGGGAAGCAGTTAAATTACTTGGAAACAGTTTGGTACTTTCATGGCTTGTTTTAAGCTTTGTTACGTGAAATCAGAGTAGCCTTGAATCTAGAGTTACTTCTCCCTACAGTTGAGAATACCCTTCTGAGCACCCTACTCAATGCCACATGAATTATGAGGCTTTTCCACTCTGGCTGGTGAGAACAGGCACTGTTCCCAGCTTTGTCTGAGGATCAGGCACTGCTACCGCCAGTGCTTTTGACTGATTCTTTTCCCAGCTTTCAGTAGTTTTCTCACATGCATGCGCTGATCAGTTCTACAGGTAAAGACATGAGGGGGGACCTCTTGAGATCTCCCGAGCTTTCTGTCCGTGCTGCTCTGTCCTTTCTGGTCCTCTGTCCTGAGAACTCTAGCTGCCTTGGTATTCCCAGACTCTTTCCTCTCTTGTCTCAACTCATGGAGACCTCCTGGCTCCACCTGGATTCCTTCTCCCTGTGCTAGTTTGGAAACTCTTCCCAGACAGTAAGCTGGGGCAGTCATGGAGTGCGCCTGAGAAACTGTGTGTCAGTGTCTGAAACCGTTGCCTGGGGAGGGGATGGGAAGTAAGTTTAGTCCCTATTTTTCCATCTTTGGCCAGGAGGGAATTTGCCTCTGAACCTCCTAATGGTTTCTATTTCCATTATAATTTGTAAGAAGATCTAGTACCTATTTCTTCAGCCTCATATTCACTACTCCCTTTTTGTCCGCTGTATTTCAGCCATGTTCAGTGTCTGCTTCCATCTCAGATTTGCCGTTACCCTTGCTGCTCCCTCTACTTCAGCCCAGATGCCAGTTCCATGTGGTCGCACTCATTATAATGATGGTCCTCATCATTCTCTATCTATGCGGTCCTACTTATTCATAAGGACTTATCCTTATCTAAAATGATCTTGTCTATTTGTTTTATTGTTTCTCTGTCTTTTTCTGTTTACTTATAGTACACTCCATTTGGACCAGGTCCATGTCATCTTATTTTCAGTGTGTATCCCCAAGGCCTAAAACAGTATTTGGCACATAATAATTGTTCAATGAATAATTGGACACATAAATGAATGAGTAATTATATCTGACTGCCACATAACTCCAGAAATAGTCCTTACCATTTCGTAGCTGAGGCAACTTGTTCACTCAGCCAATAACTGGTACAGCTCATCTGTGAAGAACAGTTTTGTGGCACTAAAGGACATCCTCCATTTTTTTATGGTGACAGTCACTCCTGTATTTTTGTTTGCTGTAGGTGCCCAGTGTACTTGAAGTTGCCTGTAGCAATGGTTTCTGTTTGCTTCATCACTGGAGCAAATTTATTTTTAATATTTAAAAGTTAACTTGAACTAATAAATACAAATTACTTAGTATGTTTGGGTAGGAACTTAAATTATTGAGTTGTTGAAATTAAGTTTTTGGAAACTGTCAGTTTCTAGGTTTTCTTCTTTGAGATTTTAAATCTTCTAAATAAACAACTGAAAAGTGGCAGCATTTGAGTCCATAATAGGAATTATGGTTGGTTTTGTTGCTTTTTGGTATAGAAACATGATTCTTTCTAGTTAGAACATCTATGTAGTATTGAAATTTTATGGCACAGTCTGCTTAATGTGTTTCATTTGCAAAAACAAAACAAAACATCATTATAGTCACATACTAATTACTAGCCATGCATCATTCATTTGAAATAAAGCTGAAAGCATTTTGTAGTTATAAGCAAAAAGGTCTCTTATGATTCATCACTTTGCAAACAGCATTGTTTTAAGGTTGCTTTTTAGATCCAAGCATCGTCCAGTGCCTGGGAAGCATTTTCCATATTCTGCACATCTCATTGTATAGGTCTGGATCTTCTCTTCTAAGACTGTTTTGGAAACGTAATGGAGAAGGGGAGATTGGACTTATGAACCAAGTTACTATAGAGTTAGGCAATTTTACCACACTGGTGGCTTAAGGTATAATTATTGTATATATATATATATATATATATTACTGGTTTATACTCATTCTTGAAGCCATCTGGAAGGATCTGTAAAGTGCATTTTTAATAAAGCTGAGTAAATACTATAATGGGTATTCTACTTAATGGCTGTCTCCATTAACACAAAGTTGAAAATTTTATGAAAATAGTTTGTATACATGCCGCTTACATAGTCTCAAAACATCTTCCTATAAATTACTTATTAATTACAGAGAAAAAATATAACTTTACATTGGAAAAACTGGCGGACATCATCTTAGCTAAGTATGTATGTATAACTTTTTTTTTTCCTTTATTGTACATATAAACAAAGAGGCAGGAGAGAATATGATGAAGCAAATGGTAGAAAATGGAAACATTTATTTAATCTGAGTAAAGAGTTTTTGTATTCTTAAAACTGAAATTCCAAGAAAAAGTTTTAAAAATTTACAGTAACAAAAAACCATAAAATACTTAGGAAGAAATTTTTAAAAACCCGTGGAAACCACTAACAGTGATAAAATGGATAAAATATACAGGTCATCTGTTGTAAGAGGGGAGACAACCAGCAGAAGAAAACTGCAACCTTGAGAAAACAGGAGCTCCATGAACTTACGAACACTCAGCTTTTGTCCTGGTGAGAGTTTCCACTTACAGCAAAGAGAGTGAGTCAGAGCAAAGGGCATGGTTTTTGTCTGAGTGGAGGAGGCAGAGATCAGAATTTATAGCAGCCAAAACAGGGCTCATTATAGGGGAGTGAATTGTGCAGAAAGGGACTCCAGTAGTCATGTGAGGATCTCCCTTGAGTCTGTCTCTGGGGGCTGAGATGTTCATAGACTGAGCAAGATTGGCCAGATAGCACTTGCTACAGTGTGAGGGTAGAACAGAGATACCACAGGTCCACCATTACTGGGAGGTATCGGAGTTCTGGCCCTGCTGAAACAGAGGAAGCTTCTGAATGTCTTATTAACTTACTTGCCATTCATTCAAACAACTGGAAATGTTATACCTCAGAAAAGAGGATTAATGTCCTAAAAGAGTACCTACTGTAGACCCATCCTAACAAAACCTATAATCATACATCCTACTGTAGTCACACATCCTCACAGAGTCCTCAGGGAAGAATGAGTTCTACGAAGTTAGATGCGCTAGGGAAACATCTTCCGCTTTCCATTAGACCCACACTAACGTAGTGTAAGCTCAAGCCTGTTAAGCCTATTAGGTAGGAAGCCTTTTGAGCAGTTTAAGGTGATCACCCAGGGATTGATTTGGCTGCTAAGACTGAACATTCTTCAAAGGAATATTACAACTCCAGAGTGGTTACAACATTGCCATGTTTAATTAAGAAGTAAAGAATAACAAAACTGGATATACCGTAAAAGGAAAAAACAAACAAACAGGGTGGTCCAGAGTTTGGATTTCAAAAAAAAAAAAAGACTTTAATGTGGATATTATAAATGTGTTCTAAGAATGAAAGGAAATTATCTTTAAGGAATTAAAGGAAAACATGACTTTAATTAAGGACTCTTTGCAGGAAGATGATAACTATAAAAATTTGCCATATGGGAATTCTCAGACCGAAAAGTTCAATAACTGAATTGAAATATTCAGTTGAGGGGTTAATAATATGTTGGATATAGTCAGACACTCTAAAACACCTATAATTGGAATCCTAAAAGGAGAAGAGAGTGAGAGTGTGGCTGACAAAATTTTTGAAGAAATGATGACCAAGAAATACCAAATTAAGTGAAAAACATAAACTTGATGGTTCAAGAATCTCAGCAAACCCCAACCAGGTTAAATATGAAGAGAAAGACACTTGGCACATTCTAATCAAACTCCTGAAGGCCAAAGGTAAAGAGAAAATCATGAAAGTAACTTGAGGAGGGAAATGAGACACATGTAAGAAAATAAAGAGAAATTTAGCTGACTTTGCAAAAACTGGAATGCAGAAGTCAACAGAAGGATGTGTTTAAAGTGTTGAAATAAAAAGCTTGTTAAACTCAAAATTCTCAACTTAGTAGATACTCTTCTCAAAATGTAAAATAAGCACATTTTTATTTATGTGACAACTGAGAGAGTTTGTGGCCATCAGACCTGCCCTATGAGAAATGCTAAAGGTTGTCCTTCAGGGCAAGTGGAAATGATACTAGATGAACACTGATATCCACAAAAAGCAATGAAGAGGACGTGAGAGAGTAAATAAACTGTTTTCTTTCTTCTTGTAATTTACTTAAAAGAAAACTAATAATTTAAAGAATAACACTTCAAGATGGAGTTTATATGTACATAGAAGTAAAAGATACGATAGCTGTTGCATGAATCATGGGATTGGACAAGTGTAATTGTGCTGCTGTAACATTATAGCACGTGTGAAATGAATCAGAAGGTGTGAAATACTTCAAAGGGGAAGCAGGAAATTAAAAAAAAAAATGAGCAGGCACAATATTGACTTAATAGTAACTAAAAAATATATAGTGACTCTAAATAGACTACATATGGATGCATATTGTTAGTCCTAGAGCACCCAGGAGAAATATAAGAAAGAGGTATAGTTAAGAAGCCAGCAGAAGAAATAAAATGGAATACTAAAAATTACCCGATTAACACAAAAGCATGATAGGGATAAAAAAGACGTAAATAGCAAAAAGGACAAATGGAAAACAGATAGTAAACAATGGCTATGTATATTTCAGAGTGTGTATTTCTAGACAAATCTCATTACAGGAAGTAGTGGCATTACACAATGATACAAGGAGTAATTTACTAGAAACAATCATCTTAAATATGTATGTACCTAATAAAGAACATTAAAATCCATGAAACAAAACCTGCAGAATGAAACGGAGAAATAGATAACTTCCCAATCATAATGAGACTTTAATGCCCTTCTTTCAGTAAATTCCAGAAAAAGTAGGCCAAAAAAGAAATCAGCAAATAGTTAAAAAATCAAGACCATTCTATCAACCAGCTTGTTCTAATTGGTATTTATAGAACATTTCCTACGTAACTGCAGATAAACATTTTTTTCAAATACACACGGAGCAAACATTCACCAAGGTAAACCATATGGGAACATAAAATAAGTCTCAGTGATTTTCAAAAGATTGAAATCTTGCAGGGTATGTTTCTTGTCTAAAGTGGAAGTAAATTGGATGACAACAATAGAGTATCTCTCACTGTTTGAAAAGTGGCTAACATAGTTTAAAATTATTTGTGGGTCAAAGAAGAAATTATTTTGAATCTAATGAAAATGAAAGCACTGAAAAAGAAATGATCAAATTACCAAGATCAGGAATCAAAGAAGGGAAAACAGAAAATTAGAGACCCTTATCATACATAAACACATGTGCAAAAATTGTCAATAAAGTATTTTTATATCAGATAATGCAATGCATAAAAAGGAGAGTATATCGTGACCAAGTGGTAGCAGGTTTTGGCTTAACATTTGGAAATTAATAAATATTGTTGACTGTCTTATCAGAAAATAGGGAGAAAAATCATATAATTATCTAGATATGAAATAAAAAGCATTTGACAGAATTTTACCTTGTTTATGATAACTAAAAACTCTTAGCAAGTAGAAGATAGAAGGAAACCTTCTTAACCTGGTAAAGGACATTTATGGAAAACATGGAGGAGCAACCCTCATACTTAAATGGGGAAGAGTAAATACTTTTTCATTCATGATTAGAAATTGAGCAAGGATATCTATTACCACTTTTTAGCATTATAATGTATGTTCTAACTTGTGTAATAAAACTGGAAATGAGATAAAAGGCATATATGCTGGAAATGATGGAAGTGGCCTGATTGTATGAATTCATAAGGAATCCTCACAATCAGCTTTGTTAGAAGTCAGCAGTGAATTTAGCAAGGTCACAGGATTGTCAGTGTACCAAAATCAGTTGTATTTCTCTCTAGAAACAATGATATATTGGAAAATAAACATAAAAAAATTTAATTTACAGTAGCACCAAAAAATGTAAAAAACTTTGAACATTTTCCATACTGAAAACCTCAAGGTATTGCTGAGGGAACTTAAAGAAATTGTAAATAGATGGTGATATTTATCATGCTCTTAGGGTAGAAGACTTATTTTATTAAGATTTTATTTTCCCCTCAAATGATCTATTGATTCTTAATACACATATGACACACATTCTCAATCAATCCCAGAAGGTTTTGTAATAGTAACTGACAAGATATTACAAACATATATATGGCATGCAAAGTGCTTTGAATAGACAAAATCAATTTTGAAAAAGGACTTGGAGGACCTAGACTACTGACTTGATATCAAGACGGTAAAGTTTTGGCTTAAGGGATATACAAATAAACTTTTTTCCTCAAAAGTTTAGAAGTAGACTCACAAAGACACCATCAGTTGATTTTCAACAAAGACTTTAAGGCTAGTGAATGGGGAAAGGAAGTTCTTTGTATCGAATGATGCTGTGAAACTTGGATATTGTGTGGGCTAAAATGAATCACAATTCCTGCATCACACCACCAATAACGAGGGATGGAGTATAGACCTAAACATGCAAAGAGAATATAAAGCTTCTGGAATAAAGCATCACATTGGCAAAGGGGTGTATATTGGCATAACCTACTTTGTAAAAAGTTTGACAATCTCTTATACAGTTAAGTAAACATTTACGCCAGGCCTTTTGGGTGAATGTTTAATAGGAAGAAATGAAGACTCCTACAAGAATATTCAACGTCCAGTACTGAGTTTCCCTGGGCTGCATAACAAACACCCATGACCTTAGTGGTTAAAACAATAGTCATTTACCCTCCATGTTTCTGGAGGCCAAAAGTTCTTCATCGGGATGTTGGCAGGGTTGGTTCCTTCTGGAGATTCTGAGGAAGAGTCTGTACCATTCCTCTCTCCTAGCACCTGATAGCTGCCTGTAGCCTTTAGTGCATCTTGACTTGTAGCATTACTCCAATCTCCGCCTCCTAGGCTTCACTATTGCCTTCTCCTGTGTGTGTCTTTCTCTCTTCCTTCTCTTAAAATGACATGGCACCCTAAACCCTGCATCATCACACCTGGAGATTTTCAACTTAATTACACCTGTAAAGACCCTATTTCTAAATAAGGTCAGTCTCAGTTACCTGGATTAGGACTTATCCTTTGAGTGCTTATTCAACCCCACCCGCTACATTACCCCAAACTGGGAAAAAAAAAAACAACAACAACAAAAAAAACAAACTCCATCAATAGGAAAGTGGCTAAACAAATTTGGGTGTATCCTTGCAATGAAATATTGCTCATTAATAAAAAGAAATGAAGTACTCCGTCACATTACATGTGTATGCATCTCACAGTCTTTACTGAGTGAAGGAAGCCAGACACAAAAAAAGTGTTTACTGAAAGTTTCATTAATGTGAATTTCAAGAACAGGCAAAACTAAATTATAGTGATAGCAATCAAAACATCGGTTTCCTACGTTAGGCAGGGATTGTCTGGAAGCAGACGTGAATGAATTAAGACAGCAGAATGGTTCTGGGTTTTATGCCAGCTCTTTAATTCATCAGATATGAAACTTATGTGTTAAGAGCGTTTGCTAAGACTGCCAAGTTAAATAAGAAGTCTCTCGCTCTCTAACTTTACCACCTTCAGATCCCGAGTATCTGCAGAACTTATTTGGACCTTCTGTGAAATCTTTAGTGGTCCAGAATTGATACGTATTTGTTAAACAAAGAGAAAGGATACCTGGTGTCTATAGCCAGTTGTCTGTTTCTTGACTAGCTGCAGGAAAGGATACATTTTATCCTTTCAGTGTATTTTTTTAATAGTTCTTGGCTTTGCCTTACTCCTGTGGAAAAATATTAAAAAATGCCATATGCACTTTGCTATTGTGTAGTTAAAAAATAATTTTAGCTTAAAAGTTTTATCATAAGGGCACATTTATTTTAAAAACACTTATGATATTCTGAGCGCTATCCAGGCATAAGGCACTTGAATAGCTATGTTTTTGATGTCTTTCCCGAAGTGAAATGAACTTCTCTTTTTTTCTGAGAATTCTGGAGATCATGAAAACATTGGCTGACTAACAGTAAAGGGGAGATATTTTTCATATAGTTTAATTAGGAAAATCAAGTTCAAAAATTTCTCTTAAGTGTCTTAATTCTGTTCTTAGACCACTTTCCTTTCTCAGATATCACTTTCCTCTCTCATCCCTTTGTCATTTTCTCTAGTCTTGTCTTTCACAAGATAAAGATACATTTTTTTTTTTTCCACATTCTCCTTGCTTCTCACACCTCTCCAACAGGGAGTGAAAGAAATAGCTAATATGGAAAGATAGTGGAGGTGCATCTGGCAACATACAGGAGGAGTCAGAGATACCAAGAAGAAAGGGTAGAAATATGAATTAGTAGCAGGCAGAGCTCACAGTAGGATCGTCTCCATGGTGTTTTATCTAATAACTACTGTGGGGAAATTAAAGTCTGTTCCTACTCACAGGTAAACCTAGAAGTAGTTTGAGTATCAGATGACTTTTAAGTTGTGGTTATTAACTTCCACACTATGATGCTCTAAGTGGCATGTGCATTTAGCTAGCAGCAAGTTAGCTCATGTCTTACTGGCCCTGTGACCTTGAAGAAGTCATTTAACCTTTCAGAAATGCTGTGCTATTATTCCTTATAATTATGTATTTAACAAAATATATAAAGGTTAAGAATAGTAAGTCAATTAAGACTCAAGCTGGTAACTTTTCAATCAGCAGATTATTTGTACTATTAGAAAGTTAAATGAATGATTAATTAGTTTTATAACAACTTTAGGGAAGAATAATAAAGATATGGAGCACGTTTTAAAATTTCTTTTGAGGTGTGCCTACACGAGTCTACAGGCAAGAAGTGGGAGAAAAACCCAACAAATTTTGAATAAGTTGGCTCTTGAAAATCTCTTATTTATAAAAGAAACTGAATGAAGAGGACCAGACACAGTGTTAAATGTAGTTGGTATAAAAATGTCAAATGGATTCTGGTTCTTTCCCTGGGAAATAATAGATAAAGTTAAAATTATATATGAAAAAATCATAACCATAATGAGATTATGGGAGAGTACATCTCCCTGAAGACATTTTCTACTTTTTACCCTTTAAGACAGATGGAAAGAATTAGATAATACAAGGGGAGCCACCACGACTTCTGTGCCTCTCACAGCACCGAGTGGGCACCCAGTCAATACTTGCTGGTTTATTGATTTTCTAAAGGTCTTTTCATTTTACTCTGTACCTGCTCCAATAGCACATATGTTACCAACAAACAAAATTTTGAAATAAAAATTACCCTTAGTCTTCTGGATGTTGCTTGCTGATTTAACCTGTCCCTATTCTTAAGGTTTTTTTTCCTTCTGGTTCATGACATTTGTGGTGGTGTGATGGGGAGATTGCCCGAGTACTGCTCCTTGCCTTCCAGAAATGGTAGTGAAATCAAAATGTTTTGATTTTCTTTTTTATGCTTTTAGATTGATCTTCAGATGGTAACTCATTGTCAGATTTTGCTGCTGGGAGTTCACATTGCTAAGACTGTAATAATAAATGTAAAAGATACCTCTGTAAAAATGAAATTCTAATTTCTTCTAACATTCTAATTACTAATATTTTACAGTTAAACTTTTGCAATAACTCTTTCCTTTCTTCTTCTTCTTTTTTTTAATGACTTTCTGTTACCATTGACAATATTATTCGAGCACCAGAGCTCTCCATTTCTGCATTCAGTCTAATCTTTGGCAGATAAGTCAGAGTTCTAGATTCTTGAACAAGCAAATAGAATGCAAATGTCCAACAAAGAAAAGAAAAGAGAAAGAAAAAAAAAGAATGCAAATATCCAGTGTTGATAGAATATATGAGGTGATAAACTTTCTTCAAGGTTTTAAAAAATATTTCCCAATTTTTTCACCTTTTTTCCTTTGATCTCATCTGCAGAAACAGACTTTGATTTGACCAAAGAGAAAAATAGCCCTGATATTATCATCAAAGATCATTAGGTTTAGACCTTAGAACATTAGCTTTCATTGAGTTTTTGTTTGTTTGTTTGTTTGTTTGTTTGTTTGTTTGTTTTAATGAAAGTGGCACCATTTGGCCTGGGGGATCAGAATGGGCTAAATGGTGGACCAAAGCCAGCTGCTAGCCCCAGTGATCTCTGAAGTTTTGAAGGTTCTCTCTAGTACAGTAATTTTGTTCGCTAAAATGCATGTATTATCAGCCAAAGTTAGAAGAAAGAACAACATGAAAAGGACATCTAATTTAAAAAGGTGCTCAAAGATCTGTTTAGGTTACCTTTCCTGACTTTGCATTGTCAGCACTTTCCGTAAACTCACTTGGTTCTACATTACATCATAAGACTTACTCTTTTTTCAAGGTACCTGTCCCAAGTGCTAGGTAGACTCATTATTCATACAAATCTAGGTTATATTTTTTTCTAGGAAAATTAATTACTTTGTACTGGCTACATATGGTTAGCTTGTCAGCAGGAAAGCTTTAACATACTTTGGGGTGGTTTAATGCAGGCATTTAAGTAGTCTTTTTTTTCTCTTTGTGCATGGAAGAGTACACTAATATATGCTAAAATTAATGTATTTTGTAATACTAATATTCTGCTTGGGATACTGGAGAATTCTTTTCTTGTTTATTGCAAAGTACCAAATACCTGACTTCACAGTCATGAATAAGGGCTGTAAGAAGAGATGCTCAGCCCGTCCCACACCTTCTGAATGGCCGTGGCTGTGCTTGTGTGAGTGCTCCCTTGTACCTCTTATTATTCTAAAGGGTAAATTAAATGTAGCAGAGCACTATACAGAATTGGTCCAATATAATATGAACATCTTCATTTGCAGTGTTTAAGTAAGGATGCAAATTCCTGCTGAGTGAGTCCATTTGGGAGCATTTTAAGACACATGAAATAGACTTTCTGAGAAGTAATCACTGCTTACTGTGTGTCCTGGAAATAACGCTGTCCAAACAGAATGATTCATGCCCACCAAGAATCAGCATTCTAATAGGATATCTTTGTCTTTCTAAAACTTCTGTATTACTAAAATTTATTCTGTAAAACCATTCTTTGGGAATGTTTCTTTGTATTTTAAAAAAATGTAATTTTTGACCTTACAGTTTCTTTACTCTCTTCTAGGAAAAACATTTTTCTCTAGGTAGGAACTGGAAGATATTCCTTGACTTCAGGGAATTTTAAGACATTCCTTTTGTGCTTTGTAGAGGGCACTTATTAACTGTATCAGTAGAGTTTTTAGAATCTTGGCTGTATGCACATAACTGTTTAACTTGTCAGGAGTCTGGGAGAATACTGTATGTAATTTAGATATTTATTGTTACCTGCTGAGAAGCTTTTTTGTCACTATAAGAATTTGGTTTGTCTAAAGATACTCTCTCAGAAGTATCTACTGAGAGCTCTTTATTGCTTATTTTGTTAGATGCGTAGACTGGGTTATGTTGTTAAGTCATTAAGGCAGTGTCTGTAGGATCCTATTAAAGTCTGATAAGTCCAGGCTGTTGGATTTTATATTATTTTTTGTATTTTATTTTAAGTAACAATCATTGTATTATGAGCAGATAGCTTGCTTTCTCCTTCACAGAAATCCTGTAAGCTTCATGTGGCATGGTATTTCTAGCTTTTCCTTTAGGGTCTGGGACTAACACAGCTATTGCCCATTTTAATCCTGTCATGTTCTGTCACTGTTTTTTTCCTGACCTTGCCTCACAGTGTTTTTGATGTTTATAGCAGTTCACCCGCTTTACTGCTGCTGCCCCCATCAATCTGTTTTAAGTCTCAAACTCCTAATATGCTTGGTCAAGGAATTCCTATGTAGCTGAAATGTGGTGCGTCTCCAGCTCTTGGGCTCTTCCCCTCACATGTCGTTGTTAGGACACGGGTTGGGGGGGTTGGATTTTGAATTTAAGGCAAGAACTTGCTGATCCTCTAGCCCTTTTGTTCTTTTTGACACTTTCAAGCCCCTGCATACCCAGGAGGGAAACCCAGAACGCCAGACAGGGTAGGCTTGGCACGTGGTGGACCTGTGGCTTTGCACTGCTTACGTCTCCTGCTGTGCCCGTGTTTCCTGACTCTGACTCTGCTAATTTAGTATGTGTCAGGAGTCATTCTGCTGTCCTGTGTTTCTGAAGAAAGTCAATTTAGTACGAATTGGGACCTGTTTACTCTCCCTCTGTCTGACACACACTGCTGGTCAGCAGGGCTTCTAAGGACAGCAATTGCTATTTGAAGAAAACAAACCCCCGTTAGACCTTTCTGAATCTGTTTTAAACATGATCCAGCATATGTCAGTATCGAACAGAAATTAAAGCAGTGATACGAATGCTTTGTAAATGGCTGCCTCTGTCTTCTGTTACCTTCAAAAAATTATTTTTAAGTATATGTACTTTATACTTAATTAAACTTTGTCACTTAATTAAAGCTTTCTTTCTGTTGAGCATCTAAATTGTTAATTTTTTTCTCTGAGGGATGAGTGTGGATTCCTTACAAAAACAAGTAGGGCTTTTCTCTCTTCGTGCTATCAGTTTTAGGGGACATATGCTTCTTCGGTCCTGTCATACCAATAAATCATCCCAGATTACTCGCAGCTGTACAGGACTAAAGTATGCCATGCATTTTAAAGGAAATCTGCTATTTTCTTTTCAATCAGATGAGCACTGTGAAGAGACTACGGCCACGGCTCAGTGCTATTCTCTTTAAGCTGCAGTTTGAAGAGCAGGTGAACAACATCAAACCTGACATCATGGCTGTCAGCACTGCCTGCGAAGAGATAAGAAAGAGTAGGAGCTTTAGCAAGTTGCTGGAACTCGTCTTGCTCATGGGAAACTACATGAATGCTGGCTCCCGGAATGCGCAAACCTTTGGATTTAACCTTAGCTCTCTCTGTAAAGTGAGTTCTTTTTTTTTTTTTTTTTTTTTTAAAGCACGTATTTGCCTGAACACGTCTTAAATGTCAGCCCTGATGACCTGATTTGTGTATTTTTATTTAGTTGTGCTCATTGTCAAGAACTTAAACTGAACAGTCAACCCAAACCCAGAGTGAACTGAGCTAATTTACTCAGCCTCTGAACTAAATCCAAATATTCATTTCCTCTGATCTGCAAATCCAACTGAAGGATTTTGTTTAATAGCAAAACTATGTCGTAAACCTTTGCTTTCTCAAACTGATGAAATGGAACATGAGAATATTATTTAAATCTAACATTTATTCTGTTTAAATACCTGCATATGACAAAGTGTATATATTGAGAATTGCTTGGGATTGCCACTGAAAGTTTTACCTTTATTCAAATATTTCTTTGCATTTCTCTTTTTTGAGTGCTAACTAAAGGGAGAGAAAAGTGAGACTGCTTTATATAAAGGGTAAACCATTATATTAGGAATAAACATACCTAAGGTGTCATTAATGATTTTGAAATGTTTCTATCTAAATATAATTTTTGAGGAGGTGGAAATTGACTAAGTTTCAAGATATTTTTCTTCCACGGGTTAAATTTTCTTACAGAAAATATATTCAGTATTTTATATAACAGAGCTCTGTCTTAAGTGGACCATAGTAATAGTCCTTTATTGATCTGCTTACAACAAATTCTTCTCAGTTACACATCACAGGAAAAGCTTTCTCTTGTTCTTGACCTGGTGACATCTACACTCCCTGATTAAGGAATTTGATTATTGCTATTGCCAGTTAGACAGGGAAGGTGAGAAACAAGTTCTGCTTTAGCTGTGGGTTTACTGAATAGTTAATCTCTTGGTGCTTTCATGACTTTTCTTACAAGATTTTCCTGGCTTATGGCTCCAGTTGATATCAGTGCCTTGTGAGCTTTTCCCGTCAACCATCTCCATCTTT
Source organism: Camelus ferus (assembly GCF_009834535.1). Lineage (NCBI taxonomy): Eukaryota > Metazoa > Chordata > Mammalia > Artiodactyla > Camelidae > Camelus > Camelus ferus. Next base: position 65,580,303 of record NC_045709.1, read on the forward strand.
TTATTTTTCTCTCCTTGTTTTCTTGGCTTGCTGTGTTCAGTTAAGATCCCTAGCATGGGTGATGCGATTCCTAATATATGTATTAAAGACGCTGCACGTATATACTCCAGTGCCAAATGCTTAACCTGATCATCTCATTTAATGTATGTGATTAATAATTACCTGGGATACACAGGACTCATATTTTTCATGTGCAAGCCACTAATTATGATTAAATATTTTAGTGGAGCTGTATATTAAAAGTTATGGCAGCAGAGTTAAGAGAGAGTGGCTAGCTTGGTTTAAGGGAAGGTAGTTCTTCATTCAGAGAGGAACAGGAATTTGAACTGTCTGGAACGATGAGTGGGTGTTCCCTGAGAGGAAAAGACATCCTGAGCAAGACTCAACAATTCGTGGCTATAGTGCGGCACGTGTGAGCACACCAAGTGATCCATCACAGTGGGAGCCTTGTTGGGACAGGAGTGGAGAACATGGACATGAGATAGTAAATCGGTCTCGATGGTGAACTTCAACTGTCATGCCTTATGGTGAAGGCTTTATGGAGACACGTTAGTTCTATAAGTCAAGTGATATTATATCATATGTCTTCTGTGAAGATAATTCTAACTGCAGTATGGAAGAAAGTTAAGGTGCGCTTTCCAGTAATGTCACCATGAGCCATAAGTGACTTTTAAAATTTAAATTAATTATGATTTAAATAAATTTAAAGGTTAAATTCCTCAGTTACGCTTGCCAGGTTTCAAGTGAGTCAGCACCCATACACACTGACGGCATAAACGTAGCACATTTCCACCACTGCAGAAGGTTCTGTTGTACAGCGCTGGGTTAGAGGGTTAGAGGGGGAGAGACTTGGTGATGGCTGGTGAGTGTCATGTGACCTAAGAGAGTGACAGGGGGAATGGAGCTGAGAAGATAGATGGGGAAGACACTGGGAGGTGGAGGTAAAGAGGGAGGGGTCAAGGATGACTGCTTACTACTGACATGTTTGAAGTAGCTGCTCAAAAGAGAAGTGAGTTCAGTCTATTTTGGGTGTTTCCTTCCCCTAGTTTACCTCACTGTCTTTTATTTTTTTTAATTGAAGTATAGTCAGTTTATAATGTTGCATCAATTTCTGGTGTGCAGCATAATGCTTCAGTTATACATGAACACACATAATATTCGTTTTCATACTCTTTTTCACCATAAGTTACTACAGGATGTCAAATAGCACTATACAGCACGAACTTGTTGTTTATCTGTTCTGTATATATCAGTTAATATCTGCATATATCTAACTCATAATTTATCCCCTCCCACTTCCCTACCCCGTGGTAATCACAAGTTTATTCTTTATGTCACTGTCTTAAAGGGCATCTAATTGAAGCTGCCTTATTCAGTTATCTTAGCAAATATTTGAGTGTCCACTATGAAACAGTCACGGCTTTGAGAGGATGGAGGTCTGGACTAAGGTGTGTGGCAGAGGGGTAGTAGAAAGGGAGAGGGGATGGTGGAAAGTAGACACGCTTAAGGAACATCTTAGGAATTGTCAGGGCATGGTGACTATGAACTTGGATGCTGAAGATAAAGGAGGTAAGCAAGACGATAGGTTTAGGCTTTCCCAGTTGAAGGGAAGCAAAGGGAGAAAAACAATGAGGAGGAGGATTGGGGAGAAGCTAAGTTCATACGTACGAATCTGCTGGAACTTGTTTCATAGTGCTGAGTGTCTGTTCTTCTTTAGATTTGGCATCTCAGAACTTCAGCCAACTCACAAAAAGTTGACCACGTGCCCTCCCTTGTGCTTTCCTTGTAAGGGAACTGTAGGCAAGAGATTTGGTCTGATTAATGAGGCGGAATGGCCTAATACAGTACTTGGCACATAGTAAATACTCAATAAATAGCTACTGCAACAGACACAATGCAATGCACACGATGGATGCTGTGTAGAGACAATGTTATTATGGAGTTGAAAATAGACTTCCTCTCACATTGATACACAGTCACTGATACATAGTGATTTGAAATCTTTTACAAATGCAGTGCATTATTTTACTATCGTTAAGCTACAAACCAGTTAATCTGTTTCCAGATAAAGAGTTGACTGTATTTTCCGGCAACAATACTGGATATTTTGATCATCCTTGTTAGGAACCTTCTGCTGTACAAGAAACAAAATAAATACTACAACTTCATATTTTTTATTAGCTTACATGTCAAGTTGAAAGCATTTATTGAACAAGATGCTATCTCATCATGTTTATTATCAGAAGTAGCAGCTTGATCTTTGACAATTGTGATTGAATTTTCACCCTGAGTATAAAGCATCTAGCTTGATGATACACCCCCACACAAGGAATTCCCTATTAATTTGACAGCAGGAAGACAGGGTGAAATTTTAATCTGCTCAGACATGCTGAGTAATTACATGGCCTTTAATATTCTGTATCCAAAATCCTTACTTTTAAATGCTCTTTATAAATTTAGCTCAACTATAAACAATGTGTGAAAATTCACATTAAATTGTTAACTTTGCATTGTTTAGAAATAAATACATGGATTGTGAATTCCATATACGTTATAGTTTAATTTTAGGGGCTGTATTATATCTTTGTATTCATTTGTAATTGAGATGACTCAGTTTGTAATTGAGATGATTCAGTTATAATAACTGAATTCAGAGAGAAAAGATTTTACTTTCTTTTACCCAAAGGTTTGATATGGCCTATGATAAATAAATATAAACGTAACATATGAGATATAAAGTGAACAAACTACAGTGAACAAATCTGGTAAGATGTAAATAAAAATTAAAGTAGACGTGTAGGTTTGAGGCTTTCTGATGGTAAAAAGTGAAATGCAAAACATGGTCAGGAAACTATTCATAAGCTAAAAATTGTGCTTTCTCTTACTAGCCAAAGCTGAGCTTTGTAAGAAATTTGGCATGAGTGTCATTATGAAGGGAAAATATGATGTTGAGCAGTGTTCTTTTAAACAGCGAATAAGAGAATCAGTTTCTTGGAGATTTTTCTTTTTCTTTCCCTCTGCTTCCCTACAAATATGTATTCAGAGCCTCTTAGTGGGTAACACTCCAAGAGAGCCCTCATACTAAGATACACATGCACTTTTCAGGTACTGTGATGCTATTCCTAGTTTAACCAAAATGGTATAAGGACCTTGCTTTCAGATGGCTTGCTTTTTAAAAGGATAAACCTCAGATTATATAGTAGAATGGACAGACTCCTTATCATTCGTAAAATCCTTACAAAGATGTTGTTAGACTTTAGACCAACTTGGGTAATTAGCAGTTTGAAATTATATTCTTTTTTCAGAACCTGTTATTGAGTAAATGCAAATTCATATCTGTTGAAATCCAATCAGCAAATGGTAGTTGCTTGCCTGACCAAAATGCCCACCTAGAAAAACTTATGTGTGGTTAGTATTGAAATTAGTAATCGTATAGAGCTTGCGAGTAGAGCCAAGTAGGTTAGCATCCTAGCAAAAGAGCAAGTTGACTCAACCATCAAAGTTTAGCACTATATTAAAATTTATGAGATTGTTTTAACTTCCAAATTTAGAAAGCAGATATTATCAGTCTGCACACGATGGCTATAGTGTTTTTAATAATATTTACTAATGTCCACTGAGATATATGATTTCTGAGTAACAAATCATCCCAATCAATACAACTGGAAGATGTAACCGTAAAATGTAGTTCTTTGATTTAGTTTGTTAAATAAACTGACTACGTGTATTGGGATAGTAGATAAAAATTCTGGAAGAGTTTACCAATTGTAATAATAATAACTATGTTCTGTCAGATTATGCTACTTTCTTGGGGAAAACTGCAGGAAAAAGTATCTATTGATTCCTCTATAGATTAATCCATATTTGGATAAATATCCATTATCCACTTTGTAGAAGATCTTGTATTGTCAGTGGCAGTAGAATATGCAATGAGTTCATCTCAAAGGTGAAATTATCAAAGGATACATAGTAATGGGGCTGGGGGTGCTGGGAGTTAGGTATTAAAATGTAGTGGTGATGGGTCAGGCTGACTTTGTTTAAGTTCTCTTTTCTAGTGCCTGAAATTTTTATCTGGTCTATTTATTTCTTTTATAAACATGAGCTAAACAAAAATAGAGTAACTTCACCAAAGCTCTAATGGGGAAGATTTTTAGGAAAAATGTTTAATTTCCCGTTTCTTGAATGCCTTCACCAACTCTAGTGAGTGATTGCTTGAAATTGTGAATAGTTCTTGGCAGACATTGATTCTCAACCCACAGTGCCCTTTAAACAATACTGATGTGTCAGTCTCACATCAGATCGATTACTTCAGCATGTATCGTGTGGACCCTGACTAGTGGCTTCTTTTAAAAAGCTCCCCCAGGTGACTTTAATGCACAAAGTGAACTGAGAATCACTTTATCCATCTTCTGCCCTACTCACTTATGTCCCAGAATGGGACATCCCTGATTGGTGGCCTGGAACCAACCAACCAACAAACCTGCAAAAGCAAAACCTAACTAACATGAGAAGAAAGTCAAAAAAGAAACAGCTCTCCTTCCTCACATAAGGAGGAGAGGTGAAAATATTTCCCCAAACTGCTGTTTTTCTTTCATGCCCCACTGAACACTATCCTGAAAGTGAAGAAAAGAAGTGACAGGAGCATGAATCTCAGGCACATGGTGGAACTGAAATAAGTTGATGGCCGGTGTCCTGAGTTATTTTACAGGACTTGACCTTGGGAGGTAATTTCAGTGATTATGAAAAGCAGGAGGCAAATCCCTCTGCTTGTCACAGGCTACCTGTCACTGTCACACAGGTTACCATGGTGAATCTTTTTTGTGAAATTCTCATATATCCCCTTTTCCTTTACTCTATGAAGTTATTTTTAAGAAAGACCTCTACCAAAAGAATCATTGTTCCCTCTGCATTTAGTGTTTTGGAAGGATTTTAGAGGGATTTTTAATTCTTCATCAGATTGGAAAACCACACTAGTAAGTTCTGGCACCCTTTGAAAGTAAAGCAGCTTTGGCCAAAGACTTGTAGATAACAAATGCCATTCTTATTTTACATCCAGCCAATTAAATCACTGAAAAATACTGACTTCCAAAGCAGTGTGAAGCTATTTAGAATCCCTAACCCCCTTTGACTCATTCATTAACACATTTCATCTCTAGCATTTTCCAAGAAATATTTACTTGGCTTTTCTAAATAGTGTTTTTATAAATTTTATTCACATTACCTTTGTTTTTTCAGTTACAATTAAACATTGCAAATTAGACTTACTCTTTTAATAGAATTATAAAAAGTGACTCCGCTCACGAACAGCAAATGCACTGCTTGTGTGCTGTCATCTCGCCACAATCAAAGCAAACGTTGCTGATCTGTCAGACTTCCTTTCCTCCAAACACACAGCCCTAGAATCCTCTTTAACACCATGCTTAGAGATAGCTACTGCCCATCAAAGATAGCACCCCACATGAATCTTACCAGCCATCTGTGGTTTAATATAGTCTCCTGTTTTTGCACATTTTATAAATGAAAATCAAAAACTAAACAAGGTACCCTTTTCCTGATGCCCTAGGAAGCTCTCCTTTATCAGAAGTCTGTATTGGTTTTACATTTTTGGGATCAGAAGCAAAACATGCAACTTTACTATCTATATAGTAATACTTAGCAAATAATATTTATGAATATGTGTTCTTAGGTGGCAGAAAAGAGTCTGAAGGTGAAATGAGTGCACACCAAAACCAGACAGAGACATTACAGGAAAGGAATATTATAGACCAATAAGTCTTACGAACATAGATGCAAAAATCCTCAATCAAAACCAACAATATGTAATAAGGGTTATATACCATGACCAAGAGGGATTTATTCCAGGTATGGAAGGCTGGTTCAGCATTTGAAAATCAGTTAATGTTACCCATCATATCAACAGGCTCTAAAGGAGAAAAGTTATTTGATCATATAATATATGTAGAAAAGATATGTAATCAGTTCAATACACATTCATCACAAAAACTTTCAACAAACTAGAAATAGAGGGGAACGTCCTCAAATTGACAAAGAACATCTACAAAAACAACCTATAGCATCATACTTAATGATGAGAAACTATTTTCCCTCTAAGATCAGTGATAAGGAAGGGATGTTGTTTCTCACCATTTCTAGTCAACATTGTCCTGGAGGTCCAGGCTTAATATGACAAGGCCAGAAAAGGATATAAAAGCATGCAGGTTTGAAAGAAACAAATGAAATTGTTTTCACTCATAGGTGAAATCATTGCCTATGTAGAAAACCCCCAAAAATAGACCAAAAAAAGGGAAAAAAAAGAAAAACACTTCCTGGAACTAATAAGCAATTAGAGGAAAGTTTCTGAATATGAGATTGATGCTAAAAAGTTGATTTTTTTCTAATATAAACAATGATAAATTAGAATTTGAAATAAAAAAAAAGAATACCATTTCCTTTAGCACCAAAAACACTTGGGGATTATCTAACAGTATATCTACAATACTTGTATAAAGAAAATGGCAAAACTTTAGTGAAAGAAATCAAACACAGATCTGATAAGAAATAGATATTCCATGTTCATGGAAAGGACTATTCAATGTTGCTAAGGTGTCAGTTCTTCCCAACTTGATCTATGGAGTCAATGCAGTTCCAGTCAAAATCTCAGCAAGTTATTTTGTGGATATTGACAGACTGATTCTTAAGTTTATATGGATATGTAAAAGACTCAGAGTAGTCAACACAACACTGAAGAAGGAGAAAGAGAAGGAGGAGGAGGAACAGGTAGGACTGACTTCAAGACTTGCTATAAACTACAGTAATCAAAATTACATGGTCAACGGAACAGAATAGAAAGGCCAGAAATAGACCCACACAGGTACAAGTCAACTGATCCTTGACAAAGGAGCAAAGGCAATTTAATGGAGGAAGAATATGCCTTTAAAGAAATGGTGCTAGAAAAACTGGACATTGATAAGTTAGACTCTATTAAAGTTAATAACTTCCGTTCTGTGAAAGACACCATTGAGAAAGTGAAAGACAAACCACAGAATGGGGTAAAATCTTTGTAAAACACCTTTCTGATAAAAGACTTGTATCCAAAACATACAAAGAACTCTTCTTAAAACTCAGCAATAAGAAAACCGCCCAATTAAAAAAAAAAAGGCTCGAACAGACAACTTACCAAAGAACATTTACAAATGGCAAAAAACTGTATGAAAGGATACTCAGCATTATATGTCAAGAGGGAATTGCAAACTACTATATACCTTTTACAATGACTAAAATCCAAAACACTGACAACACCAAATGCTGCTGAAGATGTGGTACAACTGGAATTCATTGCTGAAGGGAATGCAAAACATTACAGCTCCTTTGGAAGACATTTGTCTGTTACAGAGTTAACCATAGATTTAACATACCAGTAATCACACTCCTGTTTACCCAAAGGAGTAAAAAACCTGCATATAAATGTTTATAACAGCTTTACTTATAGTTGCCAAAATTTGGGAGCAACTTGAGAAGTCCTTTGGTAGGTAAATGGATAAACCAACTGATAACAGTCATACAATAGACTACTAAATCAGTGATAAAAAAGAAAGGATCTCTTAAGCCAAGAAAAGACCTGGAGGAATGCATATTACTAAGTGAGAGAAGTGCATCTGAAAAGGCTACATAGTCTGATTCCCGCCTTTTGGAAAAGAGAAAACTGTAGAGATGGTAGAAAAAGATCAGTGGTTGCTGGGGGTTGTAGGGAAGAAAGAAGAGATGAATAGTTGGAGGACAGGGAATTTTTCAGGGTAGTAAAACTATTCTGTATCACACTGTAATGGTAGATATGTGACATTATGCATTTGTCAAAACTCGTACGACTATAGAACACAGAGTGAACCCTAAAGTAAACTGTGGTTCTTAGTTAATAATAATGTGTTAATACCATCAATATTGATACATAAATTTTAACAAATGTACCACACTAATGCAAAATGTTACTGATGGGGGAATTTGTGTGTGTGGAGGGCAGAGTATATGGGGACTCTATTTTCTGCTTATTTTTTTCTTGAAGCTGAAACTGCTCTAAAAAATAAAGTCTGTTAATTAAGAAAAATAAGACATATAGAACCATTTAATTTACAATTAATGTATTTGATCCATTTATATTAGCTAAAGAACACTGAGCTATTATAAATCTCTCGTGGAATAAGGGGGCAGTATAAATAAACAGACCATTGAACAATATAATAGATAATGCAGTAAGATAAAATTTTACTAAAATACAAAGATGCTTTTCATGTTGAAGTATCTATACTCACTAAAATCCAGAAGAAATATCTTTAAAATATAATCCAGAGAAAGTGTGTCTGTGGGGATATGGTGGGAACCAGTTTATTTCAATTATAGAAGCTAAAGTTATTTAAAGCATTTTCTTGCTTATTTAATGTTTCAGCTGTCATCATTTTAAAATGAAAGCTAAGCAATAAATATAAATTGTTTTTATATGTGAATGCCGTAAGTTTATCTAATATCTGTTTTACCTTATGTGAGTTTATCTCTACCTGTTTTTAAAACCATTATGAAAGTTTTATTAGATGTATTAATAGTTATGGGAGTGATATAGATGATGCTAAGCATCTTATTTATGTTAAGATTTTAGATTTCCATTCATTATGGAGAGATACACAGTATTTTTGAAAAAAATTAATCAGCACAGTGACTTTTTAAAAAAATGTATTTATACATATCAGGAAACAGTGATCATTCTGTAATTGTGGTTGATTTCACTAGTGAATTTGAGTGTGCACGTCGACTTTGAGTTTCATACCTGAGCAAATATGATACATTCTTTGGCAGTTCATTTTCACACATCCATTTTCACATGGATACATTTAACTTACAGTTAGAGTTGTTTCAGACAGACACAAAGCACTTTATTCACAAAGGATTTGAGATGGAATTTAATGTTAGTCAGTATACTTGGTTAAGTCTATTAAAGATAAAGCTTTACAGTTTCATTCAACCATGTTCGTATAATATTTTGTTAGCACTAATCTGTTAGCAATGTGGGAAGACTTCGATTTGAGTGGTGAGATTCAGGTAGCATTTTAATAATTTTACAAATGAAACAATGGAAAGAATGCCATGCTTTCAGAATTAGAAATGACCTCAGGGTAGAGATATCTGTTTTTATTGGGTTTCGAGGCTGGAATGAACAGGTCATAGGACTTCAGTATTGCATTAATAAACAGTCTTCTGTTGTCTTACTATCTTTTTGCCCACTGTGTTTTTGAGAATTTTGTTGCTTTTGATGGATAAAAATATAGATTAAATAAAGATTTGGTAGAGGAACTGCATTTTATAGTGGTTAAGAACTTTGGATTCACACAGATGTGAGTTCACATCTTGGCTCTGCTGGATAGTTGCTGTGATCTGGGGCATGCTACGTGGTGTCTCACATCTCTTTTTTAACCTCTTAATAGTGGGTATAACACCACTTCCTTCCTCTGAGGGGCGTTAAGTGTTTTAAGCAGATTTTATATTTATTTGGCTAGTTCCTGTCTCATAGTAAGTGCCACACAAAGAAGAGTGGCTGCTGTTGTCCTCAGCTTTCATACTAGTCCCAAAATAGGGTCTTCTAGAATGTTCAGGGAGCCATTACAGACCCTCAGAATTTTGTCATTTTTCTTTTGTTGAGCAGTGTCTACAAAATCTAAAGAGTCAGTGCTATCTTGATAATGTAATTAGGATATAGGAATATAATAATGGGGAGCAATTACTAATTTAACAATATTCTTAAAAGTTTTATTATTCAGAGTTTAAAGGGTTGTAGTTCTTTGGATTCAGAAACATCATCAAGAAGATACTTAGTTTTTATTTCAGGAAGTTTCTTCCTTGTGACTAAAACAATGGAATATTCATCCAAATTTGTGCTGAATACCTTAAAAATATTCCAAAACATTGCATTGTAGCTACAAAAGAGTTCTCCTCCAGATTGACAGCTAGGCCATGATTTATTACAGGATCTGCTTTTGACATTATTTTGTCTGGAATGAACAGAGCGGTTGAAGAAACTCCATCCATCTTTTTGTTTATTTGACATCTGTGCTACATTAAATGTACCTTAAAGAAACAATGTATAAATAAGAAATTCTCTTTAACAGTGATGATTACTCATCAGTAAGATAAATCTCTTGACATTGATACAAAAGGAATCCTGTCAAGCAATGTCGGTGAAAATTTAAATAAAACATGTTTTTCAAGCTTAAAAATAAATTTTTGAAGCAGATATTTTAGCCTTACTTTCTTTCCAAGAGTTAGCATTACCAAGTATGCTCACGTTTTTCTTTCTCTTCACCAAAATTAGCACCATCTCCCAAGCTTTCCTGTTCTAGCTCACCCACTGATTATGTATGACATGAATAATTAGTAGAAATAGAATATGCCCTTTTTCGTTATTGACGTTTATCAAAAGTTGAAAAAATATTGAACAAGTAAATAAAGACTTTGATAAATACATTTTGTTGTGCTTTCCTACATTTCCATGTGGTTTTTGGAAGGGCTTTTGTTTGTTTTTAAGTGATTTGGGGAAAGGGAGGAAGGGAATAGAGTAATTGAGGCAGGAAGATACCTTGGCAGCATTGTACAGTTGTTTCTTGAGAATGTTAGGAACTGATTCTTAAGAATCTCTGCCCTGAAACTTAGAGCCAGTGAGTAGTCTGTAAATAGATAATCATGAATTATCAACAAGTGGTCACTATCTGTACTTCTTAACTTCTTATCTTTTATTAGGTATATTTTCAAATTTATTTTTTTGGGAATTTGAATTTTTTTTTTGATTCTCATGATTGTTGAATATAGATTTCTCGAGGGATGGGAGACTTCTACTTTTATTTATTATTTAGTGAATATAGTTTTAAATATTAGACTGTTACCAATAATTTAGTTGCTAATCAGTTGACGTTTTCAGTAGTACAGCCAGATTGACACCTTCTTCCATAAATTAGTGTTTAACTTTATGATTGTCTCTGAATACTTGAATCTGTGTTTGACCTGCATCGTTAACATTTATCAAGTTGGTAGATCCTATAAACTATAGTATGTCCTCCTAGAATTCTAATTCTGAATTCTTATTGCTTCTGAATAAAGCTCAAGATTGATCCAGTTGCATACTGTTGGGTTATAGAGACTTTTTTTAAATAATTGAAGTATAGTTGATTTACAACATTGTGTTAGTTTCTGGTGTATATTGATTCATTTATACATATATATAATTATTTTTCATATTCTTTATTGTTACAGGTTATTATGAGATATCGAATATAGTTCGCTGTGCTAAACAGTAGGACCTTTCTGTTTATTTATTTTATATATGGTAGTCAGTATCTGCAAATCCCAAACTCCTAATTTATCTCTTCACCCGTCTTTCTCCCCGGCCACCATCAGTTTGTTTTCTGTCTGTGAGTCTGTTTCTGTTTTGTAAATAAGTTCATTCGTGCTGTTCTTTTAGATTCCACGTATAAGTGATAACATGTGATATTTGTCCTTCTCTGTCTGACTTACTTCAATTTAGTTTGATGACCTCTAGGTCCTGCCATGTTGCTGCAAATGGCATTATTTCATGAATTATAGAGATTTCTTGGTATATAAATCCTGGCAGTTGCTGACTGTTTAGCGACATCACAAATATACTGGAAAGCCCTTTCTAGACTTTACAAATTATAGTGGTAGATGGTGCTTGTCTTAATCAACATTCCGCACAAGCCACGTGTCTAGTTTCACATGAACAGAGCATGGTAAGGACAGGAGTGGACTGGTGACAGTTTGGGGCTAAGAGTCCCCAGGAGAAACAGTATTCTCCAGTCATTGCTGTAAAGAAGGAGATGGGAGAATGAATAGAAGAGTTCATTATTAGGGTACTTAAAAAAATAGCAAAAACAAAAGAAAAGGACAGTTTTTATGTTAACTCTTGGTTGTAGCAGGAAAAACTATTATGTTTTGTGAAAGTTTGCTCTTTTACTCAATCCATTAAAGATGATAGTGTGAATGAAATCGTAAAGTTGACAGGTAACTTCTTTAAACTGGGTTAACATTCTCAGTGTATGTGAAAGCAGAAACTGACCCAAGCATGCAGCAAAAACTTCTGAACTAAGATTATAACTAGGTTTCATTTTTATTCTGATATTTTTTAAAAAATAGATTTTTTAATGTTTACTAACACTTAAGCCCACTATAATGTCTTATTTAATGTTTTTAGAGTAGGAAGTGAATTTAGAGTTTTCTTTTCCTGTCCAGTTCCATATTCTTATTTCACCTGTGTGAAACTGAGGTCCAGTAACTTGCCCAAGGCTGCATAGCCAAAGACAAATTTGAGTGTTACATTTAGGCAGGTCATTCACACATGTTAGTGGCAATCAGTCTAGCTAGTAATCAGAGTCACTTTTGGAGGTGTACTTTTTCAGAACACTCAGATGAATGTTATGATCTGTGTTGCTTTTAAAAAAACAACAAATAATTGACTGGATTCATGTCAGTCAGTTTTTAAAGTGCCAGGAACCATTCTTTTGGTTTGCACATTGAATACGCCAGTGTTCAATAGCATTTGAACCTATTATATGAGTAATTATGTGAAAGCGAGGCTGTCTAGAGGGTAGCTCTGTGTTTCCAGGGACAAGATAGTTTTTACATTAAGTCGTATGTGTTAATATTTATGTTCGCATAGAACTTCATCTCTCTTCCAGTATTGACTATTAACTGTCATTTGATGTTTTTCTGATAGTGATATAATATTTAGTGATACAGAATTTGAAAAAATATTGCATATGGAGATACACACACACACACACACACACACACACACACACACCCCTATTTTAAACTAGGGAATTTTTAGAAAGGAAGCAAATAAATAGGCTGTCCACAGTTAAATGTCAAGAATTTCTAGCTCTAATTAAATGCTGGTGTGAAAAGTGATTTTCCCTCCTTATATGTGTATCTGCTCTGCATTTGAACTCATTTGTAGGGAACACTACTAGATTATGTAATTGCCCTGTGTTTACATCCAACACCTCTTACTACCATCACTCACAAACCCAAGCTAATGCCTATTCGTTATCTAGGTTGTAGCCTAGTCACCGCTCCCCTCTGCTTCTTTCCTCAGCCATTTCAGGTTAAGATCAGTCCTTCCTGGTCTTCTCTTCAAGCCTCTGTTCTCTTTTCTTTTATTCTGTGTACTTATTTGTGTTTATTTGATCAACTTTTTAGCTTTTGGGGCTGAGTTTGCAAGTGGTGCTCCTAGACCAGTTCACTCCTTTATGTTATAACCATGTAGCAGTTTATCACTCTCAAGTGATGGAAAGTTGATCCTTGGGGAACAAAAATATCTTCCCTATCTTACTGTTTTTATGCGTGAAACACAGATGTGCATTAGTGCATAAATAAATATACAGTATATGTATCATTTTAAAATTTCATAGCTGCAAATGATTAGGGGGGAAATGCCTAAAAAAACTCCTTAGCCAACAATAATTGTGTGTGAGGGGGTAAGTTGAGAACACTGTTCTGTACTTACATAAATCGACATCCTTTTCTGACATCTCCAGTTCAATGTTACTTAAAAGCGTCAAACCCTCTTGTCCAAAAATGAAACAGTTCTCTTTTTTCCCCACTCCACCCAAATCTTTTCCTCATCCTTTCTGTCCAGTTTCAGTAAGTGACATCACATGAGTTTCTCTGCCCTTTCTGCCCTATCACCTCACCCCGAGGCATTGCCTCAGCTCAGGCTGCCCTCTTTCCCTGCCTGGATTATAACTACAGCTTTTCAAGTTATTCTCTCTGCTTCTGTTCTTACCCTTGCTCTAACTTTTATCCACACTGCACGAGAGGGAGCTTCTAAAATATACGTCTGATTATCTCTTATCCAGTTTAGAAACTGTGGGTTCTTAGGGATCTGAATCCTATCTCCATAGCACGCCCTGCCTTTCCCTTAATTTTCTGGTCTTTTCCTTTCTTCTCAGATTTCGTTCTATTCTCCCTACTTGCCCTCACCAACAACAAGCTTTTATTTTGAAGTCACTCAGTAACTTTTATTTTGAAGGCGCTCCTCACAAGTGCCACTTTCTTCCTCATCTGTGGTCTTTTTCAAATGCTGCTTCATCTACCTGTGATACTGTGCCTTTGAGTTCTTTCCTTGCCATCCCCAGCCCCATATGACTCCCTGTCTCCCAGTGTTCAGTTCAGATGTCCTGTCCTCATAAGCTTACTTTGTGATTATTTTTACTATACTGTTTGTCTAGGTTTCCCCCCCCCCCCCCACTAAATGGCTTCTTGAGGAATGATTTACTTTTTTTGTTTCTCCATCTCCTCCAGTATTTAGGAGGCATTCTATAAATATGTGCCAAGTGGAAAAATGAACAAGTGCGCAGGCTTGCTTTAAGAGCTGGTATCATATGGGCTTTTGGGTATCCTGTTTTCCTGGGCATTTCACCATATGTTTTTTTTCCCATGAAACATTGCATACTAGGTTGAATTAAATGTATTCCTTTTTTACAGTAAATATTAATGATTTAGACCAAACAACAGTATATAAAGAGTAGGTTTTTAAGTCTTTAAATGTTTGCTTTTCAGAAATAGAATTAACCGATTTTATAACTCGTTTATTTTTTATCTATAAAAAAGTATTAACATTATTTAAGTAGAGATTATCAAAAATATTTCTGACTCTGTATTTTTTCTCCTTCTCATTCTGCTTAGCTAAAGGACACGAAATCAGCAGATCAGAAAACCACACTGCTTCATTTTCTTGTGGAAATATGTGAAGAAAAACACCCTGATATCCTGAATTTTGTGGATGATTTGGAACATTTAGACAAAGCTAGCAAAGGTTTGTGCTTTTATAGACAACATATCAATGCTCTGGGTCTTCGGTTAGAACTTAAAGACAGAAAATAATGCCTTTTATTTGAACACACTTGCCACTTTGTCACAGTGTTTTCATACTGAATATATCATTTTAAAATTAGAAAGTTGTAGGACATTTATTTTATGAATTGTCATTATTGGAGCTATGGGTTTAATTTATTTGATGAGATAAGAAGGCCCTATATTCAAAAATAGGTAGTTTTGTAATTTAAACCTGGTAAATACCTGCCAGCCCCACCCTCTGCTGTTAAGCCTCCTCCCCTGTGGCCTGTGCAGTGCTCCCTGGATGAGTGTCAGTCACAAGTACCTGAGACTGTTACACATCTGAGCCACGCACCTGTAATCAGTGTCCCCTTTGGTCTGAGTTCTAAATCTCTGTGCACCTATCTTACAAGTGTAGTCTGCTTTTCTTTATCCCAGTAGGCTCTCAACTGCTTGAGATTCCAATCACTCCTTCCTCATGCCCCAGTTTTTAACCTTCTTCTTTAGCCCCTACTGTGGGTGTAGATAACATTATAGAGACAATCAAAGGATAGACCCGAAAATTTATATTTGCTTTTAATATGACATATACAATTTTTTGACCACCTGAAGAATCCAGGTTTCATTTATATAGCACATGAATTCTGTGGAAAAAAGCTTCACTTGCCTCCAAACAACTAATTTATGAATACACATTTGTATGAATATATACAAATGTATACATATACATTTTGGAAGACTTCTCATTTGGATCAGTAGAGTGAGTACCTGTTTTCTTTTTGTACAGGTCACTGGTTATTAGTAATGTCACATTATTTTTGCTATCTGTTTATGTCCTTCCTAAAATTAAAATTCGTCAGCTTAAAGAATACATTTTTTTCTGTATTCTAGTGAATATTTCTTCTTAAATTAAAAAAAAAATCAGTTTTATCATTTCCTACCCCCTTTAAATTGTTTCTTCAATAAAGTGGGGATTGTAGCACTTTTTTTTTTTTTTTTGTAGACAGGCATGTGATTGATGTGATATTCTTTGACACTTTTTGGGCAAAAGGGCACAAAGGAAAAATCATTAAAATAATTAACTGATACTCAGAATAGCTTTTAAGTGATTAGTTGATTAATTCAATGAAGACAACTTTCTTAAAATGGGATTTCTGAAATTTTGGAATAAAATTTGAGTAAATGGAATGAAAAAGAATTGAAAATGGATGTTCTTGATGAACATTAAGCTTGATAAGAATCAGAGATGAAGTATCAGATGAAGAAGTGCTGCAAAGTGCCTTGAAATATAGAAAACTTTCTTTTTCTGGGGAAAAGATAGTTGAGTAGTTAACAGCTCACATCGACATTAGGTCTTCAGCAAGAATTACGTCAACGCAGGCATTTTCTGATAATAGCAGTTTGCGTTTCTGATCATTTCACCATCCCTCGTACTAATTCTACAGCTGAACAGTAAGCTGGAACATACTTCTCTTTCAGATATGTTTTTTATGATAGAATTTATTTTCTAGCAGTTTTTGCTATAACTTAAAATTTCAAAATGTTACTTACCTATTTTGATTCATTTGATTGAATATAAAATTCTGTGTAAATATTAAAATATTTTGCTTTCGGAAAATATTTAACTTTTATGAGGGCTTGCAGCGTTGTAACCTGATAATGAGATTCTTCTGTTTGCTTTTTCTTTTTTAGTGTTTCTGTGGGGCATTCTGAGGCTTTAGGGGTTTTAGTTTCCATCTGTTACATCGGAGGCACGTGTATGTGTATGGGTCAACAGATACCGTGAATGTGTTTCACAGGGAGCAGCCAGCTTCATATTTGAAGTACAAAAGCCATCACTGGGAGATTTTTTTTTTTTTTACAGTATGGGTGACTGTTGAGCATAATTTCTTTTTATAATTATATTACCCTATTAATGGATGAGATTTTAGAGGAATAAATATAATGTTTGGGATGAAATAAGTCTGTTTGCTTTGGAGAACTTCAGTGCTCTTATATTATAGATCATCATTTGAAAGTTTCCAGATTTGAAATCTCCTCAGTGAGCTATCACATGGATTAAAAATACCTTTGTTTTTGAGACATAACAAATCCTGGCCATTAGGTACGCCTGGATCAGCAGGGGGAACTTTCATTGCAACTAATGAGCTTACCCGTATGACAGTTTTCAAGAATCTACTTCATTAGGGCTGCTTCTTTGCTAAAAGATAATGGCTTCCAGCTTTTCTGTTGTATTTCAGTGAAAAATATTTTGGGTCATTATTGTATTTCTGTATACCATTGTAATATTTCTTTCCTTTATGGACTTCTAAGGATTAAATACATTTTTCCCTTGTCTAAACAGTTGAAATTAATGAACTCTAACCTTTGATGGTTTTATTGATTATTTCACAATAACGTGTTTCATTATTAAATCGGAATGGTATTTATGAATGAATAGAAAATAGGACCAAACTTTGAGGTTTTGGAGTATATTAAAATAATTCCAAGGTAAATTTACAGTATCACATTGTTCAGCCTATGTCTTTTTTTAGGATAATTATAGCTCCTCCATATAATTCCACTCTTCCCTAGGTAGTCATCTCTGAACTGTAGAAATACCACGCTAGTCGAGTCTGTAACTCACTTATTCACGCATTCATTTAACGAGCATGTGTTGTGATTTACTGTGTCAGAAGTTGTGCTCTTGTCTTGCTGCTGGTCCAAGGTGTGGTTTCCATGTGGTTGTGCAGCCCAGGCTCCTCACTCATATCTGGCTTCCGTCCCAGCTGGCTCCCCCTCTTACTCTCAATACACTCTGCTTCCTCCTCCTCTTCTGTGCAGCCTCTTTAACTATTGCCATTGTTTTTAGCCTAATACTGAGTCCTTCTCTTTTTTTCCCTCCCTGTAGCTCCTCCTGAGGTGATCTCTTTCCTCCTCAAGGGCTTAAGTACCATCGTCACATTAATAACTTGGAAATTTGTACCCAGACTGCACACTTGTATGTCCAGCTTACTTGCCATCTCCGGCTACTTCGTGGTGTGTAGATCCCGCAGGCCATAAAGCGCGGCTCTTGATTCCTGCTCCTTTACTGTCTCCTCCCCAAATTTTATTTACTTGAGAAAACCCTCTTTGTCCACTTTCTTCTGATTTCCTTTTTCTCGTTTTTCCTGTCTCTTTATAGCCTTCAGCACCTCAGCCGAGAGCTGTGTGGTAGATTCTATGGGAAGTGGCAGCTGTGGCCCTAAATGTTGCCTGGTTCTCTCCTTTGTCAGGTAACTTAAAGTGAATGTCACCTTCCCTTTGCTGCTTTTTCCTGATGCTTGCTGGGAACCTCACCTAAGTTTCTGTGTATTTGAACCTTTCTTTAAGGATAAATTCTGGGCTTTTCCAGAAGACCTTTGACCACTGTTTAAGAACTACCTCTCTAGATGAGAGTCTGTTCCTGGAAATACTGGGAATGGAACTAGCTTCTGGAGAGAGGGTAGTATTCAGGGTATTATCAAGAGTGGATATGATGACTGCCCATTCTTAACTTTTTTCACTTTTCTCATTTCCACATTTTTAGCTTTCAGGAGCATTCTTTGATGTTTTATATTTGATTTTGTTTGCTGCATTTTATAGACCTCTCTGCTTTTAAGACTATTTGCTTGCTTTTAGCTAGTAGTTCCCTGGTCTGACCCAAGTGTTTGTCTACTCAGGTATATCTCCTGGGTTCCAGTTCCTTGTAACTTTCCAACATTTTATGATAAATGCCTTACTAAATACAAAAGGTTTCTCTTTTATTCGCCTACTGTGAGCACTTAGAAGAGCTAATTTCCAGGTGGCTGCCACCTGGAAACGCACAGTGTTTGAAAATTTCAAATTCATCTACTATAACAAGCAGAAAGCATTTTCAAAATCTTCCATTAACCTGCTTAAGCTATAGACTTCCAAAAATGGCAATTAAAATTTATTAGCAAGTTTGACATGTATTTTGGATATTCAGTGTTAGTTATTAAGTCAGTTGCATTTTATATTTTTAAGTGTGTATTATAAATACATAAAAATATTTATTGTGCAACAGAATTAACACAACTAACATTGTGTTAGTTGGAACCATTATGTCATGGAGACTAAAGCTGAGGCCTCATAATTTTGCTAGATAAATAATTCTTTTGGTCTTTCAAATCAGTTGTAAAATATTGGAGTTTTATGAAAGTACACATTAGTATACATTTCTGCCAATAACAATGAAATAATTTGGCAGGATACATTGTTGATAGTAGGGGCATTTATAATAAGATAATTTAGTTAAGACAACCAGGCAATATATTACTTTAATTGAATTGTCAACAAAGAGCACAATGATAAAATCTTTTATGCGCTGAATTCTGTCCCCATATATTGAAGTCCTTCAGACATTGAAGCTTTAACTCCTTACCTCAGAATGTGACTGTATACAGAGATGGGGCCTTTCATTTGGTGATTAAGTTAAGCTGGGGTCCATAAGGTTGGCTCTAATATAATCTGACCTTCATCCTTATAGAGGAAATTTGGACACACAGAGAGACGTCAGGGGTGCACATACATAGAAGACCAGCCACGTGGGAACAGAACAGGAAGGTGGCAATCTGCAAGCCAAGGGGAGAGGCTTCAGAGGAAGCCAGACTCGTCAGCATTTTGGTCTTGACTCTAGAACTGTGCAAAATAACTTCTAAGCTGCCCGATCTGTGACATTTTGTGACGGCAGCCCTAGCAAACTAATATAATCCCTTAAGACATTTTTCTTGCTTAGTTTTTTGGCTTTAGAATAGAGTGACCTATACTGAATGATTTTTTACTTTATCAGATAATTTGAAGAAACAGTCGTAGACCTGCTGTGTTGGACATTCACTAGTGATCAGTTTAGTAATACCAAAGGTTCTTGTACAAACCA
Source organism: Camelus ferus (assembly GCF_009834535.1). Taxonomy (NCBI): domain Eukaryota; kingdom Metazoa; phylum Chordata; class Mammalia; order Artiodactyla; family Camelidae; genus Camelus; species Camelus ferus. The sequence goes on from NC_045709.1 coordinate 65,600,089, forward strand.
TGAATTACCACGTTATTTTAAATAATTACAAGTATGCCTCAATTCCTTCTTTGAATAGACATGACTCACTAATTAGTACATGTGTAAGGGAATATCGGGGCATTCTAAATAAATATATTCATGAGCATTCAAATTTAATTTTTAGGGTTAGAGTGATGGCATCTCCTGGATTTTATTTTAGAATACATTCATTTACACAGCACTAAGTGCGCTAAGGTTTTTTTGTCATTTCTTTTACTCACTATGTGCCTTCCTTAATTTCTTTACCGTTTCTCCCTATTTTGCTACTATAATAGTTGTAATTTTCCAATAAGCAGGTAGCTGATAAGACTAGTAACACTCTAAATTATCTGTTGACACTTTTCCAGAAAAGACTTCAGGTATGAACAGATAGATGGTGGTACCTTCTTTCTCCAGTTAGCCTGTGGAAGCAGGGGAAATATTTGATGTCTCCTACTTGAGTAGCACTGATTACATATAGATGGAGAGCGAGAAGCTACATCTGGAAAGCTAGTCTAAAATTCCTGTGTAGTTAGGTCGCAGTGATCTATTTTGACGATCTGTAGCCATCTAATAAGTATACTGAGGAACTGTAAAACAATTTTAATATTACTACAAGCCAAATACAATAAAAATGAATTTATTTAAAAATGCAATTCACATGTAGATTTTCATATACTTAATAAAAGGCTGTATATGTAAAACTTTACATTCAGCAAATTCACACTATTTACGTAAAAAGGTATGAAGAAATATAACTGGGCCATTCACATGGTAATTACAGGATTTAAGAAAAATATTTAAGGTGCACTGGGAGGGCAGCATACTGCTAAAGAGCCACAAGGTCCAAGTTGTTTGATAAACCACATTTTATGTAAATCCTGCCCCTTATTTCCAAGGATCTATGTAGAGTTGGCATCAGAAGTTTAAATTGGAGACTTGCATCTGTGACATTGTATTGCACTGTTTTATGGTACAAATATAAACAATTTTGAAAGGCAGTAGAATAGCATATAGGAAAAACATGGCCAAAATCCCCAGAAGGATTAAGGATTCTGTAGACTGACATTGAGGAACACTAGGCATGGAGGAACTACTTGCAGCTAAAGATTGCTTTTTGAGATACTGAGCTAAGAGCATTTCCTGAATTGGCTGCTGCTTGGGCTGATGGATGACGATGAAGAAGAAAACCACGTCAGGAAGACCTCTATATCTTTTTGGAGGTTAGCAGACTGCGAGTGGCATCAGTACAGCATTAATCTTTTCGAGAAACGAACAGTTTACAGTGTTTGCAGATTTTTTGGCCAGCCACAGAGTTGAAATAGCTATTCGAACAGTTCCATCAGTGTCACCTGTGAGCCATCGCTGACATCAAGTAACAGGGCAGGCTCAACAGTGACGCCAAGGTCTTGGAGCTCTGTTAGACCACTGGCTGAGAAGCAGTATTTACTGCCCTTCAGGTCTGCAACATGAAGTGGGAAATTACAAACTGGTAGATGAAAGAAAATTTCAGAATGAGGGCAATTTCAGAATGAGGGCATTCTGAAGGATGGCTTAACATGACAAATCTGTATGCTGCAAGAAGCCTAAGCGGTGGATGGAGCAAACACAGTTACAGCTGTCTGCAGAACCTCACTGTTCACAAGGTTGACATGAACCAACCGGGTGAACGGTCATGGAGGTGCTCAGATGCTGAAGGTGGAGATGCCACTGCTTCCTAAAACGCGACTGTGTTTATGCAGCTTACAGGATCTTAAGTTAGTAGTTGTATTGTTTCCTAGGGCTGCCATAACCTGTCACCACATACCAGTTTGCTCTGAACAACGTAAATGCATTCTGTAACTGTTTAGAAATTCAGAAATCTGAGATCAAGGTGCTGGTAGGATGGATTCCTTCTGGAGCCTCTCGGCAGGAACCATCCAATGCCTTCCTCTTAGCTGCTAGTGGCTGCCAGCAATCCTTGGTGTTCCTCTGCCTCCGTTTTCATACTGCTTTCCTTGGTGTCTGTATCCTCACCTCTCCTTATAAGGACAACCGTTATTTGATTTAGGTCCCACTCTAAATCCAGGGTGATTTCATCTCAAGAACCTTGACTAATTCTCTCTGCAAAGATCCTGTTTCAAAAGAAGTCACGTTCTGATGTTCTGGGTGGACATGGAATTTGGGAGGACACTGTTCAACCCACTACGGTCATCCTTGTCATCACTTGCATAACTGCATGGAGGCAGCACCGTCATCTCTGACGGATTCATTCATCTTTATGAGACGGTTAAGGGCAACTGCACTGATAGGTATATATATGGAAAGCATTTACTTTATGTTGTGAAATGTTTTGGTGTTTAAGGGTTATTGTTGATGACCCTGTGAAATACCTTTTTCTTCTATCATTGTATGCAAATAATAGTTAAAATTGAAATTCATAATATGCCTCTGAATTTAAGGAATTTTCATTGACAGGCAGTGACAATTACAGTAATTTCAATAAATGATTCTGTGGGTAAAATAAAAATGTGATCTAGATTCTAAAGGCATTATATTACGGGAGAGGATGTTACTACAACCATAGACTCTGAAACTAGTCAACTGGGGTTCAAACCCCAACTGTGCCCATTACTAGAGGTGTAACCTTGAATGAGTTTCTTATCCTAAGACTCAGCTTTCTTATGTATAAAATGAGGATAATAGTATTTAATTTAGAGGTTTGTTGTGAGGAATAAATAGTTTTACATGTGTAAATATAAAGCTTGTATAGCCCCTAGTAAGCACTATGTGAATATTCTCACATTTGTTGTAGTTCTTGTTGATGTTATATTTCAGTGCTTAGTTCTTGTTCCCACACATCTGCCTATGCTATCATTAGTGACACAGGTAAACATGGATCTCTGAATAATACATTGTTATAGAATTTTAATATAGATTCTCAAGAGTTGTTTTGGTTGGTTGAATAGAATAAAAGTCGTCTTGCCTGAAACTTATGCAAGCTTTAGACTACAGGACCAAGGATTCTGTAGATTTAGGTTACTGAAAAACTTTTGCACTTGTCTGAAAATTAGAGAACGCTGTGCATATTGGAAGTGGCACAAATCGTAAATGTACAGCTCAGTGCCTTTTCACCAATTGGACTTAGGAGACTGGGGAATGGAGTTTGGAAAATGGATTCCATTTACCCTTCTGTGCTTCAGCCTAAGACACTCTATTTTTATTTTCTATTTCATATTTTGAGCTTTGATACAAGATTTCTTTTGAAAAAGGGTTTCTACTACTAAACAACCTTTGAAAACAACTAGTCTCCAGCAACTCGTCAACAACTGACAGTTATTTTATTTTCTAGAGGTGTTTGCTTGGTAGGCAAAATCAAATTTACCAGCCCAGAATTATTAAGGAATGTGACGTGGAAATACGAACCAACACTGACGATAAATAATAGAAGTGATAGAAACATCTAAAAAGATGTTTGCTCACCTTTATAGGAAAACCTGAAGAAAATGTCTTCTTGGATAATCTTCCCCTCTCCCCTCAGAAGTATAGATTTAAAATTGATCAGTCAGGAGCCCCTTGTGTCATGTAAATATGTCTGTCAGCATGATGACAGCTTTTCAGCAGCTGTCTGTCAAACTACATATTTTATGGAAAAAAGAACTAGTATTCATTTATAGTTTTTGATATGTTTTGACCTTGTAAGAACCCTTTCCACAAAGATTATTAAGCTCTGTCTGCAAAGCAGACACTTATCCTAGGCACTTGAATTAATAAGGGTTAGACTAACTTTAAGTGGCAGAGAAAAATAACAATGACTTATATGAGATCCATTTATTCATTATTTCATGAGTTGTTTTCGAATGTCTTTTGTGTCTTGAGCACCATTTGAGGTGCAGGATAGAGGAATTGAACATAAGAAGAAGTTTCTGCTCTCTTGAAGTTTACATTTTGGGTGGTGGATACAGAAGATAAACCAAAGAAAGAAGTCAATGTAGATCATGTCAGGTGGTTAGCTCTGGGATTCTAAGCCAGGGTGTTTTGTCTGAATTTTTTGTTTGTTTGTCTTTTTGGAATGTTAGGTTAAGAGGTCAGGGAAGGCTCCACAGAGAAGAGAAGGTGGCCTTTGCGTGAAAACCTGACCAATGTGTGAGGAGGCAAGACGAGACACATGAGAGAAGCCCTCCAGGCAGAGGGAAGAGCAGGTGCAGAAGCCCTAGATGTAGGCATGAGACTGGGTGGCGGGGGTTGGGGCGGGCTGCATAGTAGAGATGCGGTCAGAGAGGTAACAGATTCTACATTGTTAGCTATTGTAAGGATTTTGACTTTGCTCTGAGATGGGAAGTTATTGGAAGGCTTTTGAGCAGAAGAGTGATATCTGACTTGCATTTTCAGAAGATTGCTTTGGCTGCTGTGTTGTGGGGGAAATGTATAGGACCAACGGCAGAAGCAGTGAAACCACTTGGATGCTGTGATAATAATCTGGGAGAGACAGAATGTTGGCTGGGACCAGGAGAAGGTAGCAAGGGACGTGAGAAGGACTTAGGTAATGCGTCTGCTTGAAGGTAGAACCAACAGGACTTATTCTGTGATTAGGTGTCTGGGATACAAGAGAAAGAACATAGTCATGCCACCAATCATGTACTGAGATGTCGGAGCAGATTCCAGGAGGGAGATGAGTTCCAATTTGAAAATGTAAGTTTAAGATGCCTATTAAACATCAAGTAAAGATTCAGCAGGCAGTTGGAGTTCAGGGAAAAGATATGAGCAGGACAAAAATTTGTAATTTTTCAAGTTCAGAGATAGGCAGCCCAGGACTTGCTAGATGCGTGG